>NW_023416306.1:39014869-39679869 GCF_014176215.1 Rousettus aegyptiacus | reverse complement strand
CAAACGTTGGGGGAGGGGTGCACTTTGCGAGGCTGAGGGGCCGAGTGGTGACGCTAGAGACCACAGATTCTCCTGACACGGTGGGCGCAGTGCGCGCTGCTGCCCCACAGCGTCCGGGACTGCAAGGGTCCCGAGCTCCCTCCGTGGAGCACCCAGGCATGCCGCTTTTCGCAACAACTTAAAACCTCTCAGATCCTTGGAGCACAAGGCCTTCGAAGGAGCTGTTCTGATTCCTGCAAATTTCTGGGAAAGAAAATAAAGCCTAAAGCAAGTAAACGACGCCTCCAGGGCCATCCAGCCGGCGGCGTGAGGGCCGAGACTGGAAACCACGTGCCGCGGGCCTGCCTCCTCCCGCACACATTAGGCGTTCAGACTGGGAAAAGGGTGAGCGGAGGAGTCAGTTGGGGCTCAGGCCGCAGGCTGGATGGGGCTACGGTGAAAGCTCCTGGAAGAGTCCCAGATGTAACTAACTCGCGCCTCAGAGGTCAGTGGGTAAAGAGAGAACCCTTGAAAATTGAGAAGTGCGTATGAACCTTTACCTTCTGTCTAGTTCTGAAAGTCGTCTTAGCTCTCATCGGTGACCTGCGCTCCACCTCACGCTGAGCACAGCTGTCTTCGGAAGCTTTGGGAAGGCCTGGCTTGGACTCCGGCTAAGGAGTGCGTGGCACCTTCCACCAGGGACTGGCTAGACAGAGGAGAGAGAATGAATAAATAGCTGCTTCTAAAGTTCCACATCTTTTTCTGACAAATTTTTACTCCCTATCCATAGAGCCAATTAAACGCAATAAAACCTTGCAAAGAACCCCTCTTCCTAGCAAAGCGTTGCCGACAATTGCCTAGGGGTAAACCAAATACGTCTGAGATAATTACACTAAGCCCAGGGCAATGAATGATTCGCCTGCCAGCGTCCTCAGCGCCAACCAATATTTGGCTAGTGTAGTGGTTGTGTGAGTGTATGTTTTTAAATTACACGCGTAAACTTGAAACCGACTGGTTGGTGCCAGGGTGGTTACACGATCTGTTTTCTTGAGCAGAGGTCTGTAGGCAGCTGGAGCGCGCGCGTACTGCCCCCCGCCCGTGCTGCTGCGCGCCAGCAAAACTTGCGGGAATTAAATCGACCTCCGGGGACACACCGGAGTGGGGGCGAGTGCGACCCCAACCGCGGCCCCGGCTCTGCCCGCAGTCCCAGCGCCACGCCAGGAATCGCGCAGAATTCTCTGCGGAGGCGGCGGTGGCGGGCCCCTCTCCAAAATAGACAGGCGTCGGGCGCTCAGTGTCTGCGCCCTCCGCTGCAATTGCAGCTCGGACCGCCTGGCCGGCTGAGGCTTCAGTGTCGGGGAGCACTTTCTGCCCTTGCCAAGTGCACTCAGAACTCAGAACCGTGAGGCGTGGCGCTTCGCTCTACCCTCGCAACTCTATTTTGGTCCAAGTTGCGTGGAGCCCTCAGACAGTTGAACGCAGTTAGTTCGCCGAGACCAAAGGCGTAGGCCACGGTGCTCGCATATTACCCCGGCGCCGAGTCCGAGGTAGTGGTGGCGGGTCTGGGGTTTTTAATGAGTTCACCCCGTAAGCGCCTAGCTCACAGCTTTATTGTGTTCAGGTTATGCTCGTGAAGTCTGCCCCGCGCGCCCTTGAAGGGCCCCCTCTCTCGCTCTATCCTCAGACCGGAACATCTTGCCCTACAGGAACATCTCCGAGCTGCTCCCAAGTTGGAGGTGCAGCTTTTCCAGGAGCCCGCGGAGAAGATACTCTCGCAGGGCGTCAACAGAAGACGACGTTGCCTCCGAGCGCCATGCGGAACCGGGCCAGGAAGAGAGAGGCTTTAAGCGCTTGGCACGCCAAGCTCCTACCCCCGGCCTTTTGGCAGCTCCTGTTCCTGGACAGGGCTTTTCTCGCACCACGTTAGTCAAGAGAGAAGGGGACACCCAGCACCCGCGGGCTCTAGCTGTCACTCTAACTGTGGGCATCCTCAGATTTCCTCTTTGGCTTCGTGAATCCAAGAGGCTGTCTGCTGCTGGCTCCTTAAACTGACTCACGCGACCAGAAATTCCAAAGAGACTCCATTGGCAGAAGGAACCTTCCCGGCCTGGAGTGACAGCAAAAGCATCCAATTCTGAAAGGGACAGGCCAAAAGGTTGCTCTTTCCCCCGGGGCCGTTTTGCACACTTCACCTCAACTGTTCTTACCTATTCTAAAACGGCTTCTGGCCTAAGGCAAACTAGCCAAATAATACTAGCCAGAAAGCTAGTTTCTAAGCAAAGATAACAATTAGGAATCTGCCCGGCTTACCGTCCTCCTACAAACCGACAAGCAAACAGCCCCTCTGGTGGTCCGCCCCTCGGGCAGCTCGCCAAAAGACGGAAGCTAAAACTACTCGACCTGCTGTCTCCAAGGTTTGAGGAGGGGAGTTTGGGGGGAGGGTAAGAGGCAATCTCCCAAGCAGTTGGGCCAACGGCCTCTGCCTTCATATTTAGGCACAGACAAGAAGAAATTAAAAACCGAATGAGACGCAATCGCTGATTGCTTTTTTTCTCCTCAATTCGTGAAACTAGTAGGGACCTGTGCGATTTCCAACTTCAAACATCTCATTTTACAAATAAACTGAGGCCCAGAGACGAGAAGAGGGTATACATTTTTTTCTAAACTCTGATTTTCCTCCCAGCTCAAGGGCAGAAGCAGCCAAAGCCAAAACATAACTTCAAGTTCTCCCTACAGTCATTTGGAATTCGCTACTGGGTGTGCGCGTGGGTGCGGAGCAGGAATCTGCTTCTCTGACCTCAGCAAGCACCGGGACCTCCACGCGGTGGCTCATCCATCTTTCCCTCACAGGTCACACCAGGGTCCTATGGATTGCTCATTTTGACGTCTTAATTATGATTAAAACGTGCTAAGAATAGCAGACTTCGTTCTGACATACCCAGGTGATGGGACCTCTGATCTCCCAACTCCTCCCTCTGGCCCTAGCTCAGGCGTCACCATTCCCAAAGAAATGCCTCGCTCTCTTGAGAAGCGCGGTGGAAGCTCCATTTACCAAGTCCTATTATCTATTCTAATTTCCTGGTTACTGTCAGCGCTCCCTCTAGATTGCGGTCCTGTAGCTTAGAGAACTGTGTACCCGGCGACGGTCATAGAGCCTGAAATACAGTTGGCTCACAATAAAGTTGTGAAGTTGGCGTTTGACGAAAATGCCCCTGGCTCTCCTCCCCATGAGCTTCCCCCTAAACCCTACAGGCATTGGGATTTCTTGCCATAAAGAGGCCTTGAGGCCACGGTGTTCCGAACTTGGTCCAGAGTGGCTTGTCCAAGAGAAAAATAGTGGAAGGAAAGAGAAGATCAGAGCCGGTAGGTGGAAAGGGCGGGAGTAGGTTGGAGATGCAAGAGAGGAGAGACCTGTGCGTCGCGACCCGGGTGGGGTACAACAGCGAGGACCGCACCCGGATCTGCAACCCTCCCTGCGAATATCCTGCGATCCTCGCCCCACGTGGCGGGGCCTGGGGGCTGCGAGCGGGTGGTGAAAGCTGGGGGTGGGGGGAACCCGAACCCAGCGGAGGAGGGGGCGGGGGCGAGGCACAGCGCTTTCTATCCCTTCTTCATCAAGAGTAGCGGCGGCGGCGCGGAGTCCCTCAGCCTCGGTCATGTGATAGTCTTGAAGAGCGAGCTGCGGGGGTCTCGGCGTCTCGGGGACCATTACAAAACCCAGCCAGGAGAGCGCGTCTCTGCCACAACCGCCGCCGCCGCCTCTCCAGCTCAAGACAGGCCCGGGAGAGCGGCAGCAGCTGCAACGCGGACCGCCGAGCAGACTTTGGCCAGTCTCGCATCTTCCTGGCATTGGTAGAGGCCCGCTCCGGCCCGCGGCTCGCGCCCTGCGCCCCGCCCCACA
This sequence comes from Rousettus aegyptiacus, assembly GCF_014176215.1. NCBI lineage: Eukaryota > Metazoa > Chordata > Mammalia > Chiroptera > Pteropodidae > Rousettus > Rousettus aegyptiacus. The sequence goes on along the minus strand of NW_023416306.1, from coordinate 39,675,989 downwards.
CCAGAGCCTGCCGGTGCTGCGCCTGCAGAAACTACCAAACTTTTCCCCCCGAGCGGCAGTCTACAGCTCTATCCTCAGCTCCTCCTTGAGCCGCGGGAGAAAGGGAGACGCGGGCTGCCCGGCTTCCGCCTTCCTTTTCCTTACCTCGCCTCTTCCCTCCAGGAAAACGGAACCCCGAGCGCACTAAGTGGCGGGTCAGGGGGCAGCGCTTCGTGCGAGCAGGTGCCGCCGCCTCCGGCCTCCAGGACAGCGAGCGCCAACTTGGATTTAAAGGGCCAGAGTCCTGAGTGTGTAGCCCGCTTGGCCTGGGCTTCCCTCGGACCGAGCAAAAGCAAAGAGGCTGGAAGGGACCACGGCCCCTCCCCACTCGTCCTCTGCCAGCTCCAGCGTTCAATCTCTGTCCACACGCGCGAAGACGCCGCGAGGGTGACAGTGAAGCTGGCGCGCCCTGCTGGATACTGTGCGCGTGGGTCTGCGACCGTCGGGGCCAGAAGTTGCGAGCGTCGGAGAGCTAAGTTAGCCCAAGAGGTCAAGCGCAGAGACGCCGGGCAGCTGAGAGAAGGCGGGAGGGAAACGGCGAGAAGGTCTGGGGCGAGAGAAGGCGGAGTGGCGGAGCTGGGCGGGCGGAGTGGGAGTTAGTGGAGACAGCCAGGCCCCGGGAGCGAGGTGCGGAGCCGGTGGGCGGTGGAGGCGCCAGGGGCGATGCCGCGGCCGGGGAAGAGTTCGTACAGCGACCAGAAGCCGCCCTACTCGTATATCTCGCTGACCGCCATGGCCATCCAACACTCGGCCGAGAAGATGCTGCCGCTAAGCGACATCTACAAGTTCATCATGGAGCGCTTTCCCTACTACCGCGAGCATACGCAACGTTGGCAGAACAGCCTGCGCCACAACCTCTCCTTCAACGACTGTTTCATCAAGATCCCGCGGCGGCCCGACCAGCCGGGTAAGGGCAGCTTCTGGGCGTTGCATCCCGACTGTGGCGACATGTTCGAGAACGGCAGCTTCCTGCGGCGCCGTAAGCGCTTTAAGGTGCTGCGTGCGGACCACACTCACCTGCACGCAGGAAGCACCAAAGGCGCACCAGGCGCGGGGCCCGGAGGCCACCTGCACCCGCACCACCCGCACCACCCGCACCACCACCACCATCACGCTGCAGCGCACCACCACCATCACCACCACCACCCGCCCCAGCCGCCGCCGCCGCCGCCCCCGCCGCACATGGTGCACTATTTCCACCAGCAGCCGCCTCCCGCTCCGCAGCCGCCGCCGCACCTCGCGTCGCAGCCTCTGCAGCAGCCGTCCCAGCAGTCGCAGCCTCAGCAGCCGTCTCACCCCGGCAAGATGCAGGAGGCGGCCGCGGTGGCGGCGGCGGCCGCGGCGGCGGCGGCCGCAGCGGTGGGCAGCGTGGGGCGCCTGTCGCAGTTCCCGCCGTACGGGCTAGGCTCTGCCGCCGCCGCGGCCGCCGCCGCCGCCGCATCCACGTCGGGCTTCAAGCACCCGTTCGCCATCGAGAACATCATCGGTCGGGACTACAAGGGCGTGCTGCAGGCCGGCGGTCTGCCCTTGGCGTCGGTCATGCACCACCTGGGTTATCCTGTGCCTGGCCAGCTCGGTAACGTCGTCAGCTCCGTGTGGCCGCACGTCGGTGTCATGGATTCGGTGGCTGCGGCGGCGGCCGCCGCCGCCGCCGCTGGCGTGCCTGTGGGCCCGGAATACGGGGCCTTCGGGGTGCCGGTCAAGGCCCTGTGTCACTCGGCGAGCCAGAGCCTGCCCGCGGTTCCTGTGCCCATCAAGCCAACTCCAGCACTGCCGCCGGTGGCCGCGCTACCGCCGACGCTCACTGTCCCTGCGGCCCCACAGCAGCAGCCGGCGCCACCCAGCGTGTGCCCGGCGGCTGCGGCCTCTCCCGCCGCCTCCCTGCTGGAGCCCACCGCCCCAAGTTCGGCTGAGAGCAAAGGTGGCTCCCTGCACTCAGTGCTGGTGCATTCCTAGGGCACCCGGCGGGTAGGGCTGAGACGAACGCAGGGAGAGACACTTGGCTCTGAACAGCAGGAGAGAGAGAGGGAGCCCTGGCCAGGCGGGGCTGAACGGGTGAGTCCCAGCCTTTGCAAGAAAGGAAAGTGTTTAAACAGACAGACCAACCCAAAAGTGGATTCTCCAGTGGTCTGAATAAATATAACACTTTTGGTGTCTGTGTTTGTACTATGTTGTACAATCAAATTAATGAAAGCCAATTTTCAGGTAAGAGTTTCTATTGTAATTAATATTATAGATCAATAAGTTATGGGGGGAAGGAACAGAAGAGTTTTTTTGGGGTGGGGGGCTCATTCCCTGGCAAGTTAAAATGGATTTCGACCTTTATTCCTGGGACTAGAAGCTGTCAGATCTAAACATCCTGGTGAGAAATCCAATAGAATGACAGACCTCAGCCACCCGGTTTGTCTCCGCTGGCTGTCTACTCGAGCAGCAGCTTCACGTAAAACGTTCAAGACAAAACTGCCATTCACCAAGATCGTCTCTTTTAAGAAAGAAAAGAGGGAGCGTTTGATGCCGTTATTTTCCTGGTCTGGGAAATGGGCAAGTACACGGTATCAATAAAGCCGCGTCAGGGAGCAGTGGGAACTCCACGAAAGATCTTGGGAAACAGTTAAGTTTCTTGGCTCTGACCCGGGGTCAAGAAGGATAGGAGGAACAGATAAAGCAATTAATTTGCAAAAAAAGAGAATGGCAGCGGCTTAAAGAACAAAGTCCCAGATTCCAAAAGTAAAGTTCAGGAAACACAACCAAAGAGAGACAGTAAGGGGGACTTTATACCTGCAATTCGTTTATTTATCAGTCGGGAGAGACCGTTAAGGAGCTCCTAAACAATGTGAATTCACACAATCCGTTTCATTTGGGATTTTAAAGGGGGTGGGGGGAATCACTTGCAACGCGGGATTTTGTTCCCCTAACTCATCAATGCAAGAAAAACTTACCACATCCCCCGACAGTGTTGCTCTTAACTCTTCCAGGAGCATTTCTTGGCCGTTACCTTCCAGCCACCTTGGGATATATGCTAGAGGATGACCCCACCTTTGCACGCCCCCGTCGATTTGGTATTTCGTTTGGTATTTAGGCGCCCACGTCTCACAGGCGAGTTCTTCAGTTTCCGTTCGTGAATGAAGAAGCAACTTAGCTTGCCACTGTTGCCCCTTCCTCACTTTCGAACCCCGAGAATAGCACTTTACTCGCAACGAACTTGGGAACGAAGTGGGGCGGGTAGGGAGGAGGCAGCAGCCCTTTGCCTCTTAAGTCACCTCTGGCTTGTTTCCGCGCTGCGTTCGGGTTGTGACTTTGTGACCTGTCTGCCAGTGTTGTACGCGGTGTTTCTGTATTAAAGCTTCTCTCTGCATAAGCCGGTGCTCGTGTGAAGGTGTTTCGCTTTTCAAGAGACAACACTGCGGTTTGGGTACCCATTGCCCGGTCTGAGGACTTTGTAAATCCTCTGTCTCCTTTATTTTTAACATCAGAACTTAAAATGGTTGAGTTCCCAGGCCAGCCACCAGCAGAGATAGGTTTCCTCCACTGTTCCTTTTCTGCGCAATTATCTAGCACTCACTCTTATCATAATGATTTTCCTAAGTGAGCTTTAGTCCACCTCGGCGCTGGAAACTGAATTAGCAAAAACTGGTTAACGGTGATTTTTTTTTTTTTCTGTTCCTATGGGAGATTCATATCTATATATATCAACCCCACCACCCAAACATCCTTTTTCCTTTTCCGATGGCCCTGAGGGCCGGTGACTTCGTACCATCGGATAGGTACACCGCGGCGCCCCCTTAGTTCTGCGGGGTTGGGCCCAGGACAGCGAGGTTGGCGCCGGGACGCGGCCACTGTCGCCGCTACCCACATTAACGAGGATGGAGAGCCCCACCACAGAGGCCGGGGACCTGTTGCGCGCAGGCGCGGGCCGCGCGTCCTGGGCGAGCTGGGCTTCGTGGGCGGTGGCAGCAGGAGGCCCAGGGCCGCGGAGCGCTAGGCCCCCGAGAGCCTGCTGCGAAGCAGACCGCACTCCCTGGAGGAACCTTGAGAGCTGCAGATGCTGTGGAGCTGCGTGGGGAGCTGGCAAAGTGGCCTGGTCCCGTGCGGGGGACCCCGCTGGAAACAGGGAAGCCGCGGCTCGGCCTCCGCCCTCCACCAGCGAATAGGGCTCCATCTTGAACCAGCTGCCCCCTTCCCAGCCAGGACCAACGGAAGCCTCCTCTAACCTTTCCTCAGAAGAAAGTAAAGGGCCAACAAGATGACTTGTACACGGTAATGACCCTAGGGGGGTTTGGGTTACTTCTTAAAAATAGGTGTTTTCATGCGTCTCTTACAACTCTTCTTGAAGCTGCAGCTAAGTTTTGGCCTCGCCTGGGAAATAGGTTTCAGTTTAGGTCACTGCCTTTTTGGGGGCTCAAACAATTTTAGTATATCTCATTCTGTTAGCTTGAAACCCTGCAAGGTGTTCCTCTACAGCTCGTGTGATGTTGAGAGAGAAAAGAAGGTAAACACTGACGTGGGGGTCACAAATTTGGGGGAACTTGGGAATCTGGCTCTTTGGTCCGCGCTTCCGGGTGAGTTGGTGCCTGAAGGACCCAGGGCCAGGACCTCTAGTTTGGAGGCTGAGAATTACTCGGCCTGAAGAAAGAGGTCCTGGATTCCAGGGGTTCCTTCAAAAAAACATTCCTCTTCCTCTTCCTTTTCCACCTGCTCAAAAGGGCCAGTGAACTTAATAGCCATACCCACAGTCCAACTTTCCCGAGAGGGTCTTGGCTCAAAGTGAGTTCTGCACCCAGAGGGGTAGCCTAAGTGACAGCCCCTCCTAAGGACAGAAGAGCCTGTGGGCTGCGCATCAGAAAAGGATGAAAAATTCACACTCGATGTTGTCCGGAACCTCTGAGCACCCAGTCCCACATTCACACACCCCAGTGCTACCTCTGTGGGATAAACATGGTTGTTTTGTTTTTACTGTAAGGAGTGAGAAAGAAGAATAAAAAGTAAAATGAGCTTAGAAATGATACCACTCAAGTTTTCATCCAGGAGGAGCCCCTGGTACCCAAAAGAAGCTATTCATGGCATTGAGAGTAGTAAATATGGGAATTAATGTAAAGAAACTCCGGTGTGGAGGGAGCTTTCTGCCGAAGCTCTGATGCCAAGGGAAGTTCATCCAAGTTAAAGCCCTGGACACTGCCCTGAAGACCCATCCCGAGATGGGGTCTGCACTCTAACTGTAATTATATTTTAAGGGGCTTCATTCCCACAAGCAACCACTACCAGGTCGCCATGCTGGAACCTAATCTGAGAAGTCCTCGGTAATACCAGGCCCAGGCTCACTGTTCCACCAGAATCATATCTTCATACCATGTGCTGAAAAACACCCACCCAAAGACATTGGAGCCAGATTCAGTGATTATTTTAAATGTTTAAATAGAGATTAAGCCATTTAAAAAGTATTGTTCTGATAATAATCTACATATATAGAGAACCACAAAAACTAATAAGAATAATAAGCTGATGGCGATGTTTTGGTAACTCTTTCAACTGAGTATGTGATCTCATATGATCTCACAGGTTTTCTCTCTCTAGCTACATGTTGGGATAAAAGGAAAGTGAGTTCTGGACCAAAGTGAGATGGAAGTAAAGGTACTTATATACTTATGACCATCTTAGTTCACAAATTTAAAATCATTCTGGGTATGCTAAGTACTGGTGGAGATAACAAGAAATGAGGTTGCTGGTTTCTAAGATGGTAGGAAAGACTATATAGTTGCTTAGCTTGTACCCACTTCACTGAAGGCGCAGAACCTGAGAAAGAGGGAGAAGCCAGGAAGTGAGAAAAAGGTTTAAGTGTAGATATCCTTAAAAGTAGAAGAAAAACAACTTGGAATGATTTATTTAATTATATTTCCTTGGGAAGCTGAGACGAAAGCTAAGGACTGAGGGAGAATGAAGCTATTTTAGCTGTGTTCCCTAGGAGAACAGGCCCTCCTGCAAAGGCCAGAATCAGCACAGTTGGCATCTGGCACTTAGGAAGCCTGTCAGTCAGGCTGGCTTGTGGTCAATTATCTCCTTAAGTAGACTGGCATTAGTCCAGCCAGTGAGGAGAACTGGTTGCATCCATAAGAATCAGAGCCAGTTAGCTGGAAGTGGCACTGCTGAACTCCAAGCAATTTTGCATTACAGGGTTTGGAAGGCTGATCAACACCTCTCCTGGGACTCAAAGGTGACATTTGCCTGCTTGGCACTAGTACAGACGTACTCCAGTAGAGTATGGGAACAGAATGCCTTGGGAGAAGAAACATTGATCACCAAAGCTGCTAAATATCTTAAATTTCATTCACTAAGAAAATTGTCATTGCTGATAAGCACAAAATTGTACAGAAATCCTTGTAAATTGTGGTGGGATTTGGTTTCTTGATTGGCTAAGAATATTCATTCTTCACTGTACCTGATTATGAAATGGGCACAAAAGATAGTTTGGGAGCATGTTCAGACTTGGATGATGTAGCAGGGGTTTGAAGTGATGTTGGTGTTCATTAGAGTGTGTGTGTGTGATTCTGCCTGGGGATGGGGTGGGAGGGGCAGGGTAGAGTTGGTATTGAAAATGGGAAATTAAAGAAATGATTTCAAAAGCCAGTGATAATCTCTTTATAAGAGAATAGGCAGAGTGGGGATCCAAATGGGGATGGGAAGTTCTTGAATTCCAGAAGGCAAGAGAGTTTCTTCAGGTCTAATACTCCGATTTTGCTCATTGAAAGTATTTTTATTAACTTTATCTTTCAAAGCTGAAACATTACCTTATACCCTTTGGGGGAGATTGAAGAGATCTGCTTGGGATTTGAATTCAGTCTTAAACCATTGTTTAAATGGTATGAGTTTGGCAAAATTCCAGATGTACTCTGTCCCAAGCACTTTTCCCCCTTAACTATCCCCTGTGTATTTTAAGGAAAATTCAAGCCACATGTTGCTCTTTTCCCCTTGCATCCAAATGTCATTTTATTGAATTTTAGCATGGTCCATGAAATTCAAATTCTGAGTTTAAAGCCATAATATATTCATATGATCTATACACAGTCACATGATATGCACATATATCATTAAGCAGAAAATAAAGCATCTGAAAACTATAGTTGTATTATTATAGTAACATTTCTTTAAACTGAAGAGCCATGCTGAGACTGCCATAGTAAAAAAAAGATTTTATAAAATTATCAAAAAAAAATTTAAAAAGCTAACTTAGTAACTCATGAAAATATTTTTAAAAGAATATCGCTAAGAAGATATTTTGATTTTTTTTAGTTTGATCCAAATAGTTCTTTCTGCCCCAAGGAACAGGTCTTTTGTGTGCCTAAGACATACAGACTTTGCTTGTAAGTCACAGGTCTCATTATTACGGCATCATTTTAAAAATGCATTCAAATATGCTTTCCCATCTGAGCCACTTCTGGTCCTGTCAGCACCTTCATGGACAGTGCGTTTTTACTGTTACTCTGGATGGATACTTAGTAAGAAAGGAACTGGAGAGCTGTGGTCCAGGCCCAGCGGAACTAGACGCATTCCAGAAAGGATGTACAACATTGAAATACACAGATGAGAGAATGTGGGAGGAAAGGAAGAGAGAGGGAGGGAAGGAAAGAAGTTAGGAAGTTAGAATGGAAGGAAAGAAGGGGGAGGAGACAGAGAGAGAGGCAGATGTATACATCTAATACTGACAAAGCAAAAAAAAAAATGTTAATTGTAATTTTTTAACCTAATATTGCTTTGGTTTTTCTCTCAAGAAACTAAATAAATCCTTTTTGTGTATGTGACTAAATCTATAACACTACTTACCCAAAGGAATTGTGCCTTAAAAACAAAAAATTCCTCTTCTTTTAAAAATGTTCTTTAGCTAGAGAGGACAGGGCATGTATTACTAAATGGAGGCCTCATTTGTTGCCTAAGAAGATAAGGCTTCAATCTGTCTAAGAATTAATCCCAGATGACAGTTTGTGACATTAATTTTGTTGCAATTTATTTTATAGGGACTAACTTATATCCCCATAGGGAAATGTTTAAATATATGATGCTATTTGTATACTATGGAATGTCATGCAGTCATTACAAATAATGCTTATAAAATTTTACTCATATAGGAAATGTTTACTATTGAGGAAGTAATCTCAACCCCATAGTGTATATTGAAAATGTACCAGAAGAGACTGTACAAGATATTAAGAGTGATACCTTAAGATTGGTGAAATCATTAAATCATTTTGTTTTCTTGATTTCCATATGTTCTACATTGTTTTAGATTGTCTTCATACAGCAATGATGTTTTACTTTTATAACCAGGGAAAGGATTACTCAAAAATCTATCCAGCCAGTACAACTGATATTTCAATAAAATATAAGTTATTACTTTAAAATGTAATATCTTAAATGAGAGAACAGGTGAAGAACTGGCTGAATTAAATATTTGTTAAAAGCAAAGAGCAGCAAAGCAAGATGGAACTGCACACACCTTGTTGTCCTCCTGTTGTGCCTTTGATAGGAACCCCATTGCAACAGACCCCTCTAGTAGGAAGGAAAGGAGGCTGTCACTTTAAGCTTTGACTCTTGGAGAATTTTCTAAGAATCACTGTCTGATAAAACTGGAATAGGAAAATGTCAAGGAGTTAAAATTGCAAAGCTGGCTTGCTAAAGAATAAATCTCACATTCTTTTATTACCTTTTCAGCTAACTTCCTCTCTTTTCATATTTTGCATTTTATAAATTTTTGTAGTAGCCTTAAACCCTTTTTGAAACTAGGCAGATAATGAACATGAAGCAAATGTATTTTACAAGCTCAGGCACTTCCTTTCAAATGAAAAATAATATATAGTTTTCAAAAATAATACAATTTCTCTTTTTCCTAGTTGGCAAATCCTTTTTGTGTAGTGACAGCATTTTCAAGGGGAAAGTTTCAGATGCTGCTTTTACTAGTTTGAGTAAACCTGTATTCTGTCTTCCCTGTCTACACTGAAATAGTTGATTTAAAAAAATGCAAAAGTGTATACTACCAAGAATGTGCTTGTTTTCAACAGGTTGAACATGTCTCAACCTTTATGCTAGAAACCTGATAACCTCTAAAAATGGCCACAGATCATTATGACTTGAGTTTTTTAAAAAGTTGCACTAGAGAACGAAAATTGCTGAAATTATAAGATTGAATTTTTAACCCAAGAGAACCAGAGAATCAAAATATAATCAAATACATCCTGCTTTAGCAGCTTGTAGAACACAGTGAGGTTCTATTTATTTAACATACAAAAAGTTTGAACGCTGATCCCAGTTACTGCTAGAAAATTTCTTCTTCCCTGCCAGGAGACCTAAAGCTGTATCAGGCCTGGTTATTCCCAACTTACAAAGGAAAATTAAAAGTTAATCAGTCTGCTAACATTACTTCTCAAATTCTAGGTGCATGTGAATCATCTGGAGAGGTTTTTAAAGTACAGTGTGCTAGGCCCCACCCCCAAACAGTCTGATTTAGCAGATGCGAAGTGAGCCCTGAGATCCTGTGTTTGTAACCACCTCCCAGTTGATGCTGGCTGGACCCCAGATCACATTTTGAGGAGTTCTATGATTAAAAAAAAAAAAAAGATTCCTTTTTGTCAGTTTACTTAACTCCAGCCATCTCAGTCGATCAGAGATATCCAAATAACTTTGAACATAATAGAAAAGGCAGTAAGATCTCTATCCCCTTTTCCTCAGAAGCTCATCGGTGCCTGTTAAATTTACCCATCCCCTTCCCTGTAATCTTCAAGTACTATATATTAATATACAAAGGATACACATAAAAATTTCATATTATCATGTCCTTTGTATCTCTTGAGAAATGAAAGATGACCTAATGGAACCTATCGCTTATGTAGGCAAATGACTGGAAGAACTAGACAGTCTCCTTAGGATATGTTCAAAACTTGAAACCTTCAAACATAATAGAAGTGTTACCCTGGTTTTGTGTCACAAACATATTCTCTAATGTTATTTTTGAGGACACTTCTATTAGGATGACTTAAAAGGAGAAAGAGCTATGTTTCCCTAAAGTAAAACTGTTGTCACTATGAAAAAAGAAAATAGACAGAAAGCCTCATTCTGTATGCTTCCAGAATTGGAGCATTCCCTATCATAAGTCACATATAACCATCTAAAAATAGCCACAGATCATGAAACTTGAGTTTTTTAAAAGGCATATAAAAGTTGGGTCTGAAAGCAACTTTCTTATTTCATCAATGAAGCAAGTGAAGCAGGGAGCTATGTGAAAAGCAAATTAGAACATTAAACTCGGAAGTCAGTTCACCCTCCATTCCATTCCCACCTTACATCATAAGCCAAGCCCACCACAAAAGCATTTTTTAAATAATTTTTTATTTTTCCAATTACAGTTGGCATACAATATTATATTAGTTTCAGGTGTACAAGATGGTGATTAGACATTTATGTAACTTACAAAGCGATTACCCCAATAAATCTAATACCCATTTGACACCATACATAGTTATTACAATGTTAGTTATATTCCTTATGCTGTACTTTATCACAAAAATTTTTTAACCAGTGGATTTAAGGAGCTGTTCACTTCCTTCCTTAACATGGTGCAGTTATGTTCGCATACTACACTTTTATGTGATGCTTTGCTCATTACATTGAGGGATTTTTATATCTACTATTTAATACAGAGGAGATAGACATTCTGAGTTTATATGTACCCAGGCTCAGATCTAAAACTTGGAGGATGGGACTCATCTGGATGTTCAAACAATGCATCATCTCAGTGAACTCATACTGATTAGGAATAAAGCCATGCAGCCAAATATTTATGAAATATTTTGTTCTTCAGGGCTGCGGTACTAAATAGCATACACTCTAACAAAACAATTGTTACCAGGATACAAGCTAGTCTCCTCTCTGATCTTTGAAAGTTCCTGAAATTTTCTGTAGCCTCACTGTGTACTGTGGGAATTTTAATCAGTAGCAAAGAAGGTATAAAGGTTTCATTGCTCTCAGTTATCTCTCACTTATAACTCCAGCTCCCACAGAGCTACTTTGATTTGTGGATCATCTCACTATCCAAAGCATACTGCTCCTTTATTTGTAAATACTCCAGAGGTAAACCGGCATGAGTAACAAATGCCAAGCATGAAGATTTGATTTTACTTTACTTTAGAGTCACAGTCATAAACTTAAATTTGGTATTTATCATTTCTACTTCTAAGACCCTTTCTCTCGTCTCTCAACCAGGAATCACTCTCTGGTTACCTTTCGCCATCCTCTGCAGTCTCCTCACAGGTTGCTTGGCCTTGCCTGTCTTTGACTGTGTGCGTTCTCCTGTTTCTCCAGGTGTTTACTTTGCCCCTCACCTCACTTCACTCCAATTCCCACTAACTCCTTATGAAAGACACTTTATTTCTCTGTTTCTCTAACTCCTTCCAGACTTTAACATTGGGAACTCACCTTCTACAATGAGAGTGGTCTATCAAGTTAGATTCCTGAATGAATATAGCGCTTTTTATAAGAGGTTTAAGATGTTAGCTATTAAAATCACATTTAAAAAATCTAACTGTATACACATATCCATTCTACAAGCATTTAGTCAATACTATTGTGCAGGAACTGTGCCACGCGCTGACAATGAGACATGTTTCCTACTGCACCAATTATTAGGCTGCTGTCTCTCATCTCTAAACCTACCCTTTCCTACCTGGCTCTGAAATGCTGGTGCTGAAACTTTGCAAACCACATTTCTGTTTTACCAGCTGGCTGTGTATTGGGTCGTGGTAATATGGGGGTCTAGTGGGAGTTAGCAAGAGTAGAAAAACAAGAGTAGAAGAACAAGAAGGGAAATGCTCTTTCCTATTTGTTCCCTCTGCAACTTCCTTCTGTGACTCCTGAAAGCATTATGTAGACAAAACTTCTCTCTGAAGCACATTCTTGTATTAGCAGCTAATTCCTGTTGGAAGTTTTTCTAACACTTGAGAACCAGTCTTGTCACGGAGCCCCACCTCATAACCATCAGCACCAGTTAGCAGGTGCCCCCTGACGTTTCCAGATTTAGCTCTATAGGGATCACCTCCATGTTAACAATTCCCACTTCTTCTCTTTGTACCCTCTACCTAAGGGGTGGTAGCTGCTTCCTACAGTTGCTACAGATGTGATACCTTAGAATTCTTTTTCCACCTTTTAAGTTATTAACATCTTTACACATAGTTAACGGTTAATTATATTACATTTTGTCTGTAAAAGTAGTTAGAATGGTTTCTGTCTCCTGACTGGACTTTGATACATCTGCCCATAGGGACCTAATAGTCTGAAGCAGGAGATTGTCTTCTCTGACAAAGATGTGTATAAAGTAAGTGCAGGGGAGCATGGAAGAGAATGTAAAGTTCATATTTATAATATGAAACAATATATATAGACATAGATATGCTAATACTTTTCAACTACAAAACACATTAAAAATTTATTGCTTTTGCAAATAATAAAATATACTTTAAAAAAACTGTTAAAGCATGTATTTATAGCAGCATGAGCTTGTGTTCTCTTTGCATGACTTCATTGCAATGTAACTTTGAAAAGTTGCGTCAGTATGCAGATAGGTTCTTTAATCTGTGTAACAGACCCTGCCCAGGAGCTAGTTTCCCAGGGTAAGTCTACTCCAGACCACTCCGTTTGACCCCTACCCTCCAAGAATCAAGGGGAGAAAATGACCCGATTTTCCCAGGGAAGGTAGGATTCTAGAGAGTAAAATGGTAAAACAAACAAACAGAAATTATTGGGAACAAACCAACTAATCAAGTAAATTGAAGGCAAATAGGTGTGGGATTTTTTTTTGAAATTTCTGAATTTGACAATTCTGCTTATAGATATGATATGAGGATAATGAAAATTTTAAGCTACTTACAATAATAAAAACTAGTGTTTTTTGGGCTTTTTAATTTATTTATGAGCTAAATGCTTTACATATTAAATCCCTTGTAACCTCACAACAACTCTTTAATTTGGATCCTTCTATTATCCTTATTTTACAGATGAGAGAACTGAGGCATAGGCTATTCAAGGAACTTGCCCAAAACCATGTAACTAAAGCCAGTACTGAGGGGTACTGGCTCTCCTTAAGCTCCTTAAGAATGTCCCATAAAATGATGGTGAGTTGAAATAAACGCATTTCAGAGCCTTTTGTATAGTTTTCTATTCAGGCATCAAATATGTATTCAGAAATGGTAGTTTTGGCAGAGTATTGAAGTGCTTAACAAATCAAATAGCTAATAAAGGAGTACAGGGGAAATTTGAGCACTATGGGATCCAGATTTATTTTGATGTTAGAGACCAAGTTGATCTGCTACTTATTGTTTTGCTGGCTTGGTATTAATATTTATAAAAGCTTTTTTAAAGTTTCTAAAGATATTTATCTTTTTCATCTTTGCATCACCACTGCCTAGTATAATACCTAACTCACAGTTAGTTCTTAATAAAGGTTTGTTGAAGAGACAGATGAGTCTAGTTACTATATTCCTCCATCTTGATTTAACATATATTCAAATGTATAGGCTGTGTGCCTAAATGGTTAATCATTTAGAGAAACAGAGATTCAGTTACTTTGCCAAGGTCATTTAGCTAGTTTATGATGAAGCCAGGTTATAATGGGTCTCAGGGCAGTCAAACTCAAAGCTCTTATCCACAGTGTTAAACTGATTTGGAAAGTCTTTTAACTTCTTTTTTTTTTATTTTAATTTTTATTTATTTATTTTTAATTTTTAATTAAGTTTATTAGGGTAACAGTGGTTAATGCAATTATATAATTTTCAGGTGTACATTGTCATTTGACATCTGTATGTTCTATTGTGTGTTTATCACCCAAAGTCCAGTTTCCTTCAGCTATTATATATTTAATCCCCTTTACCCACTTTACCCTCCCCTAAACCCTATATTTGACCCCCTTTACCCTGTCTACCTCCCCCCATTTTTCTCTACTCCACTAGTACCCACTAGTGTATAGTTCTCTGGTAACCACTAGCCTATAATCCATGTCCACGAGTCTCTGTTTGTTTGTACTGCTCTTTGTTGCTTTCAGGTTAATATCCCACATATAAGTGATATTGTGTGATTTTCAACTTTTCCTGTCTGGCTTATTTCACTTAGCATGATTATCTAGAGATCCATTCATGTCGTCGCAAATGGTAGTATCTCATCTCTTCTTATGGCTGAGTAATATTCCATTGTATATATGTACCACAGCTTATTTAGCCAATCATCTATGGTAGGGCACTTTGGTTGCTTCCATGTCCTGGCCAATGTGAATAATGCTGCTATGAACATCAATGTGCAAATATATTTTTGGATATGGGTTTTCAAGTCTTTGGGGTAAATACCCAATAGAGGGATTGCTGGATCACATGGTAGATCTATTCTTAGTTTTTTGAGGAACCTCCATACTGTTTTCCATAGTGGCTGTACTAATTCACAGTCCCACCAGCAGTGTATGAGGGTTCCTTTTTCTCCACATCCTCTCCAACATTTATTATTACTTGTCCTGTTGATTATAGCTATTCTACCAGGTGTGAGATGCTATCTCATTGTGGTTCTGATCTGCATTTCCCTAATAGCTAGCAATGTTGAGCATCTTTTCATATAGCTTTTGGCCATTTGTATGTCCTATAGGGAGAAGTATCTGTTCAGGTCCTCTGCCCATTTCTTGATTGAATCATTTGTTTTTTGGTTGTTATTGAGTTCTATAAGTTCTTCGTGTATTTTGGATATTAGGCCTTTGAATATTGGAGGCGTTGCTTGCAAATGTATTTTCCCTTTAGGATGGTTCTCTCTTTACCTTGTTGATTTCTTTTGCTGAGCAGAAGCTTTTTAGTTTGATGTAGTCCCATTGATTTATTTTAGCTTTTGCTTCCCTTGCTTTTGAGGTCCAATTTATAAAATCCTCTTTAAGTCGAAGGTCCTTGAGTTTAGTGCCTATGTTTTCTTCTATGCATTTTATTGTTTCAGGTCTTATATTCAGGTCCTTAATCCATTTTGAGTTAATTTTTGTTTGTGGTGATAGACTACAGTCTAGTTTCATTCTTTTGCAGGTGGCTTTCCAGTTTTCCCAGCACCATTTATTGAAGAGGCTTTCCTTTCTCCACTGCATGGTTTTGGCTTCTTTGTTGAAAATTATGTGCTCATATAAGTATGGGTTTACTTCTGGACTCTCGATTCTGTTCCACTGGTCCGTGTGTCTATATTGCCACCAATACCATGCTGTTTTGATTACTGTCACTTTGTAGTATAATTTGATGTGGGGCAGAGTGATGCCTCCAGCTTCCTTCTTTTTTCTCAGGATGGCTTTGGCAAGTTGAGATCCCTTGTGCTTCCATACAAATCTGATGATTTTTTTGTTCTATTTCTTTAAAAAATGCCGATGAGATTTTGAGGGGATTGCATTAAATCTGTATAATGCTTAAGGTAATATGGTCATTTTAGCTATGTTGATTCTTCCAATCCAAGAACATGGAATATCTTTCCATTTCTTTGTATCTTCTTCGATTTATTTTAATAGAGTCTTAAAGTTTTCATTATGTAGGTCCTTTACTTGTTTTGCTAAATTTATTCCTTGGTATTTTATTCTTTTGATTGCAATTGCAAAAGGAATTATTTTTTCTACTTTTTCTGACACTTCATTATTAGAGTATAGGAAAACTATAGATTTTTGAATGTTGATTTTGTATACAGAGACTTTACTGTATTTGCTTATTGTTTCTAGTAGTGTTCTTATGGAGTCTTTAGTGTTTTCTATATAGAGAATCATGTCATCTGCAAATAGTGACAGTTTGACTTCTTTGTTCCCTATTTAGATGCCTTTTATATCTTTCTCTTGTCTCATTGTACTCGCTAGGATCTCTAATATTATATTGAATAAGTGTGGCGATAGTGGACAGCCTCGCCTTGTTCCTGATCTTAGAGGGAAGGTTTTTAGTTTTTTACCATTAAGTATAATGTTGATTGAGGGTTCGTCATATATGGCTTCTATTATGTTGAGGCACTTTCCTTCTATACCGATTTTGTTAAGTGTTTTGATCATAAATAGATGCTGTATCTTGTTGAAGGCTTTTTCTGTATCTATTGATATGATCATATGAGTCTTATTTTTTAATTTGTTTATGTTATGTATTACATTAATCGATTTTGTGTATGTTGAACCATCCCTGTGCCTCTGAGATGAAGCCCACTTGATCGTGGTGTATAATCTTTTTAATATGTTGCTGTATTCAGTTCGCTAGTATCTTATTTAGGATTTTTTCATCTGTGTTCCTGAGAGATATTGGTCTGTAGGTTTCTTTTGTTGTGTTATATTTACCAGGTTTTGGTATCAAAATAATATTGACCTCATAAAATATATTAACTTCTGTGTTTCTTTCTTTTCACATTTTTAAAACTGGACAAGTAATACCTACCTAATTAAGCTTCACTTAATCAATAAATAAAATCAGGTATGTTGACAGTCACAATTGAATTTCATATTTTCAAAAACCAATTGAGAGATATTTCTTAGTAATTGGAGACAGGTTTAAAAACTCACTTAAAAATTAATATGATTCAGTAAAGAAGGCCAGCTAAAAAAGGAAATTGTTTTGGATAATATTTTAAAAACTAGATTCAGGCAATATTTCTTACAACTTTTCAGAGCTGTGTGATGATTTTAAAACCATATTTATAGAAACAATTTCCTGGCTTTAAAATTAATTTTGGTATTATATGGTATTTACTTAGAAATGACTTTTTCTGGTTTCAAAAATATTAAAAGCATGTTAAAACAAGAACTGTAAAAATGATTTGAACATTATTTAGAATAAAATTTTAGACTATCATTGTAAGAAGGCAAACCTTGCAATTGACTGTAATTGAAAGTTCATGTGAAAAAGTAGATTTACCCAAGATGGTAAGTAACCATGTGTCATAAAAATCATAACTGCTCTCAGCATCCCAGACCTCGATCTCTCTCTCTCTCTCTCTTTCTTTCTCTCTCTCTCTCTCATTTGATTCTCTTTGTATCCAACTATTTAATATTGTCTTTTCTTCAGAACCCAACTTAAAAACCAACTCTTATAGTGCCTAGTAGATTTTAGGGGCACACTATTTTTTTTTCCAAGAAATCTTATCAATTTTCCTCCACCTTCCTCTATTCTCTGTTACTAATCTCCATTTTTCTTATTTTTAGAGCTACTCGTCAGCTCCATGGCACAGAGTGCCAAGATTTAGACTGGCGTCACTGACTCTCCTGCCAAAATGAACTGTAGAATGATGTGAATTTCATCTTTAAGGACATCTTTCCATTTCTTACTGCATGATGTTTTCTACACAGGAAACAGGATTGACTCAACAAGTGTGTACACGTAACAGAATTACTCTTAGCTCATCTTTTTCAAAGTTGATTTCTAAACAAACAGGTAGATTCCCTGTTATGCAACACCATTTGTATCTCCCGGCATCCATCCCTTATCCTGGAACATGAAATTATGTGGGGCTCATGGTTTCCATCCCATGTTCTTGCAGCCATTGACAGCATTCAATTTAAGACATAATAGGTGCCCCACCTGTGGGTAGGCAACTTGTTCCACAGCAGATTTAAATTGACCATAAAGATTGTTTTAAAGTTCTCACCCTAGACATCTCACTGTGAGAAATTCTGGCTTTTGTGAATATCATCCAAAGAGTGACATGGTGCAATGAGAAGGGCTTGAGCTTTAAACCCCATCTGTGAGATTTACTACCTCAGTCACTGTAATGATAATTGATTATTTATAGTCTGATATAAACCTTCAAAACAACCGAATGCAGTAGGTCCTGGTCCCAAATCCCATGCCTGTTTTACCAGTAAAGAAACTAAGGGTCAGAGTCAACTTTCTTCCCAGTCACACAGCTAGTTAATAATTTGTGCTAGTATTGGAACTCAAGGCAGTGAAACTCAAGCCCTGACTCTGAACTTCAGTGTCATACTGTTTCATAAGTTTCTTAGCCTATTTCTGTTTTCTCATCTTAAAAACAAAACATAATTTCTGTATCATTGGGTTGTTGACATAGGAGTCCAATGAACATTAGCTTTCTTTCACCTGGAATTATGGAACCTCGTTAAGCTAAATCAATCTGATTTCAGGTCTTTAGGAAAAACAAGGGAACGGTCAGTGTAATGCCCCAAATTTCATTCCATTTTTCTAACCAATTATTGTCTTCCCAATGACCTAAGTGTTCCATGGATGCAGAATTGAGTCTACAAGCGAGAGCAAGATACCTTGTTGGTCCCCAGCAATTTAAACACATGTACTGTGAGCGATTGGGGACTTTTAAAAGAGCACTTGCTGTATTTTATTGACAATAGGGTTTCCTTTTACAAATAGAAGCAATTGTGTTAATTTATATATGTATCAACCTGAGATGGGTTAGCTGTGTATTAACCACTGGTGAGGAAAACAGAAGTCTAGAAGGGAAAAACCGCCTTCAGTTTTACAAAGGAAAGGAAATCTTACTCCTGTTTCCCACTGAGAAAAATAATGGGAAAAAAGTGCAAAGGACCTACAGCAACATTGCTAAACCCCTTCTTTTTCTACAACAGTCAACATCCAGTGACAATATTATGATACTGATTTTCTTTAAAGCTGGTACATCGTGCGTGAAGTTTCATTTCTTTTTTTTCTGTTCTTTACATGTAGTGATATAAGGTGAATGAATATGTATTTTTTGCCTTTTGAGTCTCTTTCTAACTACGATAACATGGAGTTTTTTTGTTTTTTTTGTTTTTGTCCTTCTTTTAATGGAAAAACCTGGAGTTCTAGTGTCTGCAGTCCCCTTTCTGCCTTTCTGATACTGGGGAAACAGAATTTCTCTGAAATTAGTTTCCTTATTTACAAATGTTAATTCTGAAGACATTTAGCAAGCTCACCTCATGTAACACATATTATTAGGAGGTATGCAAGGAGGATAGTATTGCTGCCCAGATACCTCCACAAAATCTTTGCAAGATGAAGTGCCCAAAAGTTCCATCCAACTTCAAAGGTCAGTAATTCTCATTCTGAAGAGGTTCTGCAAATAAAAGTTTTTCGTGAACTAAGTGTGCTATAAATACTAGTGATGGAGATGATAGTATAAGGATAGCAATGGTGATGGCCATGAGGAGAAAGGTGCTGTGAATAGTTATTATCCTGTGTTTAGTAAAGAGTTAATGCAGCTTTTCTAGACTTGCTGAGGATTTTGAAGATGCAAAAAAGAAAAAAGAAAAAAATCCTTTATGGGCATGGAAATGGGATAGGAAATGGGAGTTTTGGCCTCTATCTAACAAGAGGTTGCTTCGTGGAGTCTATAACACATAGATAAACATTGAGTTCAAGTTCCCAGAGGTGAATCTTGAGATCTCTATTACATGGGACAATAAGCAGCTTCTTAACATATTTTACAGACAAGATCCCAGGCAGGGTTAGACAGAAACTCAAATATGTGAGGGCCTACTGAATTGTTTGTAATTTTCTTAGTTGCTCAATGAGATTTACTGGCTGAATTTTTTTTTTCAGATCATCTCACTGGAAAAAGCAGTCCCAGAACTGATTACCTGACGCTCCACATACTATTATTTTTAGTACATTGAGCATTTTGCCATAAAAGATAAAAACGAGATGCTTGACATCTACTACTAGTTTGATTCTTATATTAAATAAGATTAAAATCTAAGAATTAGAAATTTCCATCTTTCATTTTTTAATATATGATACAGATACAGCTTCTAAAAAGAATCTCAAAGTCATTACACTCTAGTACTATAATTCCTAAAATACCCACAATTTGATTTCTAAATTAGATAGCTATGATTATATTACATCATGATTCATACTAAAGGCAAGATTCAGAACTCCACAGCCAAATATCCATTTAACTTTTTGTGATGATGTGTCATTGGATACAATCAGTGTTGATAAGAGTTCAAAATAAGTTTTCAAAATTATTTGTATAGATTCAAATCCAAATGCTTAATGCCAGATAAATTTGTTTCCTATAGTTGCTGTAACAAATTACCACAAACTTAATGGCTTAAAACAACACAAATTAATTCTTACAGTCCTGGAGGTGAAAGGTTCAAAATCGATTTCACCAGTCTAAAGTTAAGTATTGGCAAAAATTGGTTCCTTATAAAGGCTCTGAATGGAGAGCCTGTTTTCCATCTTTTTCAGCTGTGAGTAGCAATCTGTGTTTAGCTTGTGGCCCTTTCTTCCATCTTCAAAGCTGACTTCCATCATCACATCACTTTCTCTTCTTTGGTCAAGTGTCCCTCTGACTACCTCTTATAGAGATACTTACAATATACCATTTAAGGCCCCCAGCATAATCCAGGATAATCTCCCCATCTCAATATTCTCAATTTAATCACATTTGCAAAGTCCCTTTTTCCATATCAGTTAACATTAACAACAGGTTCTGAGGATTAGGATGTGGATATTTTGGGGAGCCACTATTCTGTCTTCCACACAGGTGAATTATGCATTAATTATAAACCTCAGCCAGATTTCTTACTACATGGAAATGATGAAACAACTTTTGATTTCGTTTCTTAGTTTGTTCACAGTAAGTTCCATGAAGAACTCTGACTAGAACAGTAAGTGTTCGAGATCAATAGGCAAGAAAGAATAGAATAAAAGAGAAAGTGATAACTGAAAAAGTTCCATCATACACCCCTTAGATTAACGGTGCACTAGATGATTTTCTATCTGAAGAGAACTTTGCCGGCCTCAATCTCCATCTCTTTAATTAAAAACACACTCAAAGCCAGCAGAAGCCAGCTAGTGTTGAAAATCTTTAAGAGTACATAAAAGATACTCACTGTGTTCGTTTTTTGTCCAAGTGGTTCCTCCTGGAACAATTTTCTTTTTTTAGTTTTTTTGATACTAACATGAAAAATCCAATCTGAAGGCTGATCCCCTAAAAAAGACGCTCAGTTTTTTCAGGAATAGCTAATTCCTGGAACTTGAGATAGGTTCTCAAATATCTTAACCAAGTGTGTGCAATCTGACTAGTCTGTAGGACACCCGTAAGTATATTTGAAAGAGCCTTTAACCTGATTTAGGATGAACCAAAGAGATAAGTCAACCTTGTTTGTAAAATGTAAATCTATCACAAGAGAAATCTTTATTTGACCTTTGAGGTGATGATTATGAGACAGGGAGATTTCGATCTTCCAACATTTAGTATCTCATCCCTTAAGAGACAGGTGGGGTGTGGGAAGGGGTAAGAGTTTGGAGGAAGGGGAAATCTGACCTTAACAATCACTATGGATTTGAGAAGCTTGGGTCCACCTCTGAGTATAAAATGCAAAAGAAGAGCAAGGATAGGGGAAAATAGGTAAAGATAACTGGTCCCCACTTCGATGAAAAAGCAGAGATTTATACTATTTGTAACACATGAGGATCTTCACATTTCTACATTTGAAGTAAGCTGTGTGTGTGTGCACGCGCGCGTGTGTGTGTGTGTTGAAACTAAATGTAATATCAGGAGTTCAAGTGACAATATCTGGTGGCTCCTTTACAAACCATTTAGCAAAATAGAGCAAGCTTTACTTTGTAAAGCTGTGCAGGAGGATATTTTATTTTCAAGACAATTTATGACATGCACTAAAATAATACAGATCTGCTCATCTAAAAGTAACTTAAAGCTCTATTTTTCACTGTTGTCATTACTGAGCATATGGGGAAAGTGGTTTGAACTCCAAATAGTGTTCCCCCCACCCAAAATTTGAAATATTCTTCCCAATAATAGCATGGCATGGTATATACTTCATCTGTATCAATAGTTATGTTCCTAAATCCAGACTACATTTTTATAACTCAAATTGAATGTTAGTAATATCAAACTCCCCACTATGTAAAGAAATGTGCATGTGTGTATGTGTGTATGTTAAAATTAGATCACAGATATGTCATTTACAATGACAAAAAAAAATACCGAGACATTAGAATAAGCAGTGATTGGCCCAAAAATTGACCAACAGGCAATTCTAGCACTGGAAACACACACCAAGACTTTTGACTTCCAGCCAGGGCCATGAAAAATATCCCAACTTCCTTCCCTAATGCTGAATAACTTTTTATTAAAATTATTGACTGAAGATTTATAATATAAAAAAAAATTAAGCCTTTCTATCCTCTAAGGCATTGTTTCAAACACAAATTCTCTGTAAAATTGTTTCAGTTGTACACTTTGTCATGTCCTATGTTGACCCAGCCTTAGTTAATAAATGGATTTTGTTTTGTTTTATTATTTGGTGAAGTCTTATCCAGCCCTTTTCCCTGGCATCAAGGGAATCGTATCATCCATCCTGAACTGAGCATGTTGATTTGCTACTTTTTAACTCAAGGATTAGCTTTGCACTTGGGGAATCTTTGGGTAGCATCAAACCCACCCTACAGAATTCTGCGATTAATTTCACTTATGAATTCAAAGGGTTTACAGCTGTCTTCACAGTTAAATAAGGATTTAGTGAAATGTTGCCCTCTCCAGTGACAGAGACAATTCCCTAACCAGCAAGACTTCTGCACTCCCAGAGGTAGATGGTTTGACCAAGGAGGATGAAATTAGCACATACACAAAACATACCATCTGAGACTCTCAGAAAATGCAGATCCAAGGGGAAATCTTAGAGCATAAATTACTTCGAGGTTTTTTCTCCCCTACATCTTAGTTGGAGAGATTTGTGTTCTTTCACATGCACAGCTGTGAAGTCTCTGGGGGAATTTCTTGCTCTTTTTCATCTTTGCATATCAGCCAAAAAACAAGATCTAAGCATCAAATGTTGTACCCATATGATGTGAGTGGATTTTCCAAAGGATGCTAGGCAGGAAACTGATTAAATTCTAAGGCAGACGTTCTGACAGCTAGGCAGCACCACAGATAGATAGCATGATGAGAGAAGAGACAGATGAACAGGTGGGATCCAGGGCTTTGTTTTGTGGTTATGTTTGTTGTTGTTGTTTGTTTGTTTGTTTAGTATTCATTCTGGCTCTAACCCTTTTTTGTAGACTTCACAAAATTAATGCAACTTTGTTATCTCAATTGTACTGGGGAGGTATGTATTCTTTGCATTAATAAATCAGTGAACAAACCTGAAATTAATCTTTGCTATGACTGACCAAGCGATTTGGTCTCTACTCCTTTATTTCCTGTCTAATGACTTAGTCTAAATACTCTAAGATTTATTCTGGTTTCAAATATTAATAATTAACATTTACACACTATGGGTTGACCACTATTCTGAGTATTTCCATATACCAACTACTTTAATCTTCACAAATCTTTAAAAGTAACAACATTAGCTACATTTAATAGACAAGGAACCTGGGACGGAGAAGTTAAATAACTTCTCCAATGTCATACAACTTGTGTCAGAATCAGAATTTCACTAAAAAGATCAACTCCAACCTACTCATTTTTTATGGTCCATTTCGGATGTCTCTTCCTCCATGCACAAAACCTTTTTAAATTTCCAAACTCTATCTATTTGTAAAAATGTGTTACTCTCAAAATCTGGATCTTGGCATTATTCCAAATTGTGCTACTTTCTGACCAGAATCCCTTATCCTTCCAGCTCTAGCACATAGTAATCTTCTCTCAGACAAATTTTGGGTTTCTACTTCCTATGTTTCCTCTATTTTCTCTATCAGCACTCTTCCCATGTTCCTTTCCTTACCTATCTATTATTTCAACCACATTCTTGTTAAAACTCTCAGCCTTTTTTTTTCAGTCCTTTTATTATAGTTGCCTACCAAAATCTAACATTGGACCAGTTCAATTATCTACCACCTCCAGGATTTTATATAGGTTTGTGAATACTACTGAAGAAAAGGACTCCACAATGAGGTACATTAGTGTAACTGTATATTTTTGTTACAGTTCCTGTGCACAATTGCCTCCCTCACTACTATCAATTCTTCTAGGTTTCCCTAAATTTCCAACCCACCATCTCCCCACCCCCTAGCTGTCAGTGGGTAAGCTTACTTTTACAGGCAAAAAAAAAAAAAGAAAAGGCTCTAAATAGAGCTTGCTGTGCTTTTTGGTGCAAACTAATGAACATGCCTGGATCTATACCTATGCTCTCTTAATTTTCTCAATTCATAAGGAAGAAAGAGTCTATCTCTTATATAAACTCCATTTTCCACCCCAACCAATATCTTCTGGAGCTCAATCCTCTCTCCTTTATCACCAGTGTTTTCCTTTGTACTGGCTCCCTCCCATCACCATTTAAACATGCTCAGTTATCTTTCATCTTTAAGTGAAAACAAAAAGACTCCCTTGCAGTCACAAAAATACCCCCTTGCAGTCTTGTATTTCCCCTGCTCTACTCCTTCTCCCATCTTCCCGGCCTCAGTCTCCATTTTATTTAAATGTTTTGAAGTATTTGATCTGTTTTTAAGCACTCTCTTCTCTTTGCTTTCATGATATGAGTTCACCTAGTTTTTCTTTAACTCTTCTGATTATTCTGTCCCTATCGAGGTCTCTTTCTCAAATGCCGATGTGTTCTGTCTCAGGCCCTCTTTTCTTCATTCTCTCTTTGAACAACCTTAATACTCAATGGCTACAAAATGCCACCCGTTGCTGATGGGTCTCAGTGCATAATTATTTCAAACTCCAAATTCCTTCTGGAGATTCAAATTCACATATATTCAGCCATCTCCCGAATATCACTAATTGGTTGTCCTACCAGCACCTCAAGTTTATTATGATTTTCGTATATTCATCACTTTCCCCCAAACCTGCACTTTCTTCTGTGTTCCCTATCCCAATGAATGGCACTGCATTTTGCTTCATTAGAAATCTGGATATCACACCCTAGTCTCTAAGTCCCTTAAGACAAGAATAGCATCTATTCACTTTATATCCAGCACCTAGAGCAATGCTTGACACATAGTATGGACTCAATGCATACTTAAGTAGTGAAGTCATTCCTCTTTACTCTCTTTTATTACTCATATTGAATAAATTACCTAATCCTGTCAATTCTTCCTTCCAAATACTCTTTCATTCCTTATTGTCGTGAACGCTAACCTAGTTCAGTCCACAATTATTGCTTTAGTAGTCTCTTAATTGATTGCTTTGTGAGGGACAAGATTAGAGGCAAATTATGCGCAATATCCATACTCCTTTCTTCCTTTTGGTAATAGAACTGAACACCATGCCTCTCAGCTGGAGACCGTAGTTCCCAACCTCCCTGGCAGCTCCATATGGCCAAGTTACAATGGCCAAGTTACAATGTCACTTGGCCAAGTACTGGCCAACAGCCTGAGAATGGAAGTGAAGTGTGCATCTTCTGAACCACATCTTTAAAATAGAGATGCTTATCCTCTTTCCCCTCTTTGCAGTCTATGTTTTAATGAGATGATAGCGAATCATATTCAAACTTGCGTGAATATAGAAACCACAAGGTAAAAGAAACCATATCATTCCAGACTCTTTGCCACATCAAACTTTGATGTGAGAGAGAAATAAATCTTTCCTGTGGAAGCTACAGTTATTTGGATTCTGTGAAAATAACCCAAAGCAATATCATATTAACACCTTTTCTCTCCCAACCAGAATTTTTTTTTCTGCAGTCTAACAAGATCTTATTACATTACAGATCTGATCAGGTCACTGCCCCTTGCTTTGTTTATTTTTGTAGCCTTTAGAGGGCTTAGTACATGATCTATTTTATAGGAAGCATTCACTAATATTGATTGTTGACTGATAAATTATTAAGTTTTTTTTTGTGGTACCTAAATTATAAAATTTACACTTGTGGTATAAAAAAAATATGTGTGTGTGACCTCATGCATAATCAGTGGATGAGATATAAGCTTGAGGCTTCCATGGCTTCTGAAATCAACCAACTCTATTATCTGATGACCAAAGGGCGAGCAGTCTTTCTGATGATGAGATGTATCCACTAAGAATAGAATTCCCAAGTGTGCCAGCGGCCACCTTAAAAGCAAGTATAGACTATAGCAGGAAGGGGGGAGGAGGAGAGAAAAATAGCACAGAACTCTGTTTAGTGAGTTTTTAAAAAATTTATTCATACTTGGTGATGTAGGCTATTCCTGTGACCATTACACATTAAACCATAGTAATATCTTTAGGTGCTGCATTTTTTGCTAGAAGGATGATCTTTATACATTCAGATTTCTATTCACAATATTTTTTGAGTCTCTAATCAAATATATGCCAAGGACTGTGCATGAGAAAATCTCCTAAAATGGTTCAGTGTTGGAAGCTTCATTTGCTCTCCAGAGAGGGATCCTAGACTGCCTGAGGCTTGCTAGGATCTCCCAGAACAAGACCATATTTTGTAAGTCCCTAAAGTTAATCCTGCCAAGCGCAAATCAGCTCTACTCCTAGAGGTGAGCTCTTGCGGTAGTGTCGGACATTCCATCAAGTTCAGCGCTACCTCCCTTTCCAACTGTATGTTTTCAAAGGCTTTGCTACTTTTTTCCCTAATATAAAGTATCTTAAATTTGATAACTATGATGTGTCAGTGAGACTCTATTATAAATTGCCATTGATAATGCAGTTGTTTTTCAAAAGCACTCCATCACACTTGTACTTTGGAAATAAAAGCCACATTTTTGTGTGACACACAGAACAAATTGCACCAGACAAATCAAGGCACCTGGGCAACTAATGCCTTTAGCTCAGTTCTCGCAATTCCTCATGATTTTTTAATTCAGTTTCTCTTGTTCTTTTTTTTTTAATTCAAATTTTTCACCTCAAAGGAATTAACTAGTGTAGAGTTAGAAGGTGATCAGGATAATTTGGAATCCAAAGTATTCTTGTTCACTGTGAAGTTTTTAAGTGATACAAATTTTGTCTCCTCCTCTTCCCCACCCCAGACTGTAGTTCGCAAGACAGAGAACAGACCAACAAGTTTAAGGCAATGTAAAAAAAATCTTGCCTTCAAAAAATGAATCTCAGTTTTAAATCCACTAAAGTCTTAAAAGTGTCTGTTGACCTGAACAGAAGAAACACCTGAAGCCTTGAAGCAGAGTAGCTTTCTGAAGGTAAAAAAAATATTACTATTTCATATGGAAGGAATTTTTCAAGGTACATATCAGTTCTCAAAAACAGTGAAATAAGTCTGTTGAATTCCATTCAGGGGAAGGGTGTCAGGTAAATTCTAAACATTTTACACCTTCTTTCTTGGTCAGCAAAAGCACCATACTCTGAAAGACAATGAGATCTCCATATCTGTAATATAAAAGAAATAATAATAACTGTTAACGCTCCTTAAGTGCATGTTGCATACTGGGCTCTGTATTAAGCACTTTACCTGAATTATAGTGTTTTTATTACATCAACACTTTGAGATGTAAGCTCTTGCCCTATATTACAGGTGAGGAAATGGAGGCCTAGAGAAGTTATTTGTTAATGTTGTACAACTAGTACATGGTGAAGTAAGTATTTAAATTGAATGAAAAAAAATTAATACTTTTTTGGAGCAGTTGTAGGTTCACAGCAGAATTCAGTGGAAAGTACAGAGAGTTCCTATATAACCCTTACCCCCACCTCCTAAACATACATGAGTATCACCCAAAGTCCATAGTTTATATTAAGGTTCACTCAAGGTGTGTCTTTGGTTTTTAACAAACCAAAACAAGCCTTTGGGTCTTAACAAACATGTAATGACATGTATCTATCATTACAGCATCATTCACAATAGTTTCGCTGCTGTAAAAATCCTCTGTGCTCTGCTTTTTCATCCCTCTTTTACACTAACCCCTGGGAACCACTGATCTTTTTACTGTCTCCATAGTTTTGCCTTTTCTAGAATGTCATATAGTTGGACTCGTACAATATGTATCCTTTTCAGACTGGCTCCTTTCATTTAGTATTATGCATTTAGTTTCTCCCTATCTTTTCATAGCTTGATAGCGCTTTTTTTTTTTTTTAGCTTTGAATAAGATGCCATTGTCTGCGTATATATGGTTTATGTATTCATTCATTTACTGAAAGACGTGTTGATTGCTTCCAAGTTGTGGCAATTCTGAATAAAACATCTATCGACATACATGTGTAGGGATTTGCATGGATGTAAGTTTTCAGCTCCTTTGAATAAATACCAAGGAGCATGATTGCTGGATTGTAGGGTAAGAAAATGTTCAGTTTTGTAAGAAACCACCAAACTGTCTTCCAAAGTGGCTGTACCATTTTTCATTTCCACCAGAATGAATGAGAGTTCCTGTGACTCCACATGCTCTCCAGTATTTACTGTTACCAGTGTTTTGGATTTTCACCTTTCCAATAAGTGTATAGTGATATCTTGTTTTACTTTGCAATACCTGATGACATATGGTGTGAAGCATCTCTTCATATGCTTCTTTCAATTTGCATCTGTGGTAAAGTGTCTATTCAATATTTTGTCCATTTTAAAGTTGGGTTGTTCATTGTCTTGTTGTTGAATTTTAAGAGTTCTTTATATAATTTGGATAACGGTTCTTTATCAGATGTCTTTTGGAGGAGACATTACAACTGATACCACAGAAATACAAAAGACCTAAGAGAGTACTGTGAACAATTATGTGCCAACAAATTGGATAGCCTATAAAAAATGAATAATTTCCTACAAACATTCATGTACCAAAATTGAATAATAAATAGAAAATCCGAACAGTCTAATAATGAATAAGGAGATCGAATCAATAATCAGAAACCTCCAAACAAAAAGAGTCCAGGACCTGATGGCTTCACTGGTGAATTTTACAAAACATTTAAAGAAGAATTAACAGCAGTCTTTCTCAAACTCTTATAAAACTGAGTTTTTCCAAGCTCATTTTCTGAAATGAACATTATTCTGATACAAAAGCCAGATAAAGACAATACAAGAAAAGAAAACTATAGGCCACTATCCTTAATAAATCTAGATGCAAAAATCTTCAAATTCATCAACACAATAAAAGAATCACATACCACATAGTCAAGTGAGATTTTCCCTGGGATGCAAAGGTTATTCAACATATGCAAATCAATAGACTTTATATACCACATTAACAGGAGAAAGGATAAAAATCATATGATGATCTGAATTGATGCAGAAAAAAACAACTGACAAATAAAACATCTTTTCATGATAAAAAACACTCAACAAATTGGACATAGAAGAAACATACTTCCACATAACAAAGGTCATATAAGACAAGCCCACATCTGACATTATATTCAATGATGAAAAGTCGAAAGCTTTTCTTCTAAGATCAGAAAAAAGACAAGATGCCCACTCTTGCAATTTCTATCCAACTCAGTACTAGAAGCCCTAGGCAGAACAATTAGGCAAGAAACAGAAATAAAAGCCATCCAAATCAGAAAGAAAGAATCAGATTATCTTTGTTTGCAGATAATATGATCTGACACATAGAAAACCTTAAGACCCATCAAAAAAATGTTAAAAGTAATCAATAAACTCAGTAAAGTTGCAGAATACAAAATCAACATACAGAAATTAGTTGCATTTCTATACACTAATAATGAACTATCTGAAAAGTAAATAAAGAAAGCAGTCCCATCACAATAGTATCAAAAACAATAAAATACTTAGGAAAAATTTATCTGAGGAGGGTGAAAGATCTGTAAACTGAAAACTGTAAGACTTTGGCGAAAGAAATTCAAGATGATACAGACAAGTAGAAAGATATCCTGTGCTTGTGAATTGGTAGAATTAACATCGTTAAAGTGTCCATACTACCCAAAGCCATCTATACATTCATTGCAATCCCTATCAACGTTACAATGATATTTTTTTTCACAGAAATAGAAAAAACAATTCTAAAAATTACATGGAACCAAAAAAGATCCTGAAAATTGAAAGCGGTCC
Source organism: Rousettus aegyptiacus (assembly GCF_014176215.1). NCBI lineage: Eukaryota > Metazoa > Chordata > Mammalia > Chiroptera > Pteropodidae > Rousettus > Rousettus aegyptiacus. The sequence continues at coordinate 39,646,093 of NW_023416306.1, read as the reverse complement.
TGAGAAAAAAGAACAAAGCTGGAGGCATCACACTTCCTGATTTCAAACTATACCGCAAGGCTATTATAATCAATACAGTATGGTACTTCAAAAAAATAGACACATATACCAGTGAAACTGAATCAAAAGGCCAGAAATAAACTCATGCATATATGGTCAACTAATATTTGATGAGGGAGCCAAGAATCTTCAATGAGGGAAGTTAGTCTCTTCGTAAATGGTGTTGAGAACACTGGATAATCACATGCAGAAGAATGAAATTTGACCCCTATTTTACACAATTTACACAAGTTAACTCAAAATGGATTAAAGACTTAAATGTAAGAGCTGAAACTTAAAACTTCCTACAAGAAAACAAAATGGCTCCTCGACATTGGTCTAATTTTTATTTCTTTTTTTCTGCCTATTTTAGATTTAATGTACTCTTTCTTCTTCTAGTTTCCTAAGGTGGAAGCTTAGATTACCAATTTTAGATCTTTCTTCTTTTCCCATGTATTCAGTCAGTGTTATAAATTTCCCTCTGAACATTGTTTCACTGCATTTCACAGATTTTGGTAAGTTGTATTTTATTTTAATTGAGTTAAATTTTTTTCATTTTTCTTGAGAAATAAAAGATGTGACTACAGATTTCTTCTTTGGTCTATGCATTATTTAGAAGCGTGTTATTAATCTCTAGTATACTGGGATTTTCTAGCTATCTTTTTGTTATTGATTTCTAGTTAGTTCTAGTGTAGTCTGAGAGCATACATGGTATAATTTTTATTCTTTTAAATTTGTTAAGGTGTGTTTTATGGCCCCGAATGTGATCTGTCTTGATGAATTTTCCACATGAGCTTGAAAACAATGTGTATTCTGCTGTTGTTGGATGGATCATTCTATAGATGTCCATTATATCTGGTTGGTTGATGGTGCTGTTGAGTTCAATTATATTTTTACTGATTTTTCTGCCTGCTAAATGTGTCCCTTTCTGATAGAAAGGTGTTGAAATCTCCAACTATAATACCAGGTTCATCAATTTTTCCTTGGCTTTCTGTCAGTTTTTGCCTTATGTATTTTGATGCTCTGTTGTGAGGTAAATATACACGAAGGATTGTTACATTTCTTAGAGAATTGACTCAGGTAATGCCCCTCTTATTTCTGATAATTTTTCTTGCTCTAAGGTCTGCTTTGTTTGAAATTAATATGGGTGCAGCAGCTTTCTTTTGATTCATATTAATGTGGTAAACACAATATGTTTATAAAATTCTCAATCTAAGAAGCCACATATCTCAAAATAAGCCACATATCTCATCAGGACATCCTGAGAACCATTCGAAATTTTTGTCAGTGAAGACTGATTGCCCCATCTACTTCTCAAAGATGCTCCAGAGAAAGAATAGACATCCACTCTCCTAGCCTGTGCTAAACAACTATACAAAGATAAAAAAATTTAGCACCTTGCTCTTCAAGGAACAAATGTCATTTAGGACTCAATCCTGAGATTTGCAGCAACAGACAATGTTTAAGAAAAGCTTAAAACTAGAGGCTCATGCCATGACTCATAATGCTCAGAATACCCGAAAAATAGAGTGATTGAGAAAATTATGAAGGATGCCTTATCTTAACTATCTGTCAAAGATCATCCCTACATTACGGTCCTGTCGTATTAGTCCTTGACCCTGGAACTTATTGTTGCCTATGTAAGACATGTGTGCCATAGAAGAAAAGTTGACATAGATGAAGATGGTTTTAAAGCATTTGTAATTCTTTCTGATGGATATGTGAAGAGCTCTAAATGTCTTGCAGAGCACCAAAACATTTTTTGGGAGGGAGACAAGACAGATTATGTACCTGTATACAGGATCCCCCTTTAAGTTTGATTTTGCCAACATTCTGTCCTGGATGTTGAATCATAACCTCATTACAGCCTATGAAAATATTATGAAGTTGAAGACTTTGAAGAGGTTGGAATTATGTGATTCCCTTATTTGTACATTGAATTGACTTTCCATCGTCAGTTCAAATACATTTATTGATCAAAATGGCAGACATTGAGTGCAGACTTTCTGTTGATGCCAATGAGAAAAAGATTGAACCGAGTTTATTCATTGCCACTTTTAAATCACCAGAGACTGGTTGTTTCAGAGAGTTAGACTTCTAGCTCTAATTCACAGGACCCTGCAGAAGTTGAGAACAAAAGACACAATTTTGTGATTGAACTATAATTACCCAGAAGTATTGGGAAACAGAGTTCCAGGCTTCAGTTGGAAGAATTTTAAGGTAGCGCATTTGTGGTATAGCAAAGATATAGAAAGCAAGATTTGATGTACAAATATTTTATTGCGCAGTTTATTTTCCTTTTATGATAAAAACAATAACAACAACAACAAAGCTTTTGCCAGTTTTAAGGCTTTTACTTCTTAGTTGCTTAGATAAAGGACGATTGGCCTGACGCATTCTGATTTAGAATACAAGGCTTTCAAATCTAAAATGGTTAAAGTTTCTTATTGTCTTCAAAATTAAGTATAAAAATATAGTCAGGCATTGTCTATATTTTCTTTAAAATAGGTGTTACTAGGTTTGTGGCCAGAATTATTATATAATAGACTCGTTTATAATTTTGATTTTTCTTCTTGAAGTAGAAAAATAATCAGCAACCTTCTGATTGTGATGTGAAAAGCAGGTGAAAGAAATTTGCATGTTAAGTATAACATAGAACTAGCCTTTAAATAATACCATTTGATATCAATGATTATACAAAAAACACTTGTTTAATGTAGGGCACTTGAGATAAGCCTGATTCTAAACCTATACTTTGCAAGTAAAGGACATTTTATACAAACTTAGCTTATTTTATTTACAACAATTACATTGCATTAATGTTAGTATTCTTCACAGGTTTTTTTAAAGCAGATTTCTTATAGTTACTATCATATATAACCCTTCTTCCTTAATGGAAACAGTTAAAAAGAGACTGTCCTATTCGATATGCATCTATATTCAGGCCTTTCCAGAATGAGGATCATAGAATTGCCATTTTTTTGGTACTACCAAACTTTCTTTTAGAAGTTCTTTTTTTTTACAAAAGTGTTAGATTCTTATAATATTGGCAGGGAGAAGTTTTATTTCATCATCCATGATTTCTGTAGATTTCATCAGCTATCAAAAACATTTTCAGAAATTTGAAGGCTAATGGACAAGCATGGAGTCTCATATTTCAAGATAACTCTTAAAATAAAAAATTTAACTAGTTGATTCTAACCAAAAAAAAAATAGACAAGAAAAACATTTCACTGGCATCAGAAACATATGAGTGTCAATGACTACTTATAATTTCAAAAGTATATATTAAGTAAAATTAGAAGGCAAAGTGATGTCTTTGAGTGTTTAATGAATAATCAGGAACATCATAACACAAAATGCCATCTCAACAGCCAGGAACCCCACAGTATTTGAGATGGGATCTCAGGTGAAAAATGAAAAAATGTGTTTAAGGAATGTTTTTGTTTTCCAACAACCAATAGTTAGTTTAACGATTGTGTTATATTTTAACAGTTCTGGGAAAGAGTGCTAAAATAGCAGCTCCCACGGAAAGGGGTTAACTGTTTGCTTTGTAGACACCAAATCAGTGAAACAGAGCATCACTGTTGTATAGCAGACAAAGGATATTGTAGTTCTTCTCTCTCTCCATGGTGTTCTGACCCCAGCTTTTCTCGGGAAACTGGAGCTGGACAGGTAGTGCCAGGTTTGTGATGAAAGAATTCTCAGGGCCTTCATGGAGATAGTGAAATATTCAATAAATTTGATCTATATTACCAAGAGACCAAAATTTATTTCCTGCCTATGGATGTTCTAAAGACCCAATAGGAATCTACCTTTCAACTAGTTCATGAGGGTTCACTTCCCTTCAGTGAATAATAATTATAATTATTATTATTAACATTTTTGAAGTTACTCTTTGCTAGGTTCTGTGCTAATAATGCCTTATGCATTATTTATCAGTCTTCATTCTCATGTGACTCTGATACAGGTGCTAGCCCATTTACATGTATAAAAATGGCTTCACCAGTTTACATTTGCACAGTTACTAAGTAGTGGAGTTTTGTGTTGAACATAAGCAGTCTAACTCCACAACCCACCATCTTAACCATTATTCCACCAACCACTCCACTCAATAAAGTAAAAAGTATTAATCATTGCTGAAAATTTTACAGATTATAATTATTCCAGTGCTCTATTCATCACTACCAACCAAGCAACCATATCATCTTGTCTAAGAGCTTTTCTGTGTTCTAAAATGTCTCATTCTTGCCCTAGGCATAAACAGTGAGGAATGGGAAGAGGAGGTTGAAGGAAGAAGGGAGTCTTCTCGCTACTGGAGAGCTGATTAATTTACAATTAGCGAAGAGCAAAGGTCCCTTTCTGAAACTTTTGCTTGGGGGCCTAGAATTAAAACTTAGTCACTGAATCCCTTCTCTTTTGAGGGGAATAAGATCCATCACTAGACAAATGCTAACTTTCTAGATCTCAAGTCTCCTTTCCATGGCTCAACTGAGATAGTTTCCTGACATGGGGTTCCAGTGTGGAGCTTTTCTCTACAGGTCATGTGATTATGTCTTTTGTGCTGATTCTCAAAACTTGTTGATCTTTTACTTTTTAAACTATACGTTATGAAGAAATTTAAACATACAGGGAAGATGGAAGTATTTTAAAAAATAGCACAATGAATAGCCATAAACCCGTCACCCAGGTGCAACACCCTTACACCTATTAGTAAGATGTTAACATATTTCAGCATATTTGAATATATCTACTTATTTATCATGATCCTTTACTATTGAATACTGCAGTGTACCTCTTCTAAGAATAATAACATTCTCTTACACAGTCACATACCATTAACACATCTAAGGAAACTAATATTTCCCCAATATCATATAATACCCAGTCCGAATTCAAATTTTCCAATTTATTTCAAAATTTTATTTTATGGCTGATTTTTTAAACCAGCATTATGGCAACGTGCATACATTGCATTTGGTTTTTTACTTGTATTTTTTATTTTTATTCTAGAAGAGTATTCTCCCATCCCCCCTTTCTTTTATGACACCAACATTTTGTAGATACCAAAAGTTCTTATACAATATTCCACATTTTATATGTGTTTGACTGTTTATTCTTGAGTCATTTAACTTATTCTTCTAGTTCTTATATTTCTTGAAAAACTTGAAGTTAAGGGCTTGACTAGATTTTGGTTAAGCATTTTTGGAAAGGATACTTTATAGGTTATGCATTTATGCTTGGAGGTCATGATGTGTCATTCTTTCTCATCTGAATTTAACTATTGGTCACAGTGGTAACAATGTGATTTCATCTTTATAAAGATATTTCTTTCTTTTTGAAATTAGCAATAAATCTGTGGGATTATACTTTACAATATACTGTTCTATCACATCTTTTCACTTAATGGCTTTATAATCCATTATAAATCCTTTTATATACCATTTCATCGTAATTGATTGGTTTCATTCTTCTGTAAAGAGCTTGATATAATTATTTTCTCCATGAGGTTATAACACCAATTTAATAGGTTCATGCGTTTTTAATTTTGGGGTTTGATTTCAGTTTAACAGTTTTTCTTTTTAACTGATTTTACTTTTTAATATAAAAACACAGAGTTCAAAGTTTAAAGTATATAAAAAAGCATATACCCAAAAGAATTGAAAGCCAGAACTCAAACAGATATTTGTATGTTCATGTTCATAGAAGCATTATTCAAAATAGCCAAAGTGGAAGCAATCCAAGTACTCACTGATGGATGAAGAAACAAAATGTGGTATATATATACACAATAGAATGTTATTCAGACTTAAATAGGAAGGAAATTCTAACATATGCTACAACATGGATGAACCTTTAGGACATTATGGTAAGTGAAATAAGCCTGTTACAAGACAAATACTGTATGATTCCACTTATATGAGACACCTAAAATAGAAAATTCATAGAGTGAGAATGGTGAATGATGGTTGCCAGGGACTAGGGGAAGGAAAGAATGAAAAAATATTTAATGGATAGAGTTTTAGTGTTTGAAGAGGAAAATAATTTTGGAGAGTGAATGCATAACAACGTGAATATAGTTAACACTACTAAATTGTACACTTAAAAATGACTAAGATGGAAATTTTTATGTGTATTTTACCAAAATTAAAATTTTTTTAATTTAAAAATAAAAGTATATGGAAACAGTCCAAGACAGGATGGCTTCACTGGTGAATTCTACCAAACATTTAAATAATTAATGCAAATACATCTCAAATTCTTCCAAAAATTTGAAGAGGAGGAAACACTGCCAAACACATTTCACAAGGCTGACATTACCCTTATACCAAAGCTGTACAAGGACACTACATGGCTACATGAGAAGAAATTTACAGGCCAATATTCCTGATGAACACAGATGCAAAAATCTTCAACAAAGACTAGCAAACTGAATTCAATGATGCATTGTAAGGATCATATACCATAATCAAGTGAGATTTTTCCCTGGAATGTGAAAATTATTCAACATGTACAAATCCATAAATGTGATCCACCCTATTAACAGAATGAAAGATGAAAATCATATTATCATCTCAATAGATGTAGAAGAAACATTTGACAAGTTCAACTTATGTTTATGATGAAAACTCTCAACAAATTAGGTATAAAAGGAATGTACCTCAACATAATAAACACTAGATATGACAAACCCACAGCTAATATTCTATTCAACATCATGGAACAAGACAAAGAACAAGATCAGAAACAAGTCAAGGACTGCAATTTTATTTAACATAGTACTGGAAGTTCTAGCCAGAGCATTCATTAAGAAACAAAAATAAAAGGCATCCGAATCAGAAAAGAAAGAGTAAAATTGTCTCTTTTTGCAGATGACATATTTTATGTAGAAACTCCTAGAGATGCCACCAAAAAACTATTAGAACTAACAAATGAAGATAGTGAAGTTGAAGGATACAAAATCAACATACAAAAATCAGTTTCACTTCTGTATACTAACAAGGAATTACTTGAAAAAGAAAGTAAGAAAACAATCCTATTTACAATAGTATCAAAAAGAGTAAAATATTTATGAAGAAATTTAACTAAGGAGGTACAAGATCTATACATTGAAAACTAAAAAACATTGATGAAAGAAATTAAAAAAGAGAAAAATAAATGTAAAGATACCCTGTGTTCATGGTTTGGAAAAATTCACATCTTATTAGTACTACCCCAAAACAGCTAGATATTCAGTGCAATCTCCATCAAAATTCTAATGGTATTTTTTTTTTTTGCAGAAATAGAAAAAACAATTCTAAAAATTGTATAAAACTAAAAAAGGCCTTGAATAGCCAAACAATTTTAAACAAGAAGAATAAAACTGGAGACATTACACTTCCTAATTTCAAATTACATTACAAAACTATAGTAAACAAAGTAGTATGGTTTGACATAGAAACAGATAGATCAATGGAACAGAATGGATAGCTGAGAAATAAGTTACACACAGATAGTCAGTCAATTTTTGACAAGGGCACCAAAATACAAAATGAAGAAAGGATAGTCTTTTCAATAAATTGTTAGGAAACTGGATAACTGCAAGCAGAAGAATGAAGTAGACCCCTATCTTACACCATACATAAAAATCAACTAAAAATGCATTAAATATTTAAATGTAAGAATTAAAATCATAAAACTCCTGGAAGAAACCATAGGGATAAAGCTTCTTGACATTGGTCTTGGCAGTGAATTTTTTGGATACGACACCAAAAGCACAGGCAACAAAAGCAAAAATAAAAAATGGAACTACATTAGACTAAAAAGTTTCTGTACAATGAAGGAAATAATCAACAAAATGAAAGGGCAACCAATGGAATGGGAGAAAATATTTGCAAATTCTATATCTGTTAAGGGGTTAATATCAAAATATATTTTTAAAACTCATAAACTCGACAGCAAATAAAATAAAATTTAAAAATGTGCAAAGGACCTAAGTAGATATTTCTCCAAGGAAAACAAACAAATGGCCAACAGATATATGAAAAGGTGCTCAATATTATTAATCATCAGGGAAATGCAAATTAAAACCACAATGAGATATCATCTTACACCTGTTAGGATGGTTATTATTATAAAAATAAAGATAACAAGTGTCGGTGAGGAGAAAATGAAACTCTTGTACACTGTTGGTGGGAATGTAGATTAGTACAGCCATTATGGACAATAGTATGTAGTATCCTCAAAAAAAAAAAAAAAATAGAACTACCATATGATCTAGCATTCCCACTTCTGGGTATTTATCCAAAGGAAGTGAAATCAAGATCTTAAAAGAGATGTCAACTCTCTCATGTTCATTCAGCATTATTCACAATAGCCAAGATATATAAACAATTTAAATGTTCATCAACAGGTGAATGAGTAAAGAAAATATAATATATACATACAATGGAATATTATTCTGCCTTAAAAAAGAAAGAAATCTTGCTATTTGTAACAACATGGATGGACCTGGAAGACATTATTCTAAATGAAATAAGCCAGACTTGAAAAGACAAATACTGAATAATGTCATTTTTATGTGGAGTCTAAAGTAGAATGATGGTTATTAGGGGCTGTAGGAGGGGAAAATGAGGAGGTGATGGTCAAAAGGTACAAAGTTTCAGTTATGCAAGATAAATATAATACTGGAGCGATACTATATAATTTCATGCCTATAGATAACAATATTGTATATTTAACATTTGCTGAGAGGGTAGATCATGTGTTAGGTGTTCTTACCACACACACACATTATCATCATCGTCGTCAATCATCATAATAGGGGTTAGAGGAAACTTCTTTAGGAGGTGATAGATATGTCTGTGGCCTTTGATGGTAGTGATGGTTTCATAATTGTATACATATTCCCAAACTCATTGAGTCGAATATATTAAATATGTACGGCTTTTTAGGTATGTCAATCATACTTCAATAAAGGGGAAAAAAAGTATATGAACAGATATACTTATAGAAATATCACTTTCATTCCTTTCCTCTCTGTTCTCATTGGTAACTATTTTTGTTAGTTTCTGATTTATCTTTCCGGAGTTTTATTTTACAAACCTAAGGAAATACATATACACATTCTTACTTTCCCTTCTTTCTTACACATAATGTACAGTATGAGGTGTAGATCTAATTTAACCTTTTCCAAAAAAAGATTATAATAAAGTTAATGGATTCCAAAGCTTCACATGTTTAGATGTTAGTCAAATGGTGTTCCCTCTTACTGAAGAAAATAGTAGAAGTCACACAAATTTTCTACAGTAGAATCTCTGACAACTTCTATTTGCCCTGTTACTCAAATGGAAAAAATTTCTCCTGGTAGACACACACACACTCTACACTTCTCAATCTGCTAATGAGACTAGATTTTAGATTTTGATTAGAAATATCATCAGTTTCTAAATATCGTTAGTCTCTTTGTCAAGGTCCCTACACTGTGTCTGCTTTTCCTAATAACATTAATATTATAACCTTAAGAAAACAACTGTTATTTGCTACTCAAAATTAATTCATAGAACCCCAAAATACAGACAGCAAACATGATATAACTGAAAGGAGAAATAGATAATTCTACAGTTATAGTTGGACATTTCAACAACCCTCCCTCAGTGATTGATGAAATAGACAGAAAACATACAGAATCAATTCAGTGAGCAAGGCAAATATTATTAATGGTGACTGTTTCTGTACTTAAGTTCCACTTGCTTTGACTGCTAATACTACTCCTTTCTTGATGTCTGGCATGGAGTATGCTTAAAGTGGACTTTTCAGCTTTTGATAGGTTGAGAACTTGGAAAAATGAGTGTGGAAAATCTGCATAACCAGATATGCATAACCATAACTATCACTGAGATTTGTTCCAAGAACTGTACTGATTGAAGAACATTTCAAGCAATGGTGTCTATCAACACCATAAAAGATTCACGAAGGCCACTCAGAGCTACTGTGTTGCAAGAACCTTCAAGGGCTTCTTGAAGAATTAGAGTTGCTCCCTTCCTCAGTGTTCTGGAAATTATCCACCCAGGTCTCCAGAAACTCAACACGAAATGAGAACCTTTGTCTTTAATCTTGCAGGAATTGACACAGTTGCAAAATGCCTGAAACTGGACTCAAAGAATGTGCCCGAATATAAAATTTAACTCCATAATGACGAGGACGTCCAAAAGCTCTCTAAATTACTCTGATTCAAGTTTTTATATCTCAGAGCTATTTTAACTATGTAGAAAATATAGAAAACTCATATTGTATCTTATTTATGCTGGTATCTGAGTCATCTGGGAAAGAATGCCTGACCCATGGTGGCTGTTTGGCAATGGGTCACACGGACAAGTATTACAGCCATGGGTTCCCACCAGAATTGTTTACAAAGACCTAGTTACCTGAGTCCGTGAAATAATCAACACTTGAGGCAGAGTGATTCACCTGTTATAGCAGCCACGAAGGGATATGAGGAAAAGGAATAGGAATTATTCTGATTTGGTTGTGCTTCAGAATATGAGTCCAAAGAAAATAGAAAGGATTTTGAAGATATAAGCTGAAAATCTGGAAAAATTGACACCAATCAAAAGAGCAAGATTCTTGCCTGAGTACTTCTTAGAGACAAGTCTATTTTACCAGGTTCTCGTATGTGACTTAAACTCTGAAAACTCATTGTAAACTATTTTTGTAAATTGTTTTCTTGAGTTGTCAAGCTTTGGATGTGTTAACTTTCTTACATGCCTTTCAAAGTAGAAATCAGGAGACTGACACATTTTGACAGAATAAATAAATGATTTTTCTTTATCACATTTAACCAAATAATTTCCAAGTAAATATGTAAACATAAAATTGAAAGAGTATGTAAAGAGATAAAACTGAAGCTGGCAAAAATTATCTGGGGATGCTCAGACTTCTAAGCCATTGGACGGACCCCTTGGGGTTCGTTCTTAGATGTCGACTTTTCTAAAAAATAGTGATGTCCACACCAATTACCACATAACAAATGCCCAACCTGTGGGTAGACTAGGAGGTTTAATTTTTCTCTTAAACTTGGAGAAATAGAAGGAGATTGAAAAACTCTTTAACTCTTAGGCAGAGCCATCGTTGAGAATGGACCATTCCCCTCATCGTGATAGACTGCCATCAGTGTACTGCCTTCTTTCTTTGGAGGTGTGCCAATCATCGTGTATAGAGAGCAATAATGATGACTCTATGAGATCCCCCAGCAAAGAGGCTGGAATACAGAAAGGAACTAAGAGCTTTTAATCATTGTTGAACCTAAACAACTAAGTTTGTCAGACCAATTTGTAATACCTCCCTTCACATAATAAAAGATTTAATTTTTCTTATTCTTTGGTTCTAGTGTATCCGAGCCTACAAAATGTGAAGAAAGGAGAAAGTGAGGAGGAAAGCCAATACAGCAAATCTGTCTGAAGGCTGTACTTATACTCCATGTTCACTAGGTTTGGTGCTAAGAAAGAGTTTTCTAACAGTCAGTCTGTGTTATAAACTAGGCTGGAGCACTTCATTTTGGCCCTTGGGAGATTAACCAGCCACTTGAATGCTGATTTAGTGCTTAAAGGACTAAAGACTTTAAAAGTCATGGGGCTGTAGCTTGCAGAGTTTTGAAAATAAATCTTCCAGGCTGCAATGCCAAGCAGTGCAACTGCATATATTTAAAAGGGTCGAGGTTTGTATTCATCCTAAATCAATTTCTGTGAATTCCAAAGTAAGACAATATCTTCAGATTATAGTATATTTTCCTCCTGCAAGCTTTTGCCCCCAAAGAAACTACCTTTTGAAACATTTTTACACCTACCACTTTAATGTAAATACATATGCTTCATGTCCTGTTGGTGCAGTGGACACAAATACCACAGTATGTATGGGACAAAAAAATTGATCGACAAATGACATTAAAGGAAATATTTGTTAATGGTGTTGAAGTTAAAAGTCTCCCTTCACCTAAGTAAAATTTCTGTTTTAGTCTTTGTTGATGGTAAGGAAAACCTAGTTAAAATCTCATTTAAGGACCATCCCAATATCACAGGAGCTCAAAAGAAATACTTAACATATTAATTTGCAGAACAAAGCCATCCCAAGCCCACAAACAATCCATTAGCACATTTGGCAATGCAGGGTTTTAACAACCAGTTATTCCTACAAACTCAGGAAGCCAGGGCCTTATTGCAGCCTTCCCCCATCCTCACCCCACCCCCAACCCCTTTGCACCTGGACCCGGGTTTTGTGTGTGTTATGAAGAGGGTTATTTTGCCATGGACAGAGGAGGACTTTCATGACTTCAAACATGGACATTAGATCAAGTTTTTATCTTCTCCCATAATCCTGTCTTTGATGTTACCAGACCGAAGCCTCTCAGAATAGAAAGGAGGAGATGTGAAAAGAGGCCTAGTTAATTTATATGTTTAAGTGCTGCTGCCCTAATTCACCCGGGTTGCATTTCCATTGTCTTCTGCTTTGCATCCTAAAGGCAGGCTTACACCAGGCAATTATGAATGGCCCCTCTGAACAAATAATTGAAATTCACAAGTTGTGGGGTATGGTTAAACAATGTCTGGGTTGGAGGTGTGAGGTCATACATATTCCCTTGGGCATTATTAAAGTTACAGGCACTCTCCTCACAGGATGAGTATTTGTCTTATATTAGCTTTAATGGCAACTAATCAGGTAAGCTCCATAGACTAGAAAATCTTGGGGAGTAATTCTTTACAAAGCAATCAGGGATCTAGTGCTCCTTTGGTCTGTAAAAACAAATTATCCAGGAAACATGGGGTTTCTACATGCTCACAAATTTCACAATAGGAGTGACTATAAAATGGATTTAATTTCTGGGAAAAAAATCTTGTGAAAGTAAGACAAAATGGTGACTTATGGAAATTCTAAGAGCTTCTTTAAATTTTATCCAATTTATTGGGATGACATTGGTTCATAAAATTACATAAATTTCAAGTGTACGGTTCTATAATATATTATCTGTATATTATATTGTTTGTTCACCACCCAAAGTCAAATCTCCTGTCACTGTATATTTGACCCTTTGAACCCTCTTCTACCACCCCACTCACTTCTTCTGGTAACAATACTAACGCCTGTGTCTATGAATTATTCGTTTGTTTGTTTTATTTGTTCATCTGTTGTTTTCTGTTTTATCTCTCACATATGAGTAAAATCATATGATCTTGTTTTTTTCTGACTAATTTTGCTTAGCATGATATTCTCAGGATCTATCCAGGTCCTCACAAGTGGCAGTAGGAAATTCTAAGAGAATCTTTTTTTCTTCAGACTAGTGTCACCTGCAAGGGATATTTGGGGTGAATGTTCGAAGATGAGAATATTTGTATATGTGCATTCAAACTGACATATCCTTAGCTAATTACAAATTAATTACTCCAAACCAAATTCTTCCCTTTGTTGTGTATATCCAAATTACTTAATATAATGGCATTTCTCTAAGGAAAAGATTGATGCCAGCTTATAAAACATAACAGTATCTTGCATTATCATTAGTATTTGTTCTGAAGTAGAATTCACCATAAGGCAGCATGGGCCCTTAAAATGGCCCTGTTCAGTAAACTTTTAAAAGAATCTCTTAATAAAGTAAGGGGACTCTTATTTCTGAGGCTGACCTGTTGCTCAGGGCTCTAGATTAATGGCACTACCACATTCTAGTGAAAAAAATTTAATGTATGTCAGCAGGACACTGTAATAAAAAAATGTTCAAGAGTGTTGCTATTCCAATTTTCTAGTATCTATGGCTACTGCGTGGAGTTAAAAAACACACAATTGGAAAGTACGTAATAATAGCATCTACTGATGAAAATGGCGAGTCACATTTCCTGGAGGGCTCCAAACTCTACCAACTACACCTATGTGAAAGACTCCAACTTTTTTTTTTTTTTTATCAAGTATAAGGAGATTTGTTGTATTCTCCCAACAAAATTTCCTAGAGTTAAATTTGAGAGCAACGAAAGGGGCTGTTCTATCTCCTCTCTCTAGAACTTCAATTAATAGTGTGATTTTCTCGTAGCAAATTCTGTTTCCTCTTCTTTCTTGCAGAAAATGTTCGAATTGTCAAGGAAATCTGAGAATTAAAAACTAGGAATTGGACTTACAGGAATTTATAGCCTTATATACAGATGTATGCTTACAGGTAAGCAAAAGTCAACACATGCAGAGACGAATGTTCATTGTATCCTTGTTTGTAATCATAAATTGGAAATAATGTAGATGACCCTAATTGGAACTAGTTAAATAAATGTAGTACTTCTATGGAATGGATTTGGCCATTAAAAAGAGTAAGTTAGATTCACAGACTTTAAAGCCCTAAACACTGAAAATACAGTGCTCTCCAATATATAAATTTCAATTTAAAGTCAACTTAAACCACAAAACACAAAACTCCCTGAAAGCTGAAATTAAGATAGCTTTTTTTTAACTTTTAGATTCTAAAAATATTTGCAAACGCTTTGTATAAATTTATCAAAATGTCCCCTTCTTCCTCCTTCTTCTCCTCTTCTTTCTCCTCCCTCTTCTTCTCTCTCTCTCCCTCCCTCCCTTCCTTCTTTCCCTGCCTCTCCCCTTCTTTCTGTCTGCTCCTGCTTTGCCAGTGCCCCAAGTAGGTGCCCATCAAGGAATGCAACACTTGATATATCTATAGATATTTGTAAAACTGATGTGTGATATATATTGTTAAATTTAAAAGAGGTAGGATATCAAGTACAATGTGATAGTATTGAAAAAAAAATCATTGTAAATGCCTAGAAACATTTATAGAGGTACCTAGAAGCAACTGGTAACAGTGGTTAAGGCTAAGAAGTAGTAGGACAGGCCTGGGGGGAGCATGAGGGAAAGGGGTGTGCCTATTTTCACTTTCATATTGTTTTAAAATGCTTTATCCTAAGAATATATTTCTTTAATAATTCAAAGAAAAATTAAAAGGTTAGGCAATTGGGTGAGGGGAAGCTAACTGGGAGTATAAAATTAAGAAAACACCATTGTGTGGATACAGCTACCTAGATGAAGCCCCTAGACTTGGGGACTTTTAATCAACTAATACTCAACCTACCTGAGTATGAATAAAAATCATGAAGTGAACACTTCCAATTCCAGCAGACAGAACCTATTTACTCTGAAACAAAAGACAGTTTCCATTCCCAGCGACACCTGGATTTGGTTCTATGAGACAAAAACTGTCATGATCCTCAATTTTTCTGGTTAAGTAGAACAAACTAATATTGGAAAAACAAAAAAGCAGATCAGAACCAAACAGCGGCTAAGAGCTGGGCTATGTCAGAAATTTGAATCTGGCCCTCAGTACTTAACTGTGACCTTGGGCAAGTTACTTAATCTCTCAGTTCTTTGGTGCCCTCCTCTGTATGATGGAAATAAGAGTTCCCATTTCAAAGGGTTGTTGGGAGCATTAAATAAGACTATGTAAGATGATTAACACAGTACTCTGCACATAATAAACACTTAAAATTACTGGTTATTAATAAAGATTTTTGATCTTTAATACTTGCTAGGAGTGATGCTCTTAAACACAAAATCTGATTTACCCAATAGAGCAATTAGACAAGTGATTCAGAAAGCTGAGTTACAGTCCATAAGACTAGCCATGGGGCCATTATAACACATATTTTATTCTTTGGTTTCCCACAGATTCTAAATGTGTTCATTAAACAAGATGACTCAGGAGCCAAGACCCCCAAGATCCTATCCTCCTGTAGAAATTGCAGATGGACAGGCTAAGCTCAGATGATTACTCTCAGGGGAAGATGGGCTAGCCATAATGCCATGAGACCTTATAGCTGGCATTCTTTCTTTTGGTGATTTGCCAAGACTCAGACTCAGAAACTTGGTCAATGTTTTTTGTTGAGAGGAATTCACTTTATTCAAGCCTTAAAGGCTGACGTATAAAACCAAATCATGGGAAATGTGACTGTGATGTAGACAAGGTGACTCATGTTGCATGATCAATGTGGGCTCCATTTGGGTGATCTATATGAGAAGCCAAATTAGAGCCCAAAGGTTGTTTGGTAGATGTGGACTCAGAGCTGGGGGAGTAAGATGTTGTGCATTTTTACAGATCCCTTCCAGAGATCTGTCCTTGTCACAACAACTGAGAAAACACCAGCAGATTCTCTCTAGAATGGAATTTAGGTGGGCTCCTTTTCTTTAGCTGATGTAATTGTCAGCCCTCTCAGGACTGACACATTCTTACCTTCGGTAAGGTCCAAGTAAGTGTGAGTCTCTTTAGGGGAACTTTCCCTCACTCTGAGTGTATGTATAGCATGCCTTCAGTTGGCTCTGATTCCTGACAACCCGATAAATGAGTGACATCCTCAATGTCGTCCTGAATAGCTCTGTTAAGCTCCTGCAGACTCAGGCCTATGGCTTCTTCTTCTTCTTTTAATTAATTAATTATTTTTTTTATGATGCTATGACTTCTTTTAAGGAGTCAGTCCATCTCATATTTGGTTTTTCTCTTTTCCTCTTTTCTGCCTATTTTTCCCAGCATTATTGTCTTTTCCCAAGAACTCTCTGGTCAGCTTCATTTTGTCATTTTTGCCTTTAGTAATGTTTCAGGCTTAATTCACTCTAGCACTCATTTGTTCATATTTCTGCAGTTTGGGGAACCTATAGAACTCTCCTTCAACGCTATATTTCAAATGAATCATTTTTTTCCATCAGTATCCTTTACTGTCCCACTTTACATGTATATATAGTGACTGGGAACACCAGGGTGTGGATGATCTTAGCCTTGGTCTCTAATGGCACATTTTTGCTCTTAATCTTTGAGTACTCATCATATAAACTGTTTTATTGCTTAGACCTTTTTGCATTTTTTTTTTTTTTTTTTTTTGCATATGTAAAGCTGTGCTTCTCAAACTGTTGTGAAGAACCAGACTTCCTCCCTAATCTACTTTGGCTTGACATTGTTTGTTAAATACAATAAAAATGTCACAGTTATGTCACTCTCTTATAAAAAGTTTATAAACTTATTTTCACTTTCTGTGCTTACCTTTCACTGACTGGTAACAGTTGGAGTACCACTGCCAGACCATGAACCTGACTTTCAGGAGCATCCCAAAATACCTACTTGGTTGAATTTTAAACTTAAAAAAAAAAAAAAAAAAAAAAAAAACCACTCATGGTTCTCCTTATTTTTTAAACATATTATACTGTTCTGTTCCCCTTTCTCCTTAAAGCGGGAGGTTCCTTTATTGCCTTAATCTTCACTTCTGGAAATGCTGGCAGGTTTTTGAGTGCCAACCCAAGTGATAACTAAGCTAAACAGTAATGTCTCCTCCTAAGATCAAAGCAGCACTTCGTATTTCCCATACTATACAAAATAGAGTCTTGGTTTAGGTTTCCCCAGAAACAGACTCTGAATCAAGGATTCAAGTAGGATGATCTTATGTGAAAAGTGGTCTCAGAAAACACCGATAGAAGAGCAGGGAAGAAAAAGAAAAGAAAGCAGCCAATTAAGTATTCATTATTTACTAAGTTACCACTGTGGCCATTGGGAGCTTTAGTCAGGTTGGGTAACTTGGGAAGCCAGTGTAAAACCTAAAAGTTATCCTACTAGAGGGGCAACAGATCTGGAGTATTTATATACCAATTCATACCAATCATTGGTTGAAGGCTGCTAGGTATAGAGGTGATGTAATTCACCAGTACAGTTGGTTTGCCAATTGTTAACACTATTGGTTGCTTGAAAGTAGGCAGGGAAGAAATATATACACCATAGAAATTGGCAGATGCTACAAATCAGAGTTTGTTTTTTCAGAGAGCCGGTTTATCAGCACACCCCTACTTATTGCTCTCAACACAATAATACCATGCCTTCTCAGGCATGCACCCAGAAGACTATGAAGTTCATTTGGTCCTGAGTGGAATGTGGGATGGAGGGTACCATAGAGGGTAGGAAGACAAGAATTTCTGACTAGAAATCAACAAGGAAATAGAGGGATAGGTGGTCATTATTATTATTAGTAGTAGTAGTAGTAGTAGTAGTTATTTTATTCTTGAAAACTTATACTATGAAAATACTTCAATAAAGCAAAACCAAATATTACAGTATTATCCATAACAGTGGAAGGAGTGAAATATTATGCTTCCATTAAACATAATTATTACTAAGCCCTTAGAAATATATAAAATGTGTATAGATTATAAATGGAAAGAGGCAGATTGCCAACATGAAATGGGTTATTTGACTATGAGTTTATTTCAACTATGTAGAAGCATAAATGAATATGACAGAACCAGGAAGGAAATATATACAAACAAAAAGAGTTGTGGTATAGTGCTAGTATTAGAGGGGATTTTGAAAAATTCTCTAAATATTATTGCCTTTGCAAAATAAAACATAAAGCATTTTAATTAGTCTCCTTATATTTCTTTTAAAATAAAAAAGGTACACTAAAAGTAAGAACAATCAAGTAAAGTCAAGGGGAATATTAATAATAGTTAACATTTATTGTGTTATATATGAAAGTCACTATTCTATGTTCTTTATAAGAATTAGCTAAGTTAATCTCCACAACTACCTATGGTCTAGGAATTCTACTTACTGTCATTTTGCTGATAATGAAACTGAGGCATGTGGAGGATTTACAGCTGATAAACAACATAGTTAGGTTTCAAACCTAAGTCTTCTTAACCTCAGTAAATAGTCTTCAACAGGACAGTTGGTACTCTGTGCTGTCCATCTCCCTGGTGATGCTGAAGGGAGTCTAAAATTCAATTTGGAGAGAACACAAGATTATTTTGTAAATAATCTTTACAAAATTTTTTAATGATCAATAATTTTGTCTGGTGCAAGAAAGATTCAGTCATAACTGTTTGCTTATTTGTTTTTTTGTTTGTTTTAAAGAAATTTTTTTTGACCTATGAGTGAATAATACAAAACTAAAGGGAATTTGTAAGAGACTTGACAGCCACTCTCTTGAAGTAATCAGATCTGTGCTGACTGAGGTAGGAAGAGCCTTCTCCATTCCTCCAGGCAAAGATGATCTGCAGTCAGGTTCTAGATTGTCCCCTCCATCTCTCCACTTCATATTTTTCTAGTAACCAAAAGATACGTTGCAGTTTAAATTTAGAATGTTGTCAAATGTTTAACCCCTTATGCTAATAATCTGCTAGTGGGGAGGGGTACTATGCTGCTGGTTCATTGTACTCATCTGGCTGGGAGAGTAATGTATGGGGATTAGTCATCCAATAAACATTTGTTAAAATCCCAAAGTACAGGAATTCTCAGAAAATGTCTGATGTAAATATAAGTATATATAAATTTAGAGTATAATCCTTCTCATATGCAACTATGCAAAGAATTCCACTCAGTGAAATACCATTAATTTGACAATGACCAGCACAGAGTACCAATTGTCCCATTGAATATAATGGTAAAAATTCCTAGCCTTTTTTCTTTAAAAATATAGCATAATAAAAATATCTTCATGTATAAATAAGGACTTTAGGCTAACATATTATAAAATGAATTAGAAAATATTGTGATTGCATTACTTTCATTTTAAGATCAAAGGGCTTTTCCCTTGGAAATAATTGATATTTTATTTTACATATAGCCACAAAATTGGAACAAAAAGTTGTATTATTACAATAAAATAGTATTCAAACATTACAAAATAAAGAGATTTTGCAGTTATCTGATTGCATTAAATTGTCAGCTGAACTAGAAATTCAGTCTAAAAATCTCTCACTTCAAAACAAAGTTTAACCAAGTTCAAGTTGGTGTTTGTAAACAAGCCCTTTTCATTTTAAAAACTGTTAAACAGAATTGACCATCTCTGTAACTCTTCAGCTCCAAATGCAAATAAACGGTTCTCTAGGTATTCTTTGTGTATTGTTACAAAACCTACATCCTTTTCACCTCTTTTATAGTTCCTTTTATGGCTATTAATTTTTAATTCTGGAGACATTGTTACTGTGTTTCTGGTTCTCTGGTGGGAGATAAATGTGATTTAGATCCTGTTTTATGTATGTTTGGATTGATGGTTCTGATTGTATCTATTCCCCAAGAGAAAAATTGTTGATTTCCACAACCCCTTCTTAGCTGGTCATAAAGCAAATATTAAATGATGGCAGTAAGCTATGAACCTCATATAGTGCTCCAATTTTCAATTAAATGATTGCTGATAAAATATGGCTGGTGGAAAAACAGATTGCATAGAGAATTCATATGACACACTCAATGTATAGACCATACATATTGTTTGAGCCCTTGAGACCTACTCATGCATGTGCAGAATGTGACTTCTATTTATTTCTTGAATCACAGTTTTGTAACTTATAGCCCTCTGGTTTATTGATGTGAGCACAGAGCTATCCAAGTTATGTTCTCTCCAAATTGAATGTTAGATTCCCAAACAGAACTAGTTTTAACAATTAAAATAAGTATAAATTGATTACACATAATAGTTTGTGTAACCCCCAATTGCTTGTGAACTTTGCGGAATAAATAGCTTTTTGAACCTGCAGCATTTCCATTATTTTTAGCAAAGAATCTGCAGAAGAGAGCTGGAAGAGTTTAATATTGCAAGTCTTTATGATATCCTAGGGCTCATCTAAATGTACTCTATCTTATATATAATTATCTTATGCTGATAATTTTGTTTATAGATGTATAATCTACTCAGGCTGCTATTGTCAGTCTTCCGCAGATAGAAGGTATCAGCTAAAGTGAATAGGATCTATCCTAAAATGATGCAAGGAAAGATGTTTAAGTAGATATTAGGATCAAATTATGTGTGTGCACATGCATAACCTGCCACATCTCACATCTTCGCTCCCCCACACACATATTAAGTCAAATAAAGATAATTTATTTTTCATTTATCTTTAAAAAATCTTTTTAGGGAAATATTGGCTATGTCTCTCACTCTTCTCAACTCCTCACACTTTATTCCTCCTCCTAAAATTATGTTAATTTTTTCTTTGTAGCAGCAAAAATATTCATGAACATTAATACATATTTAAGAATTAAGCCAAAGCTAAGTGGTACCACTTAACTACGGATCTTTCTAAAGATTGCTATAATGCTGAGTACTCATTTAGCTGATCCCAAGTATGCACTCAATCTGTACCTATATAACATTAACCAAATGATGAACATTCATGAGAAGCAGAGTCCTTTCAGATAGATTCAAACAAACGATTTACAAAGGATCATCAAAAACTGATCTGTTCAGAGCTATGAACATTAAATGAATGTGGTATTCAATTATGAAAAGGAAAAAATTATTTTGACTATGTATCATCTTTTACATAGGGAAGATAAAAGGAAGGGAGGGATGGAAGGAGGGAGGTGGGAAGGGAAGAGAGAAGGAAAGAGAGAGGACCTTCAAATTTTTTATGATAAGGTGAAAGAGTGAGATTGGGGTTGAGAGGTGTCCGAAAATTGGTCCTGGCAATTTATTCCATTTACTAGCAGTGTCAGCCTAGGAGCATCAGTTCACTTTACTGAACATCAGTTTATTCCACTGAAAACAGGAATACCTATCTTGCAGGAAATGGAATGGTTTACATATAAGAAGAGCTTTGGAAACCATATACTCACATAGGTCAATTCAGTATGTTAATCCGACTTCTGTTTCTAGTGCATCCCCTTGGTAAGAAGTGAAAAGCTGTGTGTGTGTGTGTGTGTGTGTGTGTGTGTGTGTATTTACTTTAGTTGAACTCTATTTGTAATATGGTAGTCTTAAATCATGCCTTAAAGAGAGCGGTTTTAGACATTAGTCAGATCTTCTATAGACTAGCGTTTTTCGAACTTCACTGTCTGTACAAATCACTAGAGACCTTGTTAAAATGCTGGTCTTGGATGAGGCCTGAGATTCTGCTTGTCTAACCAGCTCCTAGGTAACCCCACTTGATTCCTGATACCATTAGAAGCTGCTTCAACACTTCCACACACTGAGCACACGTTATTTATTGGATCAGAGCACAGAGTTGTAAGTGCTGCTGCTGATGTCATTTGGGTTTTTCCATGGTAATAAATACATCCTCTGGGAATGATTACAGGCAACAAAGAGAGCTGTAAACTGAATGACGGGGTGAGGCTAGTTGCGGGGAGAGTGATCTGTGGAAGAATCTGCTGCTTCTCCTACTCTTGGCTGTCACTCATGATGAATGGCTCTATGCAGAAAGATTGGATTCAAGCGCAGTGGTGACTTGCAATCAAACTCCCCATACATCCTTTGCCATGCCCTTCATTAGCATATTGTCCTCAATATGTACCATCATTATGGTCCATAATACATTCCATATCAAGTTAGAAACAAACCTTTATTTTGATAGCTTGTTACAAATGTGAGTTTTTCTCTCTTATTAGGGAATTTAATTTTATATCTTAAAGCATACGGTTTGACTTTAGAACATTAAGATGAAGCAATATAAGAAATATGGATACCAAATTAGAATAAGAACTACAAATACCAGCCTATTTTCACTGAAGTCATTTATATACCATAGTCTCCATAATTTTATCAATTCACTCACCCAACAAATATTTATTGAGTCTCTACAACATGCCAGATGTTGTTCTTGGATCTAGAATGAAGCAGTGAACAAAACGAACTCCCTGCCCTTATACAGCTTATAGTTTGTATAAACAAATAAATATAGACTATGTCAGGTAGAGATAAATGGTATTGGGGGTGGGAGATAAAACAGAGTAAGTAAGAAAAGGAAAGTAGATAGGAGTTCTCTATTATATGGAGGGCTGGGAGTGGTGGTGGTAGGGGACAGAGAAGACCTAAAGGAAGTGACAACAAGATACATAGATAGATGGCTAAAGAGATACCAGGCAGAGAGAAAGTGAGGAATCAAGAATTCCAAGATTTTTGCCCTGAGCAATTTTAAGAATCAGGTTGCCATTTTAATGAAGACCTTATGTGAGCGAAAAGAGCCAAGTATTAAAATATTCTGGGCACCATTCTTCTAAATTCAATGTTAAATTCAATTTTAAACTGATGGGGAAAAGAGGAGGAAAAGAAAATGGGCATTGCTGTAGACAAAAATCTGATAAACAAGACTCTTTTAAAAATATGCCAATGATTTTTTACAACTGGAAAACAAGATTTTACATAAATTGGTTTTTTACATAACTAATGATTTTTTTAAATGCAAAGACTTTGTAAAGAGTTTATCTAATTTGCATACACATATTCCTATAATCTATTACATATATTTAAAACAAACTAGCACTATGTATTTATTTTACAAAATCTCTTAATGAGCAATAGTACACCAGTACATCAAATCAATACATCAAAAAGTCAAAAAGAAAGATCATATTTATAGATTTAGGAAAAGCTTCTGCTATAATTCAACTCTAGGGAACTTCTGCTTACACGAATATGGAGTAAATGTATTTTTCCCTATTTCTCCTACTTAGCACAACTAAAATCCCTGGACATTGTGTATTAAACAAAGAAGACTGAAAGGTAGAAAGAAGAAAGCAGAATGGCTAGGGATCTTGGATCTCACAGAATGACATAGTGGTGAATTCTGTGTGTGTGTCTCATAATTCCCAGACTTAAAGCTGAACATGGTAAACCAGAAACACCAATGGACATAGATGAAAAAAAAAGTATCAACAAAGCCTGTTCTTTCAACCCAAAAGACCAGGAAAAAGGCAGTCTTGAAAGATAAAACCTTTTAGTCAATAACCACTCTACTTCAACCAGGTACCACAGAGAGGCCTGTGACCCATTCCTATCCCCCACCAGCAAAGACTTGAGTGGGAAGCCTAGATGTTAACACTTGTGAGGCTGTAACAGGCACCTTGGTACCCTGCCATGGTGATATCAGAGAAGGCAACAAAATAAGGAGTTAACACTTTCATCCCCACTGCTGTTAACAAGGCCTCTCTCAGTAGGGAACCTGGACTTCTACCCCTCACCTGGCAATATGAGAGAGTTTCTTCACTTCCCAGTGGGGTGATGTCAGAGGACACTAGTAAAGAGCCAGGGGCTTTCGCCATTGTGCAACAATAATGAGGCCACCCCACAGTGGTTGTAGTGGAGACCACATAAGGAACTGGAACTCCCATCCCCTGAATGGAACTGGACTTCTACCTTTACCTGACAGTAATGAGACAGTGTACCTCTCCACTCTGATGGAGTAATATCAAAGAAAGCCAGCTAAAACAGCAGGTGTAAATAAGATTCAGAATCTTATAATGTAATATGAAAATGGCTAGGTTTCAACCAAATGTCACTCATAATCCAAGAACAAGGAAGACCTCAAACTGTATGAAAAGACAATCCATAGATACTAACAGAGATAGAATTACCTGATGAACATTTTAAAGCATCTGTGATTAAAAAAAAAAAAAATGCTTCAACGATCAATTGATAAGCATGCTTGAAAGAAATGAAAGAGAGAAAGCTTCAGCAAAGAAATAGAAGATGTAAGGAAGAACCAGGTGGAAATTTTAGAAATGAAAATACAATAACTGAAATAACAAAGTTGCTGAGTGGATGGGCTCAATGGCAGAATAGAAGAGACAAGAGGGAAAAAAATCAACAAACTAAAAGAAAGAGAAATAGAAATTGCACCAATGAATAGAAATTAGACCAGGGTTGGGGGTGGGGTTAGAAGAGCCCCAGAGAGCTGTGGGACTAAAATAAAAGATCTAACATCATGTCATTAGAGTACTGGAAGAAGAGTAGGAAAGCGGGAAGAGCTAAAAAACTATTCGAAGAAATAATAGCTGAAAATTTTACAAATTTGTTGAGGGA
Organism: Rousettus aegyptiacus; assembly: GCF_014176215.1. Taxonomy (NCBI): domain Eukaryota; kingdom Metazoa; phylum Chordata; class Mammalia; order Chiroptera; family Pteropodidae; genus Rousettus; species Rousettus aegyptiacus. The sequence continues at coordinate 39,621,263 of NW_023416306.1, read as the reverse complement.
CATAAATCTTCATATTCAAGAATTTAAGTGAGGGCCAAACAGAATAAACCCAAAGAAAGGACAAAAATAATTGCAAAGAATTCTTGCATTTGATTCAGTTGTTAGTTGTATTGGAAGAATAATTCTGAAACTTTTGTGTATATATAAGATAGAGCAAATGAGTAAATATTTTGGGAAACCAAGTTTCTTGCTGTGGGAAAGAATGATGTGGAATAGGAGAATATGAGGGATCCCGTGATGTTGGGTTTGAATTGGCAGTATCAACATCAGTTGAGTTCTGGTAGCTGCAATAAATACACCAAGAACCTAGAACTTGGCTTCTAAATACCCTTCTCACCAAAAAGAACCAGAACTCTTTAGGGAAATGGTAGATTACTAATGTGGGTGAACCCAGAACATCCTATACCGAAAAGGAAGGAAGTGTACAAACAGTTAAAGGGACAAGCAAAAATACCGGAGCCACTGGTCGAATGTGGGGTGATTTGAGCATCAAAATCATTAATTTTAAAAAGAAGCTTTTATATGATCCAGCAATACTCATTTTAGATATATAAAGCTTTTGGGTATATATCCGAAGGAAAAAAATTATCTTCAAGATATGTCTGTACTCCTATCTTCATTGCAGCATTCTTCACAATAGCCAAGATATGGAAACAACCTAATGTCCATCAATGGATGAATGGATAAAGAAGATGTGATATATATACATAATGGAATATTATCCAGCATTAACAAAGAAGGAAATCCTGTCATTTTGCAACAAGATGGATAAAATTGGAGGGCATTATGCTAAATGAAATAAGCCACATAGAGAAAGAGAAAAACAAATACTGCATGGTATCACTCATATGTGGAATATAAAAAATTTAAAAATTTATAAGTCAAACTCGGAGTAGAAAAGTGGTTGCCAGGGGCTGGGGGTTGTGGGAAACAGGAAGAAGCTGGTAAAATGGTACAAACTTTGTTTTAAGATGAACAAATTCTGAGGATCTAAAGTATGACATGGTGACTACAGTTGATGACACTGGATTATATCGTAATTTGCTAAGAGAGTGGAATTTAAATGTTCACACACACACAGACCCAAAAGGTAACTATGTGAGGTGATGAATGTGTGTAATTAAATCAATGTGAAGAATCCTTTTACAATATGTATGTATTTCAGATCACCACATTGTACACTTTAAATATCTTACAATTTTATTTGCTAATAGTACCTCTAAAAAAGCTAAAAAGAAGTAGAAAAAGAATCTTGTAGTCTATTACAATAAGCAAAAAGGAGAGGTAGGAGGTAAAGAATTTCTTTAGAGAAGAATGCTAACTAGCAAATGTAGGAAGAAAGACAGAATTAACAAATCAGCATTATGCAACCACCTACATAATAACTGAGTCAAGCAAGGATCATGAATGAATGCTTAAAACAATTTGGTGAAAGATCGTTAGGGAACAGGATGTCGACACAGTCTCAGAGTATCACCCTACACACAGAGTTTTCATTAATCTTCACAATGTAGAAATCTCATGCACATCACTTTAATCAAACGATCAAACTTAGCATTATCGATGATGGAGCAAACTGGCATTATGTGCCTCCTCGTATGATGTAATGGAAAGTACATATCACCCCATGTTATACTCTTATCAAAACTGTTTCATAAGGAACTGATTTTACAAATCCAGATGGTGAGATATTCTGACAAGTGCTGTGGACCCCTCAAGAATATCAATAACATGAAAGACAAAAATGGCAGGGGATTATTGTAATAGATTAGAATAAGACTAACAAAACATGACAATGAAATATTATTGGATACTGAATTCTTTAAAGTTATATAGTTCACACCATATACTAGGTAATGTTATTGTATTAATCTTAAATAGTGCTATAGTAATTTTGAAGGAGAATTCATGCTGAAATATTCAGAGATGAAGTGTTGTGGTATTTGCAAGTTACCTTCCAAAGATTGAAGGAAAAAGAGAGTTCACACGCAAATGTAGCAAAATGTTACCAGTTGATGAATTTGAGTGAAGGATATAGACACGTCCTGATTATATGTTCCTGTATACCAAAACTTAGTGGCTAAAAAAATGGTCATTGTATTATATTTCACCATTTTGTGAGTGAGGAATTTGGGAAATGTTTGGATGGATGATTGTTCTGCTCTATGTGGCATTATCTGAAGTCACTCTGGCTTTCAGCTGATGTATGGGACATTATAGGGAATCCACATCTTGCCTGTTTCCTTGTGAGGATGGGTGAAAAGCTGGAATTAGCTAAAATCTTCTCATTTTCTCTCTCCATGTAGTCTCAAGGTCTCTCTACCAGGGTAGTTTAATTTACACGGTAGCTCAGGGCTTCAAGAAATCATGCCAGAAATAGCCAGTCCTCTGAAAGCAAGGTCCAGAACTGGTACAAGGTATTTTCTCCCATTTCTTTTATCCCTCAAAGAAGTTACAATAGCTCAGATTCAAAGGAAGTGGGGGGGAAAAAAACCCATGTCTCAATGGGGAGACCATCAAGTAATTCGTGCCCATTTGTTTTCCACAATAGGTTTCTGTAGTTTTGTATATTTTGAAAATCAAAAATTGGGATGGGTAGGGAAAACTTTAATGAATATATTTTTCATATTTTTGCAAGTATGCCCATACCCTAAACTAAAAATAGAATTACTTTTTATTTTTGATAGTTATTTCCAAGTTGCTTTCTAAAAAGAATGTACCCAAGTATTTGCCACCAAAATTGTGTGAGAGTGACTATATTCTCCATATGTTGTGGTAATTTTAAAAATATTTACAATTTGACAAAAGATGGAGTTTAATTCTCCCATTGAATGTGAGCCAGACTTAGTGATTTGTTTCTAAAGAATAGACTGTAGCACAAGTGTGGTGAGATTCAATGCAAAGTCCTAAAAGGAAATTTAGCTTCCACCAGATCACTCCCCTTAGAATATGCACTCTAGGGGCCTTGAACTGACATGTAAGAACCATGGCTAGAAGGGCGAGCAACATTTTAGAGAGACAGCCCAGGACACGGATATCCCAGATTAAATAATAATAATGATAATAATAATAATAATAATAATAATAATAATAAATACTAACAACAGCAACACAATATATAGTAAACAAGTATAGTCAAGCATATTATTACTTTAATAAAAATATGAAAAATGGGTACTTATTTGAAATTATACATTCTGTATTATTCTTATGTTAAAGAAATGCTATTATTTAAACAAAACAATAATAAACCTACTTAACAGTGGTAATTAGAAATGATTAATAGTAGGATTAAATAAGTAATATGTATGAGAAAATATAACAAGACTTTATGATATTTCTGTCTTTTGTTGCAGCAATTTCTTGGGACATTTTTAAAAACACTTGGTTTTTTTTTTTAATTTCCAGGTTATACTATTGTACACTTAAGATATATAAATGTAAGAACTTTTCAAAGGAGAACATAAATACTATAGGAATAATGAAACAGATGCTATCTTTAGTAATAAAAAATGATTAGTTTTTTTTCTGTCTTATGACACAATAGCATATTTTTACTCTTTCTATTTCCTTTTTCAATAATACTTTTCTGACGTACTTGCCACCTGTAGGATGTTCTTTTTCCCTTTATGCAGTGGTAAAACTGAATGCAGTCAAGAGATGATACACTTTGACTTGCATTACACTGATGCCTGATATCAGTTGAATATGATGTCAGTCAAGCTAAATATTCTCTCAACAAAGGCATTTGAGCATGGAATACTTAGGATTTTACTTACAGCAGGATCAAGACTTGAAGCTTCTAATAATGCCCAGCTACAGGCTTGTTCCGGGGACTAGCTCATTGTCAGTCAGCTCATTGTTTTGCATCTATAACTTCATCATTATAGACTATCCACATCTAAATCATTTTAAATGTTCTGAAGCACCTTAAATGTCATCATTAATTAAGCCCCCTTTTTTTCAAGGCAAATGGTTTTAAAGTACAGAGCTAATTTCAACTTGTGAAATCAAAAGTAGTTATCGAATAAGTTACAGCTTTAGTAAAAAAATTGAAAACATGGCAATTTTTAACCTATTGCCTTTTTTCAGTGACAATTTTTTTTTTCAGTTCTGAAGCAGTCTTTTTCCCAAAAAAAAGAATTATTTTTTTTCATTGTACAAGTTTTTGTTGTACCCTACACATAATATCAAACAATCTGGTGATCAATCAGTTCATCCTTTATGAGACTTCTTATAATAGGACCTCTTCAGAGATCATTAAACCAGTTTTTAGAAGGGCTTGGCTGGATGCTTTATGTGGTGTTACCTAGAGTCACTAAATGGCAGCTATATTTCTGTTTTCCTATAGTCCTTTGTTCAACGTTCATTCTCAGTGTATTACCATACTAGCTAAGGACATTCTGCTTGTTTCATACTTCAAAAATCTGATTTTATGGCAGGCCAACAATTTAACATCTTTTCCGTGTACAGCATCAATGATAACCATCTTGTTGGTATGTGTCTCAGGAGGCTGGCTTTTTCCACTTTTATAAAGTAAAAAGTCTCATTAAGTGATAAAAAAAGGAAAAGTGACCAAAAGCTTTCACTGTGAATGCTTTAATATCACAGGTAAACAAATGACATCTCTTTTGACCAGTGCTGTGTTAAGGCGTGCAGGACAGTTAGCAAGTAAGATCTGTTCATTTTCCTTGATCGGAAGTTTATATATTGGATGGAATTAACCAAAATACACATTTGCACTGACAGTCAAATATGCAGACAGATGAGCGAAGTCTAGTTTGTATTTAGAAAAGATACGTTATCTTTTACTTAATGTTCTCTGTAGTTTTATTAAAATCTTCAAAGCAAAGTACCTCAGAGCTAGGAGGAACATATTTCTGTTGTGATGCAACATGTTCATCTAGACTTTATGATGATAATACAAATTAGGTAAGGATTTTGATTTTTTTTAAATTTACATTTACTTGGCCAATTGTCTCAATATTATTTGTTGAGTAACACATATTTTACCAAATGTGGTAGCTTTGTACTGTGTCAACTTAATCAAGCTACAGCTGTGATTTGTTGCTTACCATTAACCTTTTCCTCAATAGTTACTTTTTTAAGGCTTTCAGTTATTAAGCTTTTAAAAATCCAGACTACACAGCATTAAATCATATTTTTATAATACCAGAAGTTCATGAAGCACATAGGATTTTGTCATGTTTCCTTGCTTTTGACACTTTGGCCAATTTAGTACTTATTAACTCTTACTACAAAGGATGTGTAGAAGAAATATAAACATACCTCGTTTTATTGTGCTTCCTAGATATTGCATTTTTTTTTTACAAATTGAGGCAAGACCCTCCACCAGCAAAATACTTATGACTTGCTGAAGGCTCAAGTGATAGTTAGCATCTTTTAACAATAAAATATTTTAATTAAGATATACATTGGTTTTCTTAGACATAATGCATTGCTCACTTAATAGACTATAGTATAGTGTAAACATAACTTTTAAGTGTACTAGGAAACCAAAATATTTGTATGACTTATTTTCTTGCATTATTCACTTTATTTAAGTGATCTGAAACTGAACCTATAATATCTCCAACGTATAGCTGTAAAAGGATTTGGAAAAAGCAGATTAGTTGTAGCATAGTCTGGCATGTAGTAGAGGCTCCATGTTTACTAATTCTGTTCACTTACTTGAGTTTAGAAGAAAGATTTGATGCTTAGAGAAGTTGAAGATTATAATGAAAGAGAAATTGTGGTTTATCTCTGGCTTTTGATTTTCTGTTTTCTCTTTGTTTTGCATGATTATGGACACACCTAAGTTAGATCTGGCTTGTTCAGGAATAACAGTCAGAAAGCTGAGTATAAAACATAAAATTTATTTCCAAAGCAACTAGTTTATTGAGCTGTTGATGTGTTAGTTCAAGTGACATAATTGTCACTTTCATCAAAGGAATTGCCTCTCATTAGATTTAGCCTCATTCTCAAATAAGACATCATCATAAATATGATATAGGATTCATTTCAAAAGATCAGACCTATTAAATCAGTACTGGAGACTGCTAGAAGATACAATTTTTAAGTACATTAAACACTCTTGAACACATGACCTTCCTTCCCCCAGATACCTCTGAGAAAATGTAATTAAAATGTAGTCTGTTTTGTTGTATTTTTTTTAAGGGAAAACTCATCACATCTTTACAACATTAGAATATTGCATACCACAAGTGTTTGACTTTATTCCACTGGATTCAACAATAAGTGCATAGTACTTATCTCTGCTTATAATGGAGAACCTGAAATGTGTGAAGACATGCTTCAAATGATGAAGAAAATGTAAATGCATCTAGTTTAAGGGAAAATAGACTATCTGCTAATTGCTTCAAGAATTGAGTGATTTGGAAGACCTCGGGAGAGGGTTCATTTCTCTGATTTGCATACACTTCGCTTATGCTACCTGGCTTACTACAAAAGCCTTGATGATGATGTGTGTGGAGTGTTCCTCATCAACACCAGAGATGGAGAAGGATCTAGTGGCTCTGGGGACCAAGGAGCTTCCTTTTGCTAAAAGAATAAAGAAGCTGCCCCTTAGTGATATCCAGCCGTGAGGAGAGCAGACTTCATGTTTGATAAATGATCCGATTTTCTTATAATCCATTGTTACTATTATTATTATTATTGCCCAAAATTAATTGGCTTAATTTTCACAGTGAGTCCAGTGAGCGTCTTAGTTAATGCAGCACTTTATACTGGCATAGAGACTCTCTCTTAGTTTAATAAAAAGGGTAGAAAAAGAAGTAATATTCTTATTTCTATTTTCTTCCAGAGCTTTCAACACTTGGTAATATAAATAATTGAGGACTCTTAAAAGTGCAAAAATCTGATCCAAATATGGTTTATAGCCTACCTTTCACACAGATGGAGAATACAAACTTTCTTCAGGGAGACAAGTGGGGCTAGAAAGGGAAGGGTAAGAGAGAAATAGGACAAAGCGGATGGAAATGGTGAGAAAAATATATCTGTAGAGAATGAGGACAAAACTGCAAGGAAGAAAATAAAATGAAGATGGAAAAAATTAAAAGAACAGGGAATAAAATGGAGATAGAAGTTGGATAAAATAGAAGAAAAGAGAAAAAAGTAGAAAAGAGCAAAAGATGTAAAGGAAGGAAAGAAAGAACTAAAAAAGAAAGAGATATGTAGCATAATATAATATGGATTGTGCATTCTGTTATACAACTGGGAAAAAACCAACAACAAAAACCTCCATATTTACTACAACTTACATATAGACTACAATGAAAAATATGACCTTGCATTCTAATACATAATTTTTTGAACTTCATAAACCTCTCTTTCATGTTGAGAACAGTAGTAGCAATGCTTGAGAGAAAATAGCTCTTCCCATTACAGACAAAAAAAAAAAAATGCTTAAACAATGCCTCAAAGTAGCAGCTTCTAGATATATATGAGGATAATGAAAATGTTAGGATTTTTCATTTATCTTGAGTACACAACCATGATTTGAAACAGTATAAAGGGCTGAAAAGCATGTCAAAGATAAAATGCACTTTAAAAATTAAAAGATTCGTAAGGTTAACTTTCAGAGAAATCTGTTAAATATGAATGTGAAAATGAATAAAATATAAGGTCAGAGGCAAATGATCCTGTTTTCATGAACCTTGATCGTGTAATAGAAGTTACATTTGTTACTGAAATGTGAATGGAGATAGAATTCAAGATAAGATATTAATCATAATTAGAATGACTATGACAGGTCTGTGGTGACAAATACTTAACAAGTAGTAAGAATGCTTATTCATAACAAATCTCTTAATTCATTAAATTCTTCATTAAAAGGGCAACCTCTTAATAAGTTCAACATAAAGTTGGTATAACATGCTATTTGCATTTTCTCTCTTTTTATTTCCATTTTAGGGGTGTATTGTTAACAAATTGAGATAAATCATTTAAAACATATAATTACTTGGATATAGTCGCATAGTAATTCCCTAAGCAATTGCACCGTTATAAGTTGTCAGTGTGCATATTAATTTATCATACCCACCAGTCTCATCTTCATTGATTTGCTACTAGCTGTTAGAAAAACAGATTAAGAAGCACATGCCGCCCCTCTCTGAAAGTTTCATTGAGGCACAAGTAGGGCAAACACTGCTTTCCAATTAGAATCCTGCTGTTTGCCAAGACTTGACAATGACTAATTACAGTCCTAAATGACTTAATATGTTTGAATGCATGATTATTTATAAATACATTTTAAGATCTGCATAAAATAATCATTTCTGCTTTAAATATGAAAGGCTACTTTTTGTGCAAAGGGCAAAGACCTGTTGAACACTTGAGGTCAAAACAAAGAAGGTGTTTTAATGTTAAGGTTAGAATTTGCTTAGGCAACCATTACCTTACAAAAGGGGGCAGTGAATTGTTTATGAAAATGAAGTCATAAGAGGATAAATGTTAGGCTTAAATCTCAGCTCTACTGACTATAAAACTTATCGCCATAGGATTCTTGGAGGAGTTTGCTGTTCTTAAAATAAATAATTACCTTCTTAGTGTTGTGAGAATGTATATAAAACAGTAGCTAAAATGTGTACAGTTCTTTGGCCAGCACCTGGGATAGAATAAGTACTCAGTAAATTTTAGTTTTTATTATTCTGTACCTGAGTGACGGTAGCAATCATTAACTATAAGACAGGTCCTGAGAGTGTAGAGCTGGAGTAGAATTTGTGGATATATAACTGATTTTTGTATTTTTAAAAACATTTTAGGGAATTCATTTGATCATCAATCACTCACTGATCAGCTTCTATGAGTCAGGCACTGTGCTAAGCATGGAGACATCATGCACAAGCATTGAGTAGGGTTCCATTGCTCTACAAGTCAAATTGATGGTGAAAATGAGCAAAGTGGAGTTGACTTTTGTCAATAAACTACTTTTAAACTTTAAAATATTTGAAATATGTATAAGAGTAGAGAAACTATTACATTAAAAACCATGTTTGCAGACCAAGGTTTAACAGTGTTAACTTTTTCTGTTTTTTATCCACTTCTGTAGCAGACAGATCTAATGGGGTCCCCACTGATTTCCTATCTTCTGGTGTCCATGCCTTTGTGGAATCCCTGCTTGGGTGTGGGCAGGACCTGTGACTTGCTTCTAACAAGTAGGATATGGCAATGGTGATGGACTATTACTTTTATGATTATGCTACATTAATTACATAAGACTCCATCCTAGCTGACTTAAGTGAGCAATTTTTTTTCCCTGGCAGTCATATTGAGGAAGCATGGCAAGGAACTTTAGTCAGCCTCTAGGATCTGAGAGCAACCTCCAGCCAACAGCTAGAAAATGCTAGAGATCTCAGTTATACAGCCACAAGAAATTAATCCTGGCATGGAAACAGATTCTTCTCCATGTTAACTCCAAATGAGAACACACCCCATCTGACACCTTGATTGCAGTCTTGTGAGACCCTAAATAGAGGACCCAACTAAGCCATGCCCATACTCCTGACCTGTGGAAATTGTGACTTTATAAATATATTATCTTAAGTCACTAAGTTTGTGATCAATTTGTTACATAACAATAGAAAATGAATACAACTTCTAATGTTAATACAAATGCCTCAAAAGCCATGTGGCTACACATTGAAAAAATAATCAGAACTGCAAAAAAATTATTTGATACATCCTTTTTAGTGTTGAGAGGGGAAAGTTTTAAATAAACCTCAGAGAAATTTATCAATATCATGATAAAAGGCCCAACACCTTCCCAAAGAATCATTTAAGTGTTTAATGTGTCTTGCTGGCATAGGTTGTTATGCTACCAACAAACTTTAAACCTCTTTCATTATATTCCAAGATTAAAAAAAAAAGTTAAATAACAATTTTCTAACCTAGAAACTTCACTATGATTGAGAATTCAGACTATTTTAATGTTTTATTCTCTTTGTGTTTATAATTTCCCCATTCTTCTCTAGAACTTTGTATGCTGGGTACCTTCTTCTCTTTGCTCTTTCAGATGCACTCTTCATCTTTCTCCATTCTACTACTTTGGGCCCAGGACTTGATTTGTGTGGACTATAGCAAGGGGTGGACTTTCCCATGATAACCATTTCAATTTCATTAACTCTTTTTTCTAAGATTTCAGTCGTTAGCTAGTACCTAGTGCCATCCTACACATTTTGATTCTCTTATACACCACTGCCACACACACATATACATTTACCCCTCACCAAAAAAATTATATATAACCCTGGTTTTATTAGATAAATATTCAGTGTGAATATTATGTGATCATTACTATATAAATATTATTCACAGTGAAGTACATCAAATATTTCAACTACCTTTCCTATATTACATGCTTTTTCCCCTAGACTTAATAATTGCATCATACTTATCCATATTTTGTTCATTTCTATGAATTAGTTTATCCCTAACCTCTCTCACGGAAGGAAACAACTTTTTGTTATGTTCAAATATATCAAACACGTATGGTTTACCTTTTTTTTTTCTGTGATACATTCCCCCCGGAGGTCACTTTTCTCCTTCTCCATCCACCCTGGACTGCTTTCTAGGCCTGCGGCAAGTTGTCATCCTGGGAATCTTCATTCACCATCATCCTGGGGATTCTTTTTATTCTTCTGTGTTTTGTATCCACCATTTTTTTTGGATCCCATACTTTTTCTTTCTCAGTTTGATTTTTTATTTTAGTGGAATACATCCTCTAAGAGCCTTCTAAGAAAGGGTGTATGAGAAAAAATTGGTTGCATTAAATATCTGCAACCCTCTCACTCAATGCATAGTTTTTCTGGGTATAGATATCTAAATTGGAAATAATTTTTTTCTCAGAATTTTGAAGTCATTTCTCCATTGTCTTCTAATTTTCAATGTTGCAGTTGTGAATTTCAATGACTTTCTAAGTCTTGCTCCTTTCCGAGGCATTTTTGTTTGTTTACGTTCAAAAGTTTTCAAGATCTTCTTTTTCTCCAGTTTGTTAAACTGTCACAATCATGTCTTTGAAGTGGGATAGGTGGGTCTTTTTCCATTTTACTGTGGTGGACCTTCAATGGACACTTCAATCTGGAATTATGTTTTTCAATTCTAGGAATTCAGAAAACGAATTTCTTTGATGGTTTTATCCCATTTCTTTTCTCTGCCTTTTCAAGAAGTTCTTGAAAATTATTTAAATATTGTATCACATAGATTGATGCTCTTTTTTTTTATTTTCTCTCTTTGTTCTACATCTAGAATATTTTCTTGGTTTTATCTTCAGACTCTTCTTTGAATTTTTAATCTCACTTAGCTTTTTAATTTTTAATATTCTTGTTGACAGAATGCTTTTTTTATAGTCTCATGTGCTTGTTTTATGGAAGGAATATCTTTTATTTCTGTGAGGAAAATAATTATGTATTTCTTTGAAGGTTATTTCTACCAAAGCATTTTTCATGCCTCCTTTAAATCCTTTTTAAAATTTATTTTCTTTTTATTTTGGTCTCTGGCTTTCACATTTGAGGCTTACCTTATAGTACTTACTGTTGCACTTACAATACTTACAGGCTTTCCTCAAATGTCTGATGATCTCTGACTGACCAATATGAGACTTTAAAATGCTAATTATAAACTGTGTATGCATAGGTGGGACTTGTCAACTGATGGGTTTTACTGTCTAATGATCAGAATTTGGTTAGATCTGGGTACTCCTAAATATCAATAGAAGTAAATTTTTCCCTTGATCAAGCTTGTTATCTCAAAAAAAAAATTCTTTAGCATGCTGTATTGGAGTATATATCTGTATATCAGTATCCACAAGTCTAGCATGAGAAGGAGATTAAGGAGTTTTATTATTTTGTGTGTCTTAATTTCTCTTAATTTTCTCTATTTTTATTATAGCAACTCATTCCTGCTCACAATAGGCCTCGATGCTTTTAAATACAGAGCTTTTCTGACTCAAGCTGTTTATAAAGCATGCTATCTTCTGCCAGTATGAGGTAGGAATAGTTTTCTGTCTACTATGGGCAGGGTTAAAGATGTGGTAGGTGGAAAGAAAGGTGTCTAAATCACCCCAGCATAATAGAAAATAATTGGTACCACAAATATGAGCCTTATATGTAATTTTAAGTGTTCTGGCTATGTTAAAAAAAAGCTTTAAAATAAAGAGAATTATCCTTATCAATATATTTTATTTAACCTAATTTATAAAAAATATTGTCATTTTAATATGTAATCAATATAAAAATGTTAATGATACCTTCAGCCTTCTATTTTTCATATATATTATGCTTATGGTACTTATAGTACATCTCAATTTGGACTAGCCACATTTCAAGTACTCAAGAGCCAAATGTGGCTAACAGCTACTATAATGGACAGACCAATTCTCATAGATGTGAAGTAAAACTATAAAACTTCTGGCAGAAAACAGAATTTGTGTAACATGCTCATAGATCTCTTAGGCAATACAAAGCAAGAACAAATTATACACACACACACACACACACACACACATACAAATTATATATATATATACAAATTATATATATGACATTATATATATTATATATATGTAATTGGACCTCATCAAAATTTAAAACCTTTGCTTTTCAAAAGATGAAGTTAAGAAAATGAAAAGCCAAGCACCACTAAGAGAAAATATTCACAACCCATATTTGACAAAGGGCCTGTTTCCGGAATATACAAGGAACTCGTATGACTCAATAAGAAGACAATCCAATCAGAGGTTCCTATTGCCTACAGCTTTTGAGGGGTTTCCATTCCTGTTGGTTTGGGTTTCAGCTTTTCCCTGGTCATCTAAATCTCTCAGCACTGGTTATCTGTTCTCTTTTCAGTTTCAAAAAATGTTCTATCTTTTTCCCTTCTCTTCTTTTTGTCCTTATGAGTTTATACAATCTTTAGTTTTTACTCTCATTTTCTTGAGATTCTAAGAGGGAGTAAAGATAAGTGCATGTTTAATTTACCACATTTAACTAGAAGTTTTAGATGTAGCTTTAACAAAATATTGTAAAACTTTTGTCCATCTATCTGTTTCCTCAACAGACTATGAACTCCTCAAGAGCACTGATGGTATTTTTTTCTTTCTGTCTTCAGGGTTCAGCACAGAGTAGTTATATGATAAGTATTTGTTGACTGAATGACTGAATGTCCATTTAATAGACACATATTTGTTGTTTTCTTGTCCCTCTAAAATGTGAGTCCCATGAAAACAAGAATCTTGTCAATAGAATGAACTCCTTGTGTCTAAAACTGCCTGTGCTAAAAAATAGTTGAAGACTGAATGAATGAATTTATATAATTTCATAAGCTTGAGCACATATATTTCATTTGTACTATTATGTTTTATCATTTTGTTTAATTAGCAAGAATATATCTAGAGGCTTAATTATATCTATTTATGCAATTTGCTGCTCAGTGTCTGTGATTGGATTTATGTACATTGTTAGTTTGACTATACAGAAATTATTGTGGTGCCCTCAGTAACACTAGCAAGTAGTCAATACAATCAGCTCATTAACAAGATACAAATAATTAGACATCAACTGATCGAACAGAATCCGATCATCACAGAAGTCAAAAAGAAAAAAAATAAAGGACAAATTAACTCATCCTATAGATATGGCCTTAGTTTTTTTGTAGTACGGTGGACATATACTTACTTAAGCCATTTTGGTTCTATTTCAGCACCTACTACAATATAATACAAAATATCTTACCTTAGCTATACTAAATGTAATTCATCCAGTTGTTATTAAGAATCTCACTCTCTCCACCAGCCTCCTGCAAGACTCCACCGTGACTTTCTGCTTCCAATATTTCTCATGAAGATGAGAACTACCAAGTATTCAAGTTCACATTCGATCTCATTCAGTTCAATCTCTTTTGCAAACTAAAACCTTTCCATTTCATTTATTCACATATACGAATGCCAAAACTTTTTTTTTGATGATTCAAGTATTGTCGCTTACCACTAACAAAAATTCCCAAATATTTTTCTTAATATGATTGAAACAATGAATACACATGTGAATAAACACTTAGAGTAGTATCTTCATACAGCACAGGTCTTCAAAATTTTGCTATCTTAAGTAAACATACTGATAAAATCAGCATGTGTTAAGCTCTAAAACCTCAGTAAGGTAACTTTGTTTAGTAGTCTGCACAACTGAGGTTTAAAGTTAAATAGAATTTTGCTGCTTTTGTTTTTCCTAAGAAGCAGTGGAGAAACGAGTAATGTGGAACTTTTTAAAAAATGGACCAGGTATCTTACAAATGAATTAGGATATTTCAAAGATTCTCAAAACTATTTTACTCATGACTTTGGAAAATGTTCTTCTCTTCCTTTATGGAATAATTTCTTCAGTCCCAAACTGGATTTTTCACAGAATTTGACTGTAAGATTGTATATGATAAAATTTGATGGATTACATTCAAAGGATAAATTATGCATCAAATGATGTCTTAAGAATGATCGTTTTAAAACAATGGTGATTTATAATCCCACAATACTATATATGCCACAATTTTTCCTTTGTTAGAAAATGGCCCAAATTTGATTTGACATAGATTGTACCTCTAAAATGCTGCGTTATTGAATCTAGTTACTTAGGGTTTAAACTTTACTGGCAATTTCTAGCAAATATGAAAGCCTATCTAAAATGCTTTCTTTTAGTCTAGGGAGCCACATTTGTACTTTAGTTAACAAATCAACCAGAAGGTTGCATTCCTGGTTCTTTTTTCTTATGCAATTAGTTAAACCTAAGTTTCTGCTTTCAAAGAGGGAGTTTTGGGTGTTGCAGCTTTGCTATGTGACTTAAAGAAGCCGAGGTAGAAATGATGAGCAAGTTTGGCTTTAGTTAAGGGGAAGAACCTGGAATTTATAAATGTCTCAGGTATTTCCAATAAATTGGAGGTCACCAGAAAAGATGTTAGGATAATAAATCTAGCTTCTAAGTATACACTCTCTTTACTCAGCGGGGAGCCTCCTGGGATCATTTGTCTGCTGTTCATTATCTTGTCTGCATTATTCAACAGCTCTGTTCTTGTTCAGTGGGCTTCAGAGAGCTTTTAACAGCTGCAGCAACCTCCAGTTTTTACTTAAGTTCTCTTGGTCCTTGCTCTTTGTGATAGGAAAGAAAGAGAGAGAGAGAGAGAGAGAGAGAGAGAGAGAGAGAGGTGGGGGGAGAGGGAGGGAGGGAAGGAAGGAAGGAAGGAAGGAAGGAAGGAAGGAAGGAAGGAAGGAAGGAAGGAAGGAAACAGGAAGGAAACAGGAAGGAAACAAGGAAGGAAACAGAAAGAAAAGAAAAGAAGAGAAAAAGGAAATGAAAAAACCCTCTAAGAAAAGAAAGAAAACCTGTCTGATGCCCAAGATCCACCTATGTGACTGAACCCATTGTAAAACTTAGCTTGTTTATTTATTTCACATTAACCATATCAGTGTTATAATGAAATATTTGAGATGCCAAAGATAAAGTTTACATTTAAATACTAAAAATTAAAGGGTTTTTAAAAATTCCCAAACTACCTAAATGAAAAGACAAAAGAACACTTAATTTCTTAGAGATACTAAATTTTAAAGAAAAATTCCCCTTTGTAACAAACCAAGAAAACTTTTTAAAAATCACACACACAAAAAACCTATTATAACATTGAAAAACAGAATAAGTCTTAAAGAAAGGGAGGAGACAGTCTATTAGCTTACCTGGGTGAAAACCTCTGCATTTGATTATTTTTAATTGAGACATACTTAGCTGCTCTTAGGTAAGTTGGTTTTCAGGAAGGTTAACATCATTCATGATCATGATCTGACTTAATAGAACTCTCTTGAATCTAACTAAAGCTATGGAGCTAAAATAAGGTATGGTATTGTGTTTATCAACCAGATGATGGATAAGGTAACATACAGAAATTTATCCAATGACCAGATGCAGGGTCCCTACTTGAAAATAAGAATACTTGATGACAAGAACTGCTAATAATGGCTAGAAGGAATGGGCAGAGCAAGCATTAAACTCACAAAGAAACTAATGGAAGTACTTCAGGTACTTATTGAATGATGACTATTTCATCAAACTTAGGTGAGATTCAGAGGACTCATGAATATTTTTTCATCAAACTATAAAGACCCATGATGATCAGTTTGTACTTGTCCCAACATCTAAAGGTGAAGAGTAAAAAAAGGCCGAGACAAATGGAAAGCTTATAAACAAAACAGCATCTAGTATTTATTTATTTATTTATTTATAAGTTTCATTTATTTTTTGCCTACATGATTTAATGGATGTGTGACACCTTTTTTAATTAAAAATTGAGGTGACATTGATCAACAAAATCCAGTAAGTTTCAAGTGTACAATTCAACAGCATGTCATATATATTGCACTGTGTTCATCAATTAGAATTAGATTGCCTTCCATCACCAAATATTTGGCCCCTTTTACCCTTATCTACCTCCCCCCTCCCCTCTTTCCCTCTAGTAGCCACCAGTCCACTGTCCATGTCCATGAGTCTCTAAAACAGCATTTAAAAATAAATCCACCTCATGTCATTCACAAGGAATTAATTAGTTATACAATGATAATGTGATTTGTAATTAAAACTACATGAACCATTTTATTATGTGGGCTGTGCATTGGACTAAACTGTGTTCAGGATGAGAGTGGAAGGAAGGAATACTGTGGACAAAATAAAGAAATTTAAACTTGTTCCCTTGGCCCCGAGATTCTCTGATCTTCTGCAAGAGAATAAGGTCTACAGAGGTGACAGTCCATGTCCAGAATGGAATGTCTTGATCTATGTGTGATAACAAGGGACTGCAATTTCCTAGCATTAGATCATCATATTAAAAACCAAGGGAGCTTTTCAGCGCCACCATTTGATCAGATTAAGATCCTTAGTGTTGTACAAAACACAGCTCGTTAGCCACCCAAAGTCTGAAAGCATCTCTAAAGTGGCATAGAAATGCTAAGTAGTCTCAGACACCTGGACAATGCCTGACATCCGAGTGAAAACCAAAGACCTCTTCAATTATCAGAATATTTGTTACTGGGAAAAAAACCTAGATAATAAGCTGACTCAGTGATTGGAAAACATGTAAATAAACAGCTGCAACATTTACCAAATCTGTGGTGTAGTTTTATTTGGACCTCACAAAGCACATTAAATACTATGAAAGCAAATATGACTTTTGTCACTTGCTTTCTAAGATGTACAAATAGGACATAACGAAATTGTAAAAGCTATATACTGCCTCTCAAAATTATTTTCCGAATTATTAAATATTCCAAATCTAAAGCTGCTTCCTTGAACTATTAAAATTTAGCATATAAAAGTAGCTCCTCAATATCAGATCCAGTTAGACATTTGCCTTATATATTAATTCCCCTTCTTAGACAAACTAGACAATCTTGCAATTCAGTGAATTTGATTCTCATCATTATCACTCTTTATCATGCAGTCAGCAGAAAATGAAAGGTTTAAAATGGGACACCATTAAAGCAGTTCCAGTGTCACAAAGTGGGCACCCAGATTGACTTTGCAAAAATAACTCCAATATTTTGTTTTGTTTTTGTTTCTGTTTTCAATTTCACCACTGCTAGAGTTAAGTCTTAGGTTGCTACTCTCAGGAAAAAGGTAAATATTTAGTTACTATATTTTTTTTCAGCTGATTTCTACATCGTCTGACAACCAAGACAATTTTTATAATAATAAAAAAGCAGACCCTCTTGAATGTATTATTTGTACCCAAATGTCTTTTTAAAAGCTTCTAATGTAAAAAAAGCTTTATTAATCGAGTAAAGAGGGCAGTAGGTAGGCTCAACTAAATTTTCAGTTTTGCAGTTTATAAAACACTCTCCCATCTTCACCGTTCACTCTCTTTAAGACGGTACCCTGGCCTCAGGGTAACTGGAAACATCTTCGTTCAGTTACAGTATTCCTTGTATCATAGCAGTTTTAGCTTCACTATGACTTCAGATCAGTCCAAGAGGACCAAAGGGTTTGTTTGGAAAGGGCAGGAAGAGGGATGTCCTTGAGACAGTTCATGCTTCTCTTTATCTATTAACTTTGCCCAGATAGCTTTCCGTGTGAGGAGAAATTATTGATAAAAACAGTCATCACTCAGGGTAGAATGGGACCTAGAGACTTTGGCATGAAGCTCTGGTTAAAGATCCTGCTAAGTATAATCAGTTCTTGTCCATATAGGTGGCACATTCAAGAGACATAGCTCTTTTCTTAAGGGACTCAGGTACAGATATGAAGCATCTACCATGTATCATACCTGGAATCAGCAAACTGTGATCTATGAGCCGAATCCAGCATGCCATCTATTGTATATCATATGAGCTAAGAATGATTTTTATATTTTTAAATAGTTACAGAGAATCAAAAGAAAAATAATATTCATGACACATAAAATACTATAAAATTCTAATTTTAGTGTCCATAAATAAAATTGTATTGGGACAAAGACATGCTTAGTTATTTACATATTGTCTATGATTGCTTTTGCACAATACCAAAGTAGAGTAGTTGCTGCAGACATCATCTGGCCTGCAAAGCCTAAAATATTTACTCTCTGCCTTTTTACAGAAAGAGGGACTAGACTTTGTGCTAGGGGTAATGTGCATATTATTTCATTTAAACAATGATAGTTCCAAAACACTTTAGAAATTGAATTTATTCCTCACCATTGTTTAATCATTTGTATATTTTCACTTCATTTAAGGAAGTTACTTCCTTGCAAAGAAATATATTACCAATGTCAAAAAAATTTTTTTAAATATGTGATTGCTAGAATAGTTGCACAAAGATTGGTGCCTTTCTTTTCCTTATTTTTTGTCTTACAAGAATTTCTCTCTTCTACCTCTTTATAAATTTTATAAAATTGACCTCTATAAGAGTCAGAAAATTCCACAACCCTTAGAAATGGGAAAAAAAAAAACCTAGCTTTTTTTCAGTGTCAAGAGTCCTGTAATATATATACTTTCCCAAACAAGGCTGGCAAACTTGGCCACTGAAGCAGCTGTAAAAATGGAAATGCAATCACAGAAGGAGTTATCAGCCTTATGAATTGAGGCGTCTTGACACTACTTGACATTCATTCTCAATTACCAAGTTCAGCCTTCTTGCCTTCATTGAGCAGCACTACAGAGTACCTCACATAAATGAGTGGATTCTGGGCAGCCATGATGGTGTAAGTAGCATGCTTCACTTCTTCAAAGGACTTGGGCCGGCCAACAAAGCGCTAAGCATTAAATTATTTCTGACAGCAGCCACAGGCTATTAGAATGTAACCCGCCTCTCTGTTTCAGATGTTTATCTTTGAAGAAACCACTCACATCTTTATTGCAGTCATAAAGTCTGTTGTAATGATAAAAATAAAAAGACATTTAACCTGTACCTACACACTGGAGCAGAACTCTGGAAGTATTAATTGCCTTCTCTAACACTTCCTTCACTTCTAAGTTACAAGGTAAGGCTTGTGGAGAGTTCAAAATAGAAAAGGGTTGCTATGGAGTCAACAGAAATCTGGGATGTATCAGATAACTCCAGGAATATGGATGGAAATGAATTAAGGAAATCTGATTTTTGTGCAGACATGTATGCTTTTGTTGCAAAGTTTGATAGTAACTTCAAAGATTATAAGATAAAGAAATATCTATAGCTTCTTTGGAATTTGACATTTCATAGAATCATACAATTTTAGAACTCAAAGGAACTTATATTTTATATTTCATCTCCCCTTTTTATTGAGGTATAATTGACATTTTATATTGTATTAGTTTCAGG
The DNA here is from genome assembly GCF_014176215.1 of Rousettus aegyptiacus. Taxonomy (NCBI): domain Eukaryota; kingdom Metazoa; phylum Chordata; class Mammalia; order Chiroptera; family Pteropodidae; genus Rousettus; species Rousettus aegyptiacus. The sequence continues at coordinate 39,601,446 of NW_023416306.1, read as the reverse complement.
TGCATAACACAATGATTCGATATTTGTATATACTGGAAAATGATTACTGCAATAAGTCCAACACCATACTTAGTTACAAAACTTGTCTCTTGTGATGAGAACTTTTAAGATCTACTCTCTAAGAAACTTTCAAATATGCAATACGGTGTTATTAATTATAGTTGTCATGCTGTACATTACATCCCCATCACTTATTTATTTTATAACTGGAAATTTGTACCTTTTGACTCCCTTCACCCATTTCCCCTGCCCCTACTCTCATATACAGCTTACACTATCTATCCAGACAATGAAATACTATGTAGCCATTAAAAGAATGAGGTAGATGTATCCCTGTGTGCTGATATGGAAAGAACATCAACATATCATAAATGAAAAAAGCAAAAGAGTGTGCATAGTAAGATTCATTAGTATTTTTCAAAGGTGTATACACATGTGTTATGGGTTGAACTGTGTCCTCCAAAATTCATATGTTGAAGCCTCAACCTCTAGTATCTCATAATGTGACTATATTTGGAAATCAGATCTTTAAAGAGGTAATTAAGTTAAAAATGAGGCCATTAGGGTGAACCCTACTCTGATCGAACTTATGTCCGTGTTAAGAAGAGATCATGACATACAGAGAGACACCAGAAATGTGCAGAGACCGCGGAATGACCATGTGAGAACACAAAGAGAAGACGGCCATCTGCAAACCAAAGAGAGATGCCTCAGGAGAAACCAAACCTGCTGACACCTTGATCTTGATCTTCCAGTCTCCAGAACTTTTTGAGAAAATAAATTTCTGTTGTTTAAGCCACCCAGTCTATGGTATGTTGTTACTTCAAGCCTAGCAAACGAATATAGCATATGTATGTGTACATGTACAAGAAACAGTTGTAGTGTTTATTTTCGGAGACGGTGACTAGAGGTCTGAGGTAGAAAGGAGACTATCTTTTATACTGCTTTTACTTTTACCATGTCTATCTGTGTTGAGTTTGAAGATTTCAGAGCTGATCAAGAAAAAGCCAGGACCACAAGATGGCAGTATTGCACAATAAGCTTTATTGGGCAGAGCTGGGATGGGCTTGCATAAGACAGCAAGTCCCTCAGCACACCTTCCAGAGACCTTGGTGCTGTAACCACAAGTGGAGGAGGGCCAGGGTAGTCTGGGGAAGAGAGGAAATGGAGAGGGGAGTCACACTTCTGGACAATGTCCATATATGATGATTATTAGATTTGTCCATGTAGAAGTTTCACTCTCTGAAGAGTAAGATAACAGGTGTTTTTACCTCTACTCTCCTACACTGAAAGACCTCAGATCAAAGGTTCTTGCCATCCATCCATTGAACATACTACCCCCTCCCTTATTCTGAATCCTCTATGCTATGTCTTTTACCTAAATCTGACAAGCTCATGTGTTCTGAACAGCGCGATTTTTGTCTCTTCTGGGAACTCATTTTACATGTTTTCAAAATGAGTAGATACACATTGTTGGTTGCTACATATTCTAGAGCCAATATGTGCCAAGAAGAAAATGATATCTGAGATATTTGGGTTATTCCACAAACAGAATGTCTGTTTTCCCAAATAGCAGAATTATCCCAACTAAGGCTTGGTGAGAAATATGGTAGAGTGGAATCTTGCATAGTATAATTTGACTAAATAACCTGTATGGTTATTATTTTTTTTTTTAATGTTAGTCAGATGCGATGAAGGTGGGAACTCTTGAATCCAAAATGAGAAAGAATGATGATAGCTGATGTAATAAGGATAGGGAATTTTCATAGAATTGTTAGGATTTGAGCTGAACTTAGAAGGATGGACAGCATTTGTTTAAGAAGCAGGAAAATGTATAGGCAAGAGAAACATAGAATCATGATGCCAAATTCCCACTCCTGGCGAGGTGAAGCCAGCAAAGGCATCATCCCCAAATCCTTCTGCCAAAGGTGCAAGGTCCAAGACCAGATGAGTGGCCAAGACAAAGTTCTTACAGAGGCCACGGCAAAGGATCAAGAGGGTGAGTGACAACTTGGAGAAAGATCAAAGTTAGAGCTACAGGAGCAGATAAACATTTCTGGACTAAGAGATGAGGCAAAGCCATGTATAAAATAACCATGATAGAACACAAAGGAATTAGCATATTAGCTTGAGAAATGGAATGCAAATCAATTTAGGATAAAAAAATGTAAATGGAAGCCATGGAAATCTGAGAGTGTAGTTACCCTGTTTATATGTAGTGCTCCAGGACAGGCTTCCAAGGTTGAGGGTAACATGGGGTAAAACATAGCAATTCACAATCAGATGAGGTCTTTTAGCAATTATTTTACAGAAAAGAAGCTGACACCCAGAGAAGCTGGCTTGCCTAGTATCATATAACTTTTAGCTGATATATTTGCAGAGCAAAAATAAAGAAGATGGAATGATTGGTGGTTGTTGTTTTGTTGTTGTTTGTTTTGAACATAAGGAAATTAGTTTAACTACAACCAAGAATATGTATAGGAAAATAGAGAGAAGCAAAGTAGTTCCTGATTTGGGGACCATGAAAGATGGCAAAGAGCAAAGATATGCCACTCTAGGAAAATATTAATTACTTCAAACCTAGAAGATGAAAACAGCCATAAGAACAGAGATGAATACACAGATATGATGTTGTGTTGTATGTGTATGTTTATGTGTGCATATTATTTTTGATGTAGGCAATGCTGATATAGTCGCTGACAGAGATAAACCCCTGAAGAGGGAAGGCGTGGAGGATAGGAAAATCATCCCACTCTGTCTATGCAAGCATTTCAGTCATTTTCTTGAAAAGGAGAATCTTTCAGATTATATATATGATTATAGTAGTATTAATATGGTGTATGTGAATGTATAAATGCGTTGGTACTTTTAAAGAACGCATGAAAATATGAGCTGTATATGTATTTGTAATAAAATGGGTGATATAACAGGAGTCTATCTGTAATGCCATATTTCATCAATGTTAGAAAAATGAAATAATTATTATGAAAAGAGCCACTCGAGGATGCAAAGCATATATTTGCCCTAATGAGACTTGTAATTGACACAAAAATTCTTAAGTTGTGGGGATTATTTAGGACAGCATTTTTTTGGTGATAAAATGCTTAGGGCAAGGTTTGATTTAATGATTTTGGACAACTAAACACTATCTTGGTCCTCAGTCTCTATAGGGTATTCAACATTGTTTTTACTACTACAGCTACTACTCTGTTCCTGATATACTTACTAGAAATATATATATATATATAGTATATATAATATATAATATATTATAAGGTGTATTAAATATGTATATACACACACATATAATTTTATCACCCCAGTCAGAGATGACTATCAATTTGTACTTTTTAAATGTAAACACTGATAGTGGTCTATATAGTGAAGTAAAAATCGTATGGATTTCTGAGGATTTGCTTAAATAAGCTTTCTAAAATTAAGCTCAGAATTTTTATAACTCGCAAAGCTTAATAGAGTGCAAAAATCTTTATGAAGACTTTGCCTGAACTTCCAACCATTTACATAAACAATATGTTTATGGTGTTTTTAAGCATTTTTAAAGTAAATCAAAAGTTTAAAAGTTTTAGAAGTATAAAACTACTTATCTGTGTATAAAAACCCAGAGAGTCCATAAATGACATGACAATGAAATGTCATAGGTGATGCCAAATGGACTAGGAGAACCAACCAAAACTCTATTATGACATAGTAGGGCAGAGAACATTGGATAAAGAAAAATAAATCAGAAATGAGAAAAAATAGCAAAACCTCCAAGAATTAATAAAATATTGGCATCATTTTTAAATGTTCAGCAAATTATAACCAACCCTGGAAGAATTTAACATAAGAAATATGTGTGTTAACTCTAAACCTTGCGACCATAGGTGGCACATACTTACGTCACTGAACCCAAATTTGGCTTTAACAATTAAACAAGACAACTTCCTATAAATTTTACAGTCTTAGTCATCATGCAGAATTCTGCAGGGACAGATTTTTGATTGAATTGGTGTATATTATGCAAAATCGGCACTATTTAGTCAGGATTCAGTTACTGGACTCATTGAGTGATATGCTAGAAGAACAAGATTGCCAATTGTGTCTACAATATACAAGTAAATAAATAAAATGTGTTAAAATTTCATGACTGTTAAGATCTCATGGATTCTGTTTAGCTCTAAAATTTACAGTGGTTACCCAAATTTATTATCTCATCCTTTCAATAGTTTATTTTTATTGATATAGAAAGTAAGACTCAAAGGAGTTATTTGGCAAAGTTGGAACTATAACCTATGCCTTCTCTTTGCAAACCTAATGTATTATTCATCAAATTATGTTGATATCCAGAAAAACAGTTTCCTCTGGCCTGTTTCTAGAAACACACTGTTACTTCTGTCCAGCGTGGATATTCAGCCCTGCACTCGAGTATCACTGTGTCTGTTCTGCTTGTTGTTTTGACTAATTGATTTTTTAATATTTGAAATATCACACTTTGAAAAATCTAAACCTAACCAGGACCAAGTCTCCAAGCTTAGTAAGAGTATAGGGAATAATAATTTTAAAAAAGAGTATAGGGAATAAATACATTCTGAAGATTAATTGTGTAATATAAATATTAGTCAAATGACCATTACTGATTTTTGTTTAGTGAAAGATATAACTATTGAATTACTGAATAAATGTTGGAACTTCACTGCTGTTTCTAGTTATTATACAGAACTTATTTTTATTGAGAAGGCAATATAATAGCAGGATGAAGAAAACTTAATCCCAAAAATAGAATGTAGTTATTTTCATCGGATTCCATATGGAGGCCTGCGATCATATTTTAACATAATGCTTTGTTCACTTGACATGGTCGTAAGGATATTCTTGTTCCTACATAGTTTTACTAATCATATTTCAATGGCTGCATACTGTGTTATAGAGTTTCGATATTAACTCTGACTATCACTTTAATATTAAAAATAATGGTAATGATATTTTGGCAAACTTCATATATTTGAATATGTGATACAAGTCAGTAAAAAAAGTTTTTTAGTTATTATTTCAATAACTTAGGCTCTTGAAAGCATTGCAATTCTAAGATGTAAACTAACTTAATACAACTTGGAAAATGTGAAAATGTACCTTGAAGGTACAAATTACTTTTATAATAAATACCAAATGATCGTGATTTATTTAACATAAAATTTAAATTAATATGCCTATATATATGTGGGTTTATTTCTAGGCTCTCGATTCTGTTGCATTGGTCTGTGTGTATATCTTTCTGCCAATACCATGCTGTTTTGATTATTGTTGTTTTGTAGTATTATTTGAAATCAGGGAATGTGATACCTCGGCCTCATTCTTTTTTCTCAGGATTGCTTTGGCTATTCAGGGTCTTTTGTGATTCCACACAAATCTACTCAGCAATCTTTCTTCTGGGTATCTACCCCAAAAACTTGAAGATGCTTATCCATAAAGATATATGCACCCCTATATTTATTGCAGCATTATTCACAGTGGCCAAGACATGGAAACAACCTAAGTGTCCTTTGATAGATGATTGGATAAAGAAGATGTGATACATATATACAATGGAATATTACTCAACCATAAGAAAAGATGAAATACTGCCATTTGCAACATGATGGATGGATTTAGAGATCATCATGCTAAAGCAAAATAAGTCAGACAGAAAAAGTTGAGAACCATATGATTTTATTCATGCATGACTTATAAAACTGAAAGCAGCGACTGAAGACAAACAAACAAAAACTTAAAGACACAGACAACAGTTTAGTGGTTACCAGAGGGGAAGGACATAGAAAAGGGTAAAGGGGGTCAAATATATGGTGACAGGAGATTTGACTTCAGGTGGTGAACACACAATATACAGATGATGTATTATTGAATTGTACACCTAAAATCTATATAATTTTATTAACCAATGTCATCAATAAATTTAATAAAAAAATAAATCAGCATGCTACATTATTTTTGTAGAAGAAAAGGAAAAGATATCAATTTTGGTAAAATTAGAATATGATGAATTTAGAATAGAAAGAATGAAATTGTATTTGTGACCACTGTGTTATTATAATATACTATACTAGTAACATATCTACAAATACCATTTGGATATTCATGCTATCCTGGTTATTTAATTCTTTGATCACCACTCCTGCTTTAGTCCATACAACAGTATGATCTTGTTTGAGGTCAAATTCCAAGCATAGTCTACTGAAGTAAATTTTTATCTCACCAAAGTGTGACACATTTTGCCAATCCTGTTCATGTCAGCATCGTTCATTTAGGGTATAATTGGCTGCTGCTGTCACTCGCACAAGCTGTGACATTTTCTAACAGCAACAGGGTAGTATCTGACAAGCTAAAAAAACAATTACATGTTGTAGAAGATAACTTGATTTGGGAAGAAAGGAAATATAAAACAAGCCAGCTCTTCAATACTTCAAACGGGTAGCACAGAAACTACAATACTGGTCATCCTCCCCTCTTTTTCAAGATGTGAGACATTGGAGAAAGAGAAAACACTGACTTGACAAATATAGAATGGAATCATTTGGAGTCTTCTGTTTAGAGAAGACAAAAAAATAAAGAGAACATTCATTAAAGGGACCTAGAGACCTTTTAATACTAAAGGAGGATGGAAAATGACATTTACTTGTAAAATAGTGTTCAACTGATAAATCAAGGTGAGAGAGAAAATCAGAAAGTGAATGAAAGAAAAAGAAATGAAAGAAATAAGGTAACAGAGGGAAAAACACCCTTGAAAAAGAAAGTACACAGGGAGCATATGGGAAAATGCAAAGCTAAATAAAAAGCTGTGATATAGATTATTTTAAATGCTTACTTTCCCTAACAAATAAAAATAAAATAATATAACAATGCTATATCATTTTGCCTATCCCATTAGCAAAAATTCAAAATATTAATATCTAATTTGGGCAAGTGTGTGGGAAAAATCTCCTACACTGTTGGTTGATTTATTGTTTTATTTATTTATAAATACATAAACTATGTGAAGACAACAAGCAAACCTTTATTAAAATATATTCATTGACTCAGCAATTCCTTTTATTAATATGTATATATGTATGACAAGATATATGTTCAAAGATATTTCCTGCAGGATTATTTATGATCATGAAAATTGGGAGGAAAAAACTAAACATGTGTGAGTAAGTAATTGGTTAAATAAATTATTATACACTCATATAGTGAAATACTACATATAAAGATAAAAGAATTAAGAAAATATTTTAGTAATAGAATGTTATATATATATTAGGTGAAAATGTCTACAGTGCTAGAAGCTTTAGCACTGGCAGTTATAATAATATTATTTAATATTTATTGAGAACTTATTTTACATGTTGTACTAAGCCCTTTTTAAGCATTACCTCATAATTCTTACAAGCACCTTATGGATGTAGGCAATATTTTTATCTGCATTTAATGGACAAGAAGACCTGAGATCAGAGGTTAAATAATGTGCCCAAGGATGCTAGGAAGGGCCAGAGCTAGGTTCTAAGCCAGGTAAGCCTGGTTCTCAAGTGCAGGTCCTTAGTCTAGACTCCCAAAGTACAGTATGATATAATTGTTTTTCAGGGGAAAAAAACCTAGTAAGTGCATAGGAGAAAAATACAGAGTATTCTCTAAACTATTCATATACATTACCTACTGAGGAGGAAATTATGAGAGTGCTTTACATTCCTTTTTATTTCTACAATGTTTGTAGTTTTTAAATAACATTTACTGTTTTATAATACAAGAAACAGATTAATAAATTGCTTGCTTTCTGAAAGTTAATTGTAAAATAGCACTCTAAAATCACTGAAAATGTCTTTAATTGGTGTTCTCAGAACTTCCTAATCAAGGATTCCCAAGTGCCAATCCATGAACTGAATACATCACAATCACCTCAGGAATATTTTATTACACATACCTATTCCTTGGCCCCAAAGGCTCCATCCTCCCCAGTTCAGTACATCTGGGATGGGGCTCTGGAATTTATATTTTTTAAAAGCTCCCCAGTTGATTCTGATACCCAGCAAGGTTTGGGAATCACTGTCTAAGAGAACGTGATTTATGTAGATCAAAAGAGAAAAGAGAAAGTACACCATATGGTATGTTAACTCTTTAATTTCATTTTAGAGGTGGCTTCACAGAGAAAGGGTTTCTAAATGATCAGCACATACCTATCTTACTAAAAATGTGCCCAAAATTTTGTCCATCTGAAATATGCTGACAATTTATATTTACCTTGGAATAGAGGGAGGAAAGATTTTGGAAAGTTTTATAACTATGTAATTAAAACTAGCGCAGAGATAGACATCTAGACCAGCCAAGCATAACAAAGAGCACAGAAACACGTCCAAGCATAGGTGAGACCTTGGCTTATTGTAGGGTTGTCATAGATTAATATACAGGATGGCGTTGGGCAGTGTGCTCTCTACATAGGGAAAACCAAGATTAACAATTAGCAGAATGCCTAGGGCTTATTATTGGGCATTCAGATTTTTTTTTTAAAGAGTAATAGTTTTGTTTTTTTTTAAAATCTTCCCAGTTCTGCTTCCCTAACTTCCTGTCAATTGACTTTATTAGCTCTTCCTGTTCTTCCTCCCCCACTTACCTTTAAATGCTAGTGTTTCCCTGAGTTCTTTCCTTGGTTACTTTCGATTTTCTTCTCACCTGTGTACCCTCCTGGTCTGCTTCATCCATTCTCATGAGTTAGGCCACCAAGTACAAAAGAAATTCCAAATTTACTATTTATACTGGAGGCTTCTGTCCCAAATTCCACACCCATATTTCCAATTCTTAAGCGATCTAAAAGGCACCTTACACCTAACATACTCCTTGTCTTCATTCATTACTGCTTCTACTATAATTACAATCTAAGTTAATGTTGTCACCACCCGAGATAGAAATCTCGAGGATCAAATTTGTCTATCAAGATAGAAATTTGTGAGTTGTACTTAACTTTGCCTTCTCCCTGTCAACTGACCACTAAATTCTATAATTTATACCTCAAAAATATCCCTTGAAAACACTTCATCCCTATGATCCCTGCCTTAGTTCAAGTCCTCACCGTTCTCATCTCTTAATTGCAAGTTCCTATCTAGTGTCCCTCCCTTCTGTCTCTCCCTCTACTAGTTTGTTCATCGCATGCATTCCCGTGTAGAGTGGTTTGCCTTACAATGAAAGTGGTAAAAAAAAAAAAAAAAAAAAAAAAAAAAAAAAAAATAAAATCATGCCTGCCGCTCTCCTTCTTAAAGGGCTGATGGCTTGTAGATGTCTACATAATTAAGTCCAGATCTCTTATTTGGCAAATGACAATAATAACAGCAATATCAGATATCAAGTGCTTATTTTATATATGAGCAAAATGAGGCCCCAAGAGCTTAAGTGTCTTTCCCAAGGTGACAAGATTCATAAATGACAAAGCTGGGATTTCAATCTTGACAGAATTCGACCTTGCAGCCCATGCTCGGTTTGCATGTCACTTCCCTGACCCAATTCATCCATTCATAGATTCATCTGCCCACATAAGCTGTGAACTCCCCCAGGACAGGAATGCAGTCTTATTCACCTTCGCATCCCCAGTGTCTAACACTGTGTCTGGCACAGAATAGGCACTTAATACATGCTTATTTTTAAAAAGTGGATGAAGGGACATAAGGAAGAAAGGAAGGAAAAAAGAAATCAAGAAACTGGTTAGGTTATTTTAAGAAGAACATGATGCTATTTTAAAATGTTTGAAGAACTATCATGTGAAAAGGCTTTATTTTCTCTGTAGTAGGGATGCTCTAACCTAACTCCATGAATGAGCTTAGGGAATGCACTTTTCTAGGATGAGGATTCATAACTTTCATAAATCTCACAAAGCCGTCTGTGATCCAAAATAATAATGTTTAGAACTATTTCTCCAGAGGAGAACTAATGAGCAGATGTTACAGGGAGACTAGTTTCAAATCTCTGTGAAGAGGAAATTTATAACGAAGAGAGCTGTTTGAAAATAAAATCTTTACAGCAAAATGTCAAAAGCCCAGGATCAATGGAAGCAATCAAGCAGAGGTCAGATAAACATGTCTAAATATACAGAGAAAGGAATTCATAGAATTTTGGTGGGCTGAAGCCTACACTAGAAAAATTTCCACACTCTTTCACCCTCTGTGATTCTGTAATTCTAAGAAGCAATCATATTAAATTTTTTTATTTCCAATTTTTTTTTTTATTTCACAAAGATTTTGATGCTTTTAGAACTATCATGGCATCTTTCTCAGCCTGTCACTTTTCCAGGACATTATCTTTAACAATAATTTTTAGGTTTCTTTGCATTCCTCAATAAACTCAAACGATTTATTTATCAGTTGTGTTGACATCTGCAAGCATTGGGACTTTCTACTTCTCATGTCAGATCTCCTTCTAACTTGTGTAGCCTGATTGCTCACTTGTCATATTTTTTGCTTCCTAGGTTATTGAGATATTACCTTACATCGTATAGAAATTTGAAGCATGATGTGTAAAAATCGTACTATAGACACAATCCCCTCTAATACCTGAATTACTTTATTGAGTGTGGTTTCCTTTTCTCCCCAAAGGCATTAATTTATTCCATAATCACTGTTGACAGAACAAAAACTCTCAAAAATATTTACATTGCTACTGTCCTAAAGATGAGATAACAAGAGTTTAATGATACATAGATTTTCCTATGACATATATCTCATTATTTGTATCTCTGGATGATTAAAAAGAAGCAATACATTTTAAAAAAGATGAGTCTTGGCAGATGTGGGAGTTATTCATAAAAAAATAATAAGAGTAAATGTTTAACATTTGTTCATGTAATGAAGTTACCATATTATATTTATAAACAAAAAATGTGTGTACTCTCTTTTATTAAAAGCAGCCCTCAGAGCTAAAATTAAATAATTAATCCTTGTTTGGTGATATAAAGTAATGGGTGAGGCAAATGTATATGACTCATTGTTTTTGTTGACTCAAGTCGAAGAAAATGCATCAAAAAGACCATCAAGTCTCCAGGTGTAAATTAGCGCCCAAGTCCGGTCAATATTTGCTGCCACCTGCTGGTCAAAAGAGAAAGCTGCAAGAAACGGACAAATGTGTAAGGGAATTTGATCAAGTCCTGCCAAGCAAGGCATTTATACAGAGGGGTAGGTGGGGTGGTGGTGGTGGTAGTAGCGGCGGCGGTGGCAGTGGCAGTGGTAATTATTCAGAATTGTGCTTGTGTAAATACTGCACACCCTGGCTTCAGAGTCAATCCCTTCTGAATAGCAGAGGGAAGATGAGGGCCAGGTAGCTGATGAGCTGCTTGACCCAAGAGTTTAAGTATTTGCATTGGTTCATGGATCTGATCACCTATACCTTCATTTCAAGTTTCTTCTCCCTCAACTTTGATTGCAAAGCAATAAAGTCCAGTTTTTATTGCGCAGCACGACATTTCCTAAAATGTTGCCCCCAAGGAAAACTTGTTCTTCTTGATCAGGGATTGCCAGCAGGAAGTTAGCGATTACAAAATTTAGACATAGAATATTATAAAAATGTAGTGTTGGCTTTAAAATAGGAAAGTTCACATAAAAATCTGGATTTCCAGCTTCTCTTGGAAAATTGGAACATTAGAGCACACTGCACGCTAGTCCAACATGACTGGGGCGGGCTCTGTCTGTGCCTATTAGATGAGACGACTTCCCCAGCTCTTTGCAGTTCCCACCACCTTGTCACCCCACATGGAGCCCATGGGTCAGATGGCACTTATCATTCTTGTCCTATATATTTTTTTTTAAATAAGAGACTTTTAACCTATGTGAGCCAGAGCCTACTAGTTGCCTACTCTTGCATTCTCCCTGTTTTTCATTAGTAACTGATATCTGTATTATCAGGCATGACATGAACCCAACTGAAAATTGTTTCCCCTTCTCCCTTGCAAATAGTAGTCACCAATGAGATAGATATTTATGAGCAGGACTTCTGGGAATATATTTTTTAAGATGGCTGATTCAACTACAAGGAAATCACTTTTTTTTTTCTTTTTCTTTTTGCCCTTCTACCCTTCCTTCCTTTCCTTTTTCTGCATGGAGAAATGATGGCAAGAACTTCAGCAGCTACCTTGGAGGTGGCATGAGGCAGGAGGTCTCAGGCTCAACATGGTGAAGAACAAAGACAGAATAAACTTAAATATCTGATAACCATGGAGCTACTATCCTGCCTCTGGACTGTCTCCATTACATTCCTTTTACTAGAGAGAAAAATCAAATTTTATCTTGTATAAGCCACTCATTTGGGTTTATTGTTGAAAGCAGCTAAACCTAATATACCATATCTCACAAAACTAGGACAATGAAAAATAGGCCAAGAAAGTTGTGTGTTTCAAGAAAAACAGGAGATTGTATCATATCTGTGAAATTAAGTCTTTTGGGGGGGAGGGGTACTAAGTCTTTTAATATTTGGCATCCCAGTTTTCTAATCAGTAGAGTTTAGTATACTAATAACAGGAGTATGAAAATTAGCTCAATAAAATTCTCCTTAATGAATGCCTTTTACTCCACTGAAGTGGTGCTATTTTAAATCAGTTCTCCTGGAAAACAGTGTTTGAGGTGGAGATTTGCATGCAGGAAGTTCACGGGGAGGCTCTTGGGAACAACCCCTGTAAGTTGCAGCAGAGAGCTCAGCTGATCTTGTAGACACTCCTGCACTTGAGATAGCCTTTCAGAAGATGTCCTGTATCAAGACAAGGGGGCTGAGTCTTTGTACCTCTGCATGAACCAGTCACTGGAGGTGAACTGCCCCTGGAGAGCAGGCATAAGCTAGGAGGGAATGTTCTCCTGCCCAGAGAAGTGCTCAGAGAGGGACTCAGCTGTGAACCATGCACAGCTATCAGAAGTTGAAGGAATGAACCATGGTTCTGAAGGGAGCAGAAGGTACCCGAGAGCCTCTTCCTAGCTCTATACATATCAGGGTGTAATTCTTGTATTTTAAATTTTACATATTACTCTTATAATTATTTTCATTTCTCAATGAGTCAGAACTAAAAATATTCCTGGCCCTTCGTTGTGTGCTCTTGGATCAAAGAGCAGGTTTACATCATTACTAGAAAGCTGAGTAATAAGTTCAATGTGTTCTGTTCTTTTAGGTGAAGAGAATGATGACTATAGGAGTGAATAAACAGATCATTCTAAGTACTGTATTTGGAGGGGCAGGTGTTCAGGGCAAACGCATACCAGTAATTTGAAACACCCCGGGACAAAGGGGCGGGTCTTTTCTCCAGGCAGGTGCCTCCCTGTTGCCTCCCTGCAATTTCCATAAGACCTCCCTAATCCCTGACATATCCAGCACCCCTCTGAGTTTCCTTGCAATGCTCTCAGCTGCTCTGCCTTCCTGCTGCCTAATGATTCTGGTATCAGGATAAAAATCACTATTGACTTTCATTAGTTTTGAGATCAGAGCTGACAGAACTAGCTTGTTTTTGTAATCAAGTTGAGTTTGCCCACAATATGGGTGTTAATCACAGATTTATGTTAGTTCACTGATTTTAAATGAGGGCAATTGAATACATCTATGCTTTCTGCTGATCCCATGCAATGCTCTTTAATTGCTTGCACAGACCCATTTAATGGCTTCTGTAATGCTGAAAATATACCTTTAAAGTAGGTCATCTGGGAAAATATAAATTTAAAGATCAAGGAGGAAATTATGGTTGAGTTCACAGCAATTAAGTACCCAGTTTCTTAAATCATATTAAAAAGGGAAATTTCAAAACTATTCCTGTCTACATACTGTATACATAGATTGGGCTCTAGTAAGACTAAAAAACTCACAACTCTTTTATACTACTTTCTCAGATTCACATGGTGTTGAATGAAATTCTTGAGGAAGAAAATATCCAGATTAGTTAAGATATGTTAAAATCATCATAGTTCTGACAGCATGTTTTATCTTTATTGATTCCTTTTAGATATCATTAAAAATGTATGAAAGTTAAATGTGCAAGGATTATAGATTTGTTTTTATTTATTTTTATTTTTTAATTTTTTTAAAAAAATTTATTTAATTTTTATGGTGACATTGGCTAACAGCTGTACATTTTAACAGTCAGGCATATATATATTTACATTGTGTGTTTACCTCCCATAGTTCGATTTCTTTCTGTCACCACATATTCGACTCCCTTTACCCCGTCTATCTCCCACCCTCCCCTCCCCCTTACCCTGTGGTAACCACTAGTCTGTTGTCCATGTCCATGAGTCTCTGTTTGTCCTGCTCATTTGTTGCTTTTAGGTTTATATCCCACATATAAATGATATAATGTGATTTTCGACTTTTTCTGTCTGGCTTATTTCACTTAGCATGGTTATCTCGAGGTCCATCCAAGTTGTTGCAGATGGTAGTATTTCATCTCTTCTTATGGCCGAGTAATATTCCATTGCATATATGTACCATTATTGATTTTGTAATCTGTCGATTGTATGTCTCCTCTAAGTGAAATCAGGATAATGCACCTCAAAGTCCCTCCCTGAGCAGGGACTTTGATTTATATACTCAGCACTCAGAACAATTTCTGGCACAAAGCTATAGATAGAAATAAGTATTTGTTGAACTAATAATGGATGGATGGTAAAATCAGCTACATGGGAGCCAAAACATTTTGAAATATCTCATAGGGCTTAGATCATGGGAGTGGCTGTGAATGTTGAAGTCAGGATGGCTAATGATGTGGCCAATTAAAGACAAAGTACCAGGAACTAAAATGAGTATGAGCTATATGTGTAAATCTAATAGAAAAATCAGAAACATTCTGTTTGCTTTTATTTCATTTTGTGGTCTTCTGAAATAGTTCAAACATTTTGAAAACTAAACATGACTATAAAGATTTTATTAACCTGCAATAAAAACATGATCATATTTGAAAATGCAGTTCTTTAATTAAAAAGATAGAAGATTTAGGAAGATGGAAGCATAGCACACTCTTCTGGCTCATGTGTGTATCAAAACACCTGTTTCTTAAGGCAGAAGATAGATATCCGCCCCCCAACACTATTAGTTAACTTTGTTTCTGATTACAAGATAAATACATGCCAGTTGAAACAAATTCAGTCCTTTCAAATAAACAAAACAAAGACTCAAAAATTATCCCTAATTCTAACATCTGGAGACAACCAATGTTCCATTCTAGAGTAAATCCTTCCAGACTATTCTTTATGCAAATGTTACGAAGTAAACAAATGTCGGTGAAGCCCTTAGCACATAGTGCAAGTGTTCAAAAAAGACGTCAGTTATTATGAACTTTGTTTTTCTTCCAATCTTTTAAGTTTAACTATATAGTCTAAATACATGTCTTTTAATTTTTCATATATATTTGAATAAATGCAGTTTACATAGTGATTCTCCTATTAATGGATACTGAGTGCTATTTCCTACTCTTCTCTATTATAAACTTTGCAGTAAACATCTTTATTCTTACAGATGTGTACATGTACCTTTTTTCTAAAATCTTACAGACTCATATGTAAACTCCTTATTCCAGCTATTTGGTCTCTGGCTTGTCACTAAAATTTTTTGTGCGTTGTTTCCTCATCTGTAAAAGTTGATATTAAAATCTGCTTACAAAGTTTTTGTAAGGATTAAATACTTAGGTTTATAAAATGCCTACTACAGTCCCTGGCTCAGAGGTCGAATTCAATAAATAGTAATATTTTATTTAGAATAATTCACCAAAAGTGGACTATATTAGCTCAAGTTTAAATAAAAGTTAAAGGCTTTTCATATATATTGTCAAATGGCTATCCAGGAAGAGTATACAAATTTCTACTACTATCCCTGGTGTCTGAGTTTCCCACTCATCATTTCCTTCAGAACTCAGGGTATTATCAATATTCTTTTCATTTTTGTCAATTTGTAGGTGAGAAGCATTGTCTTTTTAAAAAATTTGTATTTATTTTGTTTCCTAGAAACTCGAAAATCTCATATATTAATTAAGCATCCATATCTCTCCTTTCATGAATTGTCTATTCAAATTACTTGTGCAGTTATTTTTAGTTTATAAGAGTATCTGGTATTTTAATAACATCATGACTGAAAAATCTTTTCCTCACTTTACCATTTGCTTTTAAATTTCCTTGGAAAATTTGGCTTTACTGTCATGCTTAGAAAATCCTCCAAAATACACGTGTATGTTCACCTACATATATGATTGTGTACTTACATAGGTATATAATCGATTTTCTCAATTATGATATTGGTCCTCTGAATCTTTATTCCTGAGAGAAATGTGTTAAAGATTCACATTCTACTTGTGGAAATGTCAACTTCTTCTATATTTCAAGTAGTTTATGTATTATGTACTATATGGTTTGAGGCATAAATTATATAATTGCTCCAACTTCTTTGCAGAATGTACTTTTTATCAATATAAAATATTTTCCTTTGTCCTATTCTTTTTGACTTAAATTGTTTTATTTTGCATTAATATTATCATCTTGAATTCCTATTTCTGAATATTCCTATTTTTTTTCTTATTCTTTAGTAACACTCTTGTGTCCCTGTTTTCTTTTAGAAGCATATCTTACAATATTATGTGTCTATTTTGTTCTTTGACCTAATCTGAGTCTAATAAGAGAGGAGTTACCCATTCACATTTACTCTAATGACTGATATGTTATTTTTAGTCTTGTTATTTTATATTTTGGCTTAGTATGCTTAATTGTTTTATTCTTTTTAAGAATCTTCATTTCCTTTGATATATTGATCATATAATTTTTCTCCTTTTATTTTTCTATGGTGTGCTTAATAGATATATTTGTTCTCTTATTTATCCTACTTTAAGCTTTTTTGAAATGTATTTAACCCTCTATTTCTTCACATCTAACTACATGTGAACTACAATTATCTCAAAATAAAAAAGATTTTTAAAAATTATTTAAAAATAAACATCATTTATGGTGGTTATTCCACCAACAATTATTAGTTTAGAGAAGTGGTTCTTGTCAGGGCGTGACTTTGCTCCTCATGGGACATTTAGCAATGTCTTGAGACATTGGATGGAGTCCAGAGATGCTGCTATACATCCTATAATACACGGGAAATCCCCTATAACAAAGAATTATCCTGCCTAAAAGATTAACACTAATGTTAGATAAAACTCTGGCTTAGAGCTAATAATTTTGTCACACAAGGCAATACATTTTATTTAACTTGGATTCGGGGGTAATAGTTCTCAAAATTAGACATTTAATGGGTATTTTACTACATTGTTGAAAATAACTTTGGTGATGGTTTGGTAATACTTCTATGAAAAAAAAATCATACTAAAAACCACACTTTTTGACACAGAATTTTGGTATCTTGCTCACCCATTCATCTTTGTTTTAAAACTGGCTCAAAACAATCCCTCAGTCAGAGCGTGTACCTTGAGCCCACTTCTTGAGTGGACATGGGATGATCTTCTTACATTTTTTTTTTTTGTTGTTAGGCTGCTCAATGATTTTTAAAGGTAGCTAGTCGTAACACCACTTCATTAGAGTTTGTCATTATATGATTTTACTGTGCACTTGGAATAGTTAAACTTAAAATACTTGTTAAGATACATAGCCTTGAACTCCCTATTTTTTAATACTTATCAAAAGCTTGATTGAAAGAAATAATAATTTTGAGAATAGCCTGTTGGATAAGTAACTTATCTATTTCTTTCCATGTTATTGAATCTATTCTTACATAAAATAAAGATAGGCCATCAGAAAAGTTACTATTTAAGCTATAATATGTGGCCTACTATCCCCGCCCCATTCATTTATTCAACATATATTCACTTGCTAGGCACAGTGCTGGATGCTGGAGATGTAGCAATGAACAAAGCATATCAGTTTCTTGCACTCAGGGAGTATGTATTTAAAACACAACCTGCAAAGTAGCTCGACTAGGCCAGTCGGGGCCACAGGGCAGCTCTGGCAACTGGGCACTGCTCCATGTATTGCTCGTCCTCTAGTAGCCTAGTCCAGATGTGTTCTTATTGCAATGGGCACGAGGGAGATGGCAAGCCCACTTGTGCAAGTGCTTTTCAAACTCTCCTTGCATCACATCTGTTAATATCTCATTGGCCTAAGCAATCACAGAGCTGAACATGGAATCAAATGATTGGGCTGGATGCCCCATCCATAATGAGAAAGCCCTACACAGTTCAATGACAAGCTAGAGAAATGAGTAAAATAATGGAGCCAATGTTAAAACGATTGCAGAAGAAGACAGAAAATAAACAAATATATATTATGAGAGATAATGATCAGTACTGCAAGAAAAAGCCAACAAACAAAAGCAGGATAGAGGGATGGTTGGTGCTGTTTTTGATATAATGGTCGAGGAAAGTCTCTGATTAAGAGATATTTGAAGGGAGAACTTAATGTGAGGAGGGATCATTTAGGGAATTTGAGGAATAGAGGCCAAAAGGAACAAAATAGAAAAATAACGAAATAAGGGAATAAACAAACTAAGCCAAAAAGAAAACTCAGCTGTAAGCTATAAATTTGTATTTCCATCACCCTATATGATTGCATGACCACTTTTGTGACTTTATTTGGTGTGTTCCAGGATTGACAAGACACATGAACTTCATTTGCTGCTCCTATTATTTACAGGACCACTAGCGGATGATGAAATCAGTATTTCAAGCCGAGGCAGTCACCATGTTTGCCTTTTCCTACCAAATATAGTAATAGATTTTATGTGATTAAGAAAAAAAAAATCCAATAGTTTGTACTGGGCACTGCCACTAAAAGATAAATTGTAATTCTATACCTAAATTATTGACCTTCCTCAATGACTAGCTTAAATAGTTGAGTAGAATTAAATCTTCATTTGAGAATTGATCTATTAATAATATATGGTGGAGGGGGGAGGGAAACAAAGCCAAAGTTATAATATATAACATAAAATCAATTAAATCTTTTTAAAATATATAAATCTGCATGAAAAGTAAGAAAATCCTTAGTATGTTATAATTAACATTCAAATGGAAGAAAAAACAAGTCAATAGTTATAATATGTGGTTAAAAATGTCACTAATAAATTATTGATTTTCATTTTCTAATCTGAAGATTTAGTTTGAAAATCTGTTTAAGATTTATTTTAGAAAATAAGAATTATTTTATAATCACTATCGTTTAAACAATTTTGTTTAAAAGTTCATTACTTCAATTTAAAGACTAATTTGGAAGGATTTTATATCAAAACTTCCACTAGATGGTGCTCTTATAATTTCCTCTAAGGAAAAACTGAGGACGCTTGAATCAGTGGATCAGGTCTGACTCAGCTAATTTAATGTTAACAAAACCAAATTAGTAATTTGACTCAGAATTTTCTTGGCTATATAAAGCACAGTGCATAATCTAAGATCACTAAAAATGTGATAACTAATTGATGGAGTCTACTTTTATAGCAGTGTTCACCTAAAATTTAAAAAGTGAAATGAGAGGCAATAAACATTTATTTGGGATTTTAAAAATTGTAAATCTCCATGCTTCTTTTGCTCAGGCCTGCTTCCATGTCTGGAAGTGTAATTCCCCTTCTAATAAAGCTTTTCTTTTTTACTGTAAAAAAAAAATGTAATTCTAGAAGCACTGATTCAGGCAGAAACCCAAATAGTGTCCCAAGGGTGAAAGCAAGAAGTTATGAGAAAAGGAAAGAAATAATTGCATTACTAGAAAAAAGAAAGAAATTCCTGTTGGTGCTAACAAGCTGAGTTATTCTTTAGCTACACATGGTTGGTTATGATTCTATCTTCAGATAGAGTCCATAATCATCAGTCCCTGTAGTCAGGCTGTCTGCTTTCCTGCTGGCTTTACAAACAACTGTAAAACAATGTTTGTTTGGTCCAGTCCAAAGGTCTGGAACAGTTGAAATGATCCAAAGACTCAAGGAGCATGAAATAGATAGTTCCTCTAGAATGGCTGCTCTAGCTCCATTTTTAAATGGCTCCGCTTAAGTCAACTTTCACACTGGTCAGTGCCTCCTACCTGTATATTTCAGATGATTTGCATTAACAGACACGTTGAGTAGGATAGGAAAGATAGAGTGACAAGGGCTGGCTTTAGAAATGCGCACTGAAGTGGCCAGGCTCTGAGGAAAGGCTTTATAGAAGCAGCCCTACACGGAGGGTCACACAACCTCCCGTTCAGTCAATGATTCACGAAGGGAGGAAATAGAAGCAGGAAATTGAGATAGTGGTCAATATTCAAAAGTTCAGATAGACAGAGAGTTCATACCTGGGAGGTCTTTCAAATTCTGTCTAAATTGAGACAAGCTAAAGAATTGATAGCTGGACTGAACAAATAAGAAGGGGGCTAGTATCAGTATATTCAGCTTGTAGTGAGCTATCGTACCCAATAGCCCTATACTACAGGACAATTAAGCACAGACTCCCCAGCACTTCATATGAGTAGCCTGTCTCCTGCATCCTTCATCTTCATCCACCTTACACAACAACTATCCGATTTGTTCTTGATTGTCTCAGCCCTTGATCCTTGGACTCATCACATATTTATAGACTGGCAGTGTTGCCAGTCCTGACACTTAATTCAATCTCTGACCCTGAGTCTGGCTTCCCTCCTCACCCACAATTTGCATTTATTCTCTTTGATGCTTCTACTTCCCTTTCTCAGCCCAGCATCTCCCCTTGCACATACTCAACTGCAGGTCCAGACCCTGCTCCCCATAGAAAGAGATAAATACAGGGCTGTTAACAATTGCTAAGAAGTGAAAGAGTGAAAAATAGAGCTCTAAGGAATCACCCAGGTAGTTATTGCAGGCAGCAGATATAACCCCAAGAGTTGAATGAGCAAAGGGACAGAATTGGATACTTAGAAGAGGAGCCCTTGGGCTGAAACTCAGACCTCTAAGGATGGTGCTGCTTAGGTAGGTGTCTCTATAGGAGAGGCAATGATGGGGTTGGTTCTGCTATTTCTGAGATGGTGAGATGATGCTAATTCTGCAAGTTGAAGAAAATACAAGTCAGATTTAGGTGCTATTAAGGAATTGCTGATGTCTGGGTGAAGAAGGGTTGTTGGGGGGATGCTCGCAAGAAAAGGAAGTAGACAGGAAGCCCCACGGAAAAAGAGAAAGGAACAAGTTCCTTCTTATTCCTTCCACTCCTTTATTGCCCCCTCTTGTCAGAGCCTAACTAGGAATCAACCAGCTGTGGAAGTTGAATGTGGTTTGCAGTGTGCCCCAGCATCAAAGAACAGAATATAGAAGGGTAGGTTTGGTGCTGATTGTCAATAATTCAATATCTGGAAGGTATACTTTTCCTGCCTTCCACAAATATGTGAGTACTTGCCCTGTTCTAGGCACGGAGGATAGAACCATGAGCAAAACAATATTAATTTTCCATTGAGTCTCTTACCTTTTATTACATATACTATAGTGGAGAAAATAAATAGACAAAAAAATAAAGAGGTAAAAAACATAGCATATTAGGTGGTAAATGCTCTCAGGAAAGGTAAAGCTAGGAAGTGCTAAGGGGTGGGTTGAGAGCAGGTATCAATTTTAACCAGGTTGTTCAGGGAAGGGCTGAGAAAAAGACAAGGGAGCAAAGACAGAGGGAGTGAGTCATGCAAATAATTGAGGAAAGAACATTCTAGATAAGGGTAGGGTGGAGGGTAAGGCAGATTAGGTAGGGCCTTATCTACCATTGTAAGGCTGTGGCTGTTACCATGCTAATGTGGGCAGCGCACTAGCAGCTTTGGAGAACAGAAGTGACGTGATATGACTTAGGTTTTTGAAGGATCCTTTTTGGGTGCTCTTTTGAGATTCCTTTGGCCTTCCGGGATTCACCTCAGCCCTGCTAACAGGACTTTAATTCTGGGTTTAGAATCTTGCCTTCCAAGTGCATCATTTTTTTCTGTACCTGTCTCTCATAACATTTCAGTGATGGGCCCGAGCCAAGTTTCCGATGCCTCTTCTCCTGAGGCTGCAACTTCACTCCACGATCACAACCTGTTTTTTTGTTGTTGTTGTTGTTTGTTTGTTTTTTGTGTTTTTTTTTGGTACCCTCTGAATAGTCTCAACTCGAGTTGATCTTAGTAGATTAGTCGACTTCTCTGGTGGTATATTCAGTCTTGTGAGAGTTGAGGCTGGCTTTATATCCAACATTTGTTCATTCTTTCAACAAATACGTATTGCAAATCTATTATGTGTCAAGTGCTCATGTAGTTACTAGGTTTATAACAGTGAACAAGACACATTAGCTCCCTGTTTTAGAAGTGGCAGTGGTAGGGGAGACAGAAGTTTTAAAAATCCTATAAGAAAGATGATTTTGGAGAGTGATAAATGAGACGAAGATCACAAGGTGACTATGACAGTATAACTGCTTGCTACTTGAGACTGGTCAGGGAAGACTTTTTTGATTAGGCGATATTTGGATAAAAATCTGAATGACAAGCCATATGAAAATCTGGGATCAACAAACACTGATGGACTTTAGCATTTGGGGCTTTTCTTTATCCAGGAGGTGGTCGGTCATTTTAGATACTTAGAGCCAGAGGAAGGTGCTCGAAAATCACTGACACTCCCCTCCCCTCCCTTTTCCTCTCCTTCCCTCCCCTCCCCTCTCTTCTCTCCTCTCCTCTCCTCCCCTCCCCTCCCCTCCCCTCCCCTCCCCTCCCCTCCCCTCCCCTCCTCTCCTCTCCTTCTCTTTCTCTAGTATTTTACCAGGGCCTACTGAGTATTTGATATTTTAAATATTCTAATAATGAATTTCAGAAATTATTCCTTCTTGAATATTTTACCAAGCACCACGCACAGGATTATTAAAGCATCATGTAGAATCTCTTAACTCTCAAGCTCATCTCATGCCCAGGTGGACCCCCGATTAGATACCAAATTAACAGCCTTTAAAAATTATTTCAAAAATAATCATAGCTTCATAGAAAGTTGCAAAAAAATAAATTTACAGGGATATCCCATGTACCTTTAACCCAGTTTCCCCCAATAGTAACATTTCATATTTCAAAACCTGGGTATGATCCATGGAGCTTATTCGAATTTCACCAGTTTTATTTACACTAATTAGTTTTATGCAATTTTATGTTACCACTACCATTATCAAGATACAGAAGTGTTCCATCAACACGAGGCTCCTTTCTGCTATCCATTTGTAGCCATACCCATTCCTCCTTCCCATACCTAACTTTTGACAATTCTAATCTGCTTTCTATCTCTATAAATTTGTTTTTCTAAGGATATTTTATAAATAGAATCACACAGTTTTCCTTCAGCATAATGCCCTGCAATCCATCTGAGTCATTACATATATGGATAGTCCATTCCTTTTTATTGTCAAGTAGTATTCCATGGTATGGATATAATACATAATTTGTTTCACCATTCATCTGCTGAAAAACATTTCGGTTGTTTCATTTTTGTCTGTTATGCATAAAGCTGCTATGAACATTCGTGTACACATTTCGTATGAACACAGGTTTTCACTTCCCTGGGATAATGTCCAGGAGTACAATTGCTGGTTCATATGGTAAATGCATGTTTAGAGTTTTTTGTTTGTTTGTTTTTTGAGAAACTGATGACTTCAGTATATATTTGCTTACAAATGTCCTCAGATGGATTGAGCAACACAAAGACTGGTTGCAAATTGTATCTTTTAGTAATTAGGAAATGTATTCATGATGTAGCATCTAAAATTAGATAAGCATTCAGTTACGATCTACATCTTATATCTTTCTACCACTTTTTCAGCAGCATTTTTTCACTGATCTGTTTAGCCATTTAGTACTTCTACAAGGACACTTCCCTCTCTCCTAATGCTATAGGATTTTCTAGGATTGTAGAAAGCTAGTATAAAATGTTTTCAAGATACTTATTGCAAGATACTTAAAGATATATTTTTGGAGGGAGTTCTGGAAGTTCTTGTACTTAAATTTATGGTGAGTAGTTGAATTATTATTAGTAGTATAGTAGGAAAATGTCTCATTATATAAGGTTTTTTCTCTTTTCTGAGCATTTTAGCCTGTATTAGTTCTCTGTACAGGTATTCTGAGGTAGATTTCCAATGTCTTTAGCCAACTAGAAGAGAAGCAGGAGGAGTGATGGAGTTAGTCAGAAGTGCCAGGTTCTAGCTGTTTCTGCGGGACATTAGTTGTATGACCTTAGACAAATCCCTATCTCTGCTTCATTATCTTCATGATGAAGAAGTTGAATTGGTGACCTAATAAAGGACCTTCAAATATGAAATTATATGAACGTAATTTATAAACACGTAAAATGAGATTTTATAGTGTTTTGCTAGGGGTTCTATTTGCAAAGGCAAACCTTAAAAATTTGGGTGTCTATGCACAAAAATACTAAAATGACACAAGAATCAGCAAAGTCATCAGAGGTATTACTTATTTTCCATCCAAAGAGCAAAAGTTAAAAGCGCATCCTTAAGTCTTAAATCCTTTAAAATTCACATCCAATGAGTCTCTGTTACGTCAGGCCTTTGGCTATACTTCGGAATAAGATCAAACTTGGGGCGGGAGTAGGGCTGAAAAAGCTCTAATTTTTATTTATTTTAAGTCGGTCATTCTGTGAAGGTTGAGAGTCTAGGTTTTTCTTGGAAGGCGCTCAGCAGTCTCTTGACTTGCTGACTCTCTAACTCTGAATGAGCTCTCGGCTCCCCTTTTTTGGGGAGGCGGAGGGTGGGGGCGGTGGTGTGTGTGTTTCAGCCAACGAGTCCCATCTCAGAGGAAGGAAGAACGCGTGGAATTGCAACCCCGAGTTGATCTTCACTCCTCCTCCCCCTCGATTTGCAGCCGGGGAAGTTAAGTGACCCACGGTGCGTCCTCGCCACGTGCTCGGAGAACCCAGCGAGGTAATTCCAGGCCTCCTGCGGGACCCAAGAACCCAGCAACGCCAGGGTCCCTTCCTCGGAACCCCTACTAAAGGGGGGAGGGGCGACCTTTTTGGGAGAGCTCTCGCGACACCTTCAGCCTAAGAGCGAGAGGACTGGAATCCTCCTACGCCTTAAGTGCAGGACCTTGGACCCCGCGAGTTCCCGGGTGGGGCGGGGCGGCGATCGTCTCCACCACAGGTGGAAAGCCTTTCCCTGCGGGGCGTAGCCGCCACGCCCCCTCCCCGGCTTTGACGCTGGTCTTTAAGTGGGGGTGGGGGTGGGGGTGGGGGCGGAAACAATCCAGCAGCTCGGGACACTGGCCCCGTTGCCAGGCGATGGGAGAGAACACGGGGCCCACGAGAAAAAGGGGCGGGGCCCAGCACAGAAAGGGGCGCACGTCCGACCGGCGGCCACGCAGCCGCCCTGGCTCCCTCTGGGGCCGGCGCGCCCTGGTCGGCTCCGCGCTCCGGGCCCGCCCTCCGGGCCGAGCTGCGCACGCGTCGCGCGAGCGGCCGCCTCCGCTCCTCGCCGGCTGGAGGCGGGGCTGCGTGTCCCGCGCGGGTGGCGCTGCTGTCGGATCTTCCCAGGAGCCGGTGAACCGAGCGGTCTCGAGGGAGGGGCGCGGGAGGGCTGGCGCAAGAAGAAGGCGCGCGAGGGTCGGCCTCCGTGTCCACCGCGGCTGAAGAAAATGGTGTTCGAGTCGGTGGTCGTGGATGTGCTGAATCGGTTCTTGGGGGACTATGTGGTGAACCTGGACACGTCCCAGCTCACTCTGGGCATCTGGGGAGGTAACGAGCCCGCCGCCGCACCTCGCTCTCGCCTCTGTCCCTGTCCCTTATTGCTAGAGCCGGTTCCTCCCTTCTTGGGGCCTCGGGTCCCTTGCTTGCCGGGCGTCGCCACCCGCTGTCGCCCTCCTCGGGGTCAAATTACGTAAAGCCGGGGGGCAGTTCCGGGGCCTCCGCTTGCGAGGTGGTTTATTTTTTGGCCATGGGGTCGAGGGATCGTGGGTGCTGGATGAAAAGGCCCCCTTTTTTCGAGCCGAGCAACCGAGGGGACCCGTAGTGGATTCCAAAGGTCTGGAGTTCAAATTCCGGCACGGCGTCCTTTTTCGCCCCTCGCTGTCTGGCTTCAGCTGTGCTGGGCGAGGGGAGGCAACGGGACGCACCTGGGCTTGGTCTCGCACCTGTCATTTCCCCCCACTTGGGTTATGATGGAGGGCCCGGGGGAGCCCACGGAGTGTCGCACGCTGCCTCGCACGTGAAGGCAAGACGCTGTGACCGAAGACGCCCTCTTCTTTCCCCAGCCTCGGCGTCTGGCTAAGCCGAGGTGTTTTCTCGGGCCAAACCACCTGGGTTGCTCGATTGGATTCGGCTGATAACAAAAGCGAAACTCCTGTGCGTAACTCAGACACTTGATTATGTGTTTTCATTTCACAGCCTGGCCCAGGAACGTGTTACGTTTGTAAGGCTTTGGGGTTTTGTGGGTCAGAGTAAATTATTATTATTATTTTTAAGAAACTAGGTGCAGCTGTGTAACATAGTAGACCTGCAAAAGACTGGAACGAACTTGCACTTAACGTTGATTAGTGAAGGACCGACGCTTTATACTTTGTATCCGTTTACTCTGGTGCTTTACCTTATCCAGAGCCTTATTTTTAATGCTTCCATCTACTTTTGTATTATACCTTTTTTTTTTTAAATTTTAAATAGCCGTAGAAATTAGATTCCTTTTCTTTATAGAATGAATTTCCCAGGCCAAAGTTAGGGTTAATTTTTTTGTGTGAATGGTATATTAAAAAAAATCTTGAACACGCTCATGCTTTCAGTTTTCTTCTAAAACACTTGTTTTTATTTTTCTCTTTTATGAGGTAGTGTAAGTAGGTAATTTAGTTTGATAAAGTAGACATCTTTTTACTACTCTTGGTACCTAGTACCACAATAGAGAGCAGGACTACAAGAACTAGGGACATTAAGTGCTAGCTCAGCATCTCTGACTGGTACCAGAAATTTGCATATTGTTTAACTGTGCTGCTTCTCATTTACAAAGTAGAAATAATAAAACTTGTCTCTACCTACTTAGAAGGAAGTCTTGAGAACGTTTTGTGGTGTGCTTTGATCTTTAGTGGGAGGGAGGTTGCTTCTACATACAGGGTGGAGGTTTGTGTGGAGGGTGATTTTCCAGGATTTACTTAATATTTACATACAGTGAAATTCACTCTTGTGAAGTATAGTTCTGTTCTTTTTTTTTTTTTTTTTTTTTTACGCTTAGTCTTCCTAGGTGGTCCCCATCCAAGTACTGACCAGGCCCTACCCTGCTTAGCTTCTGAGATCAGACAGGATCCGGCATGTTCAGGGTGGCGTGGCAGTAGACAGTATGGTTCTGTCTTCATGAATGCAAAGAGGCCTGTCTCCAACCATCACAGTCATGATTACAGAAAAATTCCAACAAGAACCCCAAATTTTCTCTGCTGCCCCTTTGACGTCTACCCAACTCAACTCTCACCTTCCTGGGAATGTAGCTTTTGGGGTTTGTCTTCTTTTACTTAATTTCACTCCTTTCATTTCTTATGTAAAATGAATTTAAAAGTCACCATGTGTTGCATTCTTACATATTTTTAGTAGTATTTTATTGTATAAATGTACTGTAAACGTTAATCTGTTCATAGGTTGAGGGACGTTTCAGTTTTGGGCGATTATGAAGAGCTGCTGTAATCTTCATGTAGTGGTTTTTGTGTGAACAAAATTTTTTATTTCTCTTGGGTAAATACCTAAGAGTGGGATTTCTAGGTGATGTGGTAAGTGAATATTTAATTTATGGGAAACAATGGAACTGCTTTTCAAAGTGTACCTGTTTCACAGTCTCATTAGTGTTGTATGAGTGCTTAGCTGCTCTGAACCTAAGCAGTCCTGTAATATTGTCATTTTTAAAAACTTTTTTTTTTGTTTTTTACCAAATTTAATAGGTATATTTTGATAAAGCATTGTGGTTTTAATTTGCATTTCCTTGGTGATTAAAGACATTGAGCTGCTTGTTTTTTTTTTTTAATTTTACCTTTTGTATATTGTTGGTGAAGTACCTGTTAAATCTGCTGCTCATTTAAAATTTTTTATTTTTCTATTGAGATTTAATTCATATCATTAAATTCACCCCTTTAAAATGTACAATTCAGTGTATTTTAGTATAGTCACAAAATTGTGCAGCTGTCACCACTAATTCCAGAACATTTCACCCCCCAAATTAACCTCATACCCGATAGCAGTCACTCCAAATTTGCTCTCAGTCCCCCTTCACCCCGCTTCTGGCAACCACCGATTTCCTTTTTAGTCTCTATAGATTTTTTAGTTCTGGATGTTTCAGTTATATGGAATCTCACAATATATGTAGTCTTTTATTTCTGGCTTCTTTTACTTAGCATTATATTTTCAAGGTTCATCCAAGTTGTAGGGTGTATCAATATTCATTTCTTTTTATGACTGAATACTGTTCCATTGTATGGATACATCACATTTTATCTTTTCATCAATTGGTTGACATTTAAGTTATTATGACTTTTTGGCTTTTATGGGTAATATTTTTGTGAACCTTCATGTACAGGTCTTTTGTGGCATGTTTTAAATTGTCTTGCCTATATATACTTATAAGTGGAATTGCTTAGTCATATAGTAACTGACTTTTAAAAGAACTGCCAAACTTTTCCAAAGTGTTTGTTTTTCTCAGCGTCCAGTATTGACACTTCTTTAAATATTATGGATACAAGTCCTTTGTCAGATACATGTGATTTAAAAGTATTTTCTCCCCGCCCTTCCCCCCGCCTTTTCTAAGCTTGTCTTTACAAAGCAAAAGTTTTGCATTTTGATCAAGTACAAGTCATCAAAAATTCTTTGAGTCATGCTTTGTGTTGTAGCTACGAAGTCTTTGCTTAACCCAAAGTCACAGATTTTTTTAGAAGTTTTATAATTTTATATTTTATATTTCTGATAAATTTTTGCATGACGTGTGTTATAGGTTGAAGGTTGAGGTTGGTTTGTTTGCATATGGATGCAAATGTCTGCAGTTCTAGCACCACTTACTGAAGAGAATATCCTTTCTCCATTGAATGTCTTTGCATTTTTGTAAAAAATCAGGCTATATTGTACGGGTTTATTTTTGGATTGTAGTCTGTTTCAGTGATCTGATAATTGTAGCTTTATAGTAAGTCTTTAAATCAGGTAGTGTAATCCCTCTAACTTTAGTGTTTATCAGATTTTAAAATAACACATTTGTGTTTTAAATATTGAAGTAGTTTATATTTTGATAAATGAAGTTTTAAATAATAGCTGGAAATTTAAAAAAGCCTCAAGAATTTAAAAAGCGAGATTTTTTTATAAACTGGATTTTAAAAAAAACATTCTTTGAAAATTTCAAAAATAGAAATTAGATGCCGCATAGGAAAAATGTAAAGATTATGAACCTAGTATTTTATGGTCCTACTAGTATCAGAAGGACCTATTAATTTTAAATGTATGCTTTTGCTAGGTTTCTGTGTAATTGGCTAATTTCACTATCAGCTTAGTAATAGTATTAATTCATAATCAGGAGTTAAATGGATGGTTTCAAAGCTAAAATTAGAAATTCGTTTCTGAGATATTTCTTTGAAAATCAAAACCCATGTTTCTTTAGAAACATTGTTATATATAAAAAGTTTCCAAAAACCTGTTTAATTATAATTTAGCAGAACAACACTGCTATCTATACTGGGTCCTGTACAGTAAGTAGGTTGAGCCCTGGAAACGTGTCTTCTATGGGAGTGGAAAGAGCAATTGAGCTTTATCTCAACCCTTTGCAAATTTTAATGTTGGTAAAGTATGCTTTTTATACATTTTTAAATCTCCACCCTTCCATATATCAACCACTTAGGGAGGTAATAAGTGCTTCATAGACTCAACTGAGAGTCATCTACCAACTTTCCAAAAACAGTCTAGGATTTCACATCTTCAAGAGCTAGGCAGCATCAGCATCAGCCATAGGCGCTTGTTATAAATACAGATTTTTGAACCATTTCCCAGGGATTATAATTCATTTTTCTGCAGTAGGACACCACAATCTTTTTTTTTTTTTTTTTTTTTTAAACAAATGGCATGGGATTGTGATGCACAACTATGTGGCTCTGAAGAGTTCTTTAGGGCAGAAGTATTAGAAATTCATTAGCAGGAGCAGTAGTAGGAAGTGGCTTGTGTTAGAGGATTATTTGTAGTACAGGAAGTACCTGTATTTTATAGCCTCTTCTTATTACTAGTCTTTCCTTATCCATGAGGTAAACATTCTAAGACCCCCAGTGGATGTCTGAAACTGGTACTTAACTACACACACACACACACACACACACACACACACAGTTTTTTCCCATACATTACATTACATGTATACATATTTTTTCACTTAAGGGAAGCACTTTATGGCTTCTCTTTGGCATAGCGGGATTGCCAACAACGCTACTATTGTGGTTTGGAGTTGTTATTAAGTACCATAATGGTTAAATACAAGTGGTGTGATCCCAAGACAATCAATCTGATAACCTAAACAGCTACTAAGTGCTAAAGGGCAGGTAGCAAACAATGTAGATAATGCTGGGCAAAGGGATGGTTCACAGCCTGGGCAGGAGCAGGACAGTGTGAGATTTCATGCTACTCAGAATAGTGCACAATTTAAAACTTAAGAATTATTTTTGAAATTTTCCATTTAATTTATGACTGCAGTTGGATACTAGTAACAGGGACCACAGGTAACTGTAGTCTAGAAAAGCGAAACCTAGATTAAGGAAGGACTGCTGTGTAGTCTTCCTCTTTCTCCCTTTTCTCTGGTTTTCTCCAAACTTAAAATAATTGGATGAATTTGTAAATTTGGGGAGGGAG
Source organism: Rousettus aegyptiacus (assembly GCF_014176215.1). NCBI lineage: Eukaryota > Metazoa > Chordata > Mammalia > Chiroptera > Pteropodidae > Rousettus > Rousettus aegyptiacus. The sequence goes on along the minus strand of NW_023416306.1, from coordinate 39,570,654 downwards.
TGTCTGACATGTAACAGAAGCTCAGATTTATTTTTTAAGCTAATTTGCATGTTCTGGTTTTGAAATGTTAATCTTTCAGTTTTTTCTTTATAATAGAGGCTTATATTCAGTGGCCACTTAACTATATACCCTCAGTATACTAGGGGCTCTGTAAGAAGTTGAAAATTCAGTTTCTGATTTTAACGAGTCATTCTATGATAGGAATATACTAGGGAGCCACACAAATGATTGTTATAGTCTTAAGAACAATTACCAATTCCAGTTTTTTAAATATTATTTTTACCTTTACATTCTAAGATATTTTCATAGAACTTTAGAATTGAAAAGCATTTTATTATGAAAAGTGTTCAAACATACAGCAATGTTATAAGATTTTACAGCCCATAACTACATACCCACAATCTAGATTCTACCATTAATTATATAGTAACAGCTTTGAGTTAAAATTAACATATAGTAAATGTACATGAAGTTTACAGTTTGATAGACCTTGACATATGTATGCACCTGGGACATCATCGTCACAATCAAGATAATGAACATATCCATTACACCCTGAAATTTCCTTGTCTCCATCCCTAGAGGCATCCAATATTCTGACTTTTTTTTCTACCATACATAATTCTATTTCTGTATAGTCTTTCTACTTTATAGAATATAATTTGCTTAGTTTTTTCTTTTTTTCAAGATTGTTTGTTGGGTTTTGTAAAATGATTTTTCTGCATTTGTTGATGTGATCATAAGATTTTCAGTTATTGATGTAATGGATTACATTCATTGATTTTTGAATGTTGAACGAGCCTTTCTTTCACACATGGAATAAATCCCACTTGGTCATGGTATATAATTATTTTTCTACATTGTTGGATTCAGTTTGCTGATGTTTTGTCAAGATTTTTGGTCTGCAGTTTTTCTTTTTTGTAATGTCTTCATCTCATTTTGGTGTTAGGGTATACTGATGTCAGAGATGGGTTAGGAAGTGTTCCCTTTGCTTCTGTTTTCTGGAAGAGATTGTAAGGGATTAGTATCATTATTTTCCCCTTTGAAATGTTTGGTAGAACATTGAAACCTTCTGGGGTTTCATCTGGACATTATGCTTTCAGTTTTGAAACATTGTTAATTATTGATTCAATTTCATTAATAGATATAGGCCTATTTAGATTATTTTTTCTTGTGTGAGTTTTGGTAAAATGTATCTTTCAAGGAGTTGGTACATTTCATCTAAGTTACAACATTTGTGGGTACATTTATACATTCTTTTATTATTAGTTTAATGTCCATGGGATCAGTAGTGATAGTCCTTCCTTTCATTGCTGATATTAGTAATTCATGTCTTTTTCTTTTCTTCCTTAGCTGATTTGGTTAGAGAGTTATCAGTTTTTTGATCTTTTCAAAGAAACAGCTTTTGGTTTAATTGATTTTTTTTCCTATTGATTTTCTGTGTTGAATTTCAGTGATTTCTGTTCCAATTGTTATTATTTCTTCTGCTTGAGTAGTATTTAATTTTTTTTTTTTTACCTAGAATTCTAAAGTGGAATCTTCAATTATTAATTTAAATCTTTCCTTTTTCAAATATATGCATTTAGTGATATAAATTTCCCTCTAAGCCCTGCTTTTGTTGCATGTCACAAATTTTGATTGTATTTTTATTTGATTCAAAATATTTTAAATTACTTTTAAGATGTTGTCTTTGATGGATGTGTTATTTAAAACTAGTGTTTATTTAATCTTCAAATGTTTTGAGATTTTTTCAGCTTTCTTTTTGTTACCATTCTTGTTTAATTCTATTGTGGTCTAAAAGTAAACTTGGTATGACTTCTGTTCCTTTATATTTGTTAAGGTATGTTTTATGGCCCAGTGTGTAGTCTATTTAGGTGAATGTTCCATGTGAGTGCAAAAAGAATGTGTATTTTGCTGCTGCTGTTTGGGATACTCTGTGTTTCAGTTAGATCCCTTTAGCTTTAATTTGTGTGTTTGTATTTAAGATGTGTTTCTTGTAGATACTATATAGCTGAGTTTTTTTTTTTTTTAATCCACTCTCATGTCTCTATTTCTTTAATTGGTATATTCAGACTGTTGGCACTTAATTTAAAGTGATTATTGATGTAGTTTGGTTAGTGGTGTTATAGCTATGAAATCTGTAGCTCTTTTCTAGTCATTGCATATCTTCACTTTTTAAAACCTTCCCCTCTTTTTCTGCCTTCTCTAGTTTCAATTAAGGATTTGGTATGATTTAATTTTTCCTCTTTTAGCATATCAGTTATATTTAAAAAAATTTTAATGGTTGTTTTAGAATTGCAGTATACGATTCTATAAATAAATACATGTATTTAATTTGTTCACTTTCAAATAACACTATACTGTTCATAGATAGTGGAAGTACCTTATAACCTCCATTCCATTCCATCCTTTCTGCCCCTTATAAAATTGCTGTGGTTCATTTTGCATATTGTAAGTTGTACTCAGTGCACTGTCGATATTATTTGAAAAGTTTTCCTTTAGATCCTTCAGGATAAGGAAAATAAAATGGTTAATTTTACCTTCATTTATTCCTTCTTTAATTCTCTTGTAACGAGATCTGAGTTTCTGACCTGTATCATTTTCCTTATCTTTGAAAATTCTTAACACTTCTTGCAAGGGAGGCCTACTGGCAATAAATTCCACCAGTTTTTGTCTGAGAAAGTATTTCTCCTTCAGTTCTCCCTCCCCTATTTAATGTATTGATAAAATGAACTGTTAATATCAAACATTAAAAAAAAGCTGAAGAAGAGCACTTAAAGAATTGTAGTGCCAAAATATAATGTAAATAACATTCTAGATGGATTTTAAGTCCATAGTAAAATGACCATTAAACTCAATTGACTGAAAACCAGAACTGTGCACTGAAACTAGAAATACTAGGAAAGAATGAGGAAAGACAATACTAGAAATAAAAAGGCAGGAAAAATTGAGGCGGATGACAGAAGAAACACTAAAATTTGTTAAAGACAGGCAACAGACAAAAGTAAATGGTGGCAAAAGCAAGGTTAAAATTCTGAACTCACTTTATAAGTTACAATCATGTAGAGATAAAGAGAATAGTTATTGTAAGGAAATAGAAGAGAGCAACAGAAGAAAAATGAGATTTCTACCAGAAGATTTAAAAATAAAAGGGAAGTTCAAACTTCAAACCTGGACTAGGAATGCCGAATAACCAACAAAGAAGCATATTATCTGACCACAAGAAAATTAAGTGAAGGTAGAAACAATATACTGAAAATCTGTACAGAAGAGACAAAAAAATGACAGAAACCTTTGAAGAGGATTTCTATAAAGAAAAACTTGTAATTCTAGAAAGTGAAGTGAAAGCTGCCATGAAATTATTGAGAAGAAATAAATCACCAGGGTAGATGGGATACCAATAGAGTTATTTTGAGCCACAGAGTGAATCCATCACAGTCCTAACAAGAATATGTCAACAAATACAGATAAAACAATATCCTACAGATTGGAAATGGTTAACATACATCCCAATTTTTAAAAAAGGAGATACCCAGGAGTGCAGTAACTTGTAGGACTATTGTTCTGATTTCCCACACAAGAAAGTAATATTCAGAGTGATGCAACAAAGGCTTCTTCTAGCTTACGTGGAGCAAGAATGTGGGATGTTCGAGCTGGATTCAGAAAAGGAAGAAGTACCTGAGGTCTAATTGCAAACATTCGTTGGTCTTGGAGTGCTCCAAAGAATTTCGGAAGAAGGTTAGTGTACATTTTATAGACTACAGTAAAGCCTAGCTCTTGATTGTTCTGACGTATACACTATGTATAACCACCGTCAGGACAGAATAGAGGCAGAATAGTTTCTTGTAGGCAAAGTGTCAGGGGCGCATTTTATCTCCCTATTTAATCTGTATGCAGAACATATATGAAACACTGAACTAGACTTAGAGGAAGGAGTGAAAATTGTTGGAAGCAATATCAATAACTTGAGATATGCAGATGATATCATCTTACTGGCTAAAAGTAGCAATGGTTTAAACAACTGATGAAAGTGAAAGAGTGCCAAAGCTACTGCATTTGAACATCAAGAAGACAAAAATGAGTAAGAGGAAATACACAACTTTAACATAGACTGTGAAGATATTGAAATTGTTATAGATTTCGCTTACCTTGGTTCAGTCCCATTCACATGGGTATTGCAGCCAAGAAATCAAGAGAATACTAGGACTCGGGAGAGTGGCAATGAAAAAATTAGGAAAAATTACCAACAGCAAAGATATGCCATTAGAGATCAGAGCTAAGATCATCCACATCCTCGTTTACCAGATAACCGTGTGTGGATGCAAAAGCTGAACAATGAAGAAGGCTGATAGGGAAAAAAAAAAAAAACGCTTCTTTTGAAATAGGGTGTTGGAAGAGAGCTCAGATACCTTGGGCAGCCAGAAAGATGAAACAAGTGGGTCCTAGAGCAAATTAAGCCTGAAACATCACTGGAGGCAAAAGTGACAACACTGAAGCTGTTCTACACTGGGGACATCATGAGAAGGCAGAGTTCTTTGGAAAAGGCAGTAAAGTTGGGAACAGCAGAAGGCAGCAGAAGAGGAAAACCGGATACGAGATGGAGTGACTCCTTAAAAGAGGCCACAGGCGTGAGTCCTCCGAAGCTGAGCAGGGCTGCTGAGGACAGGACGTTGTGGATATCGCTCACTCACGGGGTCTCTAGGAGTTGGAGCTGACTCAGTGGCATGTTAAGGCACACTCATCTCTGCCCTCATATTTGCACTGAAAATCTTTTTCCACCCTTTTACTTATAATCTATATGTGTCCTTAGAACTAAAGCAAGTCTCTTGTAGACAGCACATAGTGGGATCCAGTTTCGTTTTATTTTTAAAAATCCATTTTGCCCATCTAGGTCTTTAGAGTGGGGAGTTTAAACTATTAATTTGTATATGTCTTCTAATTTTTTGTCTCATTTTTTTCCTTGCTACCTTTGTGTCCAGTCAATTTTTTATAGTGACACATTTTGATTCCCTTTTATGTTTATTCTGTAGATATTTTCTTTGTGGTACCACAGGAATGACATATAATATTTTAATGTTATAACTATATTTTAAGCTGACACCACCATAACTTCAATAGCATACAATAACTTTAGTTGTTTTTACCTTACCTCCCCAACTTTGTTATGTACAAATGATATTTTTATATATTACATATCTATTAACAGACTTAAAATCTTTTGTCTTTTAAATCCTATAAAAGAATAAAGTGTTCCAAAGTAAAATTATTTTTTATATTTGCCAATGTATTTACCTTTACTGTAGAAATTTATATTTTTATATGGCTTCTTTATACGAGAATAGCTTAATTTTTTTCCTCGTTTTTGAAGTAGCTATGATATTTTGTTGGATATAATGTTCTCAGTTGACAGGTTTTTTCTTTCAGCACTTTAAATATATCATCTCTGTTTTCTGGCTTGCAGGTTTCTGCTGAGACATCTGGTAATCTTATTGAGGAACTGTGTGTGTGTGTGTGAAGTCATTTTTTTCTTGCTGCCTTTAATTTTTGTCTTTGATTATCATATTTCTTGGTTGAGATTCTTGGATTCACATATCCACATTTTCCCTCAAATTCGGGAGTTTTGAGCTGTTATTTCTTCAAATAAGTTCTCTGCCCCTTTATTTTTCCTCCTTTTGGACTTCTCTAATGCATACACTTGATAATGTTCCACAAGTCCCTGAGGCTGTGTTCACTTTTCTTTGTTTTTAAATTTTTGCTTCTGTATTTTCAAATAACTTGTCTTAAGCTTGCTGATTCATTCTTTTGTCTGTTGGAGTCTACTTTTGACTTTAGTGAATTTTTCCATTCAGTTTTTTTTTTTGGTACCTCTATTGGGATATGTATGGGTGTGTTTCTCTGCTTTCTTTACAGATTTTTCATTTTTGTTCATCTAGTTACATTTAACACTGTGTAGGTTTAAGGTGTGCAACGTTTTGATTTAATATATTTATGTATTGCAGTATGATTATTATACTGCAATACAGTTAACACTTATTCCATGCCACAGAATTCTTTTTTTGTGGTGAGAACATTTCAGATCTAGTCTCTCAGAGATTTCGAGATGTTTAATACAGTATTGTTGACTGTAATCACTAGGATGTGCATTAGAGCTGCAGAACCTACTCATCTTCTAGTTGCGAGTATGTACACTTTAACAACCTCTCCCTAGTTCCATCACATCCCAGTCCCTGGTAACTACCATTCTACTCTCTGCTTCAGCGAGCTTGGCTTTTTTATATTCCACATGTAAATGATATCATACAATATTTGTCTTTTTGTGTCTGGCTTATCTTACTAAGTATGTCCTCAAAAGTCCAACCATGTTGTTGTAATGGCAGTATTTCCTTCTTTTTCACAGTTGAGTAATATTCTATTGTGTGTGTGTATATCATACCTTCTTTATCCATTCATCTGTTTGTGTACTCTTAGGTTGTTTCCTTACTTTGGCTATTGTGAAAAATGCTGCAGTAAACATGGGAGTGCAGGTATCTTTTTGATATACTGTTTTCCTTTGGCTATATACCCAGAAGTAGGATTTCTGGATCACATTCAAAGTTTTTCTTAGTCTTTGATTTTCTTCAGTTTGCTTATGATATACCTAGGTGTAGAATTTTGGGGGTATTTTTTAGCTTGGTGTTCTCTGAGTTTCCTGGATCTGTGGTTTGGTGTCTTTATCATTAATTTTGGAAATTTCTTAGCTGTTATTACTCTAATTTTTTTCTCCTTTTTTATTTCTAGTATTACTATTATGCATGTTTGACAGCTTTTACAATTGTCTTATAGTTCTTAGACATTCTGTTGCATTTTATTTTTCTCTTTGCATTTCAGTTTGAGAAGTTTATGTTTATATATTTTTGAGCTTGCTGATTTTGGATTGAAAAAATTTCTTTCCAAATGTTCATTCGAAGTATATTTAAATTCAATTCATTTTTTTTTTTTTGTATATTGTGTTTGTATTATGGTATCTTACTTGATTCACATTCTTTGTATAATTCTGATTAAAATGTATAAACTTTGAGTTACAACTGCAGAGGTCATAACTTACAATAAATGATGTTTTGGTCAAACATACAATGTTAGACTAAGTTGAAGAATGAAGGTGACCTAATAAGACTATAGTCAGATTCTCTCTTTTATGTACATTATTTTTAAGTATTTTTCCTTAATATGACATTTTGGGAATGAAGTATACCTAACTTTTTAAAATTCAAAATGTTTGAATATTTCAATTTAATTTTTAAATAATCCTTTTTAGGAGCTGTGGCCCTGAAGAATCTTGAAATTAAAGAAAATGCCCTGGTAGGTTTTGTGTATAAGAAATTTGTTAGTGGATTTATCTACATAGACTCTTTCCTGATTTACTTTGTTACCTTAAATCATTTAAGTTTGAGAAAATAATTTGAATATGTTATGTAAAATGTGAATGCTGCAAAATGCACTTTCAGTTTCTTTAAAAGCACAAACTGACAGTATAATTTTCCCCATTTAAAAATATTTTTAATTTCCTTACTATATGGTTTTATTTTTTAAAAAAACTTAAGTATAGTTGACATGAATATTATATTAGTTTCTATATGGTTTTATTTTAAATGGTTAACTTCCCCAGTCATCTTCCAAGATTTTTAATACCACTTTAACCATTTTTTACTGTAAAATTGAATGCTATTAATTACATTGACAGTGTTGTCCAACCATAACCAGTATCTATTTCGAAAACTTAGTCATTACTCCCTGTAACCACAAGAAATAACTTTCCATTCCCTCTCCCAGTAGAGCCTGCTAACCTCTAGTCTATTTTCTGTCTCTGTGAATTTCCAGGTACCTCATATAAATGGAATCATGCTATTTTGTCATTTTCTGTATGGCCTGTTTTACTTATTATAATTCTTTCAAGGCTCATTCATGCCATAGCATAGATCAGAACATCTTTTCTTTTTATAGCTGAATAATATTCTGTATGTATATCTGTTGTTTGTATATAATCTGTGATAGACACTTGGATTGTTTCTACCTCTTGTCTCTTATGAGTAATGCTGCTATTAATATTGGCATCCATATCACATAACTGTTTGAGTCGCTGCTTTTAATGCATGTGGGTAAATACCTAGGAGTTCAAATGCTGGACTATATGGTAATTTTATGTTTAGCTATTTCAGGAATTGCCACACTGTTTTCCATAGTAGTCGAATCATTTTATATTCCCATTAACAATGCATTAGGGTTTTGATTTCTCCACATCCTTGAGAAAATTTATTTTTTGTTTTTTGATAATAGCCATCTTAATGAGTGTAAAATGACATCTCACTTTCGTTTTCCTTAGCATTTCTTTAATGACTAGTCAGGTTGATCATCTTTTCATGTGTTTATTGGCCATTTGTATATGTTTTATGGAAAAATGACTATTAAAATCATTGTTGATATTTTACTTGGGGATTTTTTTGGTTAAGTTTTTATATTCTGGATATTTATCCTTATCAGATATATGATTTGCAGATATGTATCCCCATTCCATGGGTTGTTTTATGCCTCATGTCCTTAGATGCACAACATTTTTGATGAAATTGAATTCATTTGTTTTTTCTTTTGTTGCCTCTGGGTTTGGTGTGATATCCAAGAAATTATTGCCAAATTTTACCTTATGGGTCTTTCTAAGGGTTTTATAGTTTTAGTTTTTATGTTTAAGTCTTTGCTCTATTTTGAGTTAATTTTTGGATTTTGTGTAAAGTAAGGGTTCAGCTTCATTCTTTTTCAAGTTGGATATCTAGTTTTCCCAGTACCACTTATTGCAAAGGTTACCATTTCCCCTAATGAATGGGGAAAATTTTGTTTGATATTTTTTTCAAAATGGAGTTTTAATCTCTCGACAGTGGGCTGACAGTGGAATTTCCCACTTTTTCCTACCCAAAATGTAAAACAGGTAGTGATTATGGTATGGGTAACCTAGGTCAGAATTACTGTAAAATCTTTCCCCTATTTTAAACAGAGTAGTCTCCCTGAATTTTATAGTTTTGAGAACAGTAATCTAGTTATGTATAAGTTTTTAATAACTGTTGAAGGTAAAGAGAAGGTATAAGTTAACTTAAACCCTTTAAATAATTCTAAGAAGGAAAAAGTAGTCATCAGTTTTTTTGAACTGTATGTGTACTAATATTTTACATCTATATATTTTCTGTAGAGTCAACTGGATGTACCATTTAAAATTAAAGTTGGTCATATAGGTAAGCTATGTTTATTATTTGAACGTTCTCCTTGCTAAAAATACAACCAGGATAATATGCCTAGTACCTCTATAACGTGGTATTTTTATTGTTTCCGAGCATTAATCGATAATGTATTTTCGTATAGGTAAAGCTTAATTTTGTAACTTATATCATGTGGTTCATATATCGCTTGTCTAATACCTATGAAATTATATGTTATATTAGGTGTTAAAAATGAGTTGAGAGCCAAAGTGTTAAATCTAATAGCATAACCAGCTTAGTTTCTTAGATTTCTGGTAATTATTATTGTTGTATTCTGATTGATCATAGATATGTGGTGTAAAGAGTGGAGTCTGGACCATCCAGACAGCATGGCTCAGGATCTATCCAAAACAGAGTTTCTGCTCTGGAAGTTTTTACTATGTTTTCAGAAAATATTATGCTAGTTGTTCTGTATCATTTTTCTGGTGTTCATAGTTTACCTTTTAAGCATATTGAGCAAAGAGTAATTGGAATATGATATTTTAACATGTTTAACAAAAATATGTATGTTTGATTTCTTAAATTATGTTGGCTACTGTTTTAAATTGTTTAAATTACTGTGTAAACTTTATTGCTTTAAATGTTCAAGATGATAGCCCCTTTGAGATTCAGAATTACATAGATATACTTCGTTACATAGTTTGTATAATGTGACTTATATAATGTTATTGCAACATATTGGTGTCACTTGTGGAACAGGATACTCTGAAAGTTTATGTATGTTACATGATTAATGTCTCCATAATTATGTGCATTTATGGTTGTCAGTAGACCATTTGCCCAAGAAAGTTTTCATCATCTTAACAATGCTGAGACTCAGGTTCTCTCTCTTGTCCCTTCAATTTAAAGACAGTTTAGTATAAATAAGAGAAAACATGTCACTCATTACTTTTCCACCTAACATATTTCTTTTTGCATTTTTTAATGATTTTTTACATGTGCACATTTTAACTACTTACAATCCTGGTATGTATGATTTCATATTTTTTTTTCAGTTAACATTTAATAAAGATTTCTCATAATCCATGTTGGTATGATCTCATTTATTTCTTAGGATAGTGTAATAATCTAGTAAATACATATTGAGATATTGTAGAGTAATCCTGTATTTCCACAGGTACAACAATATTACAGTAAACATTTTCATGTAGCTTTTTAAATTTTTCCAAAAGTTATTGAATTTTGCAACTATTTTCATTGTATTTCAGTGTTCATAAATTTAACATCAATTCAAGAAAAGTAAAAAAAAAATGTATAAGAGGTATAGATAGAACTTGATTTCATTTAGAGCCTGCCTTCTTTTCTTCCTATTTTTTTCTTGCCTAACCATTTTTAAAAATTATAATGTAATTTTTAGTGATCATATAATATAATGGAACATACACTACACTAAATACGTAATACATAAGATAATTTTGAGACTTATCTAATGTGATTGCATACTCCCATCATAGCACTTGTCATTCTTTAATATTATTTTTTCTTCTACTAGACAATAAGCTTCTTGAGAAAAAGTGGATTTAATTTTTACTGTATCCACACTACCTAGCACAGTAGCTAGCATATAGTTGGTCCATAACTTGTCAAATGTCAGAAGTACATATTTCCAAATTTGTGGTTCTTTAGTATAACCAGTTTTATAAGAACATATTTCCTTTCTATTATTAGGTATTGTTAATCTTACTGAACTTTCAAAGTTTTCCTCATTTAGAATGCAGAATGACACATATATTGAATATAAATACTCATATATACATATTTTAAAAGTAGTTGTCTTCATGTGGAAGATTTTTGGAATTACCTTCATTTGTATTTTTCTGAATTTTTCAAGTTTTCTACAAGAAGTCTTACACCTTATAATGAAAGAAAAAATTGGGTTAAAAAAAGATTTACTGTGAAAACGCAATATCATTAATTTTATATGCTTCTTTGATTACTTAATGCTGTTTTGTCACTGTTCTGTCTTTTTGTTCAATTACTTTTTTGGATTATTGTATGTATGTATATATCTGTTTATAGCACTCTGCTTGATACATATATAAATTAACTGTTAAATTGGTCACAAGTATTTTTCCAATCTGTTCATTTCATTTTGGTTACATTTTGGACTGTACTGAAATTCGAAATCTCTGATTTCAAAACTTGGAAACTTAACCCTTTTTTAGATATCACATAATTTATTTGTTTTTCTCTGGATTGGCATTATGCAATGAAATCTTTCTCAATTTTTTTTTTTTTTTTTAAAGACGGGTTATGGAATGAGATAGATCTGAAAATCTTTTTCCTTTCCAAGTTACTAACCAGTAAATGTGATAAGAGTATATCTAATAATCTTTCCCTTCTCTAATTATGTCTAAATCTAGACACTCATAATTTCTAAAAAAAATTTTAAATGTTTTAAAACTTTATTATGGGTATTTTCTAAATACACAAAACTAGAATCAAAAGTATTATCAATCCTTTTTATAGTATTTTTTTTATTCAAGAAGTCTTTTTTAAAAAGAACTTTGCTATTGGATTGTAGTAAAATACTTTATTAGTTTGAGTAATTTTCAGATATTGCCAGTGATTCTTGATTATTAGCAGAGAAGTTTGTGTGTACATACACTTGTGATCATCATGTACATGTTTATTACTGTACATACAGTCATCCTCTGCCTAATGACATTTTGATCAGCAATTCTTACAGTCTAATAATGTCATTGCTTTTGTAACTCAGTGCATTACTTATGTGGTTGTGATGATGCTGGTGTAAATAAACCTCACTGCAAGTTGTATAAAAGTATAGCACATACAGTTCTGTATAGTAGATAATACTTGATAATATATGACTTTGTTACCTGCTTATGTGTTTACTGTACTCTCCAGTTGTTATTTTAGAGTGTACATTTCTACTTATAAAAGTTTGCTCCCACCCTTGCACCCAACCCAGGTGACTGTCTTCGGTCTGCGGCTGACCCTACTTCACCCCTGTCCTATAAATATGGTGCTGCCAGTGACACCTGCCCCAGTCTGCTGTTGGGAGTCAAGAATTTTGCACAGGAAGCTTTAGGAGATGTTTATTATAGTTTGCCAGAATTTGGGACAAAATTTAACAAACTAAGATGAATTTGATGATTTGGAGAGCCTGGAAGCAGCTAGTGAACTCTGTTCTTTAGCAGGAGAAGTAACTGAAATTAATTTAGCTCTTGCAGAAAATCTAGGACTTGTCAACAAATCTTGATATGAAGATGGTTGACAGGTCAAGATGATACTGACCCTTCAGAACTAGGTGAACTAATGAGTGAGGAAGCATATGAGAAATACATAAAATCTATTGAGTGGAAATCGAACCCCTGCTAAAGTAGTATGAAGTAACTTAATTTAGCATAACTGTCTTAAATTAGTGGTGTACAGAAGATTTAAAATAGCAACTTCTAGCAATACCAATGGAAAAAGAAACTACACTGCTACAGGAAGAAAATACCCCTTAACTTTCTAATGATTGCAGATAAAAACAACATGCATCTTTCACAGCATCCCAGAATTTTAGGCTAGGCTATAATTATAATATTCAGAATTCCTGAAATTATTTGTTGTCAATTCTAGTTATAAAAATTATGTAATTCAAAGATAACGTTATCTTTAGCTTTATAAAATATTGTAACTTGCTTACATCCATTTGGATTTGGAACAAAATACTTAATGATCTTTCCATTGGAAATAAATGGCAGTGGAGAAAAGTTTTTGTTGTTACAGTGTCAGATGATGAACAATACTGTCTTAATTTTGCATTATACTGCTTTTGTTGGTGCTTTTATATAGGGAGGTAACAGCCTTGCAGGAAAACAGTTTAATCATTCAACTTCATTAAAAAAAGTTTGCTATAAATTTGTATGCCATGTTGTTACACCAGCAGCAGCCACATACATCTAGTGCTTACCATGTCTTCTTATTGTCTCATTTTCTCTTGTGCTCGATTGAATTTCATGATGTTTTGTGCATGCTGTACAGGTTTGTAGTCTAGGAACAGTAGACTATACTATGTAGCCTAGGTTCATAGTAGGCTGTACTATCTAAGTTTGTGTAAGTTCACTCTGATGTTTGCACAATAATGAAACCGCCTGAAGGTGCATTTTCTCAGAATGTATCCATCATTAAGCTGCTTGTGACTGTATGTATAACCTCTGTATGAAAAATGTGCACACACATAAATTATATAATCTTTGTAAAGTAGAAGGAAAATATTTCATAGAGATTTAGAGTAAGATGAGGAGATTCAAAATTAAAATATTAAGGATTATTGATTAATAGAAGAAGAATGTGAGTATGTTTGTGGTACAGATTACCATAAAAAGAATCGCGTGAATATTTAGGATATCATTTAGTAGATTTTCCAGCCATACTAACAGATAATTTCAAGATTTCACAAAGGTTTGTTGTTGTTAATAGTAAAATAGCTTTCCAAAGGCTACTGAGCTTGTTATGTTAAAGGCCACATTATCTCTTCTAATGCCTGACAGAAAATATAAGTAGATATAAATTAAACAAATAACATTTTTTGTCTTTTTTTTTAAATGTAGGTAATCTTAGTCTTAAAATTCCATGGAAAAATCTTTATACTCAACCAGTCGTTGCCGTATTGGAAGATATTTACTTACTCATAGTGCCTTCTGCTAGTAAGTCAAATGTCATTCATAAGTTGCTCTTTTTTGTGCATGGAAAATCTTTATATTTTATAATCATACTTGTTCAAAATACTTTGGGGAGAATTTGTTGAGATATTTTTGTATTTAAATTTAATTAAGATTCTTTTTTAAATTATTTCTGTAGTAATAAAATATGATCCTTTAAAAGAAGAAAAGCAACTCTTGGAAGCAAAGCGACAGGAACTAAAAAGAATAGAAGAAGCAAAACAAAAAGTAGCTGATCAAGGTAAAGAAAACAAATAAGAAATAGAAACACCTAAATATTAATTACATTTAAATATTTTTCTCTGAAAGTGCTGAAATTACTGAAAAAACAAATATGAGAGACTCTTATTACATGGAGTATTTTAATGTGTGTATTTTTTCATGTTTATAGAAATTTTACAGAAATTTACCTTAGAGCAAATAATATACTCAGCTTGTAAGGGTATGTTTTTAAATATAGTAATGAATTTTATCAAGTATATTTTCTTACCTTTCTAGCCTTTTCTTCTTTATTGTTACATTCCTCACCTTTTGGATGTACTTAGTTCCTTGATACATTTACATTTTCACAAATCTGTTTACCCTCCGGCTTCAGTTCTTTCCCATTCAACCTACTTCAGCACCTTCTGTCCATGGAAGAAAGAACCTGTGGAAATCTAATTCTTTTCCACTTGTGCTGCAGTGCCCCCAGCTACTTGTTATACTCAGACTCTTAACTTTCCCCTCTAGTCTTTCTTCTTAGCTTTTAAATATACTGTAGCCTCTCTCATCTTCAAACATAAAAATCATCTTCTAACCTAGTCATGTGTTTATCTTTCCCTCTGCATTTACTAGTTAAGCATCTTAAAAGAAAAATAAGCATATACTTATTTCACTATCCTTGCCATACATTAATTTTTTAAAACGAAAATTAGAACCCAATAACGAACATTTTACCTGTTGACAAACAGGTAAAAAAATTAGAAGAGATTTATGCAGTTCCTTGCAACACATCTTGCCATTGGGTTTTCTTCTGTCACAGTTCTTTCCTATCCTGCGTAGTCATTCATCCCTACCCTTATTCATTTTTAAAAAGTATATTTATAGTGGCATACACATAACATAAAATTTATCATCTTAACCATTTTTACATGTATGGTTTAATGGTATTAGATGCATTTATAATGTTGTGTAATCATCACTACCATCCGTCTCCATATCTCTTCATCTTGTAAAATTGAAACTTTACACCTCTTGAAAAACAACCCACCCATTTGTGTCCCCTCATCCCCAGTTCCTGGCAACCACAATTCTACTTTCTGTCTTACGATTTTGACTAAAAGTCTAAGTACTTCATGTAAGTGGAATCATATAGTATTTGTCTTTTTCTGACTGCCTTATTTCACTTAGCATCATGTTTTCAAGGTTCATCTATATTGTGGCACATGTCAAGATTTCTTTTTTAAGGCCGAATTATATTCCATTTTATGTATATACCACATTTTGTTTATCCATTCATCTATTAGTGGACATTGGGGTTACTTCTATGCTTTAGCTGTTGTGAATAATGCTGCTTTGAACATGGATATACAACTATCCCTTTGAGACATTGCTTTCAGTTCTTTTGTGTATATCCCCAGAAATGAGTTTGCTGGATCATATGCTAAGTCTGCCTTTTAAATTTTTGTGGAGTCACCATACTGTCTTCCACAGGGTCTGGTATTTTATATTCCCACCAACAGTGTGCAAGGTTTCTAGTTCCTTCACAACCTTGCCAGCATTTATCATTTTTTCTTTTTTTTCCTCTCTCTCTCTTTCCCTCCCTCCTTCCCTCCCTCCCTCTTTCTTTCTCTCTCTCTTTCTTTCCTTTTTTTCTTTCTTTCTTTTTTCTTTTCTTTTCTTTCCTTTTCCTTTTCCCTTTCCCTTTCCTTTTCCCTTTCCTTTCTCTTTCTTTCTTTCTTTCTTTCTTTCTTTCTTTCTTTCTTTCTTTCTTTCTTTCTTTCTGTTTTTATAATAGCATCTTAATGGGGATGAAGTGGTAGCTCATGTAGTTTTGATTTGCATTTCCCTAAAGATTTGTATTTCAGTATCTTTTTATGCGCTTATGGGCTGTATCTTTGGAGAAATGTCTATTTAAGTCTTTTGCCCATCTATTTAATCATTTACGGGAGGTGGGGGTGCATCGGAGTTCTTTATGTATTCTGGATGTTAATCCCTTCTTAGATATATGATTTGTAAGTTTTCTCCCATTTTGTTGGTAGCATCTTTACTCTGTTAATAGTATCCTATAATGCACAAGATTTTACAATTTTTAAGTTCAATTTGTCTACTTTTGCTGCATGTGCCTTTGGTATTATATATAAAAAATAATTGCAAAATTCAGTGTCATGCAGCTTTTGCCTTATGTTGTCTTATAAGAGTTTTAGGTCTTAATTAAATCTTTGATCCATTTGAGTTAATTTTTGTCTATGTTGTTAGATAAGGGTTCACCTTCATTCTCTTGCATGTGGATATCCAGATATTTAGTTTTTCTAGCATCATTTGTTAAAAATACTGTTCTTTCCCATTGAATAGTCTTGGCACCCTTTTAAAAAATCATTTGCCTTTATGCGAGGATTTATTTCTGGGCTCTCTATTCTATTCCATTGGCCTATATGTTTGTCTTTATGCCAGTACCACACTGTTTTGGTTGCTATAGCTCTGTCCTCAGTTTTACAATCAGAAAGTATGATTCTTCCAACTTTGTTCTTTCTTTTCAAGATTGTTTTGATTATTTGGGAGTCTCTTGAGATTCCATATGAATTTTAGGATGGATTTTTTATCTCTGCAAACATGTCATTAGTATTTTGATAGGAATTGTTTTGAATCTATGCTTTAGGCACTATTGACATATTAATAATATTAAATCTTACAGTCTATGGACATGGGATGTGTTTCCATTTATGTCTTTTCAAATTTAGCAAGGTTTTGCAATTTTTATTGTATGTCTTCTTTCCTCCTCAGTTATGTTATTTCCTAAGTATCTTATTCTTTTTGCTGCTATTGTAAAGGGAATTATTTTTATAATTTCCTTTTAGATTGACCATTGTTTGGAAATAGATGTGTCACTGATTTTTTTTTTGGGGGGGGTGGGTGTCTGTGAGTGTGTTGACTTTGTACCCTGCTACTTTGCTGAGTTTATTAGTACTCATAGTTTGTGGAATATACAGGTGTGTGTGTGTGTGTGTGTGTGTGTGTGTGTGTGTGTGTACATATATATACATATGTAATGTATATATGGTCATGTCTATGAACAGAGATAATTTTGTTTTTTCCTTTCCAATTTGGATGCTTTTTATTATTTTTTCTTGCCTGATTACTCTGGCTAGAACTTCCAAAACTTTGTTGAGTAGAAGTGGCAAAAGTGGGCATTCTTATCTTTTTCCTGATCTTAGAGTCAAAGCTTTCAGTCTTTCACCATTGAATGTGATGTTTGCTCTGGGTTTTTCACATGTGACCTTGTTATATTAGGGTAGTTTCCTTCTATGGCTAGTTTGTTGAGTATTTTTATTGTGAAAGTGTATTGAATTTTGTCAAATGCTTTTTCTTTATTATTTGAGGTGATCATGTGATTTTTTTCCTCTTTATTCTGTTAATATGGTATATTAGATTGATTTTTACATATTGAGCCTTCCTTCCATTCCAGGAATAAATTGTATTGAGTTATTGTGTCATGGTGTGTAATCTTTCTAGTAGGCTTTTAATTTTTGTTTGTTAATATATTATTGAGGATTTTCACATCTGTGCTCACTGAGGATGTTTTGCAGTTTTTTCTTTTTGTGGTATCTTTGTCTTGCTTTTGTTTCAGATTAATGCTGACCTCATAGACAGTTTGGAAATATTCCCTTCTTTTCATTTTTTTTAAAAGACTTTGAAGAGGATTGTTTTTCTTTTAAATGTTTGATAGAATACAGTGAAGCCATGAGATCAGGGCTTCCTTTTGTTGAGAGATTTTTGATTACCGATTCAATCTCCCTATTAGTAATATGTCTCTTCAAATTTTCTATTTATGTTTTTGTGTTGGAAGGTTCTGTTTTTCTAGGAATTTGCTCATTTCATCTGGCTATTCAAATTTGTTAAGAGTACAGTTCTTCATAGTACTATCTTATAATTCTTTTTATTTCTGTAGAATCAGTAGTAGTGTTGCCGTTCTCATTTGTGGCTTTAGTAAATTCAGTCATCTCTTTTTTTTCTTCGTCCATCTAGCTATTTTTCAATTTTGTTGACTTTTTCAGAAAACCAGTGTTTGGTTTCATTGGTTTTCTCTATTGGTTTTCTATTTTTTTGTTTGGGTTATCTCTCCTGTAATCTTCATTTCTTCTGCTAGCTTCGAGTTCTTCTTTTTCTAGTTGTTTAAATTGGAAAGGTTGTTTCAAGAGCTTTCTTATTTTTTGTAGCTATAAATTTCCCCCTTAATACCTTTACTGTGTCCCATAAGTTTTGGTATGTTGTGTTTTTGTTTGTATTAATTCGTAAGTATTTTCCAATTTCCCTTATGATTTTTTTTTTGATGCATTGGTGGTTTCAGAGTATTTTGTTTAATTTCTACAAATTTGTGAATTTTCTAGTTTTACTTTTGTTGATTTCTAACTTAATCTTGTTGTGCCCAGAAAAGATACTGCATGATATCAGTCTTTTCAAGTATATAAATTTAATTTGTATCCTAACCTGTGGTATATCCTGGAAAATATCCTATGTGCACTAAAGAATGTGTATCCTGTTGGTGGGTAGAGTATGCTGTATATGTGTATTACCTCCAGTTGCCTTACTGTGTTAAGTCCTCTATTTCCTTATCTTCTGCCTCGTTGTTTTATCCATTACTGAGAGTGGGCTATTGGTGTCTCCAAGTATTATAGAGCTATTTCTCCCTTCAATTCTGTCAGTTTTTGCTTTACATAGTTTTCTGGTTTGTCATTAGGTGCATAATTATTTATAATTGTTATATCTTATTGCTGTTTTGAACATTTTATTACTGTATAATGTCCTTTTTTGTTTCTTATTACTTTCTTTGATTTATAGTTTATCTTTTCTGATTATACTATAACTACCCTTGATGCTTTTAGTTACTATTTGCATGTAATAGTTTTTTCCATACTTTCACTTTCAATCCGTGTCTTTGGATCTAAAGTGAGCCTCTTATAGACAGCACGAAATTGGATCATGTGTTTTTATCCATTCCATCAGTCTCCCTCTTTTGACTGGAGTGTTTAAATCATTTAGATTTCAAATGATTACCAATAGAAGGACTCTTGAAGGACCATGTTTCTGGTATAGAATTCTCAAATGATTACCAATAGAAGGACTCTTGAAGGACCATGTTTCTGGTATAGAATTCTTGATTAAAAGTTATTTTCTTTTATAACAACATTTTTACCCATTGTCTTTTGGCCTTCAATGTTTCTGAGAAATCTCATAATCTTATTAAGGATCCCTTTTATGTGATGAGCTTCTCTTTCACTCCTTTCAAGATTCTTTATTTCTGGCTTTTGAGCATTTGATTATAATGTGTATTTATGTGGGTTTCTCTCTGAGTTCTGCTTACTTGGAGTTCCTTTAGCGTTTTGGATATATATTATCATATCTTTCTTGAAATTTGGAACATTTTCATCCATTACTTTTTCAAATATCCTCTCAAAATATTTCTCTTTTCTCTTTTGGGATTTACACAGTGTTTTTTTTGCTTCAGAATTTTTTTTTTGGTTTCTTTTTAGGTTCTCTGTCTCTTTATAGATATGTGTATTTTGTTCATACTTTGTGGGTTTTTTTTTTTTAACTTTCTCCACATCTTTCAATTTTTGAGCATGTATATGATCATTGTTTTAAAGTCTGTCTAGTAGATCTGTCAATAGTTCTTTTTCTGGTATAATTTTTGCTAATTTATTTTTTCCTTTGAATAAGTCATACTTTCCTGTTTCTTTGTATTCCTTGTGATTTTTTTTTTCATTAGAAACCAGACATATGAATGTAATAATTTGGTATTTGTGGAAATTATATTCTCCCCCTTCTCCATGGTTTTTTGTTATTTTTGTAAAAAAATTTTTTATTATTGTAAGCTGTTTCCATGCCAGGAGTCAGCCTGAGGTGTAAATTTAATGTCTTCTTAGGGTTTTTTTGAGCCTCTTCTTTTCCCTGAACATGTGTGGTAACATTCTACTTTTACCCATATATGCAATTGATTTTGAATGTCCTAGCTCTTAATGATTTGCTCCCAAGGCAAAAGAAGAGAAAAGTGAAGGGGGGCAAAAGAATAAAAAATAAAAGGGTACCGGCCCTTTAAATACCTGGAAGTCACTTTAGCTGGGTAGTGACGGGCTTTCAACCATGGGGTAAGGAACAACAACAATGGCCACTCTTGGCTTTTTTGCAACTCTGTATTCAGAAGCAGAAGTCAGCAGTTAGAACACAGATCTTCAGATATTTGGAGGATAGGGTCCTTTCTGCCCACCTTGGCTTCTGTAAGTTGCATGCATAGTGTGCTGCGGGTAATAAGGTTATAACTACCTTCCATGGGCATGGGGTGAGGAATGGATAGCTGTTATTGTACTTAGAGCTGAAATTGATGTATATGAACTGCAGTTTACTTTCCAGGCCTTCCTCTGGAAGTTGCAAGCCTATAATAGAATCCAGAGTTCTAAAATATTTATTTTAGGCAGATTCTGCCTGTTCAATTGTTATCTAGATGGGAAGACAGATTGTTGATATTCTCAGCTCTGCATTTTCCCCAGAATCCTACTCTTCTTTCCTAAGTTTCTTAGACTTATTCTTTTTAAAAATTATTTTTGTTTTTTATCAAGATAATACATATAGATAGCTTTAAAAGTTAAATAGTATTATAGGACCCATAATTTAAAAACATTTTTTCTCCTGGCTTAGTTACTCCCTGTAGATCTGCTTACAAGTTTTTAAGTTTTAATTTCCAAATTTCTACATAAGATTATATCTCTATTACTTGATTTATTATGTTTATATGTCACACACACACACACACACACACACACACACACACACACAAGCGCTTCATTTTATGGATGAAGATCAGCCTAATTTTTCCATCTTCCCAGTATAGTTATATTATATTTTTGGTTAAATCAGTATCTGTTGTGTATAGTATCATGACTTTACAGAAATGTTTATCACCAAGTCAAATAGTATACTCTTGAGTACATATATTTTCTGGTACAATGTTATTATTTGCTTGGCAATAGTAGGTGGATCTGAGTATGATTGTTTATTATATAGAACTTTACTTATTATATCTGATTTTCACATAGTGGATTTCCCTGTCCCTTCATGTATGTGGTTGCAGAGTCTGGAGCCTGTCAGGTTCATTTTCTCCTCGCTTCTCACTAGGGTGGGAAAAGAATAGTTGCTTAGCTTTGTGGGCTGGGGGAGGGAGAGTACCTAGAAATCTCTAATTGCTCATTAGACAGACTTTAAACCAGTACATGTCTTATCACCCTCTCCCTCCACCATGTTCTCTCTTTGCTATTCATGTTTTCTGAGGACTCTAGTTTGTGGATCTTTCCAAGACTCTTTTTTTTTTAAACTCATTTTGTGTTTTATTGGCATCTCCATCTGTGGGCATTTAGGAATGAATTTCTTCCTCTTTGCTAAGTCGGCCACGGCCATCTGCTTTCCAGCTTCTAAATTTTTGAAGCTATCTCTTATATATTCTTTCTCTTACACTCTTTCTTTTGGCCTTGGAAATTTATCTGTTTTTTTTTTTTCCCCCTCTATATTTCTTGCATTAATGAGGTTTTACAGAGGAATAGAGAGATAGATGCAGTCCACCATATTTAATCAGAAGTCTCTCCTATTTATACTTAGGTCTAAAATTATAAATGTTAAACCATGCTCAAACTTCATTGGTGATACCTTATTGTGATAAGGTAGAAATTTAAACTCTTCAGCAAGATATGTAAAGGTTCTCATGATGTGAATCTTGTCTACCTCTCCAGCCTCATTTCTGGCCCTTTTATATCTCTTCTGTTTTTTACTTTAGCCATACTGACCTATTTGTAGTTTACTGAATGTACCAACTTCTCTGTGATTATTTCTCACTTCATACTTTATCCAGGATACATTTGAGAATGATCAGCATTAAGACGATATTTCAGACTAAAAGGTGGATGATATTCCCTGTAGCAGCAGTGTACAATGAGAAGAAAAACAGCCCTAAGACTGATCCAGCCCTAAAGAAATCCAATATTTAATGATTGTATAGAGGAGAATAACAGAAAATATTATCAAGAAGTAGTAGTCAAATAGAAAGAAATTTGGAGATTATGATATTATAGGAAAAGGGTGTTTTAGGAAACTAGGAATGTATTGGATCCTTTTGAGATATCAGGTAAATTGAGGATTGGGGCATAATCATTTTCTTTATAACATGGAGGTCATTGGTCACTTTAGAAATAGCCGTTTTGATTAAATGCTGATTGCAGAGAAGGCGCTTCAAAATTATTCCAATGTTGGAGACAATGCCATCTGCTAAGGGTAAAGAGAGCAGTGGAAGGGTTGTTGGAGGTTTGAGGAGAATCAAAAAAGTTGAAATAGTTGTTCTGGAGAGTGTGAACAAGTTGACTAGAGTAAGGTTGCTGGTTGGTGGAAGTTGGCGATGACTAATTTACAGTAATTCCAGTCTGTCCTGTTATGATTTTTTTCCCCATTACCCACATGGCAAGACATAGGCATGTTTATATAAAAAGTATATAGTTGGTTTTTTTCAGGGTTGGAGCTTTATTGGCAGAGGAAAATGAGAAAAAATAGCAAAAGAGTTTAAAATGTTCATGAAGTAATATATAATCTGAGCTGGATAAGAAAATCAAGAGGAAATTAATGGATAGAGAAAGATTTAACATTTACTTGAATGATTGAACCAATTTATGGAGCAAAGGATATTATTAGGTAGTGGTATGAGTCAAAGATTAAACATTTCTGTCTTCAAAGAGCTAATATGCTATCTACTTATTCTAAAGTCCTTTTATATTCAAATATATTCACTTACCTCTTGCATTTGCTGTATATGTGATATCTTCAACTTTATTTACTGCCTCCTGTGAATTAGGGAGTAGTAAGTAGGCCATTAGAGGAAAAGATAGATAATATATATTATGCAGATAGAACAACAAGACAAGAAAGAAGAAAGTAGATATCTTTCACTGGCATTTTCAAGTGGTGGTGGAAGGGATAGTAACTAGTGATTATTAAAGGTGTATTAAAAGAGAAATCAGGAACCTCAATTTTTTATTCTTTCTGTTCTTAGAAAAAGAAACAAATGATGAACTTTCTTCACCCTTGCTTGAAAGGAGAGAGGGAAAGGATCTTATATCTTCCTATTTTGTATTAATCATATTCAACTGTTTTACATCTAACCACTGACAACTTATGATTGTATCACCAATTTTAAGGGTTTCCTTCTTTGCTATTCTCTCTAGCTTTTCTTATTTAATCCTATTACAATTCTTACCTAATAATCTTCATTGCTATCCATATTTTTATGTACTCAGGTCTAGTGAACAGAGAAATTATAAAAATACCAATAAATGCTACAAGTTTGGCTTTATTTTCACTGAACGAGAAACTCTTTTTGAAAACTGCATTTAGTTGCCTTTGAAAGTCTTTTGGTATGGAAGACTTTTGGAAAACAAATGTACAAATAGAGATTTTTTTTTCTTTAACAAAGTAACATGTATGTTACTCAATATGTAGATATTTATAGATTATATTTTTCATTCAAGTTAAAAAGGAATATTTGCAATTGTAGAAAAACCTCGGGTGGAAAAACAGGACACTTTTACAGAAAAATTAATTACTCAGATCATAAAAAATCTTCAAGTGAAAATTTCCAACATCCATATTCGTTTTGAAGATGATGTAAGTATTTTAATAGATAATACTTGTTTTTATGTACATGTATATACTTATATCACTGTTTATTGACACCTAATCTGTAGTAGTCAACCTATTAAATGCTGGAAATTAGAGGTATACAGAGCTGAAGATGAAATGATCTTTCTTTTCTATACTTATAGTTGTAATTTGCAGTCCTTCCTTGCTTTGATTACATTTTCCTGAAATGTTCAAACATCAGATTATGAAGGAAAATGTCTGTCTTATCATCACCTTTGATGGATGGAAGTTATAAATTTAGCTGTTTATGTATTTTTAAAATACTTTCTACTATATCTCTTGGGGAGAGTACTGGTCTAAGGAATCAGTAGAGCTAAATTGATCAATAGAATCAATTAACTAATTGATTTCAAATAGATCATATATTCTCTCTAAAACATATAATAACTCCTCATAGTACTATAGTGAGGGTCAGTCATTTTAAACTTTTTTTTGTAAACTGAAAAACATGCAGATACTGTACATCCTAATACATTGATACTTAATATTTTAATTAGTATTGTATTAGGAAAAATATAGGAAGAAAAATTGTCCTGGAAAATACTAAAATGTTTTCGAATGTTTCAAATTGTATACTTCCCAGAAAGTGAACTTTTTCTATAATGTGAATTTTGTCTAATTATTAAAAATCTGAGTAAAATTTACTGTTTTTCCTCTTTAGATCACAAATCGAGGAAACCCACTGTCATTTGGTATTTCCCTTCAAAATCTCAGCATGCAGGTACTTTGTTTAAAAAGAAATTTAACCATATTGTGCAGTATAGTTCATCAAACTTCTAATTACTATTTATGTCTATGTCAGAATAGGTGTCTATATAGAATGTGTACAGACTGAATTGGAATTGAGAACAGGTAGTTTCACATTTCAAAAAATGGTTGATAATCAGATTCAGTTTAAAATATGAGGGCTTATTATTTGCTGATTATGATATTTGATACTTTTTTCACTTAAAATAATCCATTTCTGAGTTTTAAATGAGCAAGTACAAAATAAAAGTAATTGCCGTTCATTGGGATTTTGTCTATGACTCCTTTTTTAAAACATGGATCCATTACAAGCAAAATAAAAATAAGCCAAATGATAAGTTATTCAGTGGGGTAAACTGAAATGCTGTTATTAGGTAGAAAGATAAGAATGGAGAATTAGCCATTAGGTTTGGCATTGTGAAGGTCTTTGGTACCTGTGACAGCAGAGGTCCTGACTATCACCTTTGGCGGTCCTTGGAAACTTGTCCCCCAGCCCGGACTTATTTAACTAGGAACGCAGGTTGAGGCCCAGCAAGCCATGTTTTAAAAAGCCCTCTATGTGACCCTGTTGCATGCTAAAGTTTGACAATCACTGTTCTAATCCATTTAGTTCTTTGCAAAAAATAAAAACTATTTTTTAAAAATAAGATTCACCTTTAGTGACTTTTTATTGCTCTTAAAATAAAGTCCACAGTTTTATTTTAAAATAGTTTATAATGCTTTTGTCATCTGGCCCCAGGTTAACATTTCTGCTTTTCTTTTTTTGTTTGTTTTGCATTATGTTCTCTGACCATACTGGGCTACTTCAGTTGCCTGAACCCGTTGTGTATTGGCGTATCTTCCTAGTCTGAATCATATTCCCTACTGCCCTTAGAATCAGTAATTTCTATTAATATATATTAGGTTAGACATCACTTTCTCCATCACACTACTGAGTTCTCCCAGAGTGCTGGATCTTAAACCTCTTTAGAGGCATTTCCCTGTTTATAATTGGTTATATACTTGTTTGCTTTTTCAACCAACAGTGAGCTTCCTGGAAGCAGAGACTTTCTTGTGGTCAGTTAATATTCTTTCAATGTTATGTTTTTAAGGACTTTTTTCAAGGGAAATTGGTCTAGGACAGATAGAGATGATTTATTACTCTGCCATTTCACATGTAAATAACATTTTTACTGCCTTTTTTCCTTCTCAGACAACTGATCAAAACTGGGTTCCATGTTTACATGATGAAGCTGATAAACTATTTCGTAAGGTAAAATAAACAAATATTTTGTCAACCCACAGACTTGATAAAAGAGACTTCTAGAAAGGCAAGTGGTAATATGTAATATGGATTTATGTGAATTGTGTCTACTCTCTTAACTCTATGACTCAATTATTTGAGATTTCTGAAAATAGCATGTTAAAGATCCTTCAGAAAAAACAAGATATATAATAAACTTTATTTATAATAAACTATTTGTTTCCAGTTAATCCGATTGGATAACCTTTTTGCCTATTGGAATGTGAAGTCTCAGCTGTTTTACCTTAATAATTATGATGACTCATTGGTAAGTAAATTTTTTTATATGTCTGCATTTTTTATATGTATGCATTTATTACTATCCTATCTCACATAAAGTTTTATTCATTGTCATTTATCTAAATCAGTGGTCTTTTTTAATGTAAAATCTATTAGCAGAATTTACAGAAATGGTGAAGATATATGTCTTTATACAAACATGTATAAACACACACACCCCTTTTTATAATTGACATACATTATATTAGATTCAGGTGTGCAATTTAATAATTTATATATATTGTATTTATTGCAAAATGATCACAATTATTCTGGTTAGCATCTGTCATAGTTACAAAATTTTTTCATGAGATCAGAACTTTTAATTAAGATTTATTCCCATAGCAACTTTCAAATATGCAATACAGTATTACTAACTATAGTCACTAAACTATATGTTAAATAGCCATGACTTATTTATTTTCTAACTAAAAGGCTGTACATCCTGACTCCCATTACCCATTTTGCCACCACCCACCCTCTAGCAACCACCAATTTCTTCTCTGTATTTATGAGTTTTTTTTTTAAGTTTTAGATTAGAAATATAAGTGAGAATAAACAATATTTGTCTTTTTCTGTGACTTATTTCACTCAGTGTACTGCCCTCAGATTCTATCCATGTTGTCTTAAATGGCAAGATTTCCTTTTTATGGCTGAATGATAATTCCATTGCATTTATGTCACACTTTTATATCCATACATCTGTTGGTAGACATTTAAGTTCTTTCTATATCTCGGCTATTGTAAATAATGCTGCAGTGAACAGGGGGGCGCACATATGTTTTTGAGTGAATGTTTTTGTTGTCTTTGGATAAGTAACCAGATCTGGAATTGCTGGTTATATGGTAGTTCTATTTTTAATTTTTTGAGGAACCTTCATATTGCCTTCCATCTTGGTGGTACCAAGTTTACGTTCCCGCCAACAGTATACAAGGCTTCCCTTTTCTTTGTATCCTTTTCAATACTTGTTATTATCTTTTTGAAAATAGTCATTCTAACACACATTAGGTGATATCTAATTGTGGTTTTGATTTGCATTTCCCTGATGGTTAGTGATATTGAGCATTTTTTTTAAACACCTGCTGACCATCTGTATGTCTTCTTTGGGAAAATGTTTTTTGTTTTTGTTTTTTTTTAAGGCTGTAGCACCTGGTCTTAGGTGGTCTCCCATCCAAGTACTAAGCAGGCCCAACCCTGCTTAGCTTCTGAGATCAGATGGGATCGGGTGTGTTCAGGGTGACATGGCCATAGGGGAAAATGTTAAGATTCTCTGTCCATTTTTTAATCAGATTTTTTTGCTATTAATTTTATGAGGGTTTTTTTTGTGTGTGTGTTTTGGATATTAATTTCTTTTCAGATATTGTGAATAGCAAATATTTTCTCCCATTCACTAGGTTGCCTTTTTATTTTATTGACGGCTTCCTTTGCTATGTAGAAACTTTTTAGTTTGATGTAGTCTCACTTTTTTGCTTTTGTTGGCTTCATTTTTGTTGTCAGATCCAAAAATACATCACCAAGACTAATGTCACAGAGCTTAACATGTATGTTTTCTTCTAGGAGTTTCATGGGTTCAGTTCTTCCATTCAAATCTTTAATTTTTTTTGAGTTAATTTTTGTTTATGGTATAAGATAGTGGTTCAGTTTCATTTTTTTGTATACATTGGTCCAGTTTTCCCCAAACCATTTATTGAAGAGATTGTCCTTTCTCCATTGTATATTCTTGGCTCCTTTGTCATAAATTGATTGACTGTATGTGCATGGGCTTATTTCTGGGTTCTCTGTGATGTTCTACTGATCTATGTGTCTGTTTTTATTCTAGTACCATAGTGTTTTGATTACTATAGACTGGTAATAGAGTTTGAAATTAGGTAGTGTGATCCCTCTAGCTTTGTTCTTCTTTCTCAAGATTGCTTTGGCTACTTAAGGTCTTTTGTGATTTCATACAAATTTTAGGATTGTTTGTTCTTGTTCTGTGAAAAATGCCATTGGAAATTAGTTGGGGAATACAGTGAATTTGTACATTGCTTTTGGTAGTATGGATATTTTAACAATACTAATTCTTTCAATCTATGAATATGTAATATCTTTCCACTTCTTTGTGTCTTTAGTTTCTTTCATTAGTGTCTTATAGTTTTAAGTATACAGATCTTTCACCTCCTTGGTTAAATTTATTCCTAGGTATTTTATTGTTTTTGATGTACCTATAAATGGGATTGTTTTCTTAATTTCTATTTCTGGTAGTTATTAGCGTATAGAAAATGTAATAGATTTCTGTATATTGATTTTGTATCCTGCAACTTTACTGAATTTATTTGTTCTAACAGTTTGTTTTAACACTTCTAAAAGCTGACATGACTGTGTTATGTCATCTGTAAATAGTGACAGTTTTACTTCTCTCCAATTAGGATGGCTTTTCTTCCTTTTTCTTTAATTTTTTTTTCTTCATCTAATTGTTCTAGCTAGGACTTCCAGTGTTATGTTGAATAAAACTAGTGAGAGTGGGCATACTTGTCTTATTCCTCACCTCAGAGAACAAGCTTTCAGCTTTTCACCGTTGAGTATAATGTTAGTTGTGGGTTTGTCATATATGGCCTTTACTATGTCGCGGTACATTCCCTTTATACCCGTTTTGGTATAGAGAGTTTTAATCATAAATGGACATTGAATTTTTTCAAGTTTTGTATATGTGCCTGTATGTAAACACATTGATATATACATATGTATCTTAATGCTTAAAGTATTCTTTTAGAATAGTAGTATAATGAGATATTGTGTAACTACTGTAATATTTTTTATATAAATAAGCCCTCCTAAGTTTGAATTAACCTGTTTTTTAAATTGCTTCTAAACCTTTTTCTTTTGAATATAATAGGATTTTGTCAGATGTAGGTATATTGGAAATAATATAAATAAAAGCAGTTTGTCTTTTAATAGGACTACTTGAAGAGAGGTATTGTTGATCAAAATATTGTTCCAGAAGGTTATGAGTTTGGTGAGTAAATTTTATAAAATAAAAATTGGAATTAAAGTAAGCAGCATAAATATTATATGAATGTTGTTGATCCCACTGTGGTATTTAATGTAAATTTTCTCATATAATTAAATTAATTTACATATATGTAAAAGCAAAACTTTTTTTTGTCATTCATTAGGGAGCTTTTGCCTGTATTTCAATGCTAGAAAAGAAAAATGTCCCATAAGAAAAGTTGTAATAAGTTATGAGGTCTCTAAGGGCTCCTCAGTAACAATTATGATAGTTTTTAAAGACATTTTGACATGGCAGCTACAACTTAATAAGTCTAGCTGTTGCAGTCTTAGTGTGATCTTATTATTTTAAAAATGTATATTTACAATTTTTCTTTATCCTTTTTTTCTGGTTTTAAATTTTCTGAAATGAACATTTAGTACTTTAATAATCAGAAGTGAGTTACTAAAATATACAGAGAAAAGAAGCGGATTTGACCTTTCCGTAGTTTAAAGGAATGGTTTGTGGTTGTTCAGCAACATTAACGACCTACTTGGGATTTATGACTTTACAGTGAGACCAATCTGTGGTTTTATGTTTTTTCAGGTTCAGGTGTAGAGTAAATAAAGAAGCAGGTTCAGGTGTAGAGTAAATAAAGAAGCAGCTTTATCCAGAATTAGGGTTTTGCCTAGTAAGTACCACCTAAGTGAGAGAGCAGAGGAGTTAAGGGTGAATGCCAAGGAATGATGGAAATAACTGATCAGGGAATTTCAACAGGTAGGGAGGGAACTGAGAACATGAAGCAGAGGTGAAGGACAGAGAAAAGGTAGAGATAGTCTCAATGAATGGTAGGTCCCACAGGATTTGCAGTTTTGGTATACGAATACTAGAGAGATAAGTCATGGTGGTAAGAGAGTTGGATGCTTGAGACCAATTTTATGGAGAGGTCAAGGATATTTTATGGTAAGGTCTAGTTGATGAGGTAAAGGTGCGGGAGTTTAAGGAACTGAGAGGCTGTGGTTTGGGAAAGATCATTTGTGTTTTGAAATGTCTTAGAAATTAGAGTTGCTAGGAGCTAAAGTCTGAGAGACGTAGGAGAGGGTGTAAAGCCCAGGGATGGATAGATAATTGCAACTAGGAAGGGTACAATGGGTGATGTAGTCTTATGTAGCATGCGACTTAAAGCTAGGGGAGAAGAATAATTTCCTTTTTCAAATACTGATGTCATTTATACATATACTTTTTAAACTTACTATATCCTTCTATTTATGTACATAAATTTTTCTCATTTTTACCTGTGTAGTATTTTATTGTATGGATAGATACACCATAATGAATTTAACCTGTCTCCTGTTGGTGACTTATCTTCTTGTTTCATTCAGATTAAAAGTATTTTTGGATGCTTCACGTGTAAAAAAAAATTAAGTGCTAGCCCTTAATGATTGAAACAAAAGAGATATATTACCTTTGTGTATAATTGAACTTATAATTTAATGTTTGATCTCTATCTAGATTTTGCTATTACTGATCTCTGTCCACATTATTTTTATTCTTTTTGGCACTCAATAGAAAGGGTTGAGAGATACCTGTCTTAGATTATGAGATGAGCCAAGAAGGTTATCCTGAGAAAATTCTCACTCATTTTCTTTCTTCCTTTTACAAATTAAAAGGGAGACATGGATACAGAGAAACTTATCCGAAATTATAATTATATAATGGAAGTCATTGGTAATCTTTTCTCCTTAGCATTTCTAATGTACATTTATTTGTAAAAATTAATGTTGTTAAAACTATTTTATTGGACTATTTTGTGTTTCGGTGAGTGTCCCTGCTTTTAAGGGTTATAGTGGTCTTCAGGGGAAGGTTACTTAACCTTTATTATACTTTCAGAAGACAATACAAATTATAGGTAGAAAAAAGATAAAAGAACCTTCTCTAATGAAGTGACAGTTCATCTAACCAAATCATAGCAGTGTGGAAATCTAGGAACTGTAGACAGTAAATATATGAAAAAAAATATATATGAAATGAAAATCATTATTTTCGACTTGATCCTTTTAGTATTTGAGACTTTAGAAATATAATTCAGTTTAATTTTTAAAAATTTGTGTTGTTTTCCAGTATTTCGCCCTATATCTGCTAATGCCAAACTTGAGATGAATCGCCGATCTGATTTTGACTTTTCTGCCCCCAAGATAAACCTGGTTGTTGAATTACATGACATAGCAATTGAATTTAATAAACCACAGGTGATTTTTTTAAAATGGCATTTTGAATTGTGAGTTATAGTTTAACAAAAACAAAACTAAGATTTTAAATGTTTTTCAGAAATTTTTAATGTTACATGGAAAATTTTCTTTTTAAAAGTCAATAATTTAACTTTTTTCTCAACAATTAGAGAAAATCTGAAACATTTAAGGACTTTAATTTTTTTCATTTTTTAGTATTTCAGTGCAGTGGAGCTTCTTGAATCAGTTGATATGATGACGCAAAATCTTCCATATAGGAAATTCAAACCTAATGTACCTCTTCACTACCATGCCAGAGAATGGTAAAATGTCTTAAATTTTAAAAATTGAAGTGTAATTGACATACAACATTGTATTAGTCTCAAATGTACATTATGATTTGATATTTGTATATGTTGCAAAATGATAATCACAAAAAATCTAGTTAATATCCATCACCATAAGTAGCTACTTTTTTTTCTTGTGATAAGAGCTTTTAAGATCTACTGTCTTAGCAACTTTCAAGTATGTAATACAGTATTATAAACTCTAGTCACAGTGTTATATATTATAATCCCCAGGACTTATTTATTTTATAAATGAAAGTTTCTAGCATTCACCCATTTTGCCCATCCCTACCTTCTGCCACTGGCCACCATTAATCTCTTCTCTGTGTCGGTGAGCTCAATTTTTATTTTTTTGTTGTTTTGTTTTAGATCCCATATATGAGGTCATACAGTATTTTTCATTCTCTGTCTAACTTAATTTACTTACCATAATGCTCTCAAGGTCCATTCATGTTGTCACAAATGGCAAGATTTTTTTTTTTTTTTTATGGCTGAATAGTATTGCTGTGTGTATGTGTGGTGTGTGTATTCACATTTTCTTTATTCTTTTGTTGATGGGGACTTTGGTTGTTTCCATGTCTTGGCCATTGTAGATAATATGGCAGTGAACAGGAGGGTGTGTATATTTTTTTCGATTTAGTGTTTTCATCTTTTTTTTTTTTTTTCAGATAAATACCCAGAAGTGGAATTGCTTGATTTATTATTTTTTAAGATTTAAAAATATATAGCATAAAAGTTAACTTCTTGATTTTTAAAAAAAATAATTTAAGATACTCTGTTTAAGGGCCGATACAAACTATAGTTTGATTTGTGATTAGAAATTTATGTAGCTGCTATTGCTTATTATGCTAATAAAATTAAGGAATGTTTTCTAATGGAATTTACAATTGGAGATACTAGAATACTTTTTCATTTTTGGAATTAAACTTTGTCCCAGTTAATTGTCTATCAGTGTCTTTAAAATTTTTTATATATCTGTATCAGACACATTAAACCTATATTATTAAACCTGAAATGGTTATTGGAGTCTATAAAGTACTATTCCTTTTTGAAATTCAGAAGTCTTGCTATTCCAGTTATTAAGCTCTTGCCTAATTTCTAGAAGTTGTAAGTACTCTTTCAGTCAACTTTTTAATTACTCTTCAGGGGACTAATGTGCTATTTGCCAATTAATAATGTAATGTTTTTTTTTCTGTAGAGCTATATTTGTTGTAATAAAATTCAGTGATTTTACCCACTTTCACTTAGGAAAGAGATAATATTTATTATGAAGACAAACATGGTTGGAAAAAAGCAAGTGCTTGGATAATATACCATTTTCATAGTCTTTATTACAGATATGTATGTTGTTAGAGTAGAAGTAATATAAATTATATTTTATATCATTGGTTCGAGCATGTTAAGTGTAGGGTTTTTGTTTTTGTTTTTTAACTAGGTGGGCTTATGCTATAAATGGTATTCTTGAAGTAAATGTTTGCCCCCGCTTACGGATGTGGTCATGGAAGCATATTAGAAAACATAGGCAAAAAATGAAGCAATACAAAGAACTGTATAAAAAAAAGCTAACAAATAAGAAGCCATCTGATGAACTTCTCAACTCTTTGGAGGTTAGCATTAAAAAGAAAAAATGCTTAGTATTTTGTACTACCTAACCTTTCAGTCTATAGTGACTAACGTCCTAATTATTCTAATTTTGATGACCATTCTCTGTCTCATTTACTTAGATTTTTTTTATACTCCTATTCTTAACTTCAGCTTAATGATATAAGCTCTGGTGTTATTCTCCTGGGAGTTTTTGGAATTCGAGATTGTTCTCTGGAGAGATTTCAGTTCATGCAAATAGTAATTTGAAGCCTGACAGTAGTAAGACATTTTTAACTTCATATACCTAAACAATATTTGCCTAATTGATTCCAGTATTCTTTGTGTCAGTTTGAAATCCTTACATTAAGTCACCGCAGCAGTTCCCCATGTTACCATCTGACTGCATTAATCAAAAAAAAAAAAAATTTCCCGTACATATTATGCCTACACTTATAGCCACATCTGTGCTCATGTATTCCATGTGCCTTTCCTCATCTCTCTGCCTATCCCAGTTTTACTCATCCTTCAAGTTCTGCTTATGACCCATCTCTTGTATGAACTTCCCTGAATTATCTGCTCAGATAGAGCTCTTTTTTTCTTAGTTCCTGTGGTATTTATAGTCTTTACCAGCAACTTAACATTTAATTACCTATCTTAAGAGTTCTCTAAGTATTAGTCATCTTGTCTTTTAGCATTATGATGGTACATTCTAGAAGGGACTATTTTACAGATCAATAAAGTACAGCTTAGAGAGTCAGACGAGAGTTAGCTTCTTGAAATTAATGTAACCATTCTGAATCCAGACCAATTTCCAGATATGAACTATCTAAAGATTTTTATTTTATTTTTAAGCTAGGAGACTTTCTGAAGACCTAGGCTATCAGAAATGTTTAAGTTTTTAGAGGCCTTTTGGGGTAGTTGCAGATTTCCATACTTAGCTTTGGATCTTAACCTGAATCTTCCAAGTCTGCTGGATAGTAGAACCCTGACTTTAGTTGTTTTCTAGATAATCGTAGTCCATGGTTGCTTCTCTTTTGGGGAAAAAGCTGTTTGAGCATGAAACTTTCAAAATAATCATGGACAATGTAGAGAGATGTAATGAAAAATTTAGCTTATCTCAGTTTATTTCAAAAGCCATAACAACTTTGGAAAATGTAAGATTTAAAAACAAATTTTAAGTGTATCTATACCTACCTGGATTATCTTAATGATGACATATGAATTTACACATAATATGAAGGACTTATTCTATTTTTAGTTGAAAGTACCACTAATGTATTTAACCTTAGCTGTAGTTAAAACCCAAAGTCATTTTAAACAGTGCATGTATAGTGTTTTTTAGTATGCATCTGTAAGTCTTGTAGAGTTGTTACACTTATGTTCATGACATGTCTGATTTCTTTGTTCAAAAAAATTACTTTATCACTATTTCTAAGCCTGACATATATATAAGCATTGCTTCTCAGAATTTAATAGGAATGTTATGTTGATGTATGATTTTTTTCTGCTTTCTGTTATATCTTTAGTGCATCAGTTTCATAGATTATATACCAAACTTATTTATATAAACATATTTTCCTTTATATTTTTAGGAGTTGGAAAAAACCCTGGATGTATTTAATATAACTATAGTGAGACAACAGGCAGAAGTTGAGGTAATTCCAGATTATCTTTTAGTAAAAATAAATCTAAATTCCATATAGATCTGATAGGTGCTATTATTAGTATTGTGCTGTAATATATAGTTTCCTAAAAGGGGTTCACATTTGCTTCTTTGTGTTATAAGAAAATGCGATTTCATGTTTTGCCACATCTGCTTAAATCATACAGGTTCTATGGGAAGAATATTCTTTCTGAGTAATTGGGTTTATCAGAGACTCAGAGTTCATGTGAAGATGAAAAGCCAATTTTTTTTTTTTCCAATTACCATTCCTTGTAAGACAGTGGGGCTAACTACCTGGTAATCCTAAATTCTTTTTTTTTTTTTTTGGTTAGTGTTGAGGTTATTGTGTTCTGTCATCAGTTTGTGGATTGATTACATTTATTCATTCAAGTAGGCAAATTTTGGAAGTATCAGGATTCTATTTCTTTAGATTGTTAAATAAGGAATAATTTGCCATTTATTTGAAAATTTATTCATTTTAGGTAAAGAAAGCTGGATACAGGATTCATAGAGAAGGAACAAACTATTCAGAGGATAAAAAAGGATGGTTTAGCTGGTTGTGGACCTGGTCAGAATCAGATACTAAAGTACAGCAGCCAGACCTGAAACCCGGAAGTATGTCCATTTTTTTTATAGTAGTGCAGTCAATCATCAGGTTATGATAGTGTAATCGTCTGTGTGAAAATTAAGTTTTGCAGAGAATTCTCTCTCATTAAATAGACGTTGTAAGTATGTATGTGTATGATGCATAATTTATCCTTATCAATAGAATTACTATTAACACATTGTAAATATATGTCAAATAAAAATTAAACAAATATTTTTATGTTACTAGTGTTTACAAAATAATTTTATGTCCAGAGGATTTAGGAAATGCATATAGCACAGTAGTAGATAAATTTAAGTTCTGAAAGTGTATAAACCATGTAAATTTTTGTCGAAATTGCTTTTTGGAAAGATTTTTGTTTCCTAAGCAGATGCTTAAGATTATAGCTTTGAAGTCTTAGAGGCTTAGGTTTACATCCTGGATCTATCACTTATTAGCACTGTGGCCCTGGTAAATTATTTAAATTCTTTGAACCTCAATTTGAAAATTTGTAAAATGGGAAATTATTATATTCAGGGGTCTCCAGTCCCCGGGCCACAGGCCATTACTGGTTTGTGGCCTTTTAGGAACCAGGCCCTACAGCAAGAGGTGAGCAGCAGGTGAGCAAGCGAAGCTTCATCTTTGTTTGCGGCCACTCCCCAGTGCTAGCATGACCACTTCAGCTCCCCATCTGATCATCAGGCATTAGATTCTCATAGGAGCACCAGTCCTTGGTGCCAAAAATGTTGGGGACTGTTGATTATATTAATGCTATATACTTTGGGTGCTTTGTTGCCTAGCAGAGTGCCATTAAGTGTCTTAAATACAGTTTGCCATCTTGTAAGCTCTTGCTTAATACAAATATTTAGAAATTTAGTTACTAAAAATATATATTTAGCAATTTATATTTGTTGAGACTACTCTTAAAATTGCCAATGCCACTCTAACGTTCTGTGATTATAATTTCTTAAAAGTATTATAAAAAGTGAAATTTGCATTTAATTTATTAAAGGCAGCTAAATTATGGGTTAGTTACATCTTGTAAGTAGTTAAAAACACAAAACACTTCTTTCATGATTTGTAGGTCTTGAAGAAATGTTGACACCTGAAGAAAAAACTTTACTCTATGAAGCAATTGGCTACAGTGAAACAGCAGTTGATCCAACCTTGCCAAAAACAGTAAGAGGTTTTCTTGCCTTACACCTCAGAGTTTAATGATAGAGATGCCTGTTTTTAATTCTTTCAGAAATGTGTTACTGACTTGTTCTGTAATCTTTTTCTGGGTCTGTAAACATTCTATTTACTTTAATTTTCAAGGTAGGGAAAAATATTTTCCCCTATTTCTTAGTGTTATTTTGTTATTCTTTAATATATAAAGGGTTGTTTTTAAACTATTTTCTGGTGTTTTGAAAGAATAAGCTCTATGAATATGTATATATTTTTAATTTTATTTCTCTGACTATAATCTAGTTTGAAGCCATGAAGTTTTATGTTCACTTGAAAAGTATGTCTATTGTTCTAAGAGAAAAACGACAAAAACCTGAGCTGTTAGATATTGTAGTAGAAGAATTTAGCACTTGCATTGTTCAAAGACCAGGAGCGCAAGCAATTAAGTAAGTATTAATTTATTTTATAAGAAAAAAGTTTCACTGTGAAATTGAAGTTAGATTACAATTTTACAGTATTTTGTAAGGAGTGCTATGGCTTAATGTATCCTTTTGTATTTTTAGGAACTTAGCTTTTTTCAGAAATCTATATATTTTATAATTATTAAAATAATATATGTTCAATAGAAAACTGCATGCCGAGGAAACATAGAAGGTTGTAAAGGATAATACAGAAATATCAGCAATCATATCGTACAAAAAGTAACAGCATTAACAATTTCGTTTTTATCTGGGAATATTTTTTTGCCTCTGTTTTCAAAATAGCTTTATTGAGATATAATTTACATATTAAACATTCATTGATTTGAAGTATAATATGTTTATGACACTACATTGTATACTTATTACATTGGTATATTTATCAGGTTGTGCAACACTTACCACTATCTAATTCCAGAACATTTTTACACACAAATAAAGAAACCATGTACCCATTAGCAGTCACTTTTCATTCCTCTTCTCTCTCCAACGTCTGGCAAGAACTAATTTACTTTACATTTCTAAGAATTTGTCTGCCTTGGGGATTTCATATGCATGGAATCGTTTAATATATGGCCTTTTCTATCTGGCTTCTTTCACTTTGCATGACATTTTTCAGGGTTCATCCATGATATGGCATGAATCCGAATGTAATTTTTTTATTGCTTAATATTGTATAGATAGATATATCACATTTAGTTTGTCCATTCATCAAATGATAGATATTTGTTTTGTTTCCACTTTTGGGCTGTTATGAATAGTGCTGCTATGGATATTCATGGGCAATATTTTATGTGGTCAATAAGTTTTAAGTTATCTCAGGTATATATCTAGGAGTAGAATTGTTGTATCATGTGGTAACTCTGTTTTTAATGTTTTAAGGAATTGCCAGACCTTCCCAAAGCAGTTGTACCATTTTACATTCCTACTACCAGAAGTGTAATAGGTTTCCAGCTTATCTCTTTCCTTGGCAACACTCATCTATGCTTTTGATTATAGCCCAAAGATTCTGATGAGTGTAAACTGAAATCTCACTAATTTTGATTTGCGTCTCCTTGATTGCTAATGATATGTAGCATCTTTTCATGTGCTTATCGACTCTTTCTTTTGCCCATTTTTAAATTAAATCATCTTTATTATTGAGTTATGAGTTCTTTATATGTTACTGATATGTTTCTTAGAGAAAAGCATGGAACATATTGTCCCTCCGAACCTCAAGAAGGAATCAATTCTGCTGATACTTTGATTTCAGAATTCTGACCTTCAAACCTGTGAGAATTAGTTCTTGCTTTAAGCCACTCAGTTTGTGATACTTTGTTACAAGAGACCTAGTGAAACAACGCTGTGGATTTTCCAAACTATTTTTGAAAAGACTGTGTTTTGTCCTCCGTGGTCACTGAAAAGTCTCTATTCCATATTTCACTGGTTAGCTGGTGAACTGACAGAGATTTTCTTAAATTCCTAGAGCCAAAACAAAGCAAAGAGAAATAATCTCTCGGTCTTTGCACTTAGCCGTGAGCTGTGGGACTTCTTCAACGTATGCCAGGCTACCTAAAACTCTGCCTTAGCCTTCACCTCCTGCTTGCATGGAGCTCACAGATCTGCTAGAGGAGCAAGCCTATGCCCCTTTCAGGTCTTTCTGAGCATTCATTGGGTCCCTAGCATGTGTGTTGCACAGGGCTTTCGTAGTATATGTGTTGGCCTTTCTGAGGCTTTATTCCCCCTAGAAACTTCCTTATTAGCCTCCTTGTTCCTGGGTTGTTGAGCCTGTCTGGTGCTTGCCCCATCCACTGCCTTTTGCTCCAGGCAACAATGGTTAGTGCTTTTCTTTAAATTTTTGCACAGATGTTATTTCGCTCTCACTCTCTACACTGGTTCCTTAGGGATGGATTATCAGGTCAGAATACCTGACCAAAGTCTTTTAAGAACAAGGCTCCTATTTTAGCTTAGTTAGGCTGCAATAATAAAATGCCGCAGACTAGTATTATAAACAACAGAAATTTATACCTCACAGTTCTGAAGGTGGAAAGTCCAAGATCAAGATGCCAACATTGTTGGGTTCTGAACGAGGCCCTCTTTCAGATCTGCTGACTTCTTACTCTATTCCCACATATAGGGCTCTCTCTAGGCCACAAATCCCATTCATGAAGTGCTCTGCCATCATGACCTAATTATTTCTCGAAGTCTCCAGCACCATCACAATTGGGCATTTGGATTTCAACAAAGAAATTTTGAGGCACTCAGACATTCAGATCATAATAGTTTGTATTGGTCTCCTGGTTCCAGCAAGCCAGACCAGGAGTGTGGTCCACCATCCCCCATAGTCACTGCTGCACGGGGGAATGGTGGGATGTGGTAGGCATTTAAACAAAAATGCCAAAGTGCTTTCTTTCTGAAATTAAGTTGTCTTTTCCTTCATTTAACACTTTACTGGTTGTCGTAAGTTTTTGACTGAACCCCAGACTTTCAAAAAAAAGTTGATTCTGCCAGTTGTTACTAGTTTAATGACTGTTTCAGTGGATAGAGAGATTCTTCGGGCACCGTACTCTGCCATTTTGAATGATAATACTTCATTTTAAGACTTTATTTTTGTAGAGTAGTTTTAGATTTACAACAAAGTTAAGAGGGTGGTATAAACATTTCCCATGTACCTCCTGCTCCATACACATGCACAGCCTCCCTATTATCAATCTCACTCACCAGATAGTACTTTTTTTTTCTTCACCAAGGGCGAACCTACTTTGATATAATCATAATTACTCAAAGTCCTTAGTTTACATTGAGTTTCACTATTGGTGTTGTATACTCTGTGATTATGGACAAACATATACAGATGTGTTTGTTTTTATGGTGTCACACAGAGTATTTTTGCTGCTTTAAAAATCCTCTGTTCTGACTATTTATTCCACCCCCTAAAACAGTGATCTTTTTACTGTGTCCATAGTTTTGTCTTTTCCAGAATATCATATAGTTGGAATCATACAGTTTGTAGCCTTCTCAGATTGGCTTCTTTAACTTAGTAATGTACATTTAAGCTTTCTCTATGTTTTTTCATGGCTTGATAGCTCATTTGGTTTAGCATTTATTAAACATTCCATTGGCTGAATATAGCTCTTATTTATCCATTCACCTACTGAAAGACATCTTGGTTGCTTCTAAGTTTTGGTAATTATCAAGAAAGCTGCTGTAAACAGCAGTGTGCAGGTTTTTGTGTAGACAAATTTTCATCTCTTTTGGGTAAACACCAAAGAGCATGATCGCTGGATCATATAGTAGGAGTATATTTAGTTTTTCTAGGAACCAGCGAACTGTCTTCTGAAGTAGCTGTCCTATTTTGCATACCACCAGCAATATATGAGAGTTTCCTTTGCTCCACAGCCTTGCTATTATTTGGTGTTGGTCAGCAGTCCAGATTTGGGCCATTCTAAGAATAGGTGTGCATTAGTGTTTTATTGTTTAATTTGTATTTCTCTGATGATATATGATGTAAAGCATCTTTTCATATGCAAATATATATCTGTGTCTCTTTGGTGAGATGTCTGTTAAGGTCTTGGGTCCATTTTTAAAATTCGTTGTTTTCCTCTTGTTGAGTTTTGAGTGGGGGAGGGGGAGAGAGGAAGAGAAGAAGAGAGAGGAAAAGAGGAAGAGTGAGAGAAGGGGAGAAAATGTATGTTTGTGTGTATTTTGGATAATAGTTCTTTATCAGAGGTGTCTTTTGCAAATATTTTTTCCCAGTCTTTGGTTTTCCTTTTCACTCTCCGTACATTAAAATCTACCATAATTCTTATTGTTTTCTGTTTTTTACTCTTTTGTTTCTGTTTTTGTCTTTCATGACTTTTTTTTTCCTTTTGTGGTTTTAATTGAGTATTTTATATGATTCCATTTTCTCTCCTTTTAGTCATATCGGTTATAGATTTGTTTTTTAAGCTTTTCTAGCACTTGCCTTAGAGTTTTCAATACACATTTATAACCGATCCAAGTCCACTTTCAGATAACAATATAACACTTCATGGGTAGAGTACCTTGTGATAACAGAAATATCCCAATTCCTTCATCTAATCCCTCTGATCATTGCTATTATTCATTTCACT
Source organism: Rousettus aegyptiacus (assembly GCF_014176215.1). Lineage (NCBI taxonomy): Eukaryota > Metazoa > Chordata > Mammalia > Chiroptera > Pteropodidae > Rousettus > Rousettus aegyptiacus. The sequence continues at coordinate 39,529,352 of NW_023416306.1, read as the reverse complement.
TACATATTAGCATACAAGAGCTTATATGTATGCTTATATATATGTGTGTAATACATGAAACTTATACAGAAGCATATATAATCAAATACATTGTTACTATTATTTTGAACCCACTAAATTTTAAATCAATGAAGACTAAGAAAAATAAAAATTTTTATTTTATTGTCACTTTTTCCTTCTTTTCCTTTATGTAGATCCAAGTTTCTTACATTTTTTCCCCTCTCTCTGAAGAAATTCATTTAATTTGTTTTGAGAGGCGGTCTAAGTGGCAGCAATTTCCTCCAATTTTTGTTTGTCTGAGAAGGTGTTTATTTATCCTTAACTTTTGAAGGAAAATTTCACAGGTTACAGAATTCTGGGTTGGAGTGTTTTCTCTGACACTTTAAAATTTTCACTATACTCTTCCTTGCTTGTATGGTTTTTGAGAAGACAGATGTAATTCTTATTTTTACTTCTCTGTAGGTAAGGTGTTTTTCCTTTGGCTTCTTTCAGGATTTTTTTCTTTATATTTGATTATCTATGGTTTGAATATTGGCCATAGATAGTTGTTGTTGTTGTTGTTGTTGTTGTTGTTGTTTTGGCATGCATTCTGCTTGGTGTTCTCTGAGCTTCCTGGATCTGTGGTTTAGTGTCTGACATTATTTTGGGAAATTCTTCGTCATTATTATTTCAAATATTTTTTCTTTCTGGTATTTTCATTATACATAGGTATACCTTTTGTAGTTGTCCCACTGTGCTTGGATAGTCTTTTTTTAGTCTTTATTCTCTGCTTTCCATATCTTTTGTTTCTGCTAATTTTCAGCACAGAGATTAATTTCCTTAGCCTTGTTCAGTCTCCTATTAAGCCCATCACAGGCATTCTTGTTATAGTGTTTTTTATCGTTAGCACTTATTTTTGTTTTTTTCTTAGGATTTCTATCTCTCTGCTTATACTGTTCATCTGTTCTTGCATGCTGTCAACTTTGATCATTAGAGCCTTAGCAAATCAATTGTAGTTGTTTTGAATTCCTGGCTATGTAATTTCAGCACTTTGCCATTTCTAGTTCTGATGCTTTTTCTGTCACTTCATATTGTGTTTTTTATCTTGCTATTTTTTCTTTTGATAGCCAGATACAACATATAGGGTAAAAGAAACTCGTAAGTAGGTCTTCAGTAATTTGGTTTTAAGATGTGGTAGAAGGGGAAAGTTATATAGTTCTGTGATTAGCTCTGTGTCTTTCAGTGAGCCTGTGCTTCTGGACTGTGTGACCTTAATCAGAATTTCTGTTTTTCCTACCCCTGGGATGGGATAGATGGTTAAAGTGGGCTGGATTAGGCATTTTCCTTTTTCCATATTGTTTTGACAGACCTGACTGGAACTGGGTATTTCCCTTCCCTAGGTCATTTTGGCTTTGATAATACCCCATCAGATTAGGCTCTGGTTAACTAGTTTGTCTAGAGGGTAGGCCTTATTAAGAAGAACAGAGTACTCTGGCATATATTTAAGTGGTTTCTTTCTCCTTCCCTTGCCAGAAGCATGAGGGGATTTTTCTTCAGTATTTACTGTGGGACTCTGGTCAGATTCCTGAAGGTATATCTCAAAGTGCAGTGGAGGCTTCCTTATGACTGGGTCTCCTGAGAGTTTTTAACTCTCTGAGTTGTGCACGCTGAGTCCCCAGTAGTTCAAGTACAGTTCACATTTTCCAACCTCGGCACTGGTGTTCATGGTGATTTCTTTTTGTGAGTCTCTCCTCTAGTAAGCTGTAACTTCTTGTATTCACCTGTCCGTCTCTGCAGGCTTGGGGGAAGTGATTCACTCTGTGTCCTGCCCTCTCTTACAAATCTAAAAAGAGTTATTGGTTTTTCAGTTTGTTCAGCATTTTACTTATAGTTAGTATGGTGTGGTGACTTCCAAGCTTTTTTTATGGGAAACCAGAGACCTCCAAACCTTCATAGCTTTTTTTTTCATAGCTTTTTTTTTTTAATATAGAAATTAACATATGAATAGGTCCTTTGTGAATTAATCTGTTTCAAGTCAGATCAAATTGTATATTTTCTCTGATAAGAATGTAATGGAGTAGCAGGAAGTGCAAAGTGAAATTCTTTTCATTTTTATTTTCAATTTTAAAAATACTGTTCACTTGTATCAATTGCTGATTTTTGTTGCATCTTTTTCCATGCAGATTTGAAACCAGAATAGATTCATTTTATGTTACTGGCTTACCAGACAATTTCACAAAACCACGCCTCCTGTCATCATTGGTCGATGGCACATCACTCTTCCAAATTACATTCGAGACAAATCCATTAGATGAAACTGTTGCTCAAAGGTGTATCATAGAAGCTGAACCTTTAGAAATGATATATGATGCAGTAAGCATTTTTTAAATTTCTTTTTTAATATATTTCAATTTGGTTTGATTTCATGACTAATTTTATGATACTTATTTTAACAGAGAACAGTGAATAGTATAGTGGAATTCTTCAGACCCCCAAAAGAAGTAAATCTAACACAGCTCACTTCAGTGACATTGACAAAACTTGAAGAATTTCGTGATAAGACAGCAACAGGTAAAAATGCCAGTATTAATTTTGGTAAATTAAATACTGAAGCCTATACTAAATTTTTAGTCATTTTAAACTGATTTTAGTAAAGTATACTTTATATTTCTAGACTGGATTGAGGTTAATCAAAGCTATCTGGTACTTTTATATTTAAATTCAGATATAACAGCAGTCGTTTCTTACACTCAGGTCAAACCTACTAACTATATTCAAGTTAATTACAAAATTTTGTTAGAATTTTTGGAATTATGTTCATGACAAAAAATGACCTTTCAATTCTTTTATAAAATCACAAGGCCTCTTGCAATGGCCTCTTTTAGTTTAATCACTGCCCTTACCTAATTCAACTCTGTTGGGACATTTCCTAATCTATGCCTATTCCGAACAAAATGTTCAGTTAAACTGCACAAGCTCTTTTTTAAAATAACTTTTTTATTTTTAATTACAGTTGACCTCCAATATTATATTGGTTTCAGGTTAACAACATAGTGACATTTATATAATTTACAAAACGATCACCCCAATAAATCTAGTAAACATCGGTCACCATATATAGTTATTACAATATTATCGACTATATTTTTTATGCTATACTTTACATTCCCATTACAATTCCGTAACTATCAATTTGCATTCTTAATCTCGTCCCCTTTTTCACCCATCCTCCCAACTCCCCTCTGTCTGGCAACCATCAAGATGTTCTCTGTATCTATGAGTTTTTGTTTGATTTTGTTGTTGAGATTCCACATATAAGTGAAATCATATGGCCTTTGTCTTTCTGTGTCTGACTTACTCCAGTATGCTCTAAGTTCATCCATGTTGTTGCAGATGGCAAGATTTCATTCTTTTTTATGATTGAGTAATATTCCATTGAATATGTCTGTTTTTTTTTCTCTCCCCTCCCCTCCCCTCCTCTCCTCTCTCCTCTCCCCCTCCCCTTCCCTCCCCTTCCCTCCCCTTCCTTCCCCTCCCTTCCCCTCCCTTCCCCTCCCCTCCTCTCTTCTTTTCTCACCCCTTCTTTATCTGTTCATCCATTGATGGACATTTAGGTTGCCTCCATATCTTGTCTGTTGTAAATAATGCTGCAATGAACGTATGGGTTCACATGTCCCTTTGCAGTAGTGTTTCAGTTTTCTTTGGACAAATATCCAGAAGTGGGATTACTGGATCCTTCTTTGTCTCTTGTTACAACCTTTATTTTAAAGTCTATTTTGTCTGGTATAAGTATTGGTATCCCAGCTTTTTTTGTTTTCATTTTCATGAAATATCTTTTTCCACCCTTTTCATTCTGTGTTTGTCTCTTGATCTGAACTGAGTCTCATCTACCTATGTGTCTCTTTTTTTTAAATCTATTCAGCAACCCCATGTCTTTTGATGGGAACATTTAATCTATTTACATTTAAAGCAATTGTTGATTGATATGTAATTATTGTTGTATTATTCATATTTTTGAACACTTTTTTCCCCTCTTCTTAAAGAAATCCTTTTAACATTTCTTGTTACATTGCTTTGTAGGTGATGAACTTTTTAGCTTTATCTTGTCTGAGAAGTCCTTTATCTGTCCTTTGATTCTAAATGATAGCTTTGCTTGGTAATCTTGGTCGTAGGTCCTTGCTTTTCATCACTTTGAATATTTCCTGCCAATCCCTTTGGGCCTACAAAGTTTCTGTTTAGAAATCAGCTGACAGTCTTATGGGATCTCCCTTGTAGGCAACTAACTGCTTTTCTCTTGCTGAGTTTGAAAGTTTCTCTTTGTCTTTAATCTTTGGCATTTTAATTATGCTATGTCTTGGTTGTGGGCTTCTTTGGATTCATCTTGTTTGGGACACTGTGATTCCTGGACTTACATGTCTATTTCCTTTGCCAGGTTAGGAAAGTTTTCTAGGCATTAATTCTTCAAATAGGTTTTTGTTTCCTTGGTCTCTCTTCTTCGGGTACCTCTACGATGCCAATTTTGGTACACTTGATGTTGTCCTATAGGCCCCTTAATCCATTCTCATTTTTTTGGATTTCTTTTTCTTTTTGCTGTTCCGATTGGATGTTTTTTGCTACCTTCCAAATCACTGATTTGATCCTCTGCTTCATCTAATCTGTTGATTTCCTTTAATATATTCTTCATTTCAGTTATTATATTCTTCATTTCTGACTGTTTATGTTTTCTATCTCTTTGTTAAAGTTCTCACTGAGTTCATCTACTCTTCCTCTAAGTTAATTGACATTCTTTTAACCAGTGTTTTGAACTCTGCATCTGGTAGACTGCTTGTCTATTTTGTTTAGTTCTTTTTCTAGAGCTTTGTTTTCTTCTTTCATCTGGGACATGTTTCTTTGTCTCACCATTTTGGCTGCCTCCCCGGCTTTGTTTCTATGTTATTAGGTAGATTGCTACATCTCCCAGTCTTGACAGGGTGGCCTTATGTAGTAAGTGTCCTGTGGGGCCCAGTGGTTTAGTCTCTCTGGTCACCAGAGCAAGGTGCTCCAAATGTGTCCCTTGTGTGGGTTGTGCGTGCCCTCCTATTAAAATTGAGTCTTGGTTGCTGTCGTTGTGTCAGTGGGAGGGACTGACCCTCAAGCTGATTGGTTGTGAGGACTGCCGGAGCTGTTGTACAAGGCAGAACCTGTGGAGCAAGATTCAATTCATCAGGGCTCTAATGCTTGCCCAGTGTGCTCTTTGGGTGTGTCATTTAGCGAGGTGGTAGGGTGGTGTCTGGTGTGGTCTGAAGCTGGCTACCATGTGTGTTGGTTCTAGGATCACTTGGGAGGGACTCTGTTGTAGGCCAAGGTCAGCTGCTGCCTGTGCCCTTCCTGGGGCCACTTGATATGAGCTACAAAGCGGTCTGCAGATGGTTGGCACTTATACTAGGCTTAGAGGTGCCTGGGAAAGGCTCGACTGTGAACTGAGGCCAGATGCTGCTTGTTTGGAGTTTGTGAACCTTTGAGAGATTTTAGGAAAGTCCATAGTATGAGCCAAAACAGGTCATTTGTATGTATGGAAGTGCCACTGGAATTGGCTTGGGTGGGCCCACAAATTGGTTTGTGCAGGATCTTAAGAGAGTTACCAGGGCAGGGCAAATGTTGTTAGCTAAGTCGATGGAGACTCAGATATGCCACCCACCTGTATGTGCACCCTGGCTGCACGGAGGCCTCAACAAAGAAACAATGGCTTCTGCCAGCACTACTGTTTGGGAGAAAGCTGTTCCTGGAGCCCTCACCCTAAAGCCAGATAATTCAGTTCCTCCCCATATGTACTTGGCACCTTTTGAGCAGCTGCTCCAATGGTAGAGATCAGAGCAAGTGAATACATCAGTGAGTAAGTCCATGTGCAGGCCCTTCAGGAGAAATGAATGGCAGGTGCGTCAGCCTCCCTCTTTCTTACTAAGCCACAATCTCAGCTGGTTTTCACTATCAGAAATTTTTCTTCCCAGCACAGGAATTCTAAACTGGAGAGGCTGTTAAGAGGCTGGGACCCCTCACTCATCAGGAGGGACCTCTGAAGTCAAGATACCCCTCCTGATTTTTAATCGCCACACGTGGGTGTTGGACCAGCCTGTTTTTGGTTTCCGCCCATCCTACCAATCTTGATGTGGCTTCTTCTATATATCCTTAGTTTAAGACTTCTGTTCAGTTATACTTCAGTTGATTCTCGATGATGGTTGTTCTGTAGTTTAGTTGGAATTTTGAGGTGGTCGTGAGAGGAGGCAGGCACAGTGGTTACTTACCTTGATCAGAAATTCAAACTGCGCATGTTCTCTATTGCATTATGAGATTATACACATTAAACAACTACACTTAGGTTTCTTTAATCGAGCTATTCAGAATTTTGCATGTTAGATTGTTATTGTCATTTTTAATTTCTCATAATTCATGTTAAAAGCTTTTCCTCATAGTTCTTTTGTAGGTTTCTTTTTTTTAATAATAATTTTAGATTTAAAAGCCAATGCTGGACTTCAGAACATAAAAATAATTTGATACACAAATCATGTGCAAGTGAAGATGAAATTTATTAGAATAAAACACCTGAAATGAATGAAATATCTAAGCATTGGGGAACTCCTGTTTGTTGCCGTTTATAGCTTACATATGGTTTCATTTAAGATGATTAAATAATCCAGAATTTTTCCTTTTTTCAGAAGTATAAATATCAAGTATCATTGTTCAATATGGTACATGTAGCTGTATTAAGTTCATCAGTTCTAATATAGCAGTTTTGAGTAAATGTGTTATACAACTTAATATTTTAAATGTTATCTCCTCAGTTTTACCCAAATTGAATTTATGAACTAAAAAAATTTGAGGAATCATTCTAATTTCGTAGTCAGTTCTATTTAATTAGGAATGCGCACATTGACTAACAAATATTTTTACTTTATATTGAAAACGTTTTGCTCAGGGTCATTTAAAAATGAATACTAATTTCACATTATTTTAAAACTGCTACCAATTCATATATTTAAAATTCTCTATTTCTTGAGTAATTTGTGAAAAATATTCATTGTGAAGGTTTAAATTTTCTGCAGGTCTATTGTATATTATTGAAACACAGAGAGTTCTTGATCTCAGGATTAATTTGAAGGCTTCATATGTTATTATCCCACAAGATGGAATTTTTAGCCCTACATCAAATCTGCTTCTTTTGGATCTTGGTCATTTAAAGGTATATACTACTAATATTTGTTTTAGAATATAGCATTTAGGGTATTTCTTTGTTTAAAATGTAGTTTTTAAGGCAGTTTGATTTGGAATATTGGTTTTTAGATTTATGGTAAATACTAGAATTTGAGATATTTTTTCTAATGAATAAAAGTTTCATTTAATTAGATAGTTTTCCTACATTTCTAAAAGCAAAATGAACATTTGAACTTTGCATGTCAGAGGCGAATCTAAGAATCATATATGTATATAGAATTTGAGAATAATGCTGAAGGAGTTTATTTCCTTTTCAATTTAAGGTTATTATTTGATTAATTAAAAAATATATATAAAATGGGTTCTGGAGGTAATAAAATATATTTTCAGCCTTCTGAAATTTTCTATGCGTATAACTTTAGATATTGACATTTTAATCTTCCTATTAAATAATCCTAAATTGAGAGATGGTAGTCTTTTACTTACCTTTTTATTCAATTATGTACATTTTTCTTAGTTTTGAGTAGAGAATCATTTTTTTGTGTTTTTGTAGATATACACTGTTCATTATGGTACACACTGGCCACACGTGATTGATTAAGTTGATTAAAATGAAATAAGATAAAAAGTCAGTTTCTTAGTGACATAGCCACATTCAAGTGCTTATTGTCATAAGTGATTCCTGTATTAGTCAGCACAGATGGAGAACTATTCCGTAATTGTAGAAAGTTCTATTGAACAGCAGTGCTCTACATCATTAAAAGTAGAGGAATATCTATAACAATTGAAAGACCCAGGAGGAATAGATAATATTAGAATGCTCTTTCTTGCTACCTAACAGCTATTTACCTTTTCTTGATATCGACCTTCTTTATTCTACTTTTTTACTCTTTAATTGCTAATTATATAGTCACCTGCCGTATTTACAGTTATAACCTTTATACAACTAATTACTCATTTTAATTTGGTTATGCAATTGGTTCAAGGCAGTATGGCATAGTGGAAAGAGCGTAAGTTCAAGAGTAAGGATGTCAGTCTATTTTCGTGATCTTACACAGTTTGCTTAACCTTTTGCTTTAAATTTATTACCTTTCAAAGAAAGATAATCAATTTTGATTGTGTACACATGAGCTATATAAAATAGGGAAAATGTTAAAAAATAACATGTGTATATGTATGTGTGTATATATATATATACACACATATACATAAATAAAAAATATACTACTGTGGAGCGATCTCCAGATGTTTATATGAAAAAAGTAGCATGTATAGTTTTACAAGCTATATTTTTCTTTTGTTTTCGATAAAAAGGCTTATGAAATTTTTACAAAATTTAAATGCATTATTCTCCAGGACTGACTTGGTTCCCCACTTTTAATTTAAATAATGGGGAAATATCAGTTAATGTGTAAAACTTTGCTTCTTACTCACACTTATTATACCTTTCATGGATAAGAACATTTCTAGTAGCCTTATATGTTAACTTGTGAGTTTATTCTTGCCTGTCAATTTTTTATATTCTGAAAAATAAAAACTTTTGTTTTTTTCATTTTGGAATATTTTACGTACTCTAAACTATTACAATTAACTTTCAGGTGACAAGTAAAATTCGTTCGGAATTACCAGATATGAAACAAGGTGGGACCAAACTTGAAGAGATAATGCATAGAGCTTATGATTCCTTTGATATTCATCTTACAAGCATACAGCTACTTTACAGCAGAGTTGGTAAGTATACACAGTGCATTATTTATGGTTCATTTTGCTGAAGTGATTAATTTGGTTTTTGACAGTTTCTCTAAAGACTTTCATCTTAAATATGTTAGAACTTTTATGTTTTTAAATAGGATGTACATAGGAGATAGGAGTAGTAGCTCAACTAGGAGTGATTTTACTTTGCAAAAGGCATTGTCAATGTTTAGAGAAATTTTTGGTTGTCACAGCAGGACAGTAGGGGCACTGCTAGTATCTATCTAGTGGGTGAAAGTCAGGGATGCTACTAAACATCATACAATATAGAGGAACATGATCCCACAACAAAGACTTATCTGGTATAAATGTCAAGTGCTGAGAATGAGAAATCCTGACATAAATCAATGTTTTCCAACCTCGTCCAAGTTTTTAATATACTTATTAAAATTTTACACTTTTAATATACTTATACTACACAATGGGATAACCAGAGAAGACTGTTCAAGGGCTGAGGCAACCTAGGGACTCTGACAGCCCCGGTGTAAATAGCCATTCAGAGACTGAGGAAGATCACAATTTTTAGGTATACTTTACCGCATTCACTTTGGTGTAAGAGTCTTTGTGTCAGATATAGTTTTTAGGATGAAGTCAACAGAGCCAGAAATTCATTTGTCAAGGAGCCACTAAGGAAGTGAGAGAGCCCTGACTAGTTGAGCACTCCTCTCACTGTGTCATATAGCTTCTGAATCCCTAGAGTGTTAGTGGACATTCAGATAATTGAACAAAGGTGGTTCGGTGGCTGTTTTAGAGCTCTATATGTATGTATATGGTCAAATTTTAATTATCTAAACTAATTAATGAGAGGCAATTGAGAATCCAATATAATGGTTATTAAAAATGTTAGTTTATGTAGGGCTGGATCATTTTGATTTTATTTAATTATGTTTGCTTTAGGATGATAAAATTGATTTCTGTTTTTGTTATATTTAAGTTGGTGTAGAAGGAGCCCAGAAGTATACTGGGTGGCAAATATAAATTGTTTATAGAAATTAATGACTTTTTTTCAGGGAATAAATTACTGTATCTTGGTATGTTTAATATATTTCGGTCACTAGTTTTCGAAATATATTAGGTATTTAATAATTAATATACTGATACTTTGTGAAAAAATTTTAAATATATAATTATTGTCTGAAAATTATTGGAATTCCTTGGAATGTTTTTGATAAGCATTAACTATTAATTAAATCTTTTTTGAGCAAGGTTTTTTAAACATTGGGTTACTTTATGTAATTGTCATAGAATCTCTTGGCAAATACTAAAACACAGGCTTCTAAATATCTTATTTTTTTAACTTATAAGTTGAGAAATGAAGAAAGTATTCCATTTATCTCAATATCATTGGAATTTAAAATTATAGTAAAGTCCATTTTGTTACCTATCTTTGAGAGTCTAATTTTTCATTGGCTTTGTTTTCCTTGACTGTTTTTTCTGACTCATGGAATTATTAGATTCAAACGAGGTAATGTATATAATGTATTTCAGTGCATATCTTTTAGCCGTTTTTTTTTTTGTGTATGAACCTATGAGTATATGAGATGTATTTGTGTGGTATTTATGAGTTGGGAATATTTGCAAATGCATTTTTTACATGGTTTATGTAGTTTTATATCCTGATTTTCCTTTCGTTTACCCGTAATATTTTGGGCAATTGAATTTATGATTTATATTGACTAATGTTCAAAAGCCATTTTCTTATTGAACATCTAGACTTATGACACTGCAGTAAATATTGGCACAGAGTCACATGTTAGCAGACCTGGATATAAATTTCAGCTTTACCACTCATTAGCCTTTTGACCATAAGCAATTCCTTTGAGTCTGTTTTCTAAAAATTGGATGATTATACATCGTTGTGAAAATTAAATGGAAATTTAGACATTGCCTAGAGCAATGCCAGTTGTAAATCATGAATAAATGATAGCTTTTATTAGTTAATACTGAAGAACTGCACCTTTCCCTCCCTTTATCCATTATTGCCTTAGAATCATGTTGCTTTTTAGATAAGGTATCTGGCTGGTGTAGGTATCAGTGGATGCACAGTAGATATGATTAAAAATATGTCACTTTTTTTTTTAATAAGCTTTTTTTCTGTTAGAACGTAGGTCTTGTCAAGCAGAAACAGGACAATGATGAATTTGCCTGCCAGTTTTGTATATCTGGGAAATGTGGTATTACTAAGATTATCTAAATGTGCAAAGGTTACTCTATCATGCAGTGTGTAATTATGAAGTATTAATAGTAATTTTAGGTTTAGTGTGTTTTTCAAATTATACATGTGTTAAACAAGTACTTTTTTCTGTAATTAGGCGATAATTGGAAAGAAGCACGAAAACTCAATGTATCTACACAGCATATTTTGGTCCCTCTGCACTTCAGTGTGGAACTCTCTAAGGCCATGGTTTTCATGGATGTAAGGATGCCTAAGTATGTATTGTCTGTTTCATATGATTATAGATTTTCTCAGTAATTCTGTAGCTAAAGAAAAAACATATTTTATTCTTTGTGTGTGATAAAATATACATAACAGTTCATTCACATTGTTGTGTGTCCATCACCATTATTCATCTCTAGAACTTTTTCTTCTTTCCAAACTGAAGCTCTGTACCCATTAATCATTAATGTCTCTCTCCTCCTCCTCCCAGTGTATGACAGTCACCATTCTATCTTATGTCTCTATGAATTTTTCTCCTCTAGGTACAGTTGACCCTTGAACAACCTGGGTTCGAACTATTTGGGTCCACAGATATGCAGAATTTCTTCAATAAATAAAAAATCGGTGGTCTGTATCCCTGGGTTTTCCTTCTGTGGTTTCAGCCAACTGTGGATCAAAAACATTTTCGATCTACGTTGGGAATTCATGAATGTGAAGTGCCAAGTTAAATTATATGTGGGTTTTCAGCAGTTAGGGAGGACGAGGTATCTAATCTTCTGTGTTTTTCATGGGTCAGCTGTACCTCATATAAGTGGATTCATAACATAGCATCATGTCTTCAAGGTTGATTCATGTTGTAGCATATGTCAGAATTTCATTTGTTTTTAAAACCGAAAAATATTCTGTTATATGTATATATCACATTTTGTTGATTTGTCCATCTGTTGATGGACATTTGGGTTCTTGTAATAATGTTTGGCTGTTGTGATAATGCTACTGTGAACAATGGTATACAAAATTCTGTTCAAGTCCCTGTTTTACTTTTTTTTTTGGTATATACCCAGAAGTGGAATTGCTAGATTATGTGATAATTCTGTTTCTAATTTTGTGAGGGATTGCCCTGCTGTTTTCCATAGCAGCTTCATCATGTTATATTCCTATCAGCAATGCACAAGGGTTCCAGTTTCTTCCATTTCTTTACCAACATGTGTTATTTTTTCATCATCTTTTTTTTTTTTTTAATAACAACCATCCTAAAAGGTGTGAAGTAGTATCTAGTTGAAGTTTTGAATTGCATTTCTCTAATTAGTGATGTACTTATCGGTCATTTATATATTTCTCTGGAGAAATGCTTATTCAGGTCTTTTGCCTATCTTTTAACTCTTTTTGTTGTTGTTGTTTTGGGAGTTTTTAAAGTATATTCTAGATATTCACTTTTAAACAGATACATGATTTGAATATTTTCTTTCATTTTGTGGATTGTCTTATCACTCTCTTGGCAGTGTCCTTTGATGCATTAAAGTTTTAAATTTAATGAAGTCTAATTTATCTTTGTTGCCTGTATGTTTTATGTCAAATTCAAGTAATGATTACCAGATACAGTGTCCCGGAGCTTTCTCTGTATATTTTTTTCAAAAAGTTTTTTATTTTTTGCTCTTATGTTTAGGGCTTCCATCCATTTTGAGTTAATTTTTGAATATGATGTAAGGTAAAGATCCAGCTTCATCTTGGTACCCTTGCTGAAAACCTTTTGACAATATATGTAAAGGTTTATTTCTGGGCTTTCTATTGTATTCCTTTGGTCTCTGTTTGTTTTTATGCCACTACAACACTATTTTTATTACTGTACTTTTCTACTGAGTTTTGAAATCGGGAAGTGTAAGTCACCCAACTTTGTTCTTGTTTTATAGTATTTTGGCTCTTTGGGGTCCTTGAGATTCCATATGAATTTTAGGGCGAGTTTTTACTATTTCTTACAGAATAAGTCATTGAGATTTTGATATGGATTTGATTAAATCTGTAAGTGCTTTGAGTAGTGACATCTTAATATCAAGTCTTCCAATCCATGAACATGATTTGTCTTTTAATTTATTGCAGCAGCATTTTTGTAGTTTTTAGTGTATGTCTTTTACTTCCTCATTTAAGTTTATTCTTTTCGATGCTATTGTAAATAGAATTGTGTTTTAATTTCCATTTTGGATTGTTCATTATTAATGTAAAAAGCTCAATTGATTTTTCAGGGTTATTTTGTATCCTGCAATTTTGTCAAATTTATTTATTAGTTATTATTAGAATTTTCTACATATAAGATCAGTTTGTTTTTGAATAGTTGTAATCCAAATTTAAACGGAGTTTGTTTTACTTCTTCCATTCTGATTTGGATGTCTTTTATTTCTTTTTCTTGTCTAATTACTCCGGCTAACATTTTCAATACTCTGTTAAGTAGAACTGATTCAAGTGGGCATCTTTTATCCTGAGGATACAGGCAAAGTTTTCAGTCTTTCACCATTGAGTATTAGCTGTGGTGTTTCCATATATGACCTTTATTATATTGAGGTGGTTTCCTTCTACTGTTAGTGTGTTGAGTGTTTTCATCATGGAAGCACGTTGAACTTTTCAAATACTTTTTATTAAAGTCAGATGATTGTGTGTTTTATTTTTGTTCATTCTATTAATGTGTTGTTTATATTTGTCTGTTTTCATATGTTGAGCCATCCTGGCTTTCCAGGAATAAATCTGACTGGATCTTGGTGTATAATCCTTTTAATGTGATGTTGAATTTTGTTTGCTAGTACTTTGTTAAGGATTTTTGCATCAATGTTCATAAGAAACATTGATCTGTAGTTTTCTTGTAGTGTTTTTGTCTGGTTTTGGTATTAGAATAATACTGACTTTAGAATAAGTTAGGAAGTATTTCTTTATCTTCAGTTTTTTGGAAGAGTTTGAGAAAGAGTCTGTGTATGTGTGTGTGTTGTTTGCTAGACTTCAGTGAAACTATCTGATCATAGGTTTTCCTTTGTTGGGAGATTTTTTTTTTTTAAGGCGACCTCACAGATTGAAAGGGCCTTGTCAGTTTACAATCCCTTATAATTTTATTTTTTATGCCTCTAGCACCAGAAACTTGATAGGAAGATAAAAATTTCCCATATATCCTCTGCACCCACACATGCATAACCTCCCTCATTAACAACATCTCCCTACCAGAGGGATACATTTATTTCAATTGATGGAAATACAGTGACACATAATAATCATCCAAAGTCCATGGGTTACATTGCAATTCACTCTTAGTGTTATACATGCTGTGGATTTGGATAAATCCATAATGACATGTATCCATCTTTATAGTATCATATAGATCATATCACATAGTGTGTTTTCCCTGCCCTAAAAATCTTTTGTGATCCACTTATTCCTTTCCCACCCTCAAACCATAGCAAACACTGATCTTTTTATAGTGTCCATAGTTTTGCCTTTTTCAGAATGTCATATTGATGGGATCACAATATATGTAGCCTTTTCTCATTGGCATCTTTCACTTGGTAATATGCATTTAAGGCTCTTTCATGTCTTTTCATAACTTCATAGCTCTCACTCTCTTTTTTTAGTACTGAATAATCCACTGTCTTATGTACCACAGTTTGTTTATCCATTCACCCACTGACATCATGGTTGCTTCCAAGTTTTGGCTATAAAGTTGGAATATAACCTTATGTGGATAAGTTTTATTTATATAAAATTATGAATAGAGATGCTCTAAACATTTGTGTGTAGGTTTTTGTGAGGACTTAAGTTTCAGTTTCTTTGGGTAAATATCAAGGAGCATAATTGCTGGACTGTATGGTAAGATCATGTTTACTTTTGTAAGAAACCACCAAATTTCTTCCAATGTGGCTGGACCCTTTTGCATTTCCAACAGCAACAAATGAGAGTTAAATATCATTGCCATTTTTTGGAATTATCAGTATTCCCAATTTTGGTCATTCTAATAGGTATATCTCATTGTTTTAATTTGTATTTCTTTGATGATATGTGATGAGGAGTATCATTTCATATGCTTATGTTTATGTTTATGTTATCTATACATCTTTAAATGGGGTATCTGTTAAGGTCTTTGTCCTATTTCAATCAGATTGTCTTCCTGAGTTCTAAGCATTCTTTGTATATTTTTGGATAACAGCACATATTTTCTATCAGTGGCTTGTCTTCTAGTTCTCTTAATATTGTGTTTTATAGAGCAGAAGTTTTAATAAGTTCAACTTACTGATCATTTTTTCAAGAATTATGCCTCTGTATTTAAAAAGTCATGACCATACCCAAAGTCATCTAGGTTTTCTCGAATTTATCAATTTGGAGTTTTATAATTTTTCATTTTATATTTAGGTGCGTGATCTATTTTGAATTTTTATGAAGGTTATGGTCTGTTGTGTAGATTCACTTTTCTTGCATGTGTATATCTAGCTATTACAGCACCATTCATTGAACAGAATGCCTTTGCTCCTTTGTCCAAGATCAGTTGACTGTATTTATGGAGGTCTATCCTGGGCTCTCTGTTCTGGTCCATTGATCTATTTGTTTATTCTTACTGTAGGTTTTATAGTAAGTCTTGAAGTCAGGGAGTGTCAATCCTCCAATCTTATGTGACTCCTTTAGTATTATGCTGGCTATTCTGGGTCTTTTGCCTCTCCATGTAAATTTTAGAATTATAATATCCATTAAGAATTAGCTGGGATTTTGCTTGTGATTGTATTGAATCTATAGATCGGTTGGGAAGAACTGACATCTTGACAGTGTTCAGTTTTCCTATTCATGACATGGAATATCTCTTCATTTATGTAATTTTTTGATTTCATTCATTAGAGTTCTTCAGTTTTTGTCATATAGATCTTGTATATATTTTGTTAGGTTTATACCTCAGTATTTCTTTTTAAATGCTAATATAAATAATATTGTAGTTATTTAAAATTTTATTAGTTTCATGTATACAGTGCATCGGTTAGCCACTTATATAGTTTATAAAACAATCCCCCAATTGCTCTTTTTCTTCTCTGGCTATAATAGTATTATATTTTTAATTTCAAATTCCACTTTCCATTGTTGAGATATAGAAAAAAGATCGACTATTATATATTAACTTTGTATCCTGCAGCTTTGCAATAATGGGTTATTAGTTCCAGGAGGTGTTTAAAAATTTTTTTAAAATTATTTTATTTTTTGGGTTTTCCACATGGGTGTTCATTTCATATGCAAACAAAGACAGTTTTATGTTTTCTTTTTCACTCCATATGCCTTTTTCTTCTTCTTCTATTTATTTTTTATTTTTTGCCTTGTTGCATTGGCAAGGACTTTCTGTGTGATCTTAAAGAGAAGTGGTAAGAGGGACATCTTTGCTTTGTAGCTAATCTTAGTGGGAAAATGTTGAGTTTCTCACCTTGAGTGTGATGTTAGCTGTAGGTTTTTTGAAGATATTCTTTATCAAATTGAGGAAGTTCTTCTTTATTCTAGCTTCTTGAGGTTTTTTTTTTTTTTAGCATGTATGTATATTGGGTTTTTGTCATATGCATCTATTTATGTGATCATGTGATTTTTCCGTTTTAGTCAGATTTGATTTTTAAACTTGGTTTTAGATGTATAATATCTTGGACAAATTATTTGAATTTTCTAAGGCTTAGTTTCCTGATGGGAACAATCTACATATAGGAATTTATAAGAAACAGAATGAAAATAGCTCATCTACTTCATAGGTTGTGAGAACTATTTATGATAATAAATATCAAGTGTTTTTCTTAATTCCTATTCATGTAATAAACACTTGGTAAATAGTAATTGTCAGCTGTCCTTGGTAAATACTAGATAATAAACATAATAACATTAGAAAATAAGCCTCTGAAAAATAATGAAGTTAGTTCATCTAATGAGACTGGTCAATAAAGTAAAATGTAAATTTGAGTGGAAATTGTCAAATAATTTGTTTATGGACTGAGGGCAGTTTTTATTGCTCAAACCACATTTGATTATTTTAGGATAACTTAAGAACAGTTGTCATTTTAATTAATGCACTTAAATCATAATGAAAGTTGTTTTATAATGATTCTTCTCTTTCGAAACAGATTCAAGATTTTTGGAAAGTTGCCACTGCTTTCTTTACGAATCTCAGATAAAAAACTGCAAGGGATTTTGGAATTGATTGAAAGCATTCCAAAACCCACACCTGCAACTGAAGTGCCTGTCAAACAATTTCAGGTAATGTTATTTACAAAATTAATAAAAGTACAAATTAAAAAATATTTTCACCAAGAGTATTTGTAACAACCACAGAAATTTTGGGTAAACAACCAATTTTAAATAGACCTTTAAAAATTTTATTTTAAAAGAAAAGAGTCTATGGCCATGCTATCCTGAACAAGCCTGATCCCATCTGATCTTGGAAGCTAAGCAGGGTCAGGCCTGGTTAGTACTTGGATGGGAGACCCCATAGGAAGACCAGGTGCTATAGGTGTAAAAAATAAAATAAGGAGGGATTGTAAGCTGACAAGGTCCTTGCAATCTGTGAGGTCAACCAAGGGTTGCCTTGCCTTAAAAAAAAAAAAAAAAGAAAGAATTCATCTATATTAATTGAATTGTTTCTTTTTGTTCTTTTAAGTTTTTTCATACATTTTGGATAGCCACTCTTATCAGATAAATGTTCGTTAACATTTTTTCCCAATCTCTGTGTTTTCATTTCCCTTTCTTGATAATGTCCTTTCATGTATACAGTTTTAAAATTTGAAGTCCAATTTATATTTTTCTTTTGTTGCTTATGCATGGTTATTGTTTGCTGTCACATCTAAGAAGTTCATATCCAAATCCAAGATCATGCAGCTTTATCCATCTTTTCTTTAATGATTTGATGCTTTTTAAAGCTCTTATATTTATTTTGACCATTTTGAGTAAATTTTTACATACAGTGTGAGGTAGGGTATCAAACGTCATTCTTTTCATGTTAATCTCATTGTCTCCTTCCCATTTTTTAAAGAGACTGTTCTTCCCACTGAGTGGACTTGGCACCATTGTCAAAAATCAGTTGACCATAGTCATATAGAATGATTTCTAGACTTATGTCTACTGGTCAATAAATGTCTGTTCTTATACTAATACCATACTATTTTCATTACTGTAGCTTTGTGTAATAGTTTTGATTTGGTAAATGTGAGTCTTTTAATTTTATCCTTTATCATGATTGTTTTAGTTATCCATGCTCCTTGCAGTTGCTGGTGAATTTTTGGATTGGCTTTTCCATTTCTGCAAAAAATGCAGTTGACATTTTAATGGAATCTGCAGACCACTTGTGTAATGTTCCCATGTTAAAAAGATTAAATCTTCCAATCTTTGAACACAGATGTCTTTCCATTTACTCAAATCTTCTTTGATTTCTTTCAGAAATATGTTATAGTTTTCATTGTACAGCTTTTTTACCTCCTTGTTTAATATTTTTGCTAGATAGTTTATTCTTTTGGATACTAGTGTAAATGGAATTATTTCCTTAATTTCATTTCTGGATTGTTCATTGTGGGTCCATCAAACCACAACGGATTTACATGTTGATCCTGATATCCTGCAGCTTCGCCGACTTTAGTTATTGGCATTTGTAGTTGCTTTTGTGAATTGTGCTGAATTTTCTCTATGTAGGATCATGTCATCTGAGAATAAATATGGTTTAACTTCTTTTTCAACTTGAATGTTTTGTTAATTTTCCTTAAGTAATTATTATTATTACATAACATTAGTGCAAGAGAGCATCTTTGTCTTTTTTCTGATGTTAGGGGGAAAGCTTTCAGTCTTTCATCATTGAGTATGATGGTAGCTTTGAGTTTTTCATAAATGCCTATCATCATGTTGAGGAAGTTCTCTACATCTCCATTTTTGTGCGTTTTTTTTTTTTTATCATGAAATGGTATTGATCTTTGTCAAATTCTTTTTCTGCCTCAATCTAGCTTTTTTATTTTATTAATCTGGTGTTTTGTGATGATTTTTATGTTGAACCACCCTTGCTTTTCCTAGCATAGATTCTACTTGGTTATGATGTATAACCCTCTTAATAGCCTGTTGGGTTTGATTGATAGTATTTTGTTCAGGATTTTTACATCTGTGTTCAAATGGCATATTAGTCTATAGTTTTCTTTATTTGTCGTGTATTTGTCTAACTTTGTTATCAGGCCTAAGTGATTGAGTTAGAAATGTCCTTGCCTCTTATTTTTTGAAGAGTTTGAGAAGGAAAGTTTTCATTCTTTTTCAAAGGTTGATAAAATTATCTAGTGAAGCCTTCTGACTGTTCTTTCTTAGGAGGATTTTGATTTCTGATTCATACTCTTGTTAAGAGCCTGTTCATATTTTCTGTTTCTTCCTGAGTCAATTTGAGTAATTGTGTCCTTCTAGGAATTTGTCCATTTCATCTAGGTTATCCAATTGTTCATAGAATTTTTTATATTTATTTTTATTTCTGTAACGTTGGTAGTAATTTGATTTTGATTTATTCATACTTTTTCTTTTTGTCTTAGTTTAGCTGAAGTTTTGCCCATTTTGTTGATCTCATCAAAGAACCAGCTCTTGGTTTTGTTAATTCTCTCCATTGTTTTTCTGTTCAGTATTTCATTTATTTTTGCTATAATCCTTGTATTTCTTTATCTTTGGTAGCTTTTGGTTTAGTTTGATCTTTATTTTCTAACTCTCTGAGGTATAAAGTGAAGTTATTGATTTGAAATCTTCTGTTTTAATGTGTGCTTTCTTAGAGCAATGTATTTCCCTTTGAGCACTGCTTTCAAGGTATCCCATAAGTTTTCTTATGATGTGTTTTCATTTTTCTTCAAATATTTCTACAAAATATTTGTAGTTGCTTTTGTGACTTTTTCTTTGACCCATTGATTTTTTTAAAAAGTGTACCGTTCAATTTTTATTTATGATTTTTACAGTTTTCCGTCTGTTATTGGCTTTTAGCTTGATTGTATCATGGTCAGAGAAGATACTTTACATGATTTAACTCATTTAAAAATTTTCGACACTTATTTTGTAGTCTAACATGATCTGTTCTAGAGAATGCTTTACATGTACTTAGAAAGAATGTATATTCTCTTTTTGTTGGGTGAAGTGTTCTATATGTGTCTATTCTGTCTTTTTGGTATACAGTGTTGTTCAGGTCCTTTTTCTCCTTATTGATCTTATGTCTAGATGCGCTGTTCTTTATTGAAAGTGAGATATTGAAGTTGAACTATTTCTAGAACTTTCTATTTCTTTTATTTTGTCAATGTTTTCTTCAGATAGTTTGGGACTATATTGGTGCATATGTTTATAATTGTTGTATCTTCCTAATGATTTATTTGTTATATAACTTTTTTGGCTTTTGTTACAATTTTTCTTGTAAAATCTTTTGTTTAAAATCAATATAACCCTTGTGTTTTGATTGCTATTTCTATTAAATATCTTTTTTCATCCTTTCATGTTTTTGTTAATTTATGTATTTAGATCTAAAGTGAATCTATTATAGACAGCATGCCATTGGATCATATGTATTTTTTTACCCATTCAGCCAGCTTATGCCTTTTGATTGGATGTTTCAATCCATTGATCTTTAAAATAATGACTAATAAGGAAGGACTTTCTTCTGCCTTTTGCTTTTTGTATTCTTTATGTCTTATACTCTTTGTCCCTCAATTTCTCTGTTACTGCCTTTTTTTTGTGAGTAGTCAATATTTCAGAGTGAACTACGTTGGTTTCCTTCTAATTTTCTTTGTGTATACTTTTAGATATTTTCTTTATGGTTAGTATGTCAATTGTATTTAACATTATTTATTTATAATATTGTGTTTTGAATTGATACCATCTTAACTTAAATAGCATACAAAAACTCTTCGCCAGTACAGTTCTGTCTTTTATACATTGGGTTCTCATTAACAGTTACCATTTTTTATATATTTTTCTTTTAAGTGTGTAGAAAATAAAATGTCTACATGTGAACTATAAATACAATATTTACTTGCTTACATATTTGCCTGTGTGTTCATCTTTACTGGAGATCTCTATTTCTTTGTATGGCTTTGAGTTTACTATCCCGTGTTTTTCACATCAACCTGAAAGATTCTCTGGCATTTCTTGTTGGGCAAGTCTGGTGATAACAACTCCTTTTCAGATGTTGTTTGGCAGTGTCTTAATTTCTCATTTTTTTAAAGAATAATTTTGCCATGTATAGAATTCTTGGTTCATTATTTTTCTTTCAGCAGTTTAAATATAATTTCATTACTTTTTTCCTTAGTGTTTCCTATTGAAACTGGCTGGTAATTTATCAGGGATTTCTAGTATGTGGTGACTTTCTTCTCTCATTGTTTTCAAGTTTCTCTTTTTTTTTGACTGTCTTTTAACTGTTTATAATATATTTCATGTGGATCTGTTTGAGTATGTTATTTTGATTTCGGTAAACTTGTTTTTTTAGATTCACATTTTTAATTAAATTTGTGGACATTTTTTGGCTATTATTTTTTAAGGTATTTTTCTACCCCATTTTCTTTCTGTTCTCCTGCTGGTATTCTCATAATGCATATATTGACTCACTTGATAGTGTCCCAGAGGTCCCTTAGGTTGTAGTTACTTTTCTTTATTCTTTTGTCTTGACAGTTTTGGTTGGCCTGTCTTGGTGTTTACTGATTCTTCTGCTAGCTTAAATCTCTTATTGAGATTTTTCTTTTAGTTATTGTACTTTTCAGTTCTAGAATTTCTATATCATTTCTCCTTGTAATTTCTATCTCCTTATTGGTATTTTCTGCTTGTCATGGCCTCATCATTCTGTTTTCCTTTAGTTCTTCATGCTTCTTTCTACTACTCTTAACATATTTAAGACAATTTAAAGTTTTTTTGCAGTTAAATCCATACTTTAAGTGCTTTCTCTTTACTGTTGCTGGTATTTTCTCTGTTCATGGGCCTTACTTTCTTGTTTCTTTGCATGCATTATCTTACTGTAACCAGACAGAGGAATTATGAAAGAAAAAAAAAAAAACCCTACAGACTAATACGTTCATGAACATAGGTGAAAAATCCTTAACAATTATTACCAAATAGTATAATATTTAAAAAATATAATATGTTATAACCAAATCCATTTAAGAAAGCAAAAGTGGTTCACCAGTCAATGTTATTAACCACATTCACAAAGGATAAAAAGTATATAGAAGAGGAAAAATCCATTGACAAAAGCTAATAACCATTCGTGATAAAAAAAATTCTTTATGCCCTCAGAATAAAAAGGAGCCTCCTCAACCTGATAAGAGAACACCTAGGAAAAACCTATAGTTCACATCATTCTCAATTTGGAAAAGACTAAACGCTTTCTATCTAAGATCAAGAATAGTGTAAGAATGCCTTTTCTCTCTACTTTTATTCAAATTTAAACTAAAGGTTCTAGTCTCTGCAGAAGTCAAGAAAAATACAGACTGGAAATGAAAACATAAAACTGCCTTCATTGTAGATAACATGATTATTTATGCAGAAGGATATAAGGAATGAGGAAAAATACCACTAATAATAGTAAGCAAGTTTAGCAACATTGCAAGATACATTATCAATGTAAATAGTTTTTTTTAAAAAAACTATTAAGAAAAAATTCCATTAATAATAACATTAAAGAAGTTAAAAACTTAGGAAAAATTTAGCAAAAGAAATGCAAGTCGTATGTACCTAAAACTACGAGACATTTCTGGGAAAAGTTAAAGGAGACCTAAATAGAATGATATTCATAGTTGGAAACTGACTTTATTAAGATAGCAAATATCTCCAAACTTTATAGATTTCTCATGATCTCACTCAGAATACCAAAAGATTTTTCTCCTGGGAATTAAAGTACATATGGAAATATGAGGGGCATGTAGTAGCCAAAACAATTTTGGATAAGAGTAATGTTTGAAGATTTCTAATACTCGATTTGAAGTTTTATTTTATAGCTGTTTTTTTCAAGAAAGTGCTGTAATGGTATATTAGACTATAGGTCAATAAAGTCGAATAGAGTCCAGAAATAAATCCACAGTATAATATGCAGTTAATGTATACTTGATTTCTTACAAAAGTGCCAGTCCAACTAAGTAGGGGAAAGATAATCTTTGCAATAAGTTCTGAAATAACTAGATTATTATGTGGAAAAAATTATATGGAAAAAAATGAACATCGAACCTTACCTTATACCATACCTGGAATTTAACTTGAAATGGAACATAGACCTAAATGAAATGTCCAAGGGTTTAAACTTTCTTTGTCATAAAACATAAGAGAAAATCTTTGAGTTCTTGTAGTAAGTACAGATACCTTGGGATTTAAAAAGCACAAACATAGAAGAAGAAAAATAAATTACACTTCATGAAAATTAAAATTTTTTATTTCAAAAGACACGAAGGACACAAATAGGAAATGAATTGACAAATATGTGAATAGGTTTTTTATTATTCATCAGAAAAATGCAAAACAAACTAATCTTTTATGAATTTAGATGTAAAAAAATTTTATTACATACAAATTAAAATTAGGGCAGCACAGTCATTACCTTTGTGTGGTATGCCTGATGATTGTGAGGAGCATGGCGTAGGCTTCTTAGTTGCTGGTAATGTTCTGTTCTTGGATCTGGATTTGGGTGATGAATGTGTTTACTTTTTGAAAATTTATTGAACTTTATTCTTAGGTACTTCTGTGTAGTAGGTTATATTTTAATAAAAATCTTTTCCCAAAAGAAACAGGATTCCAATCACAAATAACACAAACCTATAATATGACATGTAACTATTACACATTTGTGAAATTGTGATTAAAACTAGGGTGAAATTGCCAGTGGCATTGGCAAAATTTTAAATATCTGGAAACATTAAGCATTAGTGAGGATGTGGAGCCATACAAACTCTAATACTGACATCGTGTAATGTGTTGCAATCACTTGTGAAAACAGTTTGATAGGGTAGTAAATATGCAATTCTGCTCTTTGATATATATGCACCATGGAAAGTTTTGCATATCAGCACTGGGAAGAAGTTTCAAGGGCACTTATAATGCCACTGTGAGTAAAAGCAAAACTCTATAGCAATACCGATTTTTATCAACAGTATAGTGGACAAAAAAATAGTGGTTTATTCATCAGTGGAATACAGTATAGCAGCAAGAATGAAATGTAGATAAAATGTAAAGATTGTTCTGTAGAATAATGTCACAGAAAAATATATGAGATATTTCCTTTTTCGACAGTGTAGAAAGATGCAGAGGTAAAATGCATTATGTAGAGAACCATTTATAAGAGGTTAAAAACAAAGTAAATAAAAGCAAGATCATGATCAGTGGTAGGGAATGCAATCAAAGCACATTAAGTTCCTCTAGGTAAAGGTATGTTTTGTTTCTTGGCCTGGGCGGAAGATTCAGAAGTGTCTTTTACTATGTTTTTAAACTGTGTTATATGTTTTTATATGCTTTATTTCCCAGAACAGTAAAAAAGGAAGTTTACTGAAACATTTTTTAAAAATTAAAAATAAAACTACAAGCTCTTCAAATCTAGAGGCTTTAAATATTGAGTCTTGTGGTTGTTTCTCATGGATGTTCTGGAGTTGGCTTCCTTATTCTATAAGACACCGAGTTTAGAAATATCTAAGATCTTTCTACTCAAGGCCTGTTAAAGAAATACTTAAAATAGTTCAACAATTTATATTTAGCCTTGAAATTGTAAAGTAACTTTTTTAAGTATACATTTTATAATTTACTTTTCTAATTCAGACTGGATTTTTGTTTTTCAGTGAATTCAAATTAGAGCTGTGTGTGGGTTGAGGTGTTTTGTTTTCATTTTTTTGAGGGGGATCAAAATTGTTTTAGGACTTTGGATAAAAGTCTTTGTGGTAATTAAAAGTGAGTTATTTTTCTTCTAGGTTCAGAAGTCCACTTCTTTGGGAACATCACAGATTCCACAGAAAATGCTTCCTCTCTTGGAAATTCCATGTGTTGAAGATGGTAAAATGAAGTGACTTTAGGAAATTTTCCTCATTATAAATATCTTATGGAAATCATTTTTTAAAATTTATTTTGAGACCATATAAAAAATTTCAGGCATTAGCAGATATTTGTATATTTTTCAGAAATTTTACTAAAATTCCCTTGAAATAATATAATTTGGATGTTAGAGTTGTTTTTGCAGTGGGATTTTGGTCCATGTTCACAAGGACCACAAGTAATTTAATGATCTGAATCTTCCTGTGAGCTAGGAGACCCCAAGAAACTTTGTAGACATCCAGTTCATAATATGTTACTTAGTTATTTGGAGAATTTTGTTACTGTTTTTTACTTTTTATATTTTCCTATAATTAAAGGAATAAAATCAAGCTTTAATACATTTATACATGAACACTAGTAAATATTTTGACATCAAATAGCAGCTTTTTCTTGGCTACTTTGGAAAGAAAAATAAAAAACTGTATGTTTTCAGGTTTAAGACTTGCAGAATTGCCAAATGTTAAATAATAGACATTGCCAAGTTGATCAGTTTTCTAGAGAATGTTTTCCTTTATGTGTGGTGGCGGGGGAGGGGAGATGAGGGAGAAGATGTTGTTTATGAGGTAATATACCCTAAATTCAGCCTTAGGTAATTAGGGATATACTTCAGCTGGTTTTAGTTTCCTTTAAACCTTTTTTTAATGGTTTTACTAGTTTTGGAGTTTTTCGTAATAGCGAATTCTAGAAATATGTCATATATACTTATATACATATAGATACACACATATATACTACTTATATATATATATACACACATATATACTACTTCACACACACACACACACACACACACACGAAGTAGTGCTTCATCTCAGTTTCTTCATTCAAGCTTCAGGACCTGCCTTCTGCTTTTAATGTAGAGATTCTAACTAATTATCCTGTTTCACTGTCCATGTAGAATGAGCATGTTAGTTTGTTCCTCTGAGTATTAATGATGTGGTAATCATTGGCATTGTCTTTTGCTATCCAGTTTTCTTCAACAGTTTTCAGATAGACCACTGATTTTAAAAAGTGACATTAAGCTAATGATTGCATTTTGTAATTTTTAATACTTGTCATCAAGAATGTTATTTGTTCAGATATAATCTATATTTTTAAAAACTTGTTTTCTCATCTTCACAATTTTTGAAATAGACCCTTCTTAGTATTTTAGTATTCATATTTATTTCAGAAAAAAATTATTAAAATCTTAAAAGTAAATCATTTTGATTATTGACTTAGTGTTCTGTGGTATTTAGATTCAGAGGAGGAATTTTTTGATGCACCAGGTAGTCCCTTGGAAGTACCTGATCAGTTAACTAAAGTTAAAAGTTATCAACAAAAAAAGGCTCAGAAGCTGGAGTGCACAAAAAATATGATTCAGTATAAAATAAGATTCGAAGTGCCAGAGGTACGTACCATGGTAAAATCGATGTGGTTTATTTAAATTGTTATTTCTGTTCACAGCTTATTTACATACTCTTATTACTTAGACGCACTGTTGCTTTTGTCCTGTTTAAGCTGAATCTAGATGTTACTGTGTGGTTCTCCCTCTTTCTTGAAGATTAATTTCTTAAATGAAGAATCAGGGCTTAGTTGATATATTATGGTATTTAACACATTTATTAAAAATAATTTTTGTGCAATGTGTGTATTGTATGGTTGTGTACTTATAAAACCTTCCCTAGGTTTTAAATACATATCATTTATATCATATATATACCTCATATGTCCTATACCATGATCCACATAAGCAATTTTTATTTAGATAATGATAGTTTATTTTTTTCTTTCTTCTCCAGGTATTGATTCAGTTTTATCACCTTGTTGGAGATTGTGAATTACCTGTGGTAGAAATTGAGGTTTTAGGATTGGGCACAGAAATTGAACTTAGAACATTTGATTTGAAAGCCAATGCCTTTTTGAAAGAATTCTGCTTAAAATACCCAGAATACTTGGGTAAGAATTTCTGTTTTTTAAAATAAATAATTTTATTGTTTGACTACCTACTGTAGAGCTTTTAATTCTCTAGGCTTTAAATAAGTACATTTGATAAAACATTCATAGAAAAATATCATATTATGAGTTAGTCTTTAACTTTTAAACTTGGGAATCTAGGTAGACCAGATAGAAAACGAAGATAATTTTTTTTCATTAAGGGAAATAAAAGTCATAGTTTAATTTTATTTTTAATTATTTGTATTAAAATTATTGGGGCAGTATTGGTAAATAAAATCAAATAGGTTTCAAGTTCTAATTCAGTAATATATCTTATGTATATTCATTGTGTTCACCACCCAAAATTAAATTTCCTTCTGTCACCAAATATTTGACCCCCTTTATATCTATCTACTGTCCCTCTTCTCAACTTCTCTCTGGTAACCACTAATCTACTGTCAGTGTCCATGAATCTTGTTTGTTTTTTGCTTTTAGTTTTACATCCCATATATGAGTGAAAATGTTCTCAACTTTTTCTGACTTCTCTTAGCATGATAATCTCAAGATCCATGTGTCACAAATGGAATCTTACGGCAGCGTAATATTCTCTTGTATGTTTATACCACATTTTTATCCATTCACCTATCAAAAGACACTTCAGCTGTCTTTGAAGGGCAGTGGGGGATTTAAGCTTCTGAAAAGGCCCTGAAGTTCTGGTACTGGCCCAATAGTCAGATGTAATTCTCTACTGCTTCCTTCCAAATCAGCCTGACTGAGTGGGTCTGGAGTGGATTGTGAGAGCCCAGCGGTGTGTGTGGCTATCTTCCTTCTGGTAGTGCTAGCTCTCAAGCTTTATCTGCCTTGCTTCTATTTCTTCATCTCTGTCACTGGGACTGGCTGCAGTGCGTGTTTCAGCTCTGGTTACTGAAATTTTCCTGGGGCTCAGTGATAACTCTAGGAGGGTGGGGAGTAGAAGGGAGGGCATGCTCTGGAAAGGTGGGGATAGGTGGCCAGGCGCTGTGATTCAGCTTTCTGCTAAGACACAGCTGACTGACATCCCTCTGC
This sequence comes from Rousettus aegyptiacus, assembly GCF_014176215.1. Classification (NCBI taxonomy): domain Eukaryota; kingdom Metazoa; phylum Chordata; class Mammalia; order Chiroptera; family Pteropodidae; genus Rousettus; species Rousettus aegyptiacus. Next base: position 39,501,259 of record NW_023416306.1, on the reverse strand, counting down.
ATTTGGTCTCTGCCATGCTCTCTGACCTGATCACTGTGCTCCATAGTGTGGAATATACTGATCACTCAGGCAAGACTGTTAGGGGCTTCAAAGAGTTAAAAAACCACTGTGTAAATTCTCCCCTCTCCCTTGTTCTGGGGGGGAACTTCATTCCCTCAGTGCTTGTCCTTGTGTACCTCTCTCTGTTTTTACCTCCCTTTCTTGCACAATTCACCCTTTCAGATGCTCTGATGCACCGATCTCTTACATGTGCTTGTGTGTAGGTTGAGTGTTATTTGTTGGATTGGAGATGTTCAGCTTGTAATTTCAGGGGGAGAGATCAGGGGAGAGATCCCTCATGCTGCCATGTTTCTGACATCACTCCAGAAATACGCTCAGTCAAGGTTTAATTTTAAATCTACTTAACTGGATACTACAACTCTGAATTTGTTTCCTATTGATACTGCAACAATTTACCACAAACAGTGTCTTATAACAATATAAATTTACTGTCTTAAGATGTCAAGAGTCCCTTTTTGGATCCTGTAAGAGAAGATTATTTCCTTACTCACTCAAGTGTTGACAGAATTCAGTTCCATGTGGTTTTGTTTCCCTGCTGAATGTTAGGTGAGGGTTGTTCTTAGCTCCTAGAGGAATCTCTGAGTTCTTGCACATAGTCCTCTGTTTCTCAGTACAAACACAGGGTGTTAGATCCTTTTCACATTGTCATCTCTCTAACCTCTTTTGCTTTTTTCTTCTACTCTTAAAAATGAAGGTGATTAGATTGGTTATATCTGAACAATCCAGGATAATTTCCTGTTAACCTTAACTTCCTCTGCGAAGTCCATTTTGCCACATGAAGTAACATATTTTCAGGTTTTGAGGGATTAGACCATGGAGATGCTTGAGGGAAGGGGAGTGTGGCGTTATTTCGCCTACTGTAAACACTTTATGTTCCAGAATTATAAAGGATAAATTATACCTGAGAAATTATTTCCACTTGCTGCACTAGGCATTATTCATGTTTCCTCCTTTACATTTTTGGTTTTTCCTTAAAAGATGATTTCAAATGGTTGATAGAATGATCAAGATAAACTATTCATTTCCAGTTTGGATGCATTTATTTTTTTTGTCTTTACTAATTGCACTGGTTAGGATTTCTAATATGGTGTTCAATAAAAGTGATGAGAATCAGCATCCTTATCTTGTTCCTAATCTTAGAGGAAAAACTTTCAGCTTTTCAATGTTGAGTATGGTGTTAACTGTGGTCTTGTCATATAAGACATTCGTTATGTTGAGATACCTTTTCTTTATACTCATTTTGTCGAGAGCTTTTACTATAAATGTATGTTGAATTTTGTCATGCTTTTTCTGCACCCGTTGAGATGTTCATATAATTTTTATCCTTCATTTTGTTAATGCGGTAGATCACGTTGATTGATTTGCAGATGTTGAAACATTTTTTACGTCCTTGGAATGAATCCTACCGGATCATACTGTACGATCCTTTTAATGTATTGTCAAATTCACTTTGCTAATATTTTATTGAGTTTTTTTTCTATTGGTGTTCATCAGTTATACTGCCTGCAATTTGCTTTTCTTGTGGCGTCCTTGTATAGTTTTAGTATCAGGGTAACCCTGGCCTCTTAAAATAAGTTTGAAATATTTCCTCCTCTTCTGTTTTTTAGAAGAGTTTGAAAAGCGTTGAATATTAATTCATCTTCGATGGTTGGTAGAATTCACCAGTGGAATTGTCTGGTCCTGGGCCTTTGTTAGGAGGTGTTTGATACTGATTCAATCTTCTTTCTAGTAATTGGTTCACTCAGATTTTCTTTTTCTTGGTGACTCAGTCTTGGAAGGTTGTATGCTTCTAGGAATTTATCCATTTCTTTTAGATATTCATTTTGGTGGCACATGATTATTCTCAGTAGTTTGACGATTCTTTCTATTCATGTGGTATCTGTTTTAATGTCTTTTATATCATTTCTGATTTTATTTATTTGAGTTATCTTTTCCTTGGTAAGTCTAGTAGAGGTTTGCCAGTTTTATCTTTTCAAAGAACCAGCTCTTAGTTTTATCTGTTTTTTTTTTTTCTATTGTTCTTTTACTCTTCATTTGTTTCTGCTGTGATCTTTGTTATTTCTACTAATGTTGGGTTTCATTTGTTCTTGTTTTGGTTCCATGAGATGTAAAGTTAGTTTGCTTATTTGAGATATATCTTGTTCTTTGAAGTAAGTGTTTATTACTGTGATCTGCCCTCTTAAAACTTTGCTGCATCCCATAAGTTTCGCTATGTTCTATTTCCATTTTTATTTGTTTCAAGGTATTTTTTTTATTTCTTTTTTTGATTTATTGATCCATTAAAAAACAACTGTCACTATTTGCAGGTGATATGATTATATAGAAAACCCTAAAGTCTCCTCCAAAAAAATTTTAGAACTAACAAATTCAGTAAAGTTGCAGTATATAAAACCAGTATACAAAAATTTGTTGCATTTCTATACATTAACAAAGCATACCAGAAAGAGTAATTAAGAAATCAGTACCATTTACAGTTGAATCATAAAGAACAAAATACCTAGGAATGAATTTAACCAAGGAGATGAAAGAGTTGTACACTGAAAACTATAAGATGTTGATAAAAGGAAATTGAAGAAGATGCAAATAGATAGATATTCCATAGTTTGTGTCTTGGATTGGAATAACTAATATTGTTATAACGTGCATGCAGCTTTAAGCAATCTGTATATTCGGTGCAGTCTTTATCAAAATTCTAGTGGAATTTTTCATAGGAATAGAAAGAAAAATTCTTAAATTTGTATGGAACAATAAAAGATCCAAAATAGCTAAAACAATCTTGAAAAAGAAGAACAAGACTGGAGGCATCACTTCCTGACTAAAACTATGTTATAAAGCCATAGTAAACAAAACAGTATGGTACAGGTGTATAAATAGTTATAGATCAATGGAACATGATAGCTCAGAAATAAACCCAGGCATCTATGGTCAGTTACCTTATGACAAAAGAATCAAGAATAAAATGGAGAAAGTATAATTTTTTCAATAAATAGTGCTGAGAAACTGCACCAACAGCTGCAAAAGAATGAAATTGGAGCACTGTCTTGCACCATATACAAAAATTAACTCAAAATGGACTAAAGACGTGAATGTAAGACCTAAAACCATAAAACTTCCATAAGAAAACATAGGCCGTAGTTTCTTAACATTTGTCTTGGTGGTGATTTTCTGACATCTAAAGAAAAGTTAACAAAACAGAAAATAACCAGGTGAGACTACAACAAACTAAAAAGCTTCTCCACTGCAATAAATCATCTCTAAATGAAAAGGCAGCCTACTGAATGAGAGAAAAATATTTGCTATATATTTGATAAAGGGTTAATAATCAAAATATATAAAGGACTCATATAACTCAATAGCAAAAAACAAACAAAGGGATTAAAAAATGAGTGGAGAATCTGGATACTCCAGACATTTTTTCCAAAGAAGACATACATATGACCAACAGGTACAAGAAAAGATGCTCAATATCACTAATCATTAGCAAAGTGGAAACCACAATGAGATATTCCGTCACACGTTAGAATGGCTGTTACCATAAAGACAAGAAATAAGAATAGATGAGAATGTGGAGAAAAGGGAAGGAACCTTTGTGTATTATTAATGGGAATTTAAATTGATGGCACTTTGGAAAAGAATATAGAGGTTTCTCAAAAAATTAAAAATAGATATTTTTAATTCGATATGATATAGTATATGATATACCAATTCCATTTCTGGGTATTTATCCAAAGAAAATGAAAACACTAATTCGAAGAGATAACTGCACCCCCATGTTTATCGAAGCATTGTTTACAATAGCCAAGATACAGAAACAACTTAGGTGTCCGTCAATAGATGAATGAATAAGAATATGTAGTATATGTGTATACATACAAACAGTGGAATATTACACAACAGTAAAAAGAATGAAATCTTGCCATTTGCAACAATACGAATGGACCTAGAGGGTATTATGCTAAGTGAAATAAGGCAGACAGAGAATAACAAATATGATTTCACTTAGATGTGGATTCTAAAACAAAATGAACAAACAAAACAAAACACATACCCATAGAAAAAGAGACTAAAGGGTTAGCTGCCAGAGGGAAGTGGATGTGGGGATAGGTGAAAAAGATAAAGGGAGATATAGTCCACAATGTTGTGATAAGTTTACACAGTGACAGATGATTACTAGAATTAGCGATCACATTATAAGATATAAAAATATCAAATCACTATATTGTACACCTGAAACTAAGTAGGAAAATGTTGTATACCAACTATACCTAAAAAAATAATTGACCATATTCAAAAAATAAAATTGGTTTCTTATAGAAAAAATATAGTTGGATCTCGTTTTTTTCGTCTACTCTGACAATCTGTCTTTTAATTGTTCATGGATGTTCAAAGTGATTATTGGTGAAGTTGAGTTTAAAATTTTTTTTTTTTAGAAATTACAGATAATAGTCTTTTAACTTTATTTTTTTTGAGATCACATAAATGTGTTCTGCTTACATGTGTATAAAAATACTTTGACCATGCTAGAATTCAGTGTTATTTTAATGGTTGACTTTTTAATATTTATAAATTATGCACATTTTAAAGTGAAACTATCTTGTGAAATATTAAGAACCCATTTAGGATTTTTTTTACCTTAGTAGATTGATATACTGAAAATAAGGGGGTTATAGAACTTTAAAAGTGAAAAATTTAAGTCCTAACTTCTATATGTGGGAATTGGGAAACGTACTGAATATATTTGTATACATCTCAAGGATTTAAGAAAGTTATTTTATCTTGAAACTCATTCCTAGGCTAAGATGTCAGTTAACTAGTATCATGAAAACTTTTCTTTTGAGTCCTGGATTAAATGTGATATTTGTATTTTGGGAAGCAAATTAAGTATTGTGGCCTGAAAGCTCAGTCATTGGGTATGAATTACACATTTTAGTTTTATACTCTAAACCTGTTCTGTGGTGCTTGCGAATTTGGGTGTGGTGGATTGTGTTATCTCTTGCTGAGAAAACCATCACAGGTAGCAGATACTGCATTTTATTCTTTTTACACCAAGAAACCATTTGCTCTGATAACTGGAAAGATAGGTGAACCAACTTGACAGCGTTCTTTAGTAATCTGGAAGTATTACACCAGTTCTTAATTTTTATGTTTATTTTTTATTTGCCGTTCTATGATTAAAGGATAAGGAAACCCTTGCATACAGAATACAGGATATACAGTCATCATCACTGTACCAATATCTGTAATATCTTTGCTTTTGTTTTCTTAGAGGGGGAAGAAGTGAATAGCAGTTTCTTACACAGAGTATATGATCAGTAAATAGTTGTTTAATGAATTAATGTATGAACAAAGTAGGAACTTCTTAAGGATTCAAATATGAGTAGCACCTGAAGTAGTAGGTTGGCTTAAGTGATAATAAGCTTTTAAATTTGGAAGGTTCTGTGAAATATGTTGTATTTTTTTCCTCAAGAGTAGTATGACTGGTTTATTCCTTTCTTTCAGTATCTAGATTTTAATGTCTAGCAGCTATAAGTAATTTGGTAATGATTGTTTTAAGAGCTTTATATAAAATACTCTTTTATAGTAGTTTCCCACTATTTTCGTAGGTTTTGAGCAGAAGCAATAATACAACTAGCCAAGACTGATTATATGGTAATTGGTTATTTTAGTCTAAATTAATTTACAGGAAATCTTAGTTTCTCATCACATACCTGATGTCTTTTTGACAGTTAGATTTTCAGGGAGTCTAACAATTTTCTTTGTAGCCATTTCAATGGCTAAGAGCCAGAATTCTCTTCATATATTCCATTATTCCTGTCAGTAATTCTCTTTTTTCTTTGATTGCTACTTTTTTTTAAGGGTATGAGTTTTTAGCATTTGGCATAAGGGAGGAGAAAAATTGTGAGGAGATATTACATTTTTAGAGCTTAAAATAAAGGAAGGTGGACCTTACCTGGGTAAGATAGAATCCAAAGCTCAAAACTGATATAGGAAATCCTTTTTTTTTTTTTTTTCCAATTTTACATTAATATTGTCTACACTTATTTTTAATGTTTTCCTATGAAAACTAATTTTAAAAATTATCTTTAGATGAAAACAAGAAACCAATCTATTTGATTACAACACTGGATAACACAATGGAAGATCTGTTAACACTAGAATATGTGAAGGTAAGCAGTTCATTTATATCTGCTTGCTATGGTGAATGTACAGCTGAAATGTTATAATCAAGTCTTATAAGTTTAGTAATTTTCAGTTTAATCTTGATTCTAATGTGGCCTCTGTAACTCCTAAAACTTTAAGATATTTTCGTTTTGTCGTCCTCTATTAAAGAGAATACTTCATATAGCAAAATAAGAAACCTGAGATAACCCGAAGATTTGTCTCCCATCAGGATACCAAAAAGAAACGAACTCTTTAATCTTAACCCTATTTATTGTGGTATATGACATGAAATGAAGCTTTCACTTGATTTCCTATTGTTGTCTGAGGTTACCGGATCTTTCTAGTGTAAATAACTCCTGGTGTCATCCTTTTTCTGTTGATTTATGATATCAATTTATTATTTGTTAAATTTTTATACTTTGATATACTTATGATTTATTCCATGTTTTCATTGACCTATTTTTATGTAAGTGCCACATTATTATAATAATTACTTTTTGATAAGAATAATGCTGAAAGAGCATTTTATTACTTCTAAGACCATTTTCAGTATTATTCATATAGCTATTTTAGGGTTTGTTGTTTATGCATTAAATAACTTTAATATTACAAAATGTTCTAGATCTAAAGATAACATGGAATATTTAGATAGTTGGTGGACACTTCTGTCACAAATTTTGTTTTCATATATAAGAATAATTAGGAAGGACCTTATAGAACTGTTGATGACTGAATAGTTGCTCTCCACACTTGATGATAATTTTCCACCCTTAGTGATAAGAGAGAAAGTACTTAACATTTATTGAATACTTTCTGTGTGCTGGAGAATCTTATACTTACCAAGTTCTTTTGTTCTGTTGAAGCAGTTGTTTGTTTAGATAATTATATGTATAGCTAGCTGGAAAATGCCTGTAAATGTTTATTATGACCATCATATACTTGTATATATGTATGTCTTTTTAGGATATTCTGACATATTTGTTTTTTTCTTCGTATAGGCTGAAAAGAATGTATCCAACTTGAAAAGTACCTATAACAATGTTGCACAACTGCTTAAGGTATGAATGAAAAACAATTTGTTTTTTAATTAGATACTGCATTTCTAAGTAAATATATTATGAAAATTATTTTATAGCTAGAACTCTAAGATCCTTGAGGATAAAAACAGAATATTATAGATAATATCCTTTGTACCGCAAAGCCTAGCGCCTTATACAGCACAGGCAAACAAATATTTATTGACCTATTACTAAAACCAACTTTGTTTTTTAGGTGAATTTTTCCTCCTTGGATATTCATTTGCATACTGAAGCACTTCTAAATACAATGAATTACTTTAATAATATGATTCCACAATTGGAAGAAAAATCAGCCACAGTACACGTTGTGGAAAATGAAGACAAAGGAGAGGTCATTAAAAAAATAGGTATGTTTCTTTAAAATTCAACTTCAATTTTTTTTTTTTTTTGCCAAGTAGATCAGTAAATTTTGGCTCTTGCTTTATTCCTTTTTGTTTCTAGAATTGTATTACCTAGATAAAAATCTAGAAAGATTCATTGTATACCAGGCTAATTTTAGAAAATAAAAGTAAAGTGATTACTGCTGAAGGAAATATGGCTTTTATTTATCATATTCTTTTTGTTTGGTGATTATACCATAGAGATATTTGATTTAGATTAAAATTCATATGTTTAATATCATCATTTTAGATTAGAAAATAGAAGGAACAAAATTTGAATATCAGTATATTTTTTAGAGTACTTTTTAAGATGTGAGAAGTTGCTAGTTATATAATGACAAGTATCACCTAGTAATCATTGATTCTCAAAAGATTCATGATTTTATAATGTTCTAGTTTCAAATGTTAGCCTCATCCAGCAACCATTTTTTTTGTTTTGTCTATTTGCTTTTCGTCTTCATTAGATTTGACTGTTTTTAGAATTCCTAATTTATTAGGGAATATCTTGCTTGTTTTCAGTTGAATTACAAATCAGATTTTCCTCTATTATTATTATTATTTGTTGTGATATTTCATTAACTTAATAAGTGTAGTGAGGTAACTACTACAATTTTTCCTTATGTTTTACAATTTTTTTTTTTTTTTGGCAGCTTCGAAAAGGTCCAAGAATGAAGATCTTATTACCTTGCGGATTTTAGCAGAACTATCATGTTTACAGATCTTTATTCAAGATCAGAAACGTAACATTTCTGAAATTAAGATAGAAGGTAATAAAATTTTAGGAAAAATAAATTCAAAACTATTATATGAAAGAAAAGGCATTTAATGTTTTTTTTTATTCCCTTAGGGCTTGATTCTGAGGTGATTGTGAGGCCTTTAGTAACTGAAATAAATGCAAAACTAAGGAATATAATTGTTTTGGATACTGATATGACAGCTGTATACAAAAAGGTATGAATTTATTTGTTAATTAATAGTATATAATTACATATTATTGTCCTTTAAGATTAGTCATAGGTGTAAATTAAACAGTTGTTGGATTTTAGCAGCATGGCTTATCATGTCCTTCACTTTTGGAGTTAGGCATGATCAGGTTTTTATCTGAGCTCTGCTCCTTATTAGTTGTGTGACCTAATCTCAGATTCTGTTTCTTTATATGTGGAGATCTCTTCTTTTAATTTACAAATTTTGACTTAAAATACCCTTACTTTTTTTTATCGTGGTATTTTATTTACCTCTCATCTGCACCCAGTGTCTCTTCAGCTACAGCCTTTTTGCCTTGAGCAATTTTTTTTCTTCTTTTGGACTTGAGGTTTGATAGTCACAGGGTAACTCATATATGACTTGTGGAAGATATTCTATTTTTTATTATTAAATTTAACAATATTTGGGATATCATAGTCAACAAAAGATGCAAAGTCACTCTACTCCTGGGGTAAATAATAAATATTCAGTCATAGAATTCTTGGTTAATAGGGCTTTTCTCCCCCCTTTCAAACTGTTAAAGATGTGACTCTATTGTTCTCTGTTATGTGTGGTTTTGATGAGAAGTCTGGTATATATCTTTATTCCTTTGTACATAATTTCTCATTTTTTTTCTATCTTCAGGATCTATGGTGTGTCTAGGTGTATGTCAGTATATTTTGAAATTTATCCTGTTTGGGGTTTTCTGAGCTTCTTGGATATGCTTTTTATTATTTTTCACTATTTTTTCAAATAGTTCTTCTGCTTCTGTTTCCCTCTCTCCTTCTCCCCTTTATCCACCTCTTCCTCCATCTCCTCATTCTTGCCTGTTGGATTCTGAAAATTCTTATTAGATTTGTTAGATATTGTCCCACAACCTTGAACAGAGATTCTCAGCTCAACTTTTCCATCCTTTTCCCCATGTTTCAGTTTGGATAATTTTTGTTGACGTATTTTTAAGTTCACTGATTTTGTCCTTGGCTCTGTTGAATCTGCCGATGAACTCATTGAGGATATTCTTCATTTCTCTTACCCTTTTTTTAACTTTAATATTTCCCTTTGACTCTTTATTATTTTTTATTTTCCTTGCTGATATTCATCTTTTCATGCATGTTTTTAATCTTTTCCACTAGAAGCATTTACCACATTAAACATTGTAATTTAAAATTCACATGCTGAACATTCTAACATCTGCTTTATAAGCAGGTCTGGTTTTATTGATTGCTTTGTTGTTTGTTATTTTTTTCTTGCTTTTTGAGGACTCATAACTATGACTTGAACATCAGAATCATGTATAGGATAATAGAGACTGAAGTGAATAGTATTTATGTTTGAAAATAGCTATACCTCTTTTTTCTGCTAGACTATTAGCATGGGTAGGGCTTTAGTCAACTTAGTGGAAGGCCGAGTTGGGTTTGAGTTTTCTTATTTAATATGATTCTTTTCAATGCACCAGTGTCAAATTCTTCCAGCTACATCTTGTGCATGGGGTGAGGGCTTTGTTGTTGGGATGTTGCTTCATGCTCTGCCTTTGACCTTCCCTCTACTCCTGTACCTTAGCTTAGAAAGTTCTCTTGGCTCTTAATGTTAGAGTCTACTACTGCTTTTACTCAGTGCTTGACTAGCTTGGTGGTGAGTATTTGGAGTGGGCAGGGTGGGGTATGGGAGGTGTTTTCAGTAGCCTTGTCAGTTTGGGTAGCCTAGTCCAGTTTCAGTCCTAGCGAGGACTATTTCTCTAGGTCTCAGAGATAGGGCATTCTTGGTGATCCTGTCCCTCTTTTCCATGGTATCTGACTTATATCTTTAATAGTTCCTGTGTGGGAGAGAATATCCTTCCCTGCTCCAGCAGAATGTGACTATAAAAGTCTGGTCCTGAGAAGGTTTCTTCCCCCAGCTGTAAAAGTTTTCTTTTATCTTCGCCCCTCATGTAGTATCTTTATCTGTGCTCTGAGGACAACAGTTACTGCCTTTCCTTCAGTTCTTAGAAGAAAATAATCCTGGTGGTACTTTGTTGTTGTCCTTACTGTTTTTGCAGTGGAGGCTACTTTCCTCTCCCAGAATTGTAGCAAGGAAAGCTTTCTCTGGTCTTCCACTCTGTTTCTTTTATAAGCTCCCAGTGAAGTGCTTGCAGCTGAATGTGTCTGTGGCTCCCAGGGATTATATATGTCACATTAGTCTGTAGTTGACCTTTACCATTTTAGCTTAATTCTTCTTACCTAACTTATATGGTACCTGGGATCTCTTTTTCCTGTTCATTACCACAGGTTAGCCAGTTCTTACGCTCTCTCTTGAAGGTACTTTTTTCCTCTGTAGATGATAGGCTGCTTGATTGGCTTATGGCCTCAGGTTTCTAATTGTTTTAAGAAAAGTTATGATTTTGTCTTTTATCTGGTTAAGGTTTAGAATAGCCCCCTCTCCATCATTCTACATCCTAGACAAAAGCAGAACTATAGATTTCTTTTCAGCCTCATTTTGTACCTTCGTCTTCACAGGTCCTTCATGTCTTTGGTTCCTGGGGGTATTTTTGTCCCAATAGCAGAATTCATTTGCTTGACTCTTCATCCTTCTGCCTTGCTTCTAGCAATTAGGAGGGGCAAGAAAACTGTAAACTGAGTTAATGCTCTGGCCATCTTCCAATTTTTAAAAAACATTTCACATCTGCTGTTGGTTCTGCCATTTAAAAATACTGTTGCAGAACCTGTGATTTTAATCCACTGTAGATAATTATTGGTTTGCAATTGAGATGACTTCACAAACTAATAAGGAACAGATATATAGTGATAGACTCTTTCGAAGAATCAGGAAAATCTGTTCATGTACCTCAATCAAGAGAAGTGCATTTCATTAAGTTGTAGAGGTGCAGTGTTTTACAAAGTTTTGATAGTGACCAAAAGACATTTATATGGCAGTTCTCAGCACACAAGTAAACACACAAATGAAAATGTATATTCTGATGATTACTCTTTCTCTCCATTAAAAAAAAAAGTATGTCGGGCCAGATCTACTAAATTGGTTGTGTGGCCTAAAAAGAGAGCTGCCACCATTAATTGGAAAAACCTGCAATGTAGGTTCTAATAAAGGAGTTAACATTGCTGCCTTATTTGAACTTGGCTTGACTACTCAGAAGATTTTCCAAATATATGTATATTGCTTTGTTTTTGTACCGAAGACACATCATGTCAAAAATGGATTTTGACAGTTGAATTTTCTGTCATTCAGGCTGTTTATATAACTGGAAAAGAAGTTTTCAGCTTCAAAATGATTTCTTACATGGATGCAACTGCTGGTTCTACATACACAGATATGAATGTGGTTGACATGCAAGTTAATTTAACTGTTGGTTGCATTGAAGTAGTTTTTGTCACAAAATTCCTATATTCTATATTGGTGAGTATGTTAATTTTTTCATTTGTTCTTTCTTGCTAGTTAGAAATTGCGTGTCAAACATAGATGAAAAATAATAATTTCTTGTTTTTTTCTGATTTTTCATAATTTTGGGGGTCCTATTTATTATGAAATGTATAAGTCTGTAACATTGTCACATGGGAATATCCAACTAATTGAATTATATATTTTATGTTAACATTACATGTATGTACATTATATATCATATGTAATGTAATATATGTTAATTGAATTTTTTTTTATTTTATACATCATTGGCTTAAGCTTTTGTTTTACCTGAGTTCCAACTCTAACTAAAAATACTAAACAGATCATTGAAGTTTGTTTTTGTGTAAGATTATCATTAAGAACATTAAATTTTTTATTGTGTTACAATTCTGTGACTATCTGGTGCTTTAAGGGCTTTAGATTTAAGCCGTCTATGACACCTCCCTAAGGTGTTCGAATTCTCTTTCTGCTTTTCATAGTTTTTTCCTGTGGTTTTCCCATTCTGTCACCTGGTATTTTCTCCCGTGACTGTCATACTTGTCTCTATGACTTCATTATTCATTCTTTTATAATGCTGTCTCTGAGTTTCGCTGTAGAAACTAGATAATCAGTTGATTCTAAATAAATAATTACTGTTTGTGTAATCTTTTTGAGGTTACCATGCAATTTTTTCTGTAGCCACAAAAAAATTTTTGTGCACAAAAAAGTAAAGATGAGCAAGTATTTCATGTCTAATTTCTTTTTTACTAATTTATTTTTATAACTCAAAAGCATTATGTCATTGAGTCCTGTTGTGATAGCTTTCTACTAAAAAATTACTGAAAATAAAGTTTTTTCTAAATATGAAAATGAAGTCTAATTCTAGGTATATTTTATGTGATTGAAATATTTTTTTCCAGAATTCAAAAAATTAGAAAACTTGAGCATCTTGAAGAAACATTTTATTTTTTTATTTTTTTAATCTTACAAACATAAATAAGCTTTTATCCATTGAGGTTGTAGAGAGAAATGCAATGTAATTATTTATTCATTAGGGAAAGTGAGATAATGAGAGAAATAGATATCAGTGAAAGATTGCAATATGTTACTTTATTCCATGGACTAGGTTTTTATTGTATTACTGTGTTTTTGTATCTTTATCTTTGTATTTCTCAATTTTTATTGCAGAAAGTTAAGATTTAATATAGACAAACTTTGAATAAGTAGCTTGGTGTAACAAGAAAAATTTTGTCTTATGGAGGTAAAATCATAAACATCAATATACATTTACTAAGTCTTATTTATTAATGGTAACTTTATGAATATAATTGTTATCTTTATAGGCTTTTATAGATAATTTTCAAGCAGTTAAACAAGCTTTGGCTGAAGCAACTGTTCAGGCAGCAGGAATGGCTGCTACTGGTGTAAAAGAACTGGCACAGAGGAGTTCTAGATTGGCATTAGATGTTAACATCAAAGCCCCGGTGGTGGTCATCCCACAATCTCCAGTTTCTGAAAATGTGTTTGTTGCTGATTTTGGACTAATTACGATGACGAATACCTTCCATATGATAACAGAGAGCCAGAGCAACCCCCCACCTGTTATTGATTTGATAACGATAAAGCTGAGTAAGATGCGACTCTACAGGTAAGCATTTCACAAGTATATTTTTGTAGAATGCATTCTTTTTCTATTTACATTAAAAGCTTTAGTATCCCGAGTCTTCTGTTTATAGAGATTTTGTTTCATTCTAACTATACTTAATTTTGTAATTTTCTCTCCCCCAAGTGTTTTTTGACAAGATTAATTAAAGTCCTCCAGTTTTTAAAAACCTAGGCAGTATTTGAAAATTACATCTTAGATAATTAGGAACACTGTAAAGTTAGTTATCTGAGAAAGTACATTTGTGTTTATTTGTAGTTCTTTATAAACTATGTTTTGGGAAAAGATGGGTGAATTCGTAATACAATACATGTATTCATTTTCAAATATAGCATTACAGATTATCAGCTTTGTACTTTGGATCTGATATTCTGGTTAAAAACAAAACAAAACACACACCATAGAGTTTAACCTTATGTAATCATTGGGTGTAGGATTATGAATTAGGGTAATAAAATTATCTATTCTAGATTTAGTGGCCTGTTACTTTTCCAGCTTGGATTTATGTCTGTTTATACTTTCCACTTTCCCTCTTCTTTCTTCCTTTCATTTTTCCTTTAATCTCATTCTTTTTTGTTTCTTATCCTTTATTTTTGCTACTTCTCTTTGGCCTCTTGTTGGTTCGTCTCCCTTCTGCCCTTCTTTCCACCAGTTGAATATTTCTAAAGCAGCTTTATTGAAAATTTAATTGGCATATAAGAAATTGCATATTTTTAAAGTATCGATAAGTTTTGTCATATATACACTTGTGACAGGTTGTGTACATTGTATTATTTCTTCCTTAAATATTAGAGAGAATTCACCAGTGAAACCATGTGGGCCTAGAGTTTACTCGTGGGAGGCATTCGACTACAATTTCCATTTCTTTAATAAACTTAAAACTTTTCAAGTGAATTATTTTTTCTTGACTGATCTTTGTTAATCTTTTTCAAGAAATTTGTCCATTTCATCCAGGTCATAGAATTTTATATTGCAAATTAAGGAAATTATTTCTATCACCTAACCCTGAGAATAAGGTAGGGAGTCAGCCTCTATTTAATGGAGTGCCATGGAAAGCCAGGTTTCAATTAAGAAATTAATGATATATTTAGTGAAGACATTTGAAAATATAGAATATGTTCAGCTAAATCCAAGGAATTCAGAAATTACAAAGAATATTGAGATAAGGGACTTCTATTTTAATAGGCTAAGCTGTAGAGAAATTATTTTAAACCTTAAATGCTCATTAACTTGGAGTTAAAACTATGTAAAAGTCGGAATTTATTCAAATTAAGTATGTGTAATCACATCTTGCTAGATTTAAAAAAAGTAGATGTAAATGAGTTGTGAGTTTATATTACATTTTTTTAAGAGTTCACTAAAAATATCTAGAGCATTAAATAATAATTTTATGTCCAATAAATAATTTATTATTGAAGAAACACATAAAATATTAGGACAAACATAAAGGATTGCTGATAATATGACCACCCACAGATAACTGCTATTAATAATTTGGTATATTCTAGTTAACTATAGATGCACTTAGAGATATCTATTTGTATATATTTAAGTTAAGAATTAAATTGTATATTTTGGATTATAAATTTTTTCCCTTTAGGGATACGCTATAAATATTTTTCCATGTTATTTTGAGTGCATAGTTTTTCCTAAATATCCTATAATTTTTTAAAAATTCATTTGCCTATTTTGAGAAATTTAAGTCAATTATATTTTTTCCATTGTTATAAATAACACTATAATGATGATTTGTATCTTTGTTCAATAATACTTATATGGTTTTCTACTCATTCCTTTGAGATAATTTATTTTCTTCAGATGAATTCCTAGAAATAGAATTACGGTTCAGGAGCATAATCAGTTTCCCCTGAACTAGTTCAAAAATAATAGATATTTGAAAATTCAGTTTAGTTATAGGTTCATAGAAAGCACATGAAGACAAGTACTTAATATTTGTGACTACTTATCTTGAAATCATTTTGTTGCAAAACTGAATTTCAATATAAAATTTTAAAAATGTAATACTTCTATAAGAAAAGTTATAAAACTTAACCAGAGGCTAGAAAGATATCTTGAATAAATGTAGAGAAAATATTTTTCTAGACCTACTATTATAAAGATGTCAGTTTCTTGTACATTTATTTATATACTTAATGCGATCTCAATAAAAATCACAACACAAGTTATTTTAAAGCCTTTTTAAATTGTTTTTCTGGAAATAAGGAACAAGAGGTTTCAGTGATTTTTTGCAAGAAGAAATTGAAATGGGGCTCGGGAGACATAATTATAACACTATTGGCACTACTATAATATATTAAACCGCATTGAATACTACTGAAATGTATTATAAGACTAAAATAATAAAAATAGTGAAACAGAATAAAAAGCCCTGCAATTAACTATGTGCGTATCCCTATTTATACGTATACACAAATATATATAGTCAGTCCTCATTATTCGCAGATCCCATATTTGTGAAGTAGACTACTCACTAGCAGTTATTTGTAACCTCAAAATAAATACTCATTGCATCTATTTGGGCATGTGCAGAGCTGTGAGAAATTTGCTTCTCTCAAAGTCTTTGTCCTCAGCTGAGGTGTCAAACAAGATGATGCTTTGTATTCTTAATTTAGCTTTCATATTGTAAACTGGTGTCCTTTTTGCATGCTATCTTTTTTTTTTTTTTTTTTTTTTTTGCCCTTTGGGGGCTTTTTGTTGGTGATTTTCTGTTCAAAATGGCTGCCAAGCATAGTGCCAGGTATAATCATAAAAGATTAAAAATGGGTGAATTATATGGTGACTTATTTCAATAACACTATTAAAAAAGCAAAAGACAAATAACATGTAAGTATCAGTAATAGGGTAGAAAGAACTTTCTAATTTAAGCATTGAAAAAAGTGATCAGGGAATGTTATTAATTGGTGTTGACTATACAAGAATGTGTTTCTGAATATTAATTACCAAAACAAGATTATAAAGGAAATAGCATATGAGGTAATTAGAAACATCTCTAACAAAGGATAAATAAATCTTTTAATATTTTAAATCAGTAAGAAGAAAGTACTTTGAAAAATTGATAAAGTACATAACTAGATGACTCTTTAAAGGAACAATGATAGCCAATAAACAGCTAATAGGAATGTTCAACCTCATTAATAAAGGAATGAAAATATAGTGAAACAATGTTGTTTGCCCATTAATTTTTAGAAATGGAGCTCTCATAAGTTGTAGGTTACATATTGACACAGTTTCTTGAATGCAACTTTGCAAATATTTGTACAGTACTGACATATTGCAATTACCTGAGCCAAGTACTAGCAATACAGCAAAGACTGAGATAAACAGTCTCTGCCCTCATGAGGCTTTCATTCTAATTGAAATTACAAACAAGACAATAAACTATTGAAATACAGTATATTAAATAGAATAACAGCAAAAGTTCAAGGCATTTGTCAGAGTACATAAGATAGGTTTCTCCTTCAGATATTGACTAGTATTGATAAGGAAAAATTTTCCAGAGGAAATTATCTTTTGACAGAGAAATTAATGTTTTTTGTAATTTCGTCCCAAGGAAGAAATTTAGTCAAAGTACTTACAAAGATAATGATCCAAATGTTTATTACAGTGAAGAATTAGAAACAACATAACTCTTTAACAATAGATTCATTAAATGGCTTATGGTATAGTCACATATTGTAATGTGCACCTATTAAAGTTGTATGTAATATGCCCTATAAGGCTTTTAGATTCCTAACTTATTACCATTAAGGGGCGATTACAAGCATGCATACGTGGTACAGTTCATGAAATGATATGATATATTAGGCAATCCGAAAGATCTTTCATGACTCACATGTTACTCTTCAGTTAGTTGAGTAGACGATATCTAAAATTCTAGTCATAGTTTTATACCATAGTTGAATGATCTGGTATTTGCTGCAAATTAAAATATAAGTACATTATCAGGGAGTGCCACTTTGAGGTTGTTAATTCGAAGATATAATGGGAGGCATCATTGGTCACATTGTCACTTGAAAGGGGTACTTGAAAGGGGTTCAGTAACCTACTGCACTTTTCATCCTTCCTTACCATCAGTCTTACCCTTCTAAGTACCAGGAAAGGCAAATATGGTTCAACTTCCATATTCAACTATGATCCACAGGAAAAAAATTTTACATGGTACAACTTCGTTTCTTATAAAGGGTGTTCTGCTACATATCTACATCAGTGAACTAAAATGTTTGTATAAGAAGACTTTTATATGTTTACAGATTATATAGAGATAATTCCCATTTTAAGAGTTTACTATCCAACTTGCAGATGTTTGGAACTTTTAAACATATTGCAAAATGCTGATTTAAAAATTCATTTCTCTGCAGTATGAAAACTTATGCTTAGAGAAAGTCATCTAGGTTTCTAGTGTCATGGAACACGCCTTATTTTAACATGAAAGGCCTAATGGATTTTCATTTTCATACACAAAATTATCGATCTATGAAGTGTTTAATTGTTTTTACTACCTGTATTTATGAAATAATTAAAAACTTTTATTTCTACTCATAGGACTAAATTTATTAATGATGCTTACCAGGAGGTCCTGGATCTGTTACTGCCATTAAATCTTGAAGTGATTGTTGAGCGAAATTTATCTTGGGAGTGGTACCAGGAAGTTCCTTGTTTTAATGTAAATGCTCAGCTAAAGCCCATGGAGGTAAGTTTTTGGATACTTATTGATTTCTCAGTTGGTTAAAAAATATTGCTTCAGAACATAAGATATTTTGGGTATAGAAATTATATATTAATTTCCTTCACCAGAATTGAAATAGTGGCTATATTAACCTAGAATTCGTTGAGTGTTCTCCAGTCATTTATTCAACAATTATTTGAGTGCCTACTGTATGTTAGCCCCTGGCTAGATATTGGAGATACCATGGGAAAGAAGCTATGACATTGTCTCTGGCTTCATGGACTTACCAGTCTAATGTAGGGGTTGTCGGTGATGGAAATTCAGAGGCATGTTAGTTAGGTAGTAAAAAAAATACATGGACACATAATTACAATAGTCTTAAATTGTGATAAATTCCATGAAGGAAATGTATTAGACGTGGTGCTATAAGTAGTCACTTGGATATGTTAAAACAGAATTTAGTGGAAAGGCCTAGGCCGGAAATAGTAATTTGGAAGTCATTGGCATAGATGGTATTTAAAGCCATGGGGATATATGATATAACCTAGAGAAGGTCCTAGAAGAATGGAGAGGTTGAAGATCAAAATGCAAACGGGTCAGGACCTTAGGCATAACTTTACCTCCCTGTTGGTTGATATTGCTTCACAGACCTCTAATGTTACTGTGCACAAGTACTTATTTTTCCCTCTTGACTAGATGGAAGTCAAAACTATCACATGCTTTGTCAAAGTGACAGAAAGAAACATGGGCTGTGTCTGGAAGGTTTCTCTCCCCACTCCTCTGCCCTAGTTTCCCTTTATTTTTCTTCCTATAAAAATCATATTCAAAAAGAGAAAACAATCATTTTAAAGATTTAAGATTTTTAACTTAAAAATATATTTAGAATTTAAAACATGATGATCTCAACTGAAAATCTTTAAGCTTTTCATGTATAAGATCATGTGGATTCCTTAACTTATAGTTGAAAGTATTGGTAAGACAGGTAAATGAAGTTTCTTTATTGGTAAGACAACACAGGATTGAAATGAAACAATTATTTTTTACATGAGAATTTTTAACTACATGAAGTAGTAATACTAAAATAAGCAAATTTTATTTTTTTAACAGTTTATTCTTAGTCAAGAAGACATAACAACACTTTTTAAAACATTATATGGTAATATATGGTATGAAGAAGGTGTTAGTGCCTCACCAGCAGGAATAAAAGATGAAAGTAGTGTTAGTGGAGTTACTAATGCTTCGCAACCTTCTGGAGGTATGTTCTTAACCATAAACCCTTCTTTTCTCCCCTCTAACATCCCAGGCTTTTTTATTTTCTTCCATTCTCTACTTCTAGTTTTGGGTAAAATAAGATTTATAATTTTTTTCTAATTATCTAATCCCATTCAGGTCCCTGTAGATTGTTTATTATTAGTCATTCTGTTGATTTTTTTAAATTCAAAATTCCTAATCCTGTCCTGACAAAATTTCTCAGTTTTCTTGTTATTTCAAATTTTCTGTAAGTTCTTTTTTCCAATCCCCCCCCCTTTCTCCCTTATTTCTAGTGCAGCATAGGTGGAATATTTTATATTAATATAAAAGTATCAAAATATAGAGGTGTCAAGAGAGGATGATCATTAGTAAATTATGGATTTCAACAAATATTCGAAGGAGAGATGGAACAAAGCAGAGGGAACCATACTCTGCTTTGCGGAACCAAACTGGGGTTCTAAGTTCAGCACCAGTACCTACAGAGAATTGGCTCAATTAGGGCTGCTGGGATGATTTGGATTCACAAGAATAAATTTCTTCTCATTCTGGAGTTTTGGGAGACCCCCAAACAAAGTGTAACTCACTAGTTCACAGAATTCACTCTTGCTAAAAGCCTTGAGATTTTACACAGCTTTTTCAGTCAGAGACAATCCTAACACATAAACAATCCAGTATTTATAACATTACAGGAAGCTCATCCTTACTAGCTAGAATAACCAACCCAGTCCTTTACTGCTAGATGTTAAGAGACACATATGAAGAGAACCACATGAACCTAAGCATGAGAGAAACCAATGTAAACAAAAGTGTTTCTTGAATGAACAAATAATTGAAATAACAGAAGAGAATTTGTACAAGCAGAAAACAAACTCTAATTCATAATCAGAGGAATTTGAGAATATAAGAACTGAATCCTACTATCACTACCGTTCACCTTCCCAAGATAAGAAAGAGTTCTCAGAAACCAAAAAATGATTGCTGAAATTTTGAAATAAAATAAATGCAGTTATAATTTAATTACCGAATTGGCCTATCTGTTCCATGACATAAAGGCAACATAGTATGGAGATAGTAAATGAGATAAAACTTAGGAGTGATAGAAGTCCAGTTCCGTAATGATAAGTATTTTAGGAAAAAGAACTGAGAAAATGGAAGAGAAGAATCTTCCACGGAAACAAAAGACTTTCCAGAGCTAAGTAAATATTGAAACAAGTTCTCAGATATAAAGAATCTACCCAGTTTCATGCACGTTAAATAAACTAAGACTTCACATGCAAACATGTCTTCGTGAAATGTCAGAACAACAAAGCTTTGATTTTTAGATTGAGAAAAAAACAGGCCTCCATATTAGGGGCTTGGAACAGGGGTAGTTGGAATCAGATTTGTCATCAGTACACTGACCACTGACCGGGTTCGATGAAATGGATGGATGATAAAAGGCATTGGAACTGTATAGTTAAATATCTCAGGAAAATGATTTTGAAGTTAGGTTTTTGTATGTGGCCAAACCATCACCCAAATGTAAAAACACGATAATTCTCAGATTTTTAGTAACACAAAGCTTACTTCCTTTATAAACATTCCTAAATAGTTTGAAAATGTATTCTGGCAAAACAAGGAATCCAGGAACAAGGAAAACATGGAGTCTAAAAACAATGGGCCTACGCAGGAGTGGACTGAAAAGGAATCTCAAAATTTTTGGTTAACTGGGCTAGAAAGTACTTTGTTTTCATTCAAGAGGAATTCAGAAAAAGAAAAGTATAAGAAAGTCTTTAAAACACAGAAACTCCATAAAATATGAAGAATGTGGAATTAATTTCACTAGTTCCCCCACCCCTTATCCATAGGGGATACATTCCAAGACACTCAGAGGATTTCTGAAACAATAGTACTGAATACTATATATACTATGACTTTTCCTATAAGTACAGTGATAAAGTTTAATTTATAAATTAGGCACAATAAATGATTAATAACAGCTAATAGTAATATAGAACAATTATAACAGTATACTGTGAAAAAAGTTATGTGAATGGCTTTGGGCCATTATTAAGCCAAATAAGGATTACATGAACACAAGCCTGTGATACCACAACAATCGATCTGATAACCAAGAAGACTACTAAGTGACGAATGGACAGGTAGCATACCCAGCATGGATACTCTGGACAAAGAGATGATTTCACATCTTGGGTAGGATGGAGCAGGGGCAGCACAAGATTTCACCATGCTACTCAGAATGGTCCTCAATTTAAAATGTATGAATTATTTATTTCTGGAATTTCCTGCTTAATTCTTTTGGACCTTGGTTGACCACAAGTAGCTGAAACCACAGAGTGAAACCATGGATAAGGAGCGGGGGGCAAGAGGTTGCTACTATAACTACCTTACGTAAGTGATAGGGAGAGGAAGATGTTTTTTGTACCTAAGAAGAGAGAAATCTCTACTCTGGTACAGGAGGAAATTTTGTATGATTTTGAGCTATTGTTAGAATGTGAGAAGACAGTATTTTTGAGAGATGCATTAGTTGTAATATTGAAGCAGCAGAGGAAGTATTATAATAAACTAATTATTCTTCATTGACAATTATTACATAGTCATAGTTAAACAAGACATTGAAGACTTAACTGTAAATTTTACTAGCTATGTTAACATAACTTACCAAGCTGGAAAGAAGAAGATGGGATAGGTAGAGGAAATAGTAAGGACTTAAAGAGTGGGAGGTGTAAAGATAATGTCTAAAATGGATGGAATTAAAAACACGTTAAAATATATTATTTTAATTATTTTCTTCTGGAAATATTTATGCAAACACCAAAGAAGGAAGAATAATGTAATGGATCCACATGTACCCATTATGTAATTTCAACAATTAGTATCATGTGGCTGCCTTTATTGCTGCTGTAACTCTTCTTTTTAACCCATTTAATTAATCATTTTTCAAGGCTGTTTTAATGAATTTTACCTTTCCTGACTTTTTCTTTTATCCAATAACTTTAATTTTTCCAAGGAACAACTGTAGTGACAGCTGCTGTGGTAGAAGTACATTCACATGCTTCTCAAGTTAAGACAACATTAAATATGAGTTTCAGAACTGATTATCTCACCATGGTACTGTATAGTCCAGGTCCTGAACAGGTAAGTTGAGGAGGAGGAAATATATTGATGAAAGTTATGCAGTGAATATTTATTAAAATAACAGTTAATATTTTATGTATATTTGGGAGTATCTGTTTCTATAAGAAAAATTATTGAGCTTTTTACTTTAATATAATGAAATAATTTTAACTATTTTTTAAAATGAGTTTTCTATAGCCAAAGATTTGAAAAATAAAAATTTATTTAAAGTTAATATTTTTTTTGCCTTTGATTAGTGAGCCCTTTGGAGGTAGAGATTGTGGTAGTTCATATCATAAAGTATGCTTTAGATTTATGCTTCTGTGTAAAATTTGTATTGCTTTTCTCTTCTACAGACTTTTACAGATGTTCGTGATCCTTCTCTGAAACTTGCTGAATTTAAGTTGGAGAATATAATAAGCACTGTAAAAATGTATACAGATGACTCAATATTTTCTTCGTTCTCATTAAAGAACTGTATTTTAGATGATAAAAGGCCTCATGTCAAGAAGGCAACTCCTAGGTAATAGCATTCTGAGTTTTTACTTGAGAAATGGTTGATATATTTTACAAAACTTATTCTCAAAGTTGCATGTTCATTTTCTTGGTACATTCTTAAGATCTTCAGAGCTTCAATTCAATTGAGTCATGGTTCTCAGTCAATATTTGAAAACGTCTTGGTTCAGATATGTGCTCTTGCTGCATGGTTAATAGATTGGTTCAATAGAAATAATCAGCGTAATTATATTGGTTTTTAAAATCAATGTTATTTAAATTATCAACCTATTCACATTGTAATGGGAAATACATGAAAAATTGAGAAGAAAACTATACTGAAGTTCAAAATTTTGATAATTTCTTAAAGATACATTTCCTAATTTATGAAACAATCATGCTTTATAAGTTTTAAAGTCTATTATTTGGGGTACTTTGTGATCTTCCCACAAGAAAATGACTTCAGAATGCTGGTTTGCTGTCAGTGACAGGGTTAAGAGGTCTTTGAATTTTATTGTTGTGTTTGGTAATTTGTAAGATAATCATAGGAATTTTTATTGTGTTTTTCAGAATGATAGGACTGACAGTTGGATTTGACAAAAAAGACATGATGGATGTAAAGTATAAGAAAGTCAGAGATGGTTGGGTGTCTGATTTAGTCCTTCAAGAAACCTATATATGTGCAAGTGTGGAATTTCTGCTGACAGTTGCAAATGTCTTTTTTGAAGCCTATACCACAGGCGCTGTTGTGGAAACCAATGTTCAACCATGGAGTGCAAAGGGAGAAGGTTAGTTATTGACTAAAATATTTAATATCTGTGTTATCGAAATGCATATTTAATCTCAGTTATTTGGAATGCTACAATAGCACTTACTTTGTTTAGCCTTCTAAATGATGAGGTTAAGTGAATTAATAAATTAAACTCTTTATTTTTCAGAGGAAAGGATAAAACTTGTTTTCTGCTGGGATGTGCAGTTTACATATTTTTCAAGTTGTACATATATGTTGGGTTCAAAAATTATGAAATCTTTATTAGAATAAGTAGTTGTACTTCTCTGCAGGCAGTTATTTGAAATAATTGTTGAAAGAAAACAAGCAGGGGAAATAATGAACCAGTCACTCCTTTTCATTCTTAAAGATAGTATTTTAACTTACTCTTTTATTTTTGTTATTTTTATAGTTTTCTATTATCTTTTACATGTTTCCTTTATTGCAGAGTAGTGGAAAGTGTGTCAAATTGAGAGTTACAAACTGGATTAGTCTCCAGCCCTGCCATTAAATAGTGGAGATCTTTTCCCACATTTTGAAATGTACTCTGGCTATAGCTTCTTCAGATCTTGTACTAAGAGTTGATGTAGATTCCTTTGAGATCTAAGATTCCTTTATTTTACTTTTTACTTAGAATGAAAATAACATTTTCTCATAATACATTTTTCATATATATATAAAAAAGATTTATAAATATTTTAAATTATTTATTTTTATTGCTGTTTTTAGTGCCTGTACAGCAACAAGATAAGTGGGAAATTAATATTATTATTAAAAATCCTGAAATTGTGTTTGTGGCTGATATGACAAGAAGTGATGCCCCTGCTTTAGTCATTACAACACAATGTGAGATTTATTGGAAAGGCGACCTTCGAAACGATACAATGACTGCTACTATTAAAGATCTCCAAATGAGAGCATGCCCATTTCTTCCAGTCAAGAGAAAAGGCAAAATCACTACTGTGAGTTTACTGTTTAATTATTTGCTAATCATAAACTGCTTTTCATTTAATATGTACCATTTTAGAAGACTACCTACATACTTTCCAAACTGTAAAGTGCCCTTTTTTCTGCTTGGAGAGCCCGGTCTGGATTATTACTACACTAGCTTTGAAACTTTTTCATTCTTCCAGTCACTCCTCATTGTTTTATGTATTAATGAGAATAGTCTTACTAAGAGGTTTCTTTCATCTTGGCACTTTTTAATTAAGACTCTTACTCTCTATTCTTGTCAGTCCCACACTCTTCCTAGGACTTTAAGACTGTCTACCAGTTTGCAGTGTTGTTGCAGCTTTATTATTTTTTAATATTTTTCTCCCATCTAGACATTTTTGTTCAGATGTATGTTTTTGCTTTTCTATCTGCGACGTATTTGAACCTCATTTATTTGCTTCGGCATATTTCACATTTGTATTTTACTCTCTAGCAACTTCTTGGCCTTCTTCATCATAACTGATCAAAATTCATTTCTTCAAAGACATCTTTTCAAGTTAACTGACTCCTACCTACTCTTATAAAACACTTAAAAAATGTTTTTGTTTCTGCAGGAATAATAGAAGCATAAATTTTCTAAAAATTATTGACATAAAAATGTATGCTACAATTCTTTAGTTTGTAAAGCTGATGGCTCACCACTAAGAAAAGATAGATGTGGAAAACTGAGGGCATACTGATTATCTTGTAGGTTATGACTTAGAAATTTTATATGTTATGTCTTTTATTCACAGTTATATGACCATACCTATCTGCAAAAACAGTTGGAGAATGTGTGTTTTTTTTCAGAGCCACCTTGTGCCTAGATAAAATTTCTTTTACTGTAGAAGAGAACAGATAGGTTACAACTAGAAGTCCTTCCCACAGTCCACTGAGTGATTTCTTCCTTTGTTCAGACAGATAATCCATGCTTGTCTTTTCGCACCCATATAATATATTTACTTCCACCTCAAGGGATATAATCTTAGCTCAAAATCCAGGATCTTTATTATTGAGTCTGTATGTGACTTCTCTTGGTCCGGCAGTTTATTAACTAATAGACAAATAGCACCATTTCAGCAGACACACACTCCTCAACACACACAACCACTGCATAATGGTGCTGTAAGCACAGGATAATTGCAGTTAATGTCATTTGGAAAAAGAATGGGAAACACTTGATAGTTGCAGATCCGTAACAGTGGTCACGACCTGTTCAGTGGAGTTGTGGAAACTGAACTGACAGTGGAGTAGTTCCTCGTATAGCCCGTGATGGTCTTCCATTTTTGCACTTTTAGAACATCATTGTCTCAAATGGCCCTGGCTTTTCCCTCTGAGAGATTTTTTTTTTTTTTAAAACCATTATCCTGTGTAAATACATTTGAAATGGCTCTTGTCTTTTCTGGGGAACTGCACCGTTTTTATAGCTTACTTCCTACTTAGTTGGTTACCTGAAGTTTGTGTTAGCTTTTGAATAACAACAGGCTTTTTGTATGCCCAGTATTGGTTTTGTCAGCAATCCTTAATTCCTTAAACATTTAGTTAGTGTCTAGGTAAGTCCATGTGTAAGTAATTATAACCAAAGCTATTATTTATTGTTTTTTTTTTTTCTTTCTGGAAAACTTTTATTTGCTAATCTCTGTATTCTGCTTAGCCTCCCTTCATCTGATTTAGTAAAGGCTACTTTAATAGTAGGTTTGGGGGAGGGAGATAGGCAACATTTGTAATCTCGTTTGTTTGTGTATTGATTAATTCCTGCATCTGATTTTAAGAAGAATTGCCCAAAAAAGGATAGGAGCCACAGTCTTATCTCTTGCTGAGGCTCTTTAGAGTTCTGTCTCCTCTGTTTTCCTTTCTCTTATAGGGCTTTGCAAACAGCAGAAAGATGTTGCTAATATGCAGCAATATTCTAAATATTCCAAACCTGCCTGGCTAAATTTTAGGCTTTTAAAAAAGACTTATGGCGGAAAAAAATAAATTTAAAAATGAATGAATGAGTGAAATTTTTTTTTAATGAATGAATAAATAAATTAATTAATTAAAAGACTTATGGTCTGCCTTCCTAGGTGTCATCATTGGTATTTTACCAAATACTTGGCTTTAGTATTGTTGGTGTCATCCACTTCATTTTAAAACATTCCTTGCCCGTCTAATTGCCAAAGCGATCACAAATATTTTTGACTTTGTTATAGCAGTACCAACTTCTAGGTATGAAATTTTGTATTGGTTAGGATATTAGTTATTAGTTAGGCTGCTATAATTAAAGGTAGCCCCCTCGCCAAAGATAGGTAAAGCATGGTGGAACTAAATGTTTCTTTGTTGGAACATGGTACAGTGGCTCTGTATAATGGCTATGGTATAATGTAGGGGAACCAGGCTTTTTCTATCTTGTTAATTTGCTGTTCCTAGGATTTAAATTAATTTGCTTGTTCAAAGATTGTTTACAATGTGTTCACCTTCTAGTATGCTGGGGGTGAGTGGTTGTGGTAAGGAGAAAACATGAGGGAATAAAAGGGATGCCCATTCTAAGGGGACTTACCCATAAATTTCACATACTGCTCTGCTCACATCCCTTTGACCAGAATTTAGTAATATGTCAGCACACAGATTTTACAGAATCCAGTAAAGGCAGTCTCTCCAAAGATCCAAAATGTCATTTGCTCGATTCTCTTCATTATACATTTGTTTTCTGTTAATTATTATTGTTGTTGTGTTGTTCTTTATATTTTCTTTGGGTTAAATTGCTGTGATTTTTCTAACTTCTTGACAGATACTTAGATAATTTATATTTCACTTTTCTTTTCTAGCACATGCATTTTAAGGCTATGCTTTCCCCTTCTAAGCACAGCATTAGGTAGATCTGCTAATTTTGATATGTCGTATTTTTATTATTCTGTTAAAAATATTTTCTCATTTTTATTTTTTATCTATAGATTAGAAGGGGTTTGTTTAATTTACAAGTATTTAAGAATTATCTGGTTATCTTTTTATTACTGATTTCTACATTAATATTATTGTGGTCTGTTAATGCACCCTAATTTTAATCCTTTGAAATTCGTTAAGACTCGTTTTATGGCCCATGACATAGTAAGTTTTGTTTTTCTGAATAGTTAAATGTCCACTGGGAAAACGTGTTTTGTGAATGGAAGAGCAAGCATTCTGTTTATAGATTTTATCTATAATATTGTTTAGCTCTTTTATATTCTTAAAGTTCTTTTTCTTTTTTTGGTTGGTTTTATCAGTTATTGAATAAGGTTTTAATTTCTGTTATTTCATTTTTAAGTATTAATTTGCCCTTTTTGTAGATTGTTTCTGTCTTCCGTTTTCATTAAAATTAATCATAATTATTTCTAAGTTTGTTTTTGGTAATGCCAATTATTGAGACATCTCTGAGTTAATTTCTGTTTTCTATTTTATGTTTTGGTTTTGTTTCGTCATATATCAGATTTTTAAAAATTGAATGCCAGACAGTATAATGAAATGTTATGGAGGCTTTGATGATATTTTCTTTCTCCAGAGAAGGTTTTACTGTTCTTTGTTATGCAGGTAGAATGAGGACAGTTCACCTTAAGCCAGGATAAATTGAATTTATTGGAGGCTGAGCTGTAGTTTTTGTAAGGTGTAGTTTACTTCTAATGCATATCCACTACTAAATAGTATCTCTCTAGGTTCCCACCCCAAAGCTATATTAGTCCATTTTGGCAGATTCTGAATTTTTTTTTTTTTTTCCTTCTCAGCCCCATTCTGCTGACCATTCTGAAATAACTGACTATTCTATTCCACTTAGCAGTAGCCTTCTGCTTAGTGTATAGCCAAAGAATTTGACAACTAACTAGAAGGTACTACTACCAAGTTTCGAGATAACATCCTTTTTTTTTTTTTTTTTTTTTTTTTTTTACTACTCTGGGGCTTTGCAAGGTTGCCTTGGTAGCTTTCTTATACTTTTAAGCAGAGATTTTTTTTTTCAAAATGACTTCGATTTGTAGGTGGATTATTGCTCTGCCACAAAGATGTTCAATTCACAGATGGAAACCATTCTAGAAAAGGAGATCTTTAGCTGAGCAACCATATGCCAAAGGAAACTTGAATAATTATAGGGAATTTCAAGAAGGATATTTATGGCCAACTAGCACATATGTTTTGGAAAGTTGTAATTAGTGGAACTTTGGTATTGTATTCATTTTATATTAGAACAAAGTTTCTTAATTCTGTATTCATCCATGGGGTCCAAAGATATTTATTAGAGATTCATGAACCTTTTGAAAATATTTATATAAAATGTTATGTACAACAGGTCTTCGAAAAACATTTTGTTAACAACAATGATGACATTTTGTTAACAATGATGAGATGCTGTAAAAACATAACTCTTGTTTATATCAATTACTCAGTGGTAAAATTGGTTTCATTATACATAGTTTCACTTAATGTTGCAGAACCTATCAAGTACATTAAGTGAGAACTTTGTGTGCTTTTTTTTTTTCCTGAGGATTTAATTTTCAAAGGATATATGACCCCAGATTTTTTGAAGTAGTAACATATGAAATATTCTCATCTTTGCTGCCTGTAGAGTATAAATTTGTTTGAATTTATTTCACCCATTAGGATTTTATAATATTTTAAAAATAAATTTCTAAATTCTAGAAAGAGCTATCATTATCTCGGTAGTTAATGCCTATTGTAAATGGTTATCAGCTTCTTTAAATGAATTTATTTTATTCTATAACTTTCCTAAACTTATGACCTGTACTAATATTTTAATCAATGTTAGATTTTATAAATATCATCTGCAAAATCACATTCTTATTTGTTCCTTGAATTGTAATAAGGATTCATCCTTATTGTATTCCCATTGCTAAGTGAGCTAACATTACTGTACTTTGCTTGTGAATTTATGTGTAAACTCTTTAGTGTGTTAATAAATCTTCCATGTGAAAATCATGTAAAACTGGGAGCTATCTGGTGAGATTTAGAGTAGAAAGGAGGAAAAAAATGATAAAAATAGAATTAAAATTGCAATGGATGTAGTTGGAGACAATAAAATTATACTGGTAAGAAAGTAATTCCATTTTAAGACATGTTTCTATATTTTTAAATTAATTTGTATGGACTGTATTATGGACACTTTGATTGTAATATCATTTCGTCATAAATATGTTAGACCACTGATATTTTTTAATCCTAGGTAACAACTAGACTTGAACATATAGAAATTGGGTAAAGATTAAAGCAAAGCATACATTTATATTATTTTGGGAAGCGGCTGTTAAAAAAAGACCAATTTAAAACTTTAAGTTAGAAACTTGTATGTGTATTTATAATAATACTTTTTTTTGCCTTTTCTAAGATGAAGAAATAACACAAATTTTATATTGAAAATCTTGAATTATGTATGTATTATAATGTAGTTGAAATTTTCTATCCTTGAAGTTTCAAGAAATAATATATTATTATGTAACATACCAGTCTCTCTTGTTGATTTATTAGAATAATAATAGATTTTAATGTGATTTCTTTGGGGAATGGGTTTGGATGTCATATATGTAGAAGTTGGAGGAACTTTAAGGAGAGTGATAGAGAAAGCCTAAATTTTGTTGAACAGATTCTTGGTAGAAATAATGGTCACAGGATGCTGCCAGTGATGACTCAGAAAGCAAATAAAAGACATGTGATTAGAAATTAGAGAGATGGTTTGATATGTAGTCACAGGAAGCTTTGCAAATTGTGTCTTGCAGTTATGTGTAAAGTAGAACTTGTAAGTGACCAACATGGATATATAGCTACAGAGATTTCCAAGCTGCCTGATTTGAAGGTATTCAGCTGCCTGGTTTTCTACTATTTATAGTAAAATGCCAGAACAGGGAGAGAAATTGTGGGAAGAATGGTTAAATGAAAAGAACCAGGACTCATTGATTTTGATAATTCTTAGCCTTCCAAACAATATAAGATGTTATAAGTCAGAATTGACTGCCAAAGTATAGCATATAGAAAAGACTGTGATTATATAACCTTTTGCTCAACCTCAGCTCAAAAAATCATAATATTTAGTCACAAAAGGGCCCTTTCAAGAAATTACTATGTATTTATTTCATGTGTCTTAATCAAACCAGAGGAACTCTAGGAATTGAGTGTCACCCCTAAGCTGTCTGAGCAGGAGGCCATGTTTATCTCAGATCTGTGAATGTGGCTTTTGCCTAATGGAGTAAAACCTCGTGAAATCTACAGTGGCCTTTTTAATGTTCGATGAAGTATAGCTGCTAGGGCACAATTTCTCTCCCTTTAAGAAAATTATTTTAGCAGGAGAACTGCCAGCACAGACCAAGAGGGATGGGGAATACAAAACGAAGAGAGATTCTTGAACTCCCAAAATGCTACTGGCAGGAAACAGGATGATAAAACTACTTGGCTGCAAACTTGTGCTACTTTTTATAAAGAAAGAAGGATGTCTCAGAGGGTGGAGCTGAGAGCCACAAAGAATTATTACTAGGCTTTGAAACCTAATCAAGAAACTCATTTACCCTGCTGGGTTTCAGAACTGCTTTGGACCACTGACTCCTTTTTACTTTATTTTTACAGCTTGAACTGGAATATGTGTAATAATCCTGTGTCTGTTTCACCATTCTATGCTGGGAGGGGTGGGAGCGGAGAACTCATCTTAGTTTCACAATTCCACAAAGGGAAAGAAATTTTGCCCTAGCAGCTATACTTAATAGATTACACCCAGGAATTTCATCAGCACCTGGACCTGATTTAATTCTGGACTTTTAGCTGATAAGAGATAGATGAGATTTTGACTTTTTGAATTAATAAGAGACATGGATGAGAGATATATGATGAGATACAGATTTAGATAATGTAATTTTGGACTTTGGGCTGTAATGGGATAAGACATTTAGAAACCTTAGGAGAAGATAGAACGTATTTTCTGTTTGGGAGGAATGTGAGTTACTGAGTACTAGAGGGCAGAAACCTGCTTATGCAATCAGGAAGAACTCAGTTAATTTTGTAGCTTTTCTTATATAGATTAATTTATTTCATTGTAATTCCATAATGGAAGAAATACCATGATAAAATTTTATTTTAGTAGGTTTTATGGTTTTTCGTATATTTAAGAAATTCTTATATCATTTTATTAATATTGTTAATATTAATACTTCCTACTATAAATAATAAGTAAAGAAGATGTTGTAGCTGCCAGCCCCCTAAAGACACATGGACCACCAGAAATCAGTGAGTTATAGGAAACACACTCTTTATTCAGCCAGCCAGGGGTCTGCCAGGGGTACACAGACCCCAAATTAAGCAGCCTCGAAATGTAGAGGTACAGGGTTTTTAAGCCCTAAACCCCGTTCTTCATTCTGTCTGAACACAGAGGTCAATTTTTCTTCTATTCACTACCTGTGGATCCACAGATCAGTTGTGCAAGTGGGGGTACAGAAGCAGAAAGCTTATTATTAGAATGTTAAGTTCCTATGGGTGACAGCCTATGTTCCCATGGGCGACAGGCAAGCAGTAATATTCCAGCCAGCACAAGGATAATTAAGAAGTGTGTTATTGAGTCACATTTTTTCAGCAGTTTTCACTAACTTGTTTGTTTAGCATAGTTAGCTGTTACTAGGAAAGTCTTTAAATAAAAATATTTTAAGAACAATGTTAATTTAGTGGTATTGATGTTTTCCTCATAGGTTTTGCAGCCCTGTGACTTGTTCTATCAAGCTACTCAGATGGGTTCAGATCCACAAATGATTGATATATCGGTAAAATCTCTGACACTAAAGGTGAGTCCAAACGTAGTCATTTAGATCTTTAGTTAACTTTATAAAAAATAAATAAAACCTAGAAAAAAGCAATTATAATAGCAAGTCTTTTCATGGTTAAATAAGCAAAAAAGAAACAGTTTTAAAAAATATGTGAAGTGATATTTCATATGTATTTTTGTAATAAATATTATATATTTTATTATTAGTGTTGGACTACTTCTGTGGTTAACATCTAACATCCCTATAGTATGTATAGTTGAAATTACACTTGATCAGTTTTAATGTCTACAAGATTCAAGCAAATATCTTGACAGTTGAAATTAGTTAAGATAATCAAAAATTTTAGTTATGATAATCAAAAATTAGTTTGATTATCATTAGTTATGATAATCAAAAATTTTATAGGCAATAATTATTCCTGCTATTTCATTTTATTTTAATACGATTCATGATCCTTAATCAAATGTATTTAATTTTTTTTGAAGTATGTATTTTTAAAAGTGGTATGAGTAGATTTTTTTATTAGTTTAATTTTTTTCCCTTAGGTTTCACCAGTTATCATAAATACTGTGATTACTATAACTTCAGCACTTTATACATCTAAGGAAACCATTCCACAAGAAACTGCTTCTTCTACAGCACATTTGTGGGAAAAGAAGGATACAAAGAGTTTAAAAATGTGGTTTCTTGAAGAACCAAATGAAGTTGAAAACGTACCTCCCACAGCTGAATTGGTACCCAATGGAGAGACAATAAAAATGAACATTGATTCTATTTTCATAGTTCTCGAGGCTGGAATTGGTCATAGAACAGTCCCAATGCTTTTGGCAAAATCGCGTTTTTCAGGGGAAGGCAAAAACTGGACTTCCCTCATAAATCTCCACTGTCAGCTTGAGCTAGAAGTAAGCGTTTATAATATTTTGGCCAGATTTTATAATAAATAATGCTACACATGGAATATTTTGGGAATCTTATTAAATATTTAAATTGAAAATATTGTAAATATGAGGTTGGCTTACAAAAGTTTTAGAAGAAAGTTTACAAATTTTTGCCTTCATATAGTTTTTATGTGTACAGTAAGGCCTAACCTATCATCAGTAGGTTCTTTGACTTTAAGAAAAACAACAAAACCAATAGGCTAACTGATATAAATAAGAGTTAAATTCCCATAATATCTCATCAATGTTGTAACAAAACAACATTGAGCAAAATGATGTTATTTGATATTTTAAGTTACTTTTAGAGTACCTATCCACATTAAGTTTATATTTTAGTTGATTTTACAACTTAATATATTAATAGACAGTTGTTGATTAAATTGAAAATTCTTATTTTTAATAATTAAATTGAATAACGTTTTTCCTTTAAAAGGATAATAGACTATTTCAGAATCTTTTCTGAAAGAGTGATCTAAAGATTTAGAAGGATATGTCTTATACTTTTATACAGTGCAGAATCTTTATACTCCAGTGGGAATCTTTCAAATTTTTGTGAGAATACTTTATATGAGAGAATCATGCTTTGAGCCAACATATATTTTGCTTCAGAATTTATCTGTATAGCATTATCCCCAGAGTTACTTTGGTTAAATTGTTAATTGAGTTGTCTAGTGGAAACTAATCTGATAATTTACATTTCATCAAATAGGGAAATATAAGCTGCTATATTATTTGCATTGAGGTGGAAATGACTGACTAGATTACAAATGTTCAAATTCTGGCTAGAATTCTGTATGTATTGCAGAGGATTTGATATGACATTTCCACGAAGTTCAGCGAATTAAAATAAATAAACACTCATTGAATTCTATGTTATTTTCCTTCAAAGGCTTTTGAAAAGTCAATAGAGATAGGGAGACATGCTATTATGTCAATAATATATGATAGATGAACACAGATTTTGATGTTTAGCCCAGCCTGGAAATCAGAGAAAGATGTTTAAAAGAGAGTTTTATCTGGATTAAATCGTGAAGACTAAATTATGAAATTAACCAGGTATGGAAAGTGCTGAGAGAGTTTGTCTAGGAAACTAATGAATGGCATATAGTACAGTTTTCGTACAGGAGAAATAGCACAGCCAAAAAGGGAATGGTAGTGGGAAACAGCATGGAAGATCATTTTAGCAAATACCAGAATGCCTTATTTGAAAAATTAAAAATTCTCTTTATAGGTACATTATTACAACGAAATGTTTGGTGTCTGGGAGCCTTTGCTCGAACCCTTAGAAATTGATCAGACTGAGGATTTTAGACCGTGGAATCTTGGAATCAAGGTATATTTGAAGTCCGAAAAGTTTTCAAAAATTGAGGATGCTTACACCACACAAGACACATTAATTTTTATCACAACAAAGTTCAAGTTATCTCATTATGAGCCTTGCTTCATGCTTTCCTGTTTAACCTCTGAGTGTAATTTTCAAACCGAAGCCAATGCCTCCTATGCTTTTTCTAATACAAATAAATATGTAACATATGTACTAGACACTGTACACAGTGTATTCTTGCTTTAACACAGCAGGTGTCTGAAGAAGATAATATTTTCAACTACATTTTAACAGGTGCGAGGACTGAGAATAGAGAGGTTAAGGGGTTTAATAAGTAATAATGCCTTAGAAGAGGTAGCATACAGTTCTGGCTACAGAGTACCCACTCGTATTAAAATGCCACTGGCATCTGATAAGTTGTTTATCCTGAGTTTCCTTTGTCTTCTGACTGGTGTGTATGTAGAAGAAAATATTACTCGTAATATAGTATGAATATATATAATCGTTAGAACAACAACCTTTATTTTATTTTTAAGCGTGCTATATAGTTCACAAGTGGATAAACTGGATTTTTTTTTTTTAATTGAACCTTTAAATGGATGAAATTGTGCTTCTGAAGCAGGAGGCTACAAAATTACTAGCATGGCTGCTCCCTAATGAAGATTCAGTCAACATGCAGACAAATTTTCAGTGGTTTAAAGCCAATTAAAGTAATAACAATGGTGACTGGCTTGACATGTCCAGCTTTTTGTATTGGATCACTACATTTGATTTTCCACATATTTCAGATAAAGTATTTGGACAAAGTAACTTACTTGGTGGTTTTTAGGTCAGAATATACACTGCAGTGGATCTGTGAATCCTGAAAAAAGGTAGATGGTATTGATTCTCATGAATTCTAGGTTCTAGTTCTGAAAGTGTTGTTGGATTTTTTAAGTCCCTGGTTTTCTGTTCTTTCTTTATAGCATGACCAATAGAATAAATGACTTCTCGCTTTGAATTTCCATGTGCTATGAAGTATGTGCTTTTCATTTTCATTCTGATGCCACATGCATTTAGCAGTTTTTTTTTTTCTCCTAAAATGTGCCTGTCATTCTAGTATCAGTATTTTCTCTAATACTGCCCCTGTCTTTTGTGACCTCAGTTGGCTGGTGTCCAAGCAATTCCAGTGAGGCAGTGGAACTAATAAAATTTTTGCTCTCTCTAACGTTGTTATTGGGATTTGTCTAAAGTTTGTCTTTCCTTTACAAAATTAGTTATGTTGTGCTCATAGGAATATACTTTCCTTATATTTCTATAATTTATATGTCATTTTAGATGAAAAAGAAAGCAAAAAAGGCCATTGTTGAGTCAGATACTGAAGAAGAAAATTACAGAGTGCCAGAATATAAAACTGTCATCAGTTTCTATTCAAAAGACCAACTAAACATTACATTATCCAAATGTGGTCTTGTAATGTTAAATAATTTAGTTAAGGTAAGAAAAGACATTTGAAACTTTAAATGTTGCTGTACTAGTCTGAGTTAATCCTTTTCTTTATTGAATAAGACTTTTTTTTTTTTTTTTACTATTTAGTTGTTTGTAGTGTGTTCATTAGTATTCTGCTTGTCATTTATTTTTCCAAGTTTCATTTTATTTTACTTACAATAACTCTTGTTTAGGCATTTGCAGAAGCTGCCACTGGATCTTCACCTGTCTTCATAAGAGATCTAGCACCATTTATAATCTTAAATTCTCTTGGACTTACTATCACTGTTTCACCAAGTGATTCTTTTAGTGTAGTCAACGTTCCAATGACAAAATCATATGTATTGAAAAATGAGGAGAGTTTAAGTATGGATTATGTACGAACTAAAGATAATGATCATTTCAATGCAATGACCAGCCTAAGCAGCAAACTTTTCTTCATCCTTCTTAGTAAGTGATAAATTACCTTCCTAGGGGTTTAATTTCTTTTAAGTTATATTTTACATCCTATTTTACTCATTTTTTAAATTTCCTTCTTGCTAGGTTGGGAATTTTGTTTCATTCTTTACAGGGCTTTAGTTGCTGCTGTTACTATATTTTTGTATGCTAAAGTCTAACTTTTTGTTCATTGCTTTATTTAGAGCCTGATAATTTACTGCTTAATCTTTTGGGGAGGAAAAATAGTACATCTCATGCTCATTTGGCTTTTACAGACTATATCTCTTAGTTGTTGTTTTACCGCTTCTGGTATGACTCAGTCATATTCCACCAATGCAGCTGAATGAATTCAAAATAAGGTTTGAATTTATAGAAATGGCCCATTGTAATGGTTTGGGGCTTTGTAAGTAATTACATTCTGTCTATTGAGGTGGAATTTTTTTTTGTCCTTTCTGCTTCCCAAAAGTTTTTCATTTTCATGAAAGGCGAAAGTAAATTAAATCTTAAATTACCATAATATCTACTCATTGTGAAGTTAAACAATCCCAAAGCCTCACCCACACCACTTTCAAAACTTTGACATTTAAATAGTTATGGAAGAGAGCCTTTAAAAGGTTAATTAGATATGAGATTAGAGTACCAAAACTGATAGATAGCTAGTGCTTTCTCTTAGTCAGGAAATGATGCACAGCAATGGCTAGGTTTCAAGTATTGTCCTAGCATTGTCATTGAATTGTTTTCATAAGTTTTTGAACTAACATTTTAGGAATGGAGTGGGAGGATTTATGTAAATAAGTAATTCACTCCCCAATATGGCATATGTATATATATTAGATAATGTGCATAAAATTTTGTATAATCAAATCCTAGATATTGCAAAGTGTCACACTTTGTTGGAAAAATTAAAAACTGAAAAATTGCAGCTGCCTTGGTAATTGCTGATGAATACATGAAGGTATTAGGCTCTGGTTATTATAATAGCAAATCAGAGATCAGTGTTCTTGCATGTTATGATCCTCTCAATTATTTAAAAAGGTTTCTGAAACCTTTTTGTTTATAAGTGTTGCCGTAAGTCAAAGTACTGAATGATTTTTTTAATTAAATTTTTTTTTTGGTTAAAAGCTTCAAAGATTTTAAATGAATGCTGTGGAAATGCATTGTGGCTTTTTAAAATATCCCTTTGAACACATTGTATCTATAAAAGAACTAACTACCCTTTGTATAATCTCTTCTGTATAGTCTTAAATCCAAAGGTTTGAGGGACTATTATTCATAACTTTAAGAAATCATCCCATGTTTCTGATATTTAACATCTATTTAAAATTAATATATGATTATTTATAATAAAAATTTTCATATATGTTCAATTTAGCACCTGCTAATCACTCTACTGCTGATAAAATTCCTTTAACAAAAGTGGGTCGACGACTATACACTGTAAGACACAGAGAATCTGGAGTTGAAAGGTCTATTGTTTGCCAAATTGATACAGTGGAAGGAAATAAGAAGGTAACAGTTCGATCCCCAGTGCAGGTAGGAAATGATTCTTTTTTTGTAAAGCATGTGATATTTGTGTGCTAATAAAAAAAACTAAACTGAAGCAAATTACTACCAAAAGAACACAAATTATGGTAGAAATACTGCTAATATCAAAAAGAATAATCATTACCAGTAATCATACTGTTCTAATGTGAGCAGTGATAGGATTTTGTTGAACATACTTCTTATGATTTTGTTGTAGGACTATTTTGTAAAACCTTTTTGTAAGAATAAAGCCATTAATATTTTATTTTAGGTCTTTGTACTGTGTGTGTATATATATATATATTAGATTTTTTAAGTACAGGATATGGTGAGAAAATTTTTATAGTTTTATTAAGGTAAAATTGATGTATAATAAATTGCATATATTTAAAGTTGAGTTTTGAAACAAAAATCTACTTATGAAACCTTCATTATAATTATGATAATTAATTTATCTTCCTCCCAAAGTTTCCTCTCTTCCTACTTCCCAGGCATCCACTAATGTATTTTCCATTGAATTGCCTTGACACTTTATATATTTTGAACTTTATTCTCCAACATAGTTATGTTAGTTTGAAAGTGATCCTTTCAGTCCTTATTTTTAACTTTTTAGGTGGGACTCAATCGAGCGGCCTTTAGGCCAGGACTAATTTTGTCCCACTAGTAAGACACTAAAACCAACAATTTCTGTGCTAAACAAGTTTTACCACTTTGGCTGATGAGAAAAGGAACTATAATATGTGTCAGCACCAAAAATTGTTCTTTCTACCCCTTTTAGGTGGATCTTTACTGAGCCTTAGATAGTTTACTCATGTGCATGTGGAAACTTGTATTTTGTAGGAAAAATAATTCAATGTTTGTTTCTTTTATAATTTGTATTAGCAAGATAAATATTGCTTGATAGTTCCTTCGTTGGGATATTTAGATGGAATGTTTTTTAATGCCTTTAGATTCGTAGATTAATTATTCTAAATACTATTTCTTTTTCTTTTCCAGATGAGAAATCATTTTTCAATCCCACTTTCTGTGTATGAAGGAGATACTTTATTGGGAACAGCTTCACCTGGAAATGAATTTAACATACCATTAGCATCTTACCGGTGATTTTTTTCTTTCTTTATTTATTTTTTTTGTTTGCTCTAAGATCTCTTACAGAATTTTTAGTTCTAATTTGGTAGGAATATCAGTCTTTAAATTATCAAGTTGTGAGCATATCCATCCCTTAATATCTCATCTCATCTTACTGAGTTTCAGGGTACTTAGAAATTTCAGGGTACTTAGAAGGTATTTTTAAGAAATATTATTTAATACATTTAATTTATACTATGTAAATTATGCTTTACTAGTAAATACAGTTATTTCATGCTTGCAATATGGCCTTCATAACCACAATCATATATATTCATGATTCTTTAAAAAGTCTACTTAAGGGTGATTGGTGGCTTCTGGATTTATATATACTATATGAAATGATTTTTACTTTTCAAAAGTTTTATGATAGAATTTTTTTGAAATTTCTTTAGAAAACATACATTTTATCTTTTATTGCACACTCTTCTTTAGATTGTTTAGTGATAGAATTTTAATCAGTCTTATGTATTTAAAGTAATTTCATTAAATGATATAAAATCTTAAGAAAGAATTATTAAAATTGTAACAAAATACTAATGAGGGCTAGTCTCATAATTACAAGTTTAACATAACAAATGAGTATTCTTTTTCAGGATATATAATTTGAATTGAAAATTTAAAACGAGGAAAAATGGAGAGTAAACTCTATTAGAAAATAAAACCTTCCTCAGATTAAACATCATAGTTTGTCTAAGGTATCATTCAGAACACACACTAGATATGGACACTTAGGCTACAGAAAGATGGAGAGGTGAAACTATAAGCAAAACTATAAGTGCTTAAATATCTCCTGTCTTTATTCATTTTGACCCATATCGAGGAGTTCAGGATTGGTTCCCTAGTGTTTAGAAGATAATCTAGCAGTTTTAGGCACATATTTTCAGATATTAGACCTCACCATAATGAATATTTTATTGTTTAGACCGTCTAATGAGTATTTTATTGCTTAATTCAAACTTGCTGAGGGAAAGAATTCAGTTGAGAGAATAACAAAATAATTGTTTACAGTATCTGACCTTGTTCTAGAGAGGATTTTGGGTGGGTTACAAGACCAAAGATTGGAGCATGTAGGGTGTTTAAAAATTCCTACGAAGAACTTTAAATTCATTTTGTCTTTGGATAATAAATATTCGTTGCAGTCTGCTTTGTTTTTAATAAATTATTACTGTATATTTGGTGACTGTTCATAGAAAAGTTAGGCCTCTAGAGTATACTTTTGTGTTCAAGGCTAAATATTAACTTGTTACATGGAAGCTCATCAATCTTTATTAGAATTATTAGTGACAAGCCAGCTTGGATTTCATATTTGATACTCTTCTTATCCAATTCTTAGAGAGGTAGGTATACTTATATTAAAGATATGAAGTCTTGGAGGTTCAGTTGACTCCCCTCTGCTGTGCAGAAGACCAGCTCTCCTTTCACTTGCAGATTGATTTCAGTATTCTTGATTTAGAGAATGTGTCTGTTCTTTGGAGTCTTTCTTGGAAACAGTTGTAATGTCTTACCAATTTTCTCATTTAATTGCGTTAAATAAAATCTTTTAACATTTGTTCACTTTGTATATCTATGAGAATCATGATTTTACCCACTTTTGAAAATTATCCTTCAACAGCACGCATATATAGCACAAGGGGGATTGATTGGGTGATCTTAATCAAAGTAAAAAGCACAAACTGTAGAATTACACAAACATGGATTCAGATCCTGGTGCTTTGAAGCACCCCGGGCCACTGTACTTCACACCTCCAGGGATGCCGTTCACATCGCAGTTTTTGTGAATGGTGCTTCCCTGCTTAGTACTTTGCACAGGTCTGTACTACATTGATGGCAGTGCCACCTCCACTTCAAGAGCAATCTGAGTGTGCGTGAATGTGTACACTAGCACAGAGAGCCTGTCTCATCCCTGTGCTTCAGTAATGATGAAATGTTTTATGAACCTGTAATGTGTATGTGCTTAGCTATCAAGTAGGCAGAGAGCACAGGAGTAGAAAAAATTTTTAATAAGTGATATGAGGTCTTAAATTAACAAGTTGCTATTTATTATACCTGTAAAATTTGACATATACTGATTCTTAAATTTTATTCATTTGACTAACATTTATCAAGTGTTCTTATTGTATGTAAGGCACTACTATAGGATACCAAGATGAATTGGAACAGCAGTCTCCCTTTGGGAGACTGATATATTATGAAATATAGAATGTAGAAAAATGATGGGTTCCAGAGAGTTACAGAAAGAGTTAATAGTTGTAGAAAACTATGAAAGACAGATTAATGATTGATTCCTGGAAAGGTACATGAATTATAAATATAGTAATGTGGAGACGAGCAGGGAAAGACAATTTTAAGGTCAAGGAATTGCAAGAACAAGATAAGGAGGCATGAAAACGGTGTATGTAAGTCTATAAAGAATAGTTAAGGTTTGATTGGATTATATTGGAAGATGAAGTTTGAAAGATCTAAGATCACATTGAGGTAGTTGATCTCTCATTTTCTTGCCCTCATTTATATAAATTTTGTCTTCACCTTTAATATCATGTTTTTTCCTTTCTCTCTGAGAACATTTGATGTTCTGTTTCAAGATCATTCACTCCATCAGCTTTTCTTATCCAGAACCTCTTGCCGTTGATCATCTTTTGTGTTTACTCATTCATTTCTTAAACTTTCCTTTAACCTTGCATATTTCTCTAATTCAAGTCTTTTCTGTAGAACAAAGCTTTTTGGGAAAATTTTCTCTTTTGCAAAACAGTCTGCAGCCAGACTAGAAAGAATTAACCATATTCTCATGCCCTCAGTTGGCTGTGTACATGTTTTTGGTACCTATCATAGTACAGTAGTTATCTTTTAACAATACATTTCCTGCCTGATTGGGATCTCTCTAAGAGTCAAGAATGACATACTCATTTGTTCATTTTCAGTTTGACCTCTGGTAAATAATGAGTCTAATAAAATATTTTGGTGATCTGGATGAGTATATTGGCATTAGCTTAATTTAGGGAAAATTAAGTTTTTAAGTATTAGAAGTATAGATGAAAAAGAAAATGAAAATCACAGAATGTAGACATAGGATGGGCTAAATCTTATAACTGATTTAATAGATCATTATATTTAAGTGTATGTCAGGGGAGAAGGAAAGTCTAATATTGTTTCATAGTCCACAGTGCCAGTAGCTGGAATTTCCTGAGAAAGAACACACAGAGGAAAAGTGGGTATGGTGAGTTCACAGTTCAGTCTAGCAAACTCAAGGCACGATCAGACATTACAAAAGCATGTAGCAGATACTTACAATTTTAGGACTAGAGCTTCAGAAAATAATCAGAGATAGAGATAGAATTGACAATTTTTTTTTTTATCTCTAACAGATAGTGTTACAATCATTGATTAGCCATACAAGTATAAAATATTTCTTAAGTGTTTACACTTGGATATAGCTTAGGTTTAAAAATTATTAAACCTAAAATATAGGTGAAATGTAAACAAAGAGTGTGATATTTAAATATATGGATTTGTCACTATCTTCTTGCAACCTGCGCCCATTTCAATAAAGCTAAGTATCTATTCATTTCACTAATCTTGTAAAACTGGTGATTAATTTTTTCAATAGAAATATTTATCAAGCTCATGAACTCATTCCTAGCATGTTTTTCCTCTCAGGACCATGTATCTAGGAAAGCCAACTTCTTTAAGTTAAATGTACAAGTCATAGATAATAGTATATGCTTGCTTTGCATATATGATCTATATGATTTGTATTTTTTGTATGAAACTAGTTATTGTAAATATCCTTTTTTCAATTACAGTTGATATACAATGTTATGTTTCAGGTATACAATATAGTGATTAGACATTTTTATACTTTATGAAGTGATCATCCCCGTAAGTCCAGTATCCATATGACAGCATGCATAGTTTCATTGTAAACCTACATTTGAGACAGTACATTTGTAAGAAAAATATTCGTCTCTGGAAAGCCAAATATCTTGATTTGTTTCCAGAAATTTAAGATGAAAATATCTGTCTGTGTTACCTATCTCTAAGAAGAATGTGAAAATATAAAAATGTACTATAATAGTTTTGAGGGAGGCAATTTTATTGTTCTAAAGCATATAATCATATAATTTAATGTTTTCAAGCATATCGTTTAATCTTT
Source organism: Rousettus aegyptiacus (assembly GCF_014176215.1). Classification (NCBI taxonomy): domain Eukaryota; kingdom Metazoa; phylum Chordata; class Mammalia; order Chiroptera; family Pteropodidae; genus Rousettus; species Rousettus aegyptiacus. The sequence goes on along the minus strand of NW_023416306.1, from coordinate 39,457,557 downwards.
TATGCAGATCACTCCTTTCTCTGAAGCCAGAAGACAAGGACTATCAAATGTGCGAAGGAATAGACTTTGAAGAAATTATTAAAAATGATGGTACTTCTCTAAAGAAGAAATGTAGACCTACAAACCCTTCCAAGAAACCATTTATCATTAATGTTGTTCCAGAAAAAGATGTTTTGACATCTCTGTCAGTGTATTCCGAAGATGGTTGGGACTTACCATATGTATTGCATCTGTGGCCACCTATCCTACTCCGAAATCTTCTTCCTTACAAAATTGCTTATTACTTAGAGGTATTCTGGAATTTTGTAAATGCCTTTGTGTCTTTGATTTTGTAGCTTTAGTTAATTTAAAATTATGAACAATAAAACAGTGTTTTAAAGTTATAATAAAAGGTATAGTACTAGTGATAGGTAACAATTTCAAATGGAAATGTTTCAATTATGTTGTATAAAAAGAGGATTTAAAAAGAAATATTTCCCACTGCTTTACCTTAGAAATCTAGCTACTAAGTTGAATATAAATTACACACACAAATGAGATATGTCATTTAAGAAATATTTATGAGAGTAATATATATTCCTATTAGAAAGTTTAGAAAATAGAGATAATAAAAATTACTTAAAATCACATCATCTGAAGGTAACACTTCAGATAAAAATATTTTAGTTTTAGAATATATACTTTTAAATCTTTTCCATGCCTGTATATTTCATATCTTATATGGATGGATACTAATTTTTTAAAAAAGTATGAGGATTTACATTAAAATAATATTTATGTACTAGACTTAAATGGAAAAAGTGCTGCTACATTGTATTAGTCTCAGGCCGGTTTTTAAAAAGGATTTTATGTCCTATAAAGATACTTTCTCTTTTAAATCTTTGTTTTAACAGATTATGCCCAATTACTTCCTATTGTTATAACAGGAATCTCTCCACCTTAAGGTTTTAATATTCCATTTGCCATGATTATCAAAAATAAAGTAGTTCTTCATTGTAATCTATTATTTTTATTATAGTTTATTAATTATTGGATTTACTATATGTTTATACTTCTCTGACAAATTTTTTGGGGGAGTGACAGTAACATATCTGTGATAAGAGAATATCTGTTTTTCCTTATGGTTGCCAGATATAGTGGTTAAGAATTGGCACTTCACTGTCAGATAGATTTGAGGTTTAATCCTAGCTCTATCATTTACTAGCTGTATATCTTTAGGCAAGTTATCTTTCTAAATCATTTGTCTTAGTCTATAAAATGTGGACAGTATTAAAACCTACATGATTGGGATACAGGCAAAATAAATTAGGTAATGTATGTAAAGGATTTAGCACAGTGTTTGATAGGCACATGGATGCCTTTTATTTACCTCTCTAACATCACCAGCACTACTATTCTATTTTTGTAGAATATTAACATTTCAAGTACTAGAGTTTTTGCTTTAAATAATTTAAAATTTTAAGATCAAAAGATTTCTATGTTACAACAACTGGAAGGAAACAGGTTAGAGATGCTGGGAAAACTGCTGATATATTCAGACATACTATCTATGTTCCATTCCCATAGAACTTTTAAATTTGATGCTTTCGGGATCACATTCTGTTTGCTGGTTTTCAAAGGGTCTGATCAGTTTTTAGGAAGACACTTTAGCTGTGATATGGAGAAGGGATTAGAGGAGACAAGAGCAGTTAGTAGATTTAAAGTGAGAAGAAACAATGATGTGAACTAAGGTAATGGAAGTGTGGGTGGAGAGAAATGAACAGTTTTTAGAGATATATAAGATGCGTAAACAATCTGTAAACAGTGACTAGAAATGCATGATGAGGGATTGTTAAAAATCAAGAATAGGAGTTAGTAAGGATTGCTTATTTTGAATTACCATCAGTTTTCTCATAGACTTCTCATTATCTTTTAGTTTTCAAAACTAAAATCCCTAATGGATAAGATTTTAAAAAACGTTTTACTAATTGGAGTGTTTTATAATGTTTATTAGTTCCTGCAGAGTTTAGCAATGTTATTTAGTTTTATCCTCAAACTTGTCTTTTGAGGTCCATCATTTTATAAATACAGTTTATAAATTTTATAAATACAGTAACTCAAATCTCAAATAATTTATAGAAGTTAACATAGTTGGCAGATTGAGGCCTTGAATATAAGTCTTCTAACTTGTTTTGACAGAGGTATTGCAAAAGCATTTTGTATAGCATTTAGAATCCTTAAATGTAAGTTTTTGGCATGTTATTCTGAAACATTTAAAAATTTACTGTATTTTCTTTTTATTACAGGGAATTGAACATAGAGTTTTTACTTTGGATGAAGGACGTTCTGCCCAGATTTGTACTGTGCAATTTGATAAAGCCCGGCTACATTTAAAATTACTTGACTATCTTAATCATGATTGGAAAAGTGAATATCATATAAAACCTAATCAACAAGATATAAGTTTCATCAATTTTACCTGTGTTACAGATATAGAAAAGACAGATTTAGATATTGCTATCCATGTGACTTATAACCCTGGCCAGACAATTATCGCATTTCATAGTCCTTACTGGATGGTCAATAAAACTAGTCGAATGTTACAATATAAAGCAGATGGAATTCATCGAAAGCATCCACCGAATTATAAAAAGCCAGTTCTCTTTTCTTTTCAGCCAAAGCACTTTTTTCATAACAATAAGGTATGTAGTTTTTTTTAAATTTTCATTCTTTTTAGCTATTTATCAATCCTTTTTAGATTTTAGAATTTTGAAGAATAAAATATGAAACAAAAATAACATTTGTTAAATATTGGAGGTTAATGAGATTAAAAAGATGAGACTTTATTGCGAAATGTTTAGTACGTTAACAATGTAATATTATGCTAAAAAAGAAAAATTATTCAATTTAGGTAGAAATTTTTAAAGGTACCTAAATTGTAATGTATTTAAATTACTTTTCCCTAGGTTCAGCTAATGGTAACTGATAGTGAATTGTCGGATCAGTTTTCAATTGATACTGTCGGTAGTCATGGAGCTGTTAAATGTAAAGGTCCAAAAATAGACTATCAAGTAAGTTCATTTTGTGCTTATCAGAAAACTTTTATTTAAACTATATCTATTGACTACTGAATTTTTATAAGGATGTTATGATAATGTAACAAATTTTTGTAATATTAATATTTTTTTTTTCCTTAGGTTGGTGTCACTATAGACCTCAGCAGTTTTAACATTACCAGAATTGTGACATTTACCCCTTTTTATATGATTGAAAACAAAAGCAAATATCGTATAGCAGTGGCTGAAGAGGGAAATGATAAATGGCTTTCTCTTGATTTGGAGCAGGTGAGTGGATAAATTTCAATACTATTCCTCTTTGTGTTTTCATTTTCTTTGAAGTTAGATAATTGAGATCACTAATATTTTAACTCCTCATCCCCCCATTTTGTTTCAGTTCCATGAACATTTTTTTATTTGTACCAAACTCTAGATATTTAATTATTAAAAATTGAACCCTGCCATCTGGGAATACATTACTTGATAAGGGAGGTATACATTTAACAATTACTAACCAAATGGGGTCAAATACAACAGGAGATGACCAGATAAGGTATAAATGTAAGAAAGAGAAGGAAATGATTTGTTCTCTCCCAGAAGCTTTCAGGAATGCCTTTATAGTGTAGATTAAGCCAGTTATTTTAAGAAGGTGCTGGTACTGGCTTAAGAGTGAAGTGTTTATTCTACTCCATCTTTAGCTATTAGATTTCTGTGTAAGAGCTTTTTGAAGGACTGCCTAAGGTTGATAAAATATTTTGCTTTTGAAGAAATGTTACTTTAAATCTGTTAGGATTATAAGAGAAGTGTCTGCTATTTTTATTCATATTTCTTCTTGCTTTTTAAGCCATCCTTCTGGGATCATACTTTATGATATACATCCTTTAGAATTTCCTGTAGAGCTGGTTTTCGAGGAAAATGCCATCAGTTTGTGTTTATCCATAAAGGTTTTTATCATCATTTATGATAATTTTTTTTGATGATCAGTTTTTTTCTCAACATGTTACAGATTTTACTCCTTTGATTTCTGACTTCCATTTCTGTTGAAAATTCTGCTGTGGTTCTGTCATTTCTTCAGAGGTCATCTCTTTTTTTCTCCTTAATTGGCCTTTACGGTCTTCTCTTTTTCCTCAATATTTTGTAGCCATACTGTTTATCCATATATGGATTCCTTTTATATATCCTGCTTGAAATACCTTACTCCTAGATTCGCGGATTAATGTATTTCATACTTCCTGTAAAATTTGCAACTATCCTCTCTTTAAATATTGCCTTTCCTGTGTTCTATTTTCTCCTTCTGGGCCTTTAAATCAGACATATTCTAGACCTTCATGTTCAGTATGCCTTCTCTCTTGATGTCTATTTTATATTTTCCATCTACATAACTTTTTGCTGCATTCTAGATAAATTCTACATCCATATCTTTGATAAACGTTTACTTTTACTGTGTCTAAACTGCTGTTTAGCCTTCAATTGAGTTTTTATTTGAATAATTAATTATATTTCTCATTTCCAGAAGCTCTATTTTTTTCAAGTCTGCCTGTTCATTCATTCTTTCAGCAAATATTTATTGTGTACTCCTTATGTTCCTTGCAATACATCTGTTAACAAAATTGCAGGTCCATGTCCTTGTTTATATTTCAGTGGGATGAAGGGAAACACTGATAATACCATAATCAATTAGTAAAATATATAGTTTGTCTAAAGGTGACAATTCTAATCGGCAGGGGGGGGGGAGGGAAATAAGATGGGCAAAAGGTTTTAAGAGTTCTAATGAGCAAGGGGTGGGCTATAATTTTACATAAAGTGGTTGAGGACAGGACTCATTGAGGTTACATTTAAATGGGCTTGGAGGAAATGTGAGAGGTAGCAATTGGCAGGCCTCATATGAGCTGGAGCTGAGCTGCCAAGGTGTTGGAGCAGTTGGTTAAGACAAGCCAAAACCAAAACGAACATAAAATCAAGTTTTTGATCACTTACTGGGATACCTTCTAAGCCTTTTGCAGCCTTAACCATATCCCATGTCCAGTGTCATTAGTTACCTTTTATGTTTGACTGAAACTGACTAAGGTACTTGACTCTAGGGTCAAGTGGTGATAATCAGGTATCACAATATGAACAGTCTCATTGAAATATACAAGTCACCAGTCTGGTCAGGGCCCATCACATTAAGACAAATTTTACATAATAGATTACAGGCCAGGTTGGTTCTCCATTCCTGTGATGTTTTTTTTCTTTCTTTTTTTTTCTTTTTAGCTCTTTTCATTGTTTCTAGCTCCTATTATCCAGTCTTTTTTCTGGGTACACTGACTGTCGCCTATTCTTCTAGTTTGGTTTCTGGATCACTGATGTCCAAATTGTATCTTAAGATATTGAGCCTATTTCCTACTCTGAACTTTGGATATTTCTTTTGCTTGTTTACCCTTATTTGACTTCCACGACTCTGGATGTAATACATATCCTGACTCGACATTTGTGTGTACTTTGACTATTGCTTAATTACAAAATGATGCCTACAACCTGATTATGATTTTTAGTAACTGAGTGTTCCCTGGGTTTAAACTTAATCACTTGTTTCTCAGTTTTTGGTTTAGCTTACTTGCTGATTTTTTATCCCTTCTCTATTTCTGAACTACGTTAAAATCTCTGTAGTTGACAGTTTATAGCTGTTTAGCTAAGCAACCCAGTAACCAGAGCAGTGTTTAAGGAGATTTATTTTAAGGTTAAGTCTACTCTGGTGGATTTATTAAAATGATACATTTCTTTATGATATAATCTTTTAAATAATTTTATTTAAATTAATTTCAAGTATGCAGTACATTGGTTAGATATCTATATAGTTTATAAAACGATCCCCCCAATTGCTCCTTTCCTCCCCCGGCCCTCCACCTAGCTATCATATTAATGCTGACTGTATTACCTATGCCATGCTCCCCATTCCTGTAACCAGCTGTCAGCTACTAATTTGTACTTCTTTAGCCCTTCACCCATTCTCCCAGCCCCCCAAACTCCTTCCCCTCTGTCCATCACCAAATTAATCTGTTTTTTTTTAAATAAATATATGTAATATATGTTTTAGTGTATCCCCTTTTGGCCTGAGGATGCTTCAAATAAACTTCTTATTAAAGTTGAAAGAAGTGAAAGCCCTCCCAAAAAGATACATTTTAACAAGCAAGAAAATTGTATTTTATTGCGTCTGGATAATGAGGTAAGAGAAGCTAATATTACTTACTAGTATTTTATTTTATTTTTTGTTTCAAATGATTATCTCTGTGATATTTTTTTCCTTTCACCAAAAATGAACAAACTTCTTTTTGTAAAGGGAAAAAGTACTAAAAGGAAACTGAGACATAAAACAATTTGTTATACAGAACATAAGTCAGAGTGCCTAGAATATACCACATCCGGAATTTGTCCCATCTGTATACAATAATTGAGAACATGGTTTCCCAGACATACAGTATAAAATCCTGAGTTGCTTCCTAAATCATCAAAAAATATTTTATGAATAATTTTATTGTTAGTTAATATTATTTGGAAAATGATCACAGAGAGTGTTTTCTTTTTCTTTATTTCTAGCTTGGAGGTATTATAGCAGAAGTTATTCTGGCTGAGCATTCTACAGTTATTACATTTTCAGATTATCATGATGGAGCAGCTACATTCCTGTTAATAAATCACACCAAGAATGACATTATTGAATACAAGCAAAGGTAAGAAGATTGTAAAAATACAGCATATCCTGACGAGCAGAGGCTAGATTGAGACATTGAGTTTATGATGATTTCATAAATATATAAACACTGATAATGGCATTGTGGCTATGTAAAACAATGTTCTTATTTTTGGAAAATGTAAACTGAAGTATGTTAAGGGTAAAACTGACTCAATGGCTATACTTTTTTTAAATTGTGATTAATCGATGTGTAACATTATATTAGTTTCAGGTATACAAAACAATTATTCGATATTTGTATATATTGCAAAAATGATTGCTATAATAAGTCTAGTTAACTTCCATCATCATACAATTACATTTTTTTTCTTGTAATGAGAACTTTTAAGATTTATACTTAGCAATTAAAAAAAAATACAATAAAGTATTATTAACTGTAGTCACCATGCTGTACATTACATTCCATGACTTATTTATTTTATAACTGGAATTTATAACTTTTAACCACCTTCACCCATGTCATTCACCACCACTCCCCTCCCACCCCCACCACCCCACCCCACCCCACCCCAGCCTCTGGCAACCATTAATCTGTTCTCTGAATCTGTGTGTTTGGGCTTTGTTTGTTTGTTTGTCTGATTTTTAGATTTAACATATAAGAGAGATCATATGGTATTTCTCTTTCTCTGTCTGACTTATTTCACCTAGCATAATGCCCTTAGGGTCCATCCTTCTTTTTTATGGCTGAATAGTATTCTCTTGTATACATATACCACATTTTATTTATCTGTTCTTCCATTGTTTGGCACTTAGATTGTTTACATGTCTTGGCTATTGTAGATAATGCAACAGTGAATGTAGGGTTGCATATATCTTTTCGATAAAGTGTTTTCGTTGTGTTTTGAATAAATATTCAGAAGTGGAATCACTGGATCATGTAGTACTTTTATTTTTAATTTTTTGAGGAACCTCCTACTATTTTTCATAGTGGTCATAACAATTTACATTCCCACCAAGAGTTCACAAGGGTACCCTTTTCTCCACATCCTCACCAACATTTATTATTTTCTTTTCTTGTTTTTTTTTTAATAATAGCCATTCTGACAGGTATGAGGCGATATCTCATTGTGGTTTTGATTTGCATTTTCCTGATGATTAGTGATGAACATCTTTTCTTTTCTTTTTTTTTACACTTACAGCACCTGGTCTCCCTAGGTAGTAGAGCATCTTTTCATATGTCTGTTTTGGCCATCTGTGTGTCTTCTTTTAATGTACTTTTAAGTGTTTCAAAAAAGGAAAATGGAAGAATAGAAGCAAATATGGCAAAAGCTTGATCATTGTGGAATCTTGTGAGGAAAATGTCAGTTTATCATAAGAATTTTGTCCATTTTTCATATTTTTCATGTTTTTAATAAATATAAATATCGAAACTTCATTATTGTCTCCCAAATAGTAGATACCTGTAGTCTTCTTGCTGAGATGTGTGGGAAAGGACTGCTACATTTTTAAACTTCCCTACAGAGCATATTTAAATCTTGATTTTTCAGGACCACTATTAACATTTGTTTCACTTTGCTGTGGTACCTTATTCTTGTAACATTACAGTTTACTCAACTTTCTGTTCCTGTACTTATGGGTCCCAGGCTGTCTTGAATTTATTTTGTCTGACTCTTGTTTGTTTTCACCTGTCACTTAGAAAAAGGTTACCGACTACATTAGATTTAGCATAGATAAGATAAAGTAATTGGAATAATTTTTTCCATAATTTGTGTTACACAAGTTGACAAAGTAATTTCAAAGACCTGAAGACCTTTATTTCCTAAGTAGGACAAATATTTTCCTTGAAATATTTTCATTCTTTTCTCAGAAAATCTTTTTCATTGTATAAGGAAAATTTTCAATCTGCTGTTAATCAGAACTACCTCAAATCTCAATTAATGAACTCAGAATTAATTAAGTATTATTTTGGGAAGTCCATATATTCATTTGGTGCACTTAATATAATGCATATTTTTACTATTTTTTAGTTCTCTCAGTGAAATAGAAGATTTCCTCCCTCCTGGAAAAGCAGTATTTTATACATGGGCTGATCCAGTGGGCTCTAGAAAGCTGAAGTGGAGTTGTGGAAAAAGCCACGGTGAAGTAACACAAAAAGATGTATGTATTGGGCGATTATTACGGTTTTCTCAGAAGCTTTTTTTTTTTAACATGGTATTCTCTTTCAGCCTTGCTACTTTTAAGTCTCCAACCCATGAGCATAACTTACATGGTTTTTTTCTTGCAAGGGACATGTAAGTATCACCGCACTGAGAGAAACTTAAAAGTATTGCTTCTTACCATATTACAACATGCTTTCTTGACTTATTAAGACCTGCTATAAATTAGCACTTGTACTATTTTACCAGTAATATAACAACTTTAGAGCTTTTTAACTCTGTTTACCCCTTTCATCTTATTTACTATTTTTTTATTTCTAAAAATGTTAAATTCCATCAGAAATATTATAACTGTTTTTATACAATTAACATTAACTTTTTGCCACTTTTCATTCCTGCCTGTCTTTATATTTTCATTTGGGTTCATTTTTCTTTAATATTTTTCTGGTGTGAGTCTCTATTTATGCATTTGTCTAGAATGTCTTTATTTTGCCCTTTTTTAATGTGGATTATTTTTGCCAGATGTTATATTTCAGGGTTGGCATATTTTTTTCTCTTCACCTTAGGACTCCACCATTACATAAATGTTACACCTTTTACCATGTCCTTATGACTTTTTTGTGGTGTTAAGTATTGTTTCATCCTTTTTTTTCTGGCCTGTTTTTTACTATACTTCTTTTGCTATATTTAATCTACTCTTAAAATCATATATTGAGTTCTTAATTTTAATTATTGAAATTATCACTTCCAGGATTTCTATTGTAGAAACTTTTGTTCCAAAATTCCATCTTGTTACATAATTATTTGAATGTATTAATAACAGCTGCTTTAAAGTCTGTCTCATAATTCCAATATCTGGATCTCTTGTGGATATTTTTATATATCTTTCTTTTTTTTTTTCCTTTTCACTCAAACTCATTTTTATGCATGTTTAATTTTTACTCTGTGTTGGATGCGATATATGAACATTTTTAAAGAAAATTTGAAGCTCTGTATGATGTTCTCTTTCTCTAAAGAAGGTAAGATTTTACCTTTGTCGGCAGCCAGTTTAAGAGGTTTACTTTAATCCAAATGGGGAGTGAAATGATTCAAATCTGGTCTTAAGTCCTTGGCTAGTTAGAGGACTAGTCTACTTCCAGTTGATTCTGGTACCCAAAGAGAATAGCCCTTTGAGGACTCGACTAAAAGCCTAAGCTGTTGGTCCCTGCTTTTTGGTTTGCCCTGCACTATAATTCTTGTTCTTCCATTTCCTTGAAATGGGAACTACCCAATATTTTTCTGGTCTTTGCTTCTACTTGTATATTTGGCAGTTGCCTTTTGGAGAAAGCGACACCCAAGTTCACTTTTATTGGCTTACCACCTCTCTCATATTTTAGCCTCATTAATTCTCACTTCTTTGCCAGCTTTTCTATTTTTTTCAAACATTTAAATATATTTGTGTGTGTGTGTGTGTGTGTGTGTGCGCGCGCGCAGCTTTTGTTCTTGGCAACAGAGTTGGTACAAGAACACCTGGTCATCAACTGCCTGAGCAGAAACTCAGGATATCTTTTTAAAATGACACTTGTTAGCATATGAGAATGTAATGGCATTTTGTATATTGATTTTGCATCCACAAAACTCACTGAATTATTAATAGTGATTTTGTGATTTTTATTTTTCTGTATGGACAATTATGACACTTAACAAATATGAGCGTTTTGTTTCCTCTTTCTCAGTCCTTTTATCTTTTATTTCTTTTTGCCTTACTGGACTGGCTAGGATCTCTCTATACTGTTGAATAAAAATGATGTTTACAGATATCTTTGCCTTATTTTTGATCTTATATACCTTTAGCATTTCATCTTTATGATTAATCTTTGCCAAAATTTGCTGTTTTTGTTTTGTGTCATTTTGTTTTGTTTTGGAGAATTTGATAAGGGGTTAAAGATCATTTCATCTAGCCTTTGTTTGCCAAAAGTTTTTATTATTACTGGGTTTTGAATTTCATAAGATGTTTTCTCTCATATAGGTGCTGTTTTATTTGCATTACTTTTCTTTCTTGCTTCAAATGTCTATCTTGGATTACTTTCTTTTGCCACTGTTTAATTCTTTATGTAGAATTTCATTCAATAAATCTCTGTTGATTGTGAAATTTAGTGGTTTTTATTTGTTTTTAGATTTATTCAGGAAAAAAGATTTTATTTAAACATTTAAATAATCTTCTATTTGATCTGTTGATTAGTACTTTTTGTGTACATGTTATAATGATGATTAAAGTTTCTAAAGATAAATCTGAGATCCACTGCACAATATTAGAAAGACTGCTGAACTGTTTGAAAATATGTTAGTGTTTTATTTCTCAATTTAATTTTAGTGATGTTTTATTTTAGAAAGTATTATGAGTAACATGACTGTTCCTAGATACTGATTTTATAGTAACCACTCCAGTTTTTAATTTTAGTGGATTATAAGATGAATGTATACTATATATTAAAGTTTTATATTAATCAGAATATTTACTTGACTGGAAATTCATGGCTGACTTTTAATTATTAGAATTTGCTATATTTATTTTGTCATTGAACATCAAGACCCTGATATCAGCACAATATTTATGTAAAAGGGCTTCCTGCAGAATTATTCACGTGTGATGAATATCCATGTCTTTGTAGAGTATGCAGTTGAGTCAGATACTTTTTATCCTATTTAATTCAGCTCTGTAAGGAAATATGAATTTCTGACTGAACAACTTAACTCATGACACATTGATTAGTCTTAGTATAAAGGAGAGAAAGTAATACTTTGTGTTATTGATAAGCCTACAAAGAAAGACTATTTAATTACTTTTTATCAAGATGCTAATTTAAAAGTACAATTGCCCTGTCTTACTGATTAATCACTTTATAATAATAACAGCAGAAGCTAACATCAAATGATTCTAATTAAGAAAATTTCCAAATGTTACACAGATATTATTAATTCATTTAGTTTGTTTGCCCCTATGAAGGAGGTACCATTATTATTCTAATTTTTTAAATGTGAAATCTATACTTCATGTTAGTTGGGACCAAACTCTAATAACTTTTTTATTTTTTCATGTTTTTATTTTAGGATATGATGACACCTATAAATTTGGGGAAAAAGAATATTTATTTAGTTTCATTCTTTGAAGGCTTACAGCGCATTATTTTATTCACTGAAGATCCAAAGGTATTTAAAGTGACATATGAAAGTGAGAAAGCAGAGTTAGCAGAGCAAGAAATTGTGTTGGCATTACAAGATGTTGGAATTTCTCTCGTCAACAATTATACAAAGCAAGAAGTAGCCTATATTGGCATTACAAGGTTAGATGCATTATAATTTGGATAAATTTAAATGATCAATTCTTAATTATCAAGGATAATGATTGTAAAATTTAAAATAACTTAAGTTAACATTTATGTTTTGACTATTCATTTAGGCTAAGGTAATGCTAGTTTAAAGGTGCTCGTGAGATTTTTTTTTTGCCTTTTGAGATTAACATATATCAAAAATCAGATTTACAAATTCCTCATTATGTCGTTCATTATCCCAGTTGTCTAAAAAGTTAGACTATAGAATGTTTAACATCAAAATTATACTTTTTTATTTAACGTATCATAAGGAAATGTTTAATTGTCCATTACTACTTACCTAGTGCAGAGTACATTGTAGATGCTCCATAGTTGTTCGAGGAATAAAGACAGTTACCTTCTAATTTGACTTTGGAACTTTACAGTCTAATAAGTTAGTACTATATCATTCCCCATATAAGTCATCACTAGTAAAATTCTTTTTTCCCTTGTGTCCTTAATATTTCTATTCATAAAATAAAATTAACATATGTATATTAGTGTCTAATTTTGAGAGTATTTCTAGATTCCACTCTCTTTAACCAGGATAATGTAGTTTTAATCTTTTACTTGACTGAAACTCTTAAATAAATGTGTAAATTAAAGTTATATAATACAAATTTAAATTTGTTTTTCTCTGTAAATTTATCTAGAAATACCTCTGACTTCTTATTGAATGGAATCCATGCCATTTAAAAAGGAATATTAAAAACTTTTCCTAGAAATATTTATTGTTCTCAGAAAATGTGTTCATTATTTAAACAAAAAGGTCAAATAGAAGCAGATACTAAGCCTGTTAAACTTGTTATGTGCTATGTCCTGTGTTGTAACATCCATGATGTGAATGCAATCTAGAATAGTACATAGTTCCTACCTTTCTGTTTATTAAGTGAATATAAATTTTAGAAGGAATAAACAAGTAGAATAATTAAATAAAATTAAAATAATTTGCATACTTAAACAGAAAGAGTGAAGTAATTTTAGAATATGCATAGATATTTTTTATTCTGTAGTTAATTCTTTTGGCAATTTTCCCATGAATTAGATTTGTTCCATTCACACACTCTCTTGCTAATTACTGTTTCACATTTTGTCTCTTTTTAAACTTTCATTTCCTCTCTCAGGTTACTGTCTTGCATCCCATTTCACTGAGAGAATTGAGCAATCAAAAGGGACCTTTCAAAGACCAACTCTATGTCAACTTCCTATTCACCATCCTTTTTTAACTACATAAAGCCCTGACATACTTCCCCTAGGTTATCATGGGTATATCATTTGGGTTCTGTTTATAAAATATTTTTCTGCTTTTGCATTGTATTCCATTCCCTCTTGCCTCTTTGAGACATTGAATCAGCAATTCTTTTTCTCCCATGTCAACAATTTTTGTTTCTCTTTTGGATTGTTCCTATCAATATTATCTCTCGACTTAAAAAAAAAATTTATCTTTTATACTTTTATACTTTTCGCTGCTACCTACTGCCAATTTCTGTGCTTCTCTTTGTAGCCAAACTGCTCAAAAGTGTTGTGCATTACAAAAGAATTTAGTATATTCACTATCTCCAATTGTTTTTTACCCATTTTTTCTTTAACCACTCCAAATAAGCTTTTGTTAAACATACCGTGAAACCAGTATTATCAAGATCACCAGAGACCTGTGTATTGCCAGGTCTGGGTTACAATGACCAGTCCTCAAGATGCTTAAGTTCATGATATTTAAAACAGATCTTCCCTTGATACAGTCAGTGTCTTTGACGTGGCATCCAAGGTAACTCACCAACTTTGTTTTTCTTTCTACCCCAGCATTCTCAGCTTATTAGTTCTTTGTCTTCTTCTCAATTGCTTAATTTTGGGTGCCCTGAGATTCTCAGACCTTAGACCTCTGCTCAGTTTCAGTTTAATGATTTCAAATACCACGTGTATGCCAAAATTTTCTAGAAATATACTTTCAGCTAGATATTTTTCCTGAACTCCAGACTTGTATATCCAACTGCCTACACAAAATCTCTACTCAGATATTTAATAGACCTCTTAACCTTTACATACATAAAACCCAGTTCCTCAACTCCTCTTTCCAAAACCTGTCTCCCTGCTGGAGTTAATGATAACTGAATCCTTCTAGTTGCTCAAGTCAGAAACTTTGGAATCATCTTGACTCATCTCTTTTATCTCACATCTAATTCATCTAGAAGTTCTGTTCTGGCTCTACCTTCAAAACGCACATAGACTCTGACCACTGTTCCCCATGTCATAATTACCACTCTAGGCAGAGCCATCACCATTTCTCTCTTGGCTTACTACATTAAATTCCTAAAAAGTTTTCTTGCTTCTATCCGCCATTTCTTTTTCTTTACACCCACCCCAAATCAGTGTATTCCTAACAAAGCTTAAGTCATATCATGTCACTGATCTTCTCATAATCTTTCAATGGTTCTTCATCTCTGAATAAAACTCAGTCTTTACAATATCCTATAAAGCTTTCCCATTATTAGCCTTTCATTATCTGTCTTACTTCATTTTCTACTCTTAATGTGTTCCAGGTACACCAGCCTCCTTGCTCTGCTTTGAAGTCTTTGCACTAGCAAAGTCACTCTACCTGAAATGTTCTCCTGTTATGTGCTGGATAACTCATCTCCTCTAAGGTTGTTGAAATCTTACCTTCTCCTTGACACTACCCATTGAGCACTCTATTTTAATACTGCAACCTCCACCATTTTTTGCATATCCCAGTACTCCAGATCCATCTTATCTTGTCTATTTTTTCTTTCAAAAGCACTCCACTTCCTAATATGTTAAAATATACTAACTTACTGTATTTACGATACTGTCACTCCTCAGCTAAAATAAAACTCCAGAATGGCAGAGATGTTCACTGATAATAGATATTCCTACCACCTAGAATAGTACCTAAATAGGAATTTAATAAGGATTGGTTAGACGAATTCATATTTTTAAACTTATAATATGCTTGCTTATAACTGAAGATGTTAAAAATTTTTACTCAAGGTTTTGTAATTGATGTAATAAACCAGTTCAAATGAAAATGTAAATAAATTAGTACCATGATTTTTGCTTTTATATGTAAGTTCTGATGTGGTTTGGGAGACAAAGCCCAAGAAGAAAGCAAGATGGAAGCCGATGAGTGTAAAGCACACTGAGAAGTTAGAGAAAGAATTTAAGGAATATACTGAATCTTCACCTTCAGAAGATAAGATTATTGATTTGGACACTAACATTCCGGTAATATTTTTAAGTGTTAATATGAAGTTTCAACATTTATATGCTATAATTAGATTAATTATAGTGCCTTTTTTTTAAAGGAAAGTTTGATTTCCTTACAAAATAGTAAATCTTGTCATATATACTATGTAAAATATTTTAAAGGGATAGTTATCTGTATTAAAATCTCAGGCTTTCTCTTGAGATGCTAATGATCTTATCTGTTCCTTGGTTAACAAGCCAATAAGTTTTACTTATTTCTTTATTTCTAAAATTGTATATTTTATCACTTTTTTATGATATTTTAGTAAATTTGTTTAAAAAATGTTACAACCAAGCTGCACAGAATATATGAATATTTTTGTAAATTGTATGGATATGAACTATAAAGGATCTCAGTCTAAACCTAATCAAATATTTAGCCTATTATTTTCATTAATATTTTTTAAGGTTTTTGTACAGATTTCTAATTTCAATTAATTATGAATAAAGAGAAATACCATGTTTTTTTTTTCGGGGGGGGTGACATATTTTTCAGGTTCGCTTCACACCTAGCGGTAGTAACATGAAAATTCTACAACCACATATAATAGCTATACGAAGAAATTATCTTCCGGCATTAAAAGTGGAATATAACACATCTGCACATCAGTCATCATTTAGAATTCAAATATACAGAATACAGGTGAGTCTGAAAAGAAAATCAAATTGCATTTTAAAGAGACATAGCAATAAATATATTTCAGTGATCTGTTTTATCTAGCACTTCAGTTTCAGTGTGGAACTAGACTTTTTGATTCCTTCTACTTCTTAAATTCTGTTAGTCTAGTCAGATTTGTAATTAACATATGACTACTAACCTGCTTGTGTGTGTGTGTGTGTGTGTGTGTGTTTTGTCTCTCAGATCCAGAACCAGATACCAGGTGCTATATTTCCCTTTGTGTTTTATCCTATCAAACCTCCCAAGTCGGTCACCATGGATTCAGGTTTGTTTGTATTTTTATATTGCCATGAAAATGGTTGTATTAACTGTTTGGTTTATTTTACTATAAAATGTGAAATATAACTATTCTACTCAACTAGCTTCAACAAAACTCTTGAGTGAATACCAAAGAAAATATTAATTAGAGATACACATTTAAATTTTTAGGAATATTACTAATTCGTAAACTCCTTTAAAAGCCACTGGGACCTTTGAATAAATTGTAAGGAAGTTCAAATTCAGAGTGTTTCTGACCACAGGAACTATCCTGTATCACCAGATGAGAACGACCAATCCTTTCTTCCATCTTCTTCTTCCCTTTCACATTTCTTCTTTCTTTGTTGTCCCTCTTGTCTGCACTTTCTCTTCCTTCCCCAATACCCTACTTCTGTCCCCTCTCCTTTGGCTTTGTACCCGCACTTCCATACCACTGGCTCTAAACTATCTAAGGAGTTGTTCATTATCTGCTTGGAAGCCTTTTGACCAGTCCTTTCACCTAAAAGTCTGGGGCAAAACCCTGAAATCTGTGTTTTCACAAAGTCTCCCTGGTGATTCTAATACTTCTTGTTTTAAAATACAAATTTAAAGGATTAGTCGCCCTTAGAGCGAATACAGATAATTTTAAAAAAACGATCTTGGAGTCTGAAGGTAAGATTGTAATGGATCATGCAAATCTCTTTAAATGACTTTCATTAATACTAAAAGTACTCTCATTACTACAAATATTAAAACTATTATGACTTAGTCAATAATTTCATTGGCTATTGAGATGTGTACTGAATTTCAGGAATATGTTTATTATCCTTTGTTTAAAGCATCTTGGAATTAATTATATTCATTAACCTTTACAGCACCAAAGCCCTTTACAGATGTCAGTATTGTCATGAGATCTGCAGGGCACTCCCAGATAACACGTATTAAGTAAGTGTCTTAATACATTCGTTATGTGTCCCATAATGTTTTGATTTAAATATGCACATTAATTGTACTCTTCCAAAAAAAATTTCAGATGAGTCAAAGATTTAAGTTTGAAGTACTAAATTATAAAAGTCGTAGGAAAAATCTAATTATTTTATAATCTTGGAGAATCAGAAGGCTCTGAATGAAATACGTTTAGTTTTCAATAATAATTGTTTCTAAATTATTTTCTTTTTTGTTTTATTTTCCCTCTTATGTTTTTATAATTACTACATATTATTTTAGAAACAAGGAAGAAAATAGTACCTTCAAATTCAGTCACCGCTCAGTCCCAGCGATAGACCATTTACAGAAACATTCATCTGTGTATTACTCTCCTATTTCTTGTTTCCTCTACCCTATCACCAAAATGAACAGTCTTTATTCTCTTGTTTTTTTTTTTAATAATTTTATTGTATATGTGTGCTAAACATTACACTTATTAGTTTTCCATCTTTTTCCCCTAATTAAAATTTTTTTTTTTCAAATTGTACATATACTTCCAGGACTTGCTTTTTTTTTTTTTTTATTAAACTTTTCACTAAAATTTATTTTGTGGTATGTAGCTAGAATTTATTCATAATCACTAATATGTAAGATTCTGTTATATGACTTTATACCACAGTTAACAATTTCTTCTCTATAAGAATTTTTATACTTGAGTTTGTGGCTATTATAAAAAGTGTTACCATGACATTTATTGATTATTATTATTCATTTCTCTAGAAAGTCCTAAGTTTCAACCTTCTAATATTTAGTACCTTTTTCCTCATCTAATAATCTTAATGCAGTTAATTGATGATCTTTAATATTTTCTACTCTGTAATATAGGTACTTCAAAGTGTTGATACAAGAAATGGATCTCAGGTTAGATCTTGGGTTTGTCTACGCTTTAGCAGAACTTATGACAGAAGCCGAAGTAACTGAAAAAACGGAGGTAAGACACTAGTAGCATTGATGGAAAGGATTAGAGAAAGAGGAAAGCTAAGAAAAATGACATTATAAATTCTTAAAAGTATTAAAATAATTATGTTTCATCTTTAGAATATAATTTTTATTATGTGGTGAGTATATTAATAGAAATCACATTTTCATATTTTAGAAGTTAGAAGCAAGAAAAGTTAAAGTAGTCTTTTAAAGGCGAATTAAATAGTAGGAAAGGTTTTAACCAATAAATAGTACAGGAAAGTGGATAATCAGTCATGTTCATATCACTGTTTTTTCTATTTGATTTCCTGGGTTACTTTTTATTGATAATTTAAAAATTATAATCTGACCAGGGTATTTAATGAGAGAAGGCATAAGGCAAATGAAAGGTAATATCTTGCTTGTGACTGATGAGAAGACTATAAAGTCAGCAATGGGGTGGATCAGATATGGTGTCTTTTTCAGCTGCCTTTGTAGAATTCTCAGAATAAGGCAAACTGCATGGATAAAGACAAGGGAAAATATACTTTTTTTCTTTTAATAAGAGTTTGTGGATATATAGTTCATATACGATACATTTCATCCATTTAAAGTATACAGTTCAATGGTTTTTAGCATATTCATGGAATTAAACAACCATCACCTCTAATTCCAGAACATTTTCACCACCCCAGGAAGAAACCGTTCTAGCCCCATGTATCCACTAACATACTTGCTGTCTATAGGTTTTCCTGTTCTAGACATTTTATGTTAATGGAATCATACATTACGTAGTCTTTTTTGATGGACTTCTTTCACTTAGGATGATGTTTTTAAGGTTCATCTCAGTTGTCAAATGTATCAGTACTTCATTTTTTTTTTTAATGGCCAAGTAATATTTTATTGTATAGATATACTACATTTTGTTCTTCCATTTATCTGGTAATAGACATTTAAGTTGTTTCCTCTTTTTGGCTATAACAAATAATGCTGCTGTGAATATTTGTGTACAAGTTTTTATGTGGACATATGTAATTATTTCTCTTGGATGTATACCTAGGAGTGGAATTTCTAGAAACATGGTGACTCTGTTTAATTGTTTTAAGACTTCCAGACAATTTTCCATAGTGACTGTACCATTTTATATTCTCAGCAAAATGTATGAGGGTTCTGATTTCAACACATCCTCACCAACATTTGATGTTATCTATCCTTTTGACTCTGGTCATCCTAGTGGATGTGGAATAGTATATCATTGTGGTTTCACTTTGCATTTACCTGATGAGTAATTATTTTGAGCATTTTTTAATATTTTAATTGATCGTTTTCATATTTTCTATAGAGGAATGTCATTCTATTTAGATACTTTGCCTAATGTTTAATGGGTTGTCCCCTTTTTATTGAGTTGTAAAAGTTCTTGTATTTTCCGAATACAAGTCCCATATCAGATACATGATTTGCAAATATTTTCTCTCATTCTCTCATTTCATGTGTTATGTTTTACTTATGTGATGTTTTTTGAAGCACAAAAGTTTTTAATGTTAATAAAGTTACAATTATGTTTAGTTGTTCTCATGTTTTAGTGTCCTTTCTAAGAATCCTTTGTCAAATCCAAAATTATGAAGATTTATCCCTATAATCTAAGAGTTTTAAAAGTTTTAGCTGTTACAATTTAGTCTTTCATCCTTCTTGAGTTAATTTTTGTATATGGTGTGAGGTAAACGTTCAACATCAATCTTCAGCATTTGGCTGTTTTCAATTGTCCAGCACCATTCGTTAAAAAGACTTTTTGATTTGTTCTCCATTAATGGTCTTGGTACCCTTATCAGAAATCAGTTGACCATAGACACATGATTTTATTTCATTGATCTTTATGTCCATCCTTATGTCAATCCCACACTGTCTTGAATATTGTTGTTCTGTAGTAAGCTTTGAAATTGAGAAATATAAATCCTTCTACTGTGTTCTTTTTCAAGATTGTTTGGGATATTTTGGGTCTCTTTGTAATTACATATGAATTTTAGAATCAGCTTGTCAACTTCTTCAGAACTTGGGAGTCTGATGAGGATTACATTGAATCTACAGATTAATTCGAGGGGTATTGCCATCTTAACAGTATTAAGCCTTCCAATCGTTGAACATGGGTTGTTTTACATTTATGCAGATCTTTGTTTTTTTTTTTCAACAATGTTTTATAGTTTGCAGAATATAAGTTTTGCACTTTTGTTAAATTTATTTGAGTATTTTATTCTTTTTATAGTATTATGAATGAAATTGTTTTCTTTCATTTTTGGTTTGTTCATTGAAGTATATTGAAATTTTATATATCGATCTTGTATT
Organism: Rousettus aegyptiacus; assembly: GCF_014176215.1. NCBI lineage: Eukaryota > Metazoa > Chordata > Mammalia > Chiroptera > Pteropodidae > Rousettus > Rousettus aegyptiacus. The sequence goes on along the minus strand of NW_023416306.1, from coordinate 39,436,942 downwards.
CCGAAACTTTACCGAACACGTTTATTAGCTCTAATAGTTGTTGTGTGGATTCTTTAGGGTTTTCTTTATATAAAGATCATATCTGAGACTAGAGCTAGTTAGTTATACTTCTTCCTCTCTAATCTCGATGCCTTTTGTTTCCTGTCTAATTGCATGCCCTGTTAGATCCTCTAGTACAATGTTGAATAGAAGTACCAAGCATAGACATTTTTGCCTTATTTCTTATATTAGAGGGAAACTTTCAGTCTTTCTCCATTTTTTATGTTGATGGTGGATTTTTGTAGATGCCCTATTGCAGGTTGAGTTCTGTTCCTAGTTTGTGTATCATTTTTGCCATGAAAGTGTGTTGAAATTTGTCAAATGCTTTTTCTGTGTCTGTTGGAATGATCATGTGTGTTTTGTTTTACTGATATATTTTATTACATTGAATGTTAAAACAGTCTTGTATATTTGGGATAAATCCCACTTGATCATGTATATAATTTCTATTTTGCTGGATTTGGTTTGCTAAAATTTTGATGAGGATTTTTGTGTTTATATTCATAAGAGAGATTGATCTGTCATTGTAGGCCCGGCAGTCTGTGGTGTATATTATTTAGTCAGATGCTTTTTTAATCAGTTAATAGAAGAAAGGAAAAAGATTAATTATTGATACTCTCTTTTATAATTACATACTTACCTTTACCAGTGCTTTTTGTTTTTTAATTGGATTGCGATTACCATTTGAGGTCACTTGCTTTCAGCCTGAGGAACTTCTGTTAGTATTCAATCTGAGAATGTCTTTATGTCTCTTCATTATGAAATAGTTATATTGGATATACAATTTTTGGTCGACAGGTTTTTTTCTTTGAGGACTTTGAATATGTATTTGTATTGCCTTCTTGCCCCCTTGTTTCTGCTAGCAGGTCAACTAGTAATCTTACTGGGGTCCCCTTGTAGGTAGTAAGTTGCTTTTCTCTTGTTTTTAAGATTTTTTCCCTGTCTTTATATCTCTATTTGCATTTATTACACTTGGAATTTATTGAGCCTCCTGAATATATAGTTTATTGTTTTTTAACAAATTTGGGAAGTTTTAAGCCATTATTTTTTCAAATATTTTTTCAACTTTTCTTTCTCTCCTGTCCTTCTGACACTTCCATATTGCATGTTAGTATGCTTAATGATGTCCTACATTTCTCTTGAGACTGTTCATTTTTCTTCATTCTTTTTTCTCTTTTCGTTAGATTGTATAATATGTAACAGTTTACCTTAAAGTTCACTAATGAAGTGAAGCATTTAGTTTAGCATATAATGAAGCATTTAAATTTGTTCTACCAATTCAAATTCACTGTTGAGGCCTTCTAGTGAATTTTCCATTTTTTAAATTATACTTTTCAAGTCCAGAATTTTTTTTTTATTCTGTTATATAATTTCTCTTGATATATTGGTATTCTCTATTTCTTGTGACATTATCATCATACTTTCCTTGACTTCCCCGAAATGGTATCCTTTAGTTCTTTGAACATATTTACAATGGTTACTTTGAAATCTTTTTCTTTTAAATCCAATCTGGTCTCTCTCACAGGCACTTTCTGTTGTCTACTTTTTTCCCAGTGTATGAGTCATACATTCCTGTGTTTTTTTTATATCATAATGTTTTATTGGAAACTGGACATTTTAGATAATAAACTATAACAACTGTGGGTACTGGTCCCCCTCTCTCCAAGGCCTATTATTATTATTAGTTTATTTTTTCGTTCAGCGACTGGCTGAATTACTTTATTGAAGTCTATCCCACTCACACCCCTTCCTTTCCCTGCAGTGTTTGGCTAGCCTTTGATGGTCCTCAGGAAAGCAAGGTTTTGGGATACTCACACCCACCCTGGAATAACATCGATTTTGTCTTATTAGCTCTTCCTCTCTTTCCATGACCACACCCACCAGTTAAACTTCACAAATCGTTATTCAATTGCTATTTTTTTTCAAAATGCCTTAATTAGTAAATTGCCCTATAGACTAATCCAATCAAATTTGGGCTTTTTTTGAAGAAATCAATCTGGAGATGAGCATTTGTTATTTGTTCTGAGCCCAGGAGGACTCCTCTAAGTTATCTTTTCCCGAGTTCTCTCATGAAAACTAACAGGCCTACAGTTTAGCCCATGTCTTCATCTTCATTAAATGAATAATTTTCCTCCTGGTTGCCTTTCACCACAACATCCACCATTTCCAAGAGCACTCTTAAGCTTGAATTTTTTCACACTGTTGTAAATGAAATCAATTTCTTCGAGAGGAGTTTAGGAACTATCTATTTTAAAGTTTATTTTTCCCCCAAGGGAAAATCTCTGAACCAGAGCTTTGGAGCTGGGGTGGGGTGGTGGGGAGGCTGGGGACCAAGGGTGATCAGAATCCTAGTATTCTTAGTGGTGTCACACTCCAGCAGAACCTTTGCTCCAAGAATGGAGGCAGAGCAGAAGCAGCAGCTCCCGCTCTCCCATTATTTAGCCCCAGGAGCTAGTAGCTGGAGGCAGGTTGGGAAGTGCTTACTTATATCATGTGCCTCCCAGGAAGAAAGCCCTCCAATTGGAGTCTAGGCAGAGAAAGGGCTCTGTGTTCTTGTGTGTACCAGTTTAGAGTGAATTCTGGCTTGTTGGGCTGAGAGGGAAAATTGAGAGAGTAATCTTTGTTCAAAAGCCAGACTCACTTTTCTTACTAAATTTTTATAGATTATCCTGAGTAGATATTTCATTTGCTTATACCCTAGCACAGTCACAGAGATGGTAAATATTTATTTTTTTAAATAAATTTCCAGTTTCACTGGGTAGATAGTCCAAAGAGCGCCTCACACTGTCATCCCAGAAGTCCATTTCCATATATACTTTTAAAAAGGCTGTCATTTTCATGTTTTTGTTCATAGGTTAAAATGTGAATGTTAGGGTATTGCTCAACAAATAGAAGTAACTTAGATTTGTGAGTGTTTGGAGGAGGAGTGTTGAATATCAAGAGTGAATGCACTAATCATTTTGTGCAAAATTATTTTCAGTGCTTTCCCCTTTCAATTATATTACTGGCCACCAGAGATATCAGCAAGGCATTAAGCAAAAAGCTAGAAGTAGACAAAAATTGTATTTAAAAATATATATTTCTAAAAAAATTTTGATGGATTGGATTAGTAGCTTTTGAAAATAAAATCTATAGTCACAGAAGGAAAGTATTAGTGTTCCTTAATGCAGGGATTCCCAACCCCTGGGCCACAACCAGTATCCGTTCTTGGCCTCTTAGGAACTGAGCCATCCACACAGCAGGAGGCGAGCAAGCCAGGCTTCACCTGTTTCGGCTGCTCCCCACTGCTAGCATCACTGCATTAGATTCTCATCATCATCAGGCATTAGATTCTCCTAAGAGCATTGGTCCCTGCTGCCAAAAAAGGTTGAGGACCACTGCTTTAATGTATTGGATAGAAACATAGAATATATGCTTATCAGTTTGTGAGTGACAGCCAGAATTTTCCTAACAATAGAGATGTTAGTTTCCCTTCGGAGGCAGTAGCTTTCCAAACATGAATAATGTTGAATCTGGATATTATAGGAAGTGTTCTGCAGTGTGTGAACTATTAATTGGCTTAAATACTTCATAAAGATAGGTCCTTTAAGTTTTTAATATTTTATGTTCCTTTATAGGTTGAACTTTTTCATAAAGATATAGAAGCTTTTCAAGAAGATTATAAAACAGTTTCATTAGTAGATTCATCACAAGTTAGTCTCTATGAATATTTTCATATATCTCCTCTCAAGGTAGGTTGAAAATATAATAAGTTATTTTTATAATCCTTGATAATCTAGGTAATAGCAAATTGGATCTCTTGGGGGGATGTAATAAAATTATGTTTTTTTAAGTATATAAATTCTGAAACTTCACATTTATAAATATAAATAAAGCAATAATCTTTTAAAACTTTTGTTCTTGTAACTTTTACCAGTTACAAGAAATAATAGTGGAGCTACCTACATATAAGCATTTGTTTACATGTTTATGTCCTGTCCTAAATTTCGACAGTTTTCAAAATTTTGTGTATGATGTATGTGTAAGTTTTTCTTTTAATCGAGTTATAAATGATGCATAACATTATATTTGTTTCAGGCATACAGCATAATGATTCAATATTTGACTACACTGAGAAATGATCATCACAATAAGTTGAGATGCCATCTGTCACAGTATTATAGTATTACAGAATGTTTTTTTCTTGTGATGAAAACTTAAGATTTACTTTCTTAGCAACTTTCAGATATGCAGCATAGTACTATTAACTATAGTATATAAGTTTTAAGTTAATTTATAAAGTAATCTTGATTTAAGATTTGAAGATTGAATGGAAGTAAATTTAAGTTCTTAACACAAAGTCTCTATGAGTTACATACATAATGCTTGAAGAAAATTATTATGCAACTGTCTGTACAGGATGTGTATGCATAAAATACAGAAGTGCTTTTTAAGCAGCTTCATCTTGCTAACTTCATTCTAGTAGTTGAAACATTCACTTTCGGAAATATTTGAGGTAATTTCAACAACTTCAACTTCTAGATTATTGTTATTAAGTGTCTAAACGTTAATATTTTCCTAGGTTTACCAAAAGAGTTGCATCGAACTAGATATACCATCTTACATTGCTGAATTTAAAATTTAAAAAGAGCTGCATTAGATTTTAAATTCCTTTAACTTTCAATTTATTAATTTTGTCATAATTCTCATAACTTCGAAATCTTATGTATGGTACAGTAAATTTTAAATAAAATTGACTTTTAAAAGCTAAAATTGTCACCATGAAGTAGTGGCTTAAATATTTATCTCTTTCTCTTTAGTTGCATTTAAGTGTTTCACTGAGTTCGGGTAAAGAAGAAGCTAAAGATTCAGAACAGCATGAAGGATTGATTGCAGTTCGTTCTTTAAATCTTTTGCTGAAGAGCATTGGCGCCACTCTTACAGATGTGCAAGATGTAGTTTTTAAGTATGTGTAATATTCATATCTATAAATTGATGAAAAGTCCATTTTATATATTACCTAAAAGTTTCATAAGTGAAAAATTACAAAATACATTGCAGATCATAGGCAAAATATGATTTTTACTGTTAAACGGAATATAATTTAAGTAACATATACTTGTTAACCCTTAACTATTAAATAACAGATTAATTACGAAATAACTACCTTAAGAAAGAGGGAAAGATTGCTAAGAAGCTGTGTATGTACCAAAGATGTATGCTTAAAAGATGTGGCTTCAAGGCTTATAGGATCCAGACTCTTGAAACTCATGGCAGGGGAAAATGAAGGGATCAGTTTAAATGTTATAGTTAAGAATTTACATTTTAATATAAGTCATAATGGGAGCTATTAGAGTATCTGACCAAAGAGATTCAAAGAGTCTGAGTGGAGACTTTAGATGAGTGTGACCTTTTCAAGTAGCACGGAGAACTGTAAGAATCAGTGAGTCCAATAAAAGATACCTCAATCTGAGTAAAGTTAGGTAACAGTCAAATTAAAGAACACAGGTTTGAAGACATCTAGAATAAGATGAGATTTCTGATCTTGCTGGTGTCTTATCTGCTAACATAGTACATCCCAATTTGTCATTTGGGTCTATCTATGCTGTGTGAATAGGTTATAAATTTACCTTGACTCATCAAGCTGTCAGCATCAGGCAGGACTTGTAGCAGTTGAACCCTGGCCATTCTTCAGCACCCTCTTCTGCTTACCTTAGTGTATCAAACATTTTCTTTGCCTGCTATGCTAGGACAGAGTTGACAAATGTAATAAGTTCATGTCCATGCATGGGATCCAAGAATCCCCTAAATATGTGTATATTAGGAGCTTTTCTGCGGATAAAATCCATAGCTTTTATCATATTTTTATCCCTTTCTTTGACCAGAATGTGCAGAGAGGTATGTAAAAGAGTAGATTTTCTAATTGGCATGGGAAGAATGTACTGAAAGGAAAGATATGGAGAAAAGTTTAAAGAAAATCATTTATTAATATTAAAAACTTTCTCTAAACATACACACACACACACACACACATATATATATTTACTTATACATTTATACGTTGTTTTTCAGACTTGCATTTTTTGAACTCAACTATCAGTTTCATACAACATCTGAACTACAGTCTGAAGTAATAAGACACTATTCAAAACAGGTTTGTCTGAGATTATTTTACAAAGGGACAGTAATGTAAAATAGTGAAAATAGTGAAACCGTATGTGTCTGTACATGTATGATGCAGATTTGGCAACAAAGTTAATAGTCGTTTTTAAAATTTTAAAACATGTTTTTTATTTTCAGAATCGTAGAAAGAAATTGAGCCCAACCACCATTTCAGTTTTTTGTTCTCCTATTTTTTTTAGGGGCTGACTGAACTCTTTTCTGGATCAGTACAGGCTAGACATAAATCTTTAAATAAAACATTAACTAAGTAATTCACCACACTTATGAAAAAAATAGGTTCAAGGGAAATTATTAGTAACCGTAACAGATGAACACAGGGTATTTTTAATATAATTAAATTGTTGACAATGCTATTTATTTTAATTGTGTTTTTCCTACATCTGCAAACACTCCTGTATTTTATAAGTTATAGAGCATCTGAGACAGCCGTTGTATGATGGACAGATCACCAAGCATGACTCAGGTTACCCCCATGTGACCCTGGGCATCATTTGACCTGTGTGTTTCTCCAGTCTATAAAATGACGGTCTATAAACTGTCACACATAGTTGTAAAAGTGAAAGCATTTTGAATATTTAAAGATTTTATGTAAATATGTCATTTCATATACACTAACACCAAATTGCTTTTTATAAACTAAGACTAGTGGTAAATAAGATGATATATATGTTAGGTACTGAAATTGATGATAAGGGGTGTTAGCATGAAAGAGTGGATGTGTGGACTAAATGTAAGAAAAAATATTAACTCTGATAATCCAAATTGATTAATGTTCATATTTCATTTTTAGGCCATTAAGCAGATGTATGTACTCATTCTTGGACTTGAAGTTTTGGGAAATCCCTTTGGCTTGATTAGAGAATTTTCCGAAGGCGTAGAAGCATTTTTTTATGAACCTTACCAGGTAAAATCATTATCTGTGCATCGTACAACATATCACATTAATACTTTTGAATAATAATGCATTTCAGTTGTTAACCTGAGTAGTGAGTGTAAATAGATTTTAGGAGATACAACAAAAGGACATTATTTTGCAGCAAACAATGGTAAGAGCTTTTGAGAAATTTTGGGGAAATTTTTACCTTTTTCCTTCAAAATTTAAAACTGAAGATTTTACAAGAATACAAAACTATACTGAATTTTTAAGAGTCCTGTTGGAATATTAAAAGTGGATAAACTTTATGCTACAGTAGAAGGAAAATTACCATAGACAGGCAGTTTTGCTTGGCACAGTAGTGTGGAACAGTAAGAATAATGGTGCAACCTGGCACTGTGCAAAGTGTTCTTAATCAGTGGCAAAAGTTACAGTCGTTCTCTGTCCCTGAAATATTTCTGTCAAAACATCTAAAACTCTTCTACTTTCACTTACAGGTGTACATGACAAGGAAAAATAAAGTAAAACTCATATTTATTTTGTAGACTATAATTTAAAACATTAGCTACATTAAGAATTAGAGTGTTCTTATTTATTTTTTTTAATTATCAAAAGTAGTTTGTGCTTGCCTTCTCATATAACAAACATCTTTTGTATACTTTGGTACAGTCGTACTCCTTTCTAAATTTGGATTAACTTCCAACATTTTATCCTTCGCATCTGCAAAGTCATGAACTATCTCTGAGACTTCTGTTAGTGTGAAGTTTTTGCTGGCATCCCTTTCTCTGGGACATTTTTCTCACTACTAATTTTTCTCATTTATATCAATACATTCACATTTAAAAGTAAACATAACTTCGTTATTATTTTTTGGCCCTTTAGGGAGCCATCCAAGGTCCAGAAGAGTTTGTGGAGGGGATGGCACTAGGACTGAAGGCATTAGTTGGTGGAGCTGTTGGTAAGAAACAGAATGCTTCCCAAGTGTGATTATGCGAGGAAGTAACACTGTATTTGCTTTTACTAAAGATATTATAATTCCTGCTAGGCGGATTAGCTGGTGCTGCCTCCAAAATCACCAGTGCTGTGGCTAAAGGAGTAGCAGCCATAACCATGGATGAAGACTACCAACAGAAAAGGAGAGAAGCCATGAATAAGCAACCAGCCGGTCTCAGAGAAGGCATCACTCGTGGAGGAAAAGGCTTAGTTTCTGTAAGACATTTCCCAGTGTTGTGAACATGATAGGAGATATCTTTTAACATCATAGAAAATACCTTTCAAAGCCACACTCTGTGAATAAGGAAATAGACATATAACTTTTACTCCTTTTGGATTTATTATTTGGATGTTGCTGGAAGAGTGAGTTGTGGCCTATATAAAATATGTCAGTAGCCTCCAAAATCATTCAATTTAAATAAAGTGCTTAGGAAATATGTTAATTCTTATGGTATCTAGAAAGCAGAATTCTCTATTTTTTCTGTAAGCCAGACTTGGTTCCTTAAAGCATCATGTGAAAATATTGTAAATTTTTAATTGTGCTTTTCCATCTAGGGTTTCGTAAGTGGCATAACAGGAATCGTTACCAAACCAATCAAAGGCAAGTGTAATGGTTGCTTTGGGTGATATATATTACTAAGTCTTTCACAGTTGTTTCTATTTTCATTCTTGATCTAATTATCTAAAATTTTGTCTTTTTCTTTCTAGGAGCCCAAAAAGAAGGAGCAACTGGTTTCTTTAAAGGTGTTGGGAAAGGTTTAGTTGGAGCAGTTGCAAGACCAACTGGAGGCATCATAGACATGGCTAGCAGTACATTTCAGGGAATAAAAAGGTAAATTCTCTTTGATGTAGGATATGAATAAAATGCTTAAATTAAGAGAAATGAAATAAGTATGGTGTTTTGCTCAGGGCACTCAGGAATCCTATAATATGGCAAGTGGCATATAATAGTCCTGATTCCTTTTGATACTTTTTAAGGTTGTTGCCATTGCATCATTTTTACTTGATAGATTTCTTCTTTATTCGTCATTCATTCCTAGCAGCCTTGGCAGAAAAGATGTGGCAAGCAAGCTTTTCCTCTGCCCGAGTCAAAATACATTGCAATAGTGTAAAGCGAGCTGTATGTCACTTATAAAATTAGCAAATTTATTCTGTCTTGTTTTTTTGGGAAACAGAGAATGGCATTTTGTATTCCTGGTTCAAACTCAGCCATGTTCACTCTTCCTTGATGATCTTATTTTGTTAAGAGTTTATTATGTCTTTTTCCTCTATTTCTCTTCATTTCCACAATTTAAAAACATGTCCTCTATTCCTCCAAATTAAATGTAGCTTAAGACTGAAATTTAGTATTTACATTATTGTTACTACATTCTAGAAATTTGCAACATACACAACAATTTTGATTAAATTCTTGCTAATGAGACCTAATTTAGAATAATAGGTGGGTGTATATCTCCCAAATCTATGTCCTTTCATATTTTCTCTTGCTTCCTGCTCTATAGGGATAAGTATTGTCATCATATGAGCTGTGCCTCTTAAGTCAGTATTTCATACTTACTGTAATTGGGCGTTTCCAGTTTATAATTTAGAAGATTGGGGAAAAAAAGGTTCAATCTTTTCACTGATGTGGGATAGGAAAGAAAGACAATCATCAAGAATAATTCTAAAATTTTTTAATCTGAATCACTGGAAGGATGGACTTGTCATCTTTTAGGAAAAGAGGGGATTAGAAGTTTTGGGTTGAATGTACTAGGTTGAAACTATCAGACATATAAATGAAGGCATCAAGTAGTTACTGAGTATAGGAATCTAATGTTCAGGAGAAAGGCCTAAGCTAAAGTTAAAAATCTGTGATTCTTTGAGCCTATAATAGGGTATTTAAAGCCATAAACTTGGATGAGATCACCTAGGGAATAGAGTAGAAAAGAATACACTGTTCATTTTACCTTGTTTATTTGTCCCTGCTAGAATGTAAGTTCTACGAATGCAGTGACTGGGCCCTTAGTCGACTACACCAGCACTTGGTAGTTGGGGAAATGAGGGCCCAGCAAAGGAAACTGAAAAGAAACAGACATTAAAGTAGGAGGATAAGGAAGAAAGTAGTGTCCCAGAGGCCAAGAAACAGACCATCATAGCTTGCTTATACTATTGTTCAAGAGAAAAGAGATATCCTCCTCCCCCATTCATCTTATATGAGAGTGTTAATTAGGAAATCAAATGTGGCGTTTACAGCAGAGGAATCATTCCCATCTCTGCTTAAATTACTCTTTCCTCTATTCTCAGCATGGACACTTTCTTAATTGTCTTCCTAGTGAGGCCTACCATGGCCACCCTAAAATTTTAGTTTATCCCCAACCCCCACCCAAGGTACTTCATATTCCTCTTCCCTCCTTTATTTTTCTCTCTTTAGCTCTTAGCACAGTTTATAATACACTTTGTTTTACCTTGTTTATTTGTTCCCTGCTAGAATGTAAGTTCTTTGAATGCAGTTGGTTTTATCTGTTTCTACAGTGCCTAGAATATTGTTTGGCATGAGGTAGTCCTTTTTTTTTTAATTGAGATCATTGTAGAGCCATATGCAGTTGTAGGAAATAATGCAGAGATCCTTTATACACTGTGTTATGTTTCTTATGGCTGCGGGAACGAATTATTACAAACTTGAGGGCTTAAACAATAGGAAGTGGTTTTTTCACTGCTCTGGAGTCCAAAATCAAGGTGCCAGCAGGACTGCACTCCTTCTAGAGGGAAGAGTTTTCCCCTTGCCTCTTACACCTTCTGCTGTGGCTGCAGACACTTCTTGGCTTGTGATCACATTACATCAGTCTCTGCCTTCATCTTCACATCACCTTCTCCTTTGTATGTCTAATCTCCCTCTGCCTCTTTCTTATGAGGGCACCTGTGTAGTGGTATTTAGGGCCCACTTAGATAATTCAGGATTATCGCCTCTTCTTAAAACCCTTAAATTAATTACTTTATAGACTTTACCATATAAAACAATATTCAGAGCTTCCAGGGATTCAAGTCTTATATCGTTGGGATCCACCATTCAGACCACTACATAATCTTTGTCCACTTTTCACAATAGTAATACTTCGCAAAACTATAGTGTTATATCGCAGTGTGACATTGATACAACCCACCAATTTTATTCAGATTTCCCTAGTTTGACTTGTACTCATTTGCTTGTGTGCGCACTAATTCCACACAATTGTATCGTGTGTTTTCATGTATTCTCCACCAGTCAAGATACTAAACAATTCCAGCACCACAAAAATACCTTGTGTTGCCCTTTTATAACAACATCTACCCCCCTCCCATATAACCCCATAATCTATAATACTATTTTGAACACCCTAACATATAGTCTATTTAAAATTGAGATATAATCCACATACTGTAAAAAAAAAAAAAAAAAACAAAAAAACGCCATTTTAAAGTATACATTTCAGGTAGTTTTTAGCGTATTCACAAACATCACCACTATCTAATTCCAGGACATTTTAATCACCCCAGTAAGAAACCCTGTACTCGTCAGCAGTCACTTACCATTCCCACTCCTCTCAGCCCATAGCCACTACTATCTACTTTCTGCTTCTATGAATTTGCCTGTTCTAGATGTTTCATATAAACGGAATCACACAGTGAATGTGTGGCCTTTTGTGGCTGGATTCTTTCATTTAGCATGTGATGTTCTCCAGGTTCATTCATGTTGTGGCAATAATGAGAACTTCATTTTTTTTTTTATGGGTAAATATTTCATTGTATGGATACACCACCTTTGGTTTTCTGTTTGGTGGCTGATAGATATTTAGGTTGTTTCCACTTTTTTGACTTTTATGAACAGTGCTGCTAAGAACATTCATGTTTTCAATCTCTTTGGGTTTGTAGTATTTAAAAGTGGAATCACTGGGTTGACATGGTAACTCCAGGTTTAACTTTTTGAAAAACTGCCAAAGTGTTTTCCATAGCACCTGTGCTGTTTTACATCCGCACTAGAAATGCAGAGAAGTTTCTAATTCCTTAACATTCTAACACTAAATATTTTCCATTTTGCCTTTTTTTAAAATAGCTAACCTATTGGGTATGAAGTAATATCTCATCGTGGCTTTGATTTGCTTTTCCTAGTGACTAATGATGTTGAGCACTTTTTCATATGCTTATTGGCCATTTGTATGTCTTCCCTGGAGAAATTGATCGATTTATATTTTTTAACTGGATTGCTTGTCTTCTTTATTGTTTAGTTGTAAAAGGTCTTTATAAACTCGGGAAACTAAACCCCATTTTCTCCTAATTGTGTATTGTCTTAGCTTTCTTTGTAGTGTCTTTTGATGAAGTCTAATTTATCTGTATCTATTTTGTTGCTTATACTTTTTGCGTCATATCTAAGAAAACATTACCTAGTCCAAGGTCATGAAGATTTTACACCTACAATTTCTTCTAGCTGAGTTAAAGTTTTGGCTTTTAAACTTAGGTCTTTGATCCATTTTAACTAATTTTTGTATATGAAGACAGGTTGGATCCAAATTTATTCTTTTGCCTGTGCATATCTAGTTGTTCCAGCACCATTTGTGGTAAAGACTATATTTTCCCTACTGAATGGTCATGGTATTCTTTTCCAAAATCAGTTGACCATAAATTTGAGCTTATTCTGGATTCTCACTTCACTTCCATTTTCCTATATGGCCACCCTTTTTCCAATAACACACTGTTTTGATTTACTGTAGCTTTGCAGTAAGTTTGGAAGTAGGAAGTCTGAGTCCTCTGGCTTTGTTCTTTTCCAAAATTATTTCTTCTTTGAGTCATATGAATTTTAGAATTAGTTTCTCAATTTCTGTAAAAAAGACAGCTGGGCCTTTGATAGGGATTGTATTGAATCTGTAGATCAGTTTGGAGATTTTTGACATCTTAACAACATTAAGTCTCCCAGTCTATGAAATGGATGTTTTCTATGTATTTAGGTCTTTAATTTCTTTAAATGATGTTTTACAGTGTTCAGTATGCATGTCTTCTTTATTCCTAAGTATTTTATTATTTTGGGTACTATTATAAATGTTTTAGTTTCATTTTTGGACTGTATATTGCTAGTGTATAGAAATACAACTGGTTTTTGTATATTGACCTTGTATTATGCAACCTTACCAAATTTATTATCTCTAGTAGTTATTTTGTGGATTCCTTAGGGATTCCTATATAGAACATCATATCTGCAAATAAAGGCAGTTTTACTTCCTTTCTGATCTGGATATCTTTGTTTCTTTTTCTTGCCTGATTGCCTTGGCTAAAACCTGTAATACGATGTTGAGTAGTAGTGCCAAAGGCAGACATGTCTGTCTTGCTCCTGATTTTAGGGAGAAAAGACTTCATTCTTTCACCATTAAGTATGTTATTTGTTTGTTTTGTTCATTTGTTTTTTTGTTTTACAATGTCCTTTGTTAGGCAGAGGAAGTTTTCTTCTATTCTGAGTTTGTTGAGTGCCTTATCACGAAAGGTTGTTGAATTTTGTCAAATGCCTTTTCTCTATCAATTAAGTTAATGTTTTTTTCTTTATTAATATATGTATTACATTAATTGATTAATTGATTTTCATATGTTGAACCAACAATGCATACCTGGGGTAATCCCACTTGTTCATGATGTATAATCCTTTTTTTGTGCTGCTACATTTAGTTTGCTAGTATTTTATTGAGGATTTTGTTTATAGATTCATAAGAGAAACTAGTCTATTTTCTAGTGATGTCTTTGCCTGATTTTGATATTAGAGTTAACAAGTAGAAGGGAAAGAGTTTGTGAAGGATTCGTGTTAATTTGTGTGAATTTGGTAAACTTCACCAGTGGACCTATCTGGATTTGACTTTTATTTCTGGTAAGTTTTTTGATTACTAATTCAGTCTGTTTGGTATAGATCTAATCCAGTCGTCTATTTCTTCAACTTAAATCTTTATTTTTTTCTTTGTCATTCTAGCTAATGGTTTGTCATTTTTGTTGACTTTATCAAAGAACCAATTTTTCGTTCCATTGATTCCCTCCCTTGTTTTTCTACTTTCTATGTTAGTTATCTCTGCTCTAATCTGTTATTTCCCCACTTCTGCTAGCTTCAAGTTTAGTTTGCTTTTCCTTTCCTCATTTCTCAAGGTGTAAAGTTAGATTATCTGTTTTGGGGTCATCTTTTTAAATATTCGCTTTCACAGCTGTAAATATTGCTCTGATCACTGTCTTTACTGCATCCCATAAGTTTTGGTTTATTGTTTTTTGTTTTTTTTTTAATTTGTCTCAAAGTAGTTTCCTTTGTGGTTTTTTCCTCTAACCTTTAGTGATTTAGGTTTCTGATGTTCAATTTCCACAAATTTGTGAATTTCCCAAATTTTCTTAAAGATTTCTAATTTTATTCTGTGTGGTCAGATAACATGCTTTGTATGCTTCGGTACTTTTGTATTTATTGAGACATGTTTTATGGCCTAAAAGATAGTCCTGGAGAATGTTTCATCTCCACTTAAGAAGAACACGTAATTTGTTGTTTTCGAATTGAGTGTTCCTTAGGTGACCGTTAGGTGTAGTTGGATTATAATGTTCACATCTAGTTTCTTGCTGATCTTCTGTCTATTTGATATTTGTTATTGAAAGTTGGGTATTAGGATAACTACTTGAATTATTGAATTATTGAATTTTTTTCTCTTGAGTACTATCAGTTTTGTTTTATGTGTTTGGGGGCTCTTTTGTTAAGTACATATATATTTACAATTTCTGTATCTTTTTGATGTATTAACCCTTTTCTCATGGTAAAATGTTGTGTCTAATAAGAATTTTTTGTTTAAAGTCTAATTTTTTCTGATCTCAGTATAACCATTCCAGCTCTTTTGGTTACTATTATGTGGCATATCTTTTTCCATTCTTTTACCTTCAACTTATTTGTGTCTTAGACTCTAAGGTGAGTGTCTTGTGAATAGCATATAGTTGGATCATATTTTTATTCATTTTGCCAACCTCTGCTTTTAATTGCAAAAATTATCCATGCGTCTGTGTCTATACATATGGATGTGTTATGAAGTAAGGTGCATTTATATATAATAAATGTTTATTGAATGTGAATATTTGTTAAATGAATGAACAAACAAATGGACCATTTTCATATAGGTCCATGCAGTCAAAAATGTTAAATAAAATATTGCAATACCAAATTCAGCAGTGCATATATGTGTTTCAAACAATACATATCAAGGCCTAGTAGAAATGTGAGGGTATGTTAACATTAAAAAAATATATATGTATTGTGATATATAGCATTAATAGATTGAAGGAGATAAACCATATGATCACATCAAATGACCAGGAAAAAAATCTTATTTAAAATTAATCGTCCATTTTCAAAAACAGTAACAATAACAACAGCAAAAGAATGATAAGCAAAAAAAAAATGATAAGAGTAGTGAACTTCCCTGGCTTGACAAAAGATACCCTTAAGAACAAAACGTTGCTAATACCTGTACTTCATGGACAACTCTTAGAAGTTTTCTATTTAAAGTTAGAAGTGAAACAGGATGCCTGCAATTCTTTCTTGTATTTAGCATTGTGGAGGAACTAGATGGTATCACAGGAAAAGAAAAAGAATATAAAAATCTTGTTGGAAATGAAAAAGCAATAATCACTTGCTGATTCTCTGGTTATTGTCTACACAGAGTCCAAGAGACTCTGTAAACAAACTTCTTTAGAGTTCTACATTTTTCTAGAGAACTTAACATTATTTGTGTCATAAAAACGAATTTGAAAATGAGAGGTTACGTAAGTCTTATTTTATCCAAAAGAAGCTCCCTTTTAGTAAAGGCAATTTAAAGTCTATTAGAATTTTTTAAATAATTTAAAAAATCAAGTTGTATTTTTTTTCCTTCTAGGGCTACAGAGACTTCTGATGAAGTGGAGAGTCTGCGACCCCCTCGGTTCTTTAATGAAGATGGAGTTATCAGACCTTACAGGTTGAGGGATGGTACTGGAAATCAAATGTTACAGGTGGGTGAAGAAATATCTTATAAATTAATTCGGTTAAGTTAGCTTTTTTAAAGGTAACTATATAGTGCTTCAGATGTTTGTTAAATTATTTGAGCTTCTTTATGTTTTGCTTAATTCTATTTATAAGATTCTTATAGTTACTTAGGTTTTCATGTACATTTATTTACTATAAGATTTTTTTTTTCTTTTTTACAGGCATCAAAAGTTTGATATGAAAAACAGTTAATGCATGACTTTGCAAGTGAAAGCCAACAGTAGATTTTAGTCTTTAAATTTACAAACTACGTACAGCTGTTTCGGTATTTTGACTATAAAGAAAAGGCTTTTGTATTGGTAACTTTTTTGTACAGGATTTTTAGTGAATCTGATTTTTTTATAGGATATTCTTAGTTCTGTACTGGATTTTTGATAAATTTGTTGAAAGCCATTGTATCTATGTACCCTCATTGTTGGTGGTACTTTTTAGCTAATTAAACCATTTCTGTTTAGGGTACTTCTTTCTTTTTATCACACTTCTAGTAACTTTTCAACCAGATATAGTGCTCAGTCCAATTAGGCATGGGTAAGGAAAAGAATCAGGACCGTTGCTGTTGTGAATTCTTGGGTTCTTAGGCTTTTCTTTTGAAGATGTTCAAATAGCCGTAACCCTCTTTTTGCTTTATGCTTGTGTAGTCTATTTAAAACCACATGAAATTTGATAAGCAGTTCATATGAAAGCCATCATCTTTTAGTAAAAAAAAATTTGTTTTTGAAGCAGTAGACAGTTTGAAGGTAGAGTATTTTATCTGTATAGACAACTTTCTTAGTAAATTGGACTCTTAAAAATCTGGATTATGGTGTAGGTAATATACCAATATACCAATTTAAATATACCAATTTAAAGTAGTTTGTGTGGTTTAGATGTGGAATACTAAATTAAATTATTTTTGAAAACAAACCAGTTATTATGTTGTATACATTTGAAAATCTAACCTTGAAATTTTAAATATTGTCATGTTTGATATTTTGCTCACTACATGCAGAGTATATAATTTTGTATAAATGTACTTCCATCTAATGTGGTAAAGCATAACCATCGAGTTAATTAGCAACTTTACATTGTGTTTAAAATATTTTAAAAGTATCAAGATAATTCCATATTGGAATGGAGCTTGCGATCTAGTGAGAGGCTGTACAGTCTCTATGATCAGAGTATATCATTCTATGAAAAACGGAAATGTTGCAGAAGTGACCAAAGGTTCATATAGTTGAAACCTATTTCTTCTTAGTACCTGCCTTCCTTTCCAGAACACAATTATCATGTTGCATTTTTAACATGTTGCATTTTACTGGACTGAATCCAACACCATTTTAAAAAACTAAAAATATTTCTTGAAAAACTATTTTAATAAATTTAGTAGGAAGCAAGGATAAACAGTGAGAAGAGTTTAGAAATATATCCACATTACTAGGGAACAGAGTATAATATGGAAGAAAGCCATGAAATACCAAACATTTTTCATGGTTGATAACTTGATTTCACCCACATAAATTTATTCTACACCTTCATTAATTGTTTTCTGAAGCTTTAAACTTTAGCATTTAAAGGTCACGACTTTTGACTGTATTTTAAAGGATATATATTATTTTTAGTAGGCCAGTCTTAGCAATAATGGCTAAAAGAGCTGTTCAAATGACTAAAAACTCAAAATCTTTGTCAGCCATTACTCGTTTTTCAGCAGGAACATTAAATACAGTATTAGCTGGAATACCTATAGGAACTCACCAGATGCCTTAGGATGTTTGTGGTTAGCATTATTCTCTTACAGGTATAAGAAATGGGTTGTTGCTTTGGTGGTAATGGTGCTTTTTTGGGTCAAAACTCTGCTGTATTATTAGCAAATACTTTAAAATATACGAATACCAGTATTATGAAAAAGAAGTAGACAATATGTAAATAGGATTTAAAATCTTATCTGTTTAGATTTAATCTAAGTGATTTAACTGTGGCACCCTTAGAAACTATTTAATAGTTTCAAATATTTCTCCTTTTTTTAAAAATTTTCTAAAAAGTGTTCTGTGTTCACTAAATTATATATGCCAATATATAATTAAACATAAAATATACTTTCATTGTGTACCTTTCTATCTAGGAATTAGCACATTATTTATAGTACTTCCTAGTAAATTAAAGTTGCCTACTAGAGAAATAGAATAATTCTAATATATTCACAGAGTACATCACTGACATATTGAACTATTTTATACATTAAGTGTAGCAACCATCAGAGTTTAGTCTTAGGTCTATTAAGTAATGAAACATTATATCCATAATTATCGTCTTACTCAGAGCTGAAAAGTCTGCTTCAGAATTATCCTGACTCTTCAAACATTTCATAATTTTACATGTTTTTCTAGCAGTTTACCACACTTAACTAACCTTTGTGCTTCTTTTTTCCTTTACCATGCTTACAGAAAATTCAGGTCTACAGGGAGTGGATTATGACTCACAGTAGCAGTAGAGATGATGATGATGATGATGATGATGATGATGATGATGATTAAATCTCAAATGTTAAAATTCATATGTTCTTTGTCATTTTATTTGAAATGTTTCATTAACATTTGTTGTATGACTGCTATTATAACACCCATATATATAACCATTTTAGGGAGTTAAAATACTTTTTCTTTTTAAATGTTTTTCTATACATTTTCAAAAAGCAAAATAATTGCATTATTTAAGCACAGAAAAATGTATATCCAAAGTAGGGCATACTATATATATAAGCATTTACTTGTATATATTTGTAATTTTGTAATGCAGTTTGTGTTTACAATTTAAAGTTAGACTTACATTTTTTGCTAATGTTCATTAGCTTTATGTTAAATTATTGGTTCGTTAGCAAAATGCTATTTTTGATGTTCTCTAAATTTTCTGGGTTGTAATGTAATGCCATTGTGTAAAAAAAAAAAATAGTAATAGCCAATCAGTAAATATTTCATATTTAGCATTTTAAAAGTATTTTTGTCAAATTTCTTTTAATAATATTTATATAACTCAAAGCCATATGAATATGTTGTTCTATTTCAAAATTATATAGGCTGAACTACTGTTATAGGAATGAACTATTTATTATAAGGAACATTTATGATTTGTCACAGAAGTGAAATGATTTATAGTCTGAGAATGGAAAAAAATGCTCACTTCGTTTTACTTTTTATTTATTATGTATTGTGAAACAATGAAGTTGGTTTTATAGTCATTATATTTACTTATTATCTTACATATCTATCTTAATGAACAGAAAATTGGAAGTAGAATTACGTTTATTTAAAACCCCTTGAACAGTAAAAAGATTTAAAACAATATTATAGTAACTAGTAAACTTTGTTCTTGTGGTCTTAAGCATTCATCATTCTTAAGGGTTTATCTCTTAGAAGTAAATATGTTCTTTGACAGTATAATTACCCTTGTGCTTTCTGTTTCTGTTTTCCTACCACAGAGCAATAATCTTTTCAAGCTTCTTTGACCACAGGTATTAATTATTTTCCAGTTTTTTAAAAATAGTATATTTTTTTAGAGAAATATTTAAGACTGAGGATTACTCTCTTTTACACCTGTATATTCTTGATGGAGATATAGGACTTGTATAAAATATATTTTACTCCTTATCAAATATGTAGAAAATTAGGTTTTTTTTGTTTTACACCAGTGTTTTCTTAATGGAGATATACAACCTGAACAAAAATATCTTCTTATCCCTTATCAAATATATAGAAGAGAGTTCAACTGTGGGACTTTAATGAGATGAACAGTTCTTTTGTTCATTAGTGATTCTATAGTTAGAACTTTAAAAATGGAAGTATCCATCTAATAAGAAAGTCTAATGAGAAAGCTATGTTTGAAAGATAATGCAATATTATACCTTTCTGTATCCTTTATTTTCCCAATTTCTATGTGGTAATTGCTTATGTATAGGAAAAGAGTTCTTCTCTCTTAAGGGAGTAATTGCTCATTCCTTATTTTGTTTTGTGTCTACTTGACACTTGAATGATACATTGAAAACTGGCAGGAAGAAAAATTTCCCTGAAGTTGCAGATACCTAGCATCATGGATAAGTTTCTAAAAGCCTATAAATGAATTAATTACTGCTCACATTACATGTAGATATAACAAATGTAAATCCAGAGTAATATTGCTAACTTTCAATATTCTTTATCAAAAAGGAAGTTAGAATAAATTTGAATTTGTTTCTATATTTACAATACTCATGATTTTATAAATTTTTACCTTTTCAAATAGTTCAAATCACCTATCATCGATACAATATTGAGTGTTAATTTTAAGGTTGTGTTATCGAAGTTTACAGATGGAGCCATTGGTGATCCATGACTAAGACATCAATGTTCAACGTGATATATATGCTATTGTATTCATATCCCAACGATGTATACACCAAAGAGTGATGACCGCTGTGGTATTTGCCACACTAGTTTGTCTGATTTGAACCCTGTGGCGGAGTTTTGTGTTATACTTTTCTGTGGTGATGGGAAAAGGACCAGAAACAACCATCCCAGATGTTATTTGAGTACTTTTTTCTACTGCCCTTCAAGCCCCCATTTCTCATTTTATAGATTTCCTTGCAAATTTATCATGTATTATAGTAGTCCAAAAATATTAAAGGTCCTATGAAGTCTAAATAAGATATATGGATTATACAGTTAGATAAAGTAGTACTTATGATGAGTATATAACAAGAATGTCAGTTTTATCTATTATTCTATCCCTGCACCTTTGGGATACATGGAGATCAATTTAAAATGTTTAGAGTGTTAATTTAGTCTTTAATTTCAGTGGAAGAATGTTCAAATTCACGAAGTACAGTGAGTACAACCAATAGTATACAGAACATTATATAGTAGACTTGGATTTGTGTACTTTAATTTATTTCTCCTTTTTATTATTAAGAAATGACATGCACTTTAATTTGTCAAAAGCAATTCTGGCAGCAACATTCTACTTTTACAAGGTAAAGTGAATACCAGAACTACAAAGTCGGGAGGTGTAAAAGAATTATTATTGGGAAAGGAAGTTGTCAAGTGAAACAGCAGCAAATGAAGAACAAGTAAGGAAACTCCCAGTTGTCACTAGTACACAAGACCTCCATCATGTACGATACAGGACTTATTTCAATTTGTGACCTGCCCTCCTAGCCTAGAAATATCAAATGCTTTTCTATTCAAACTAATACTTCTGGGTTCCTACCTAAAGGAATACATTAAGGACCTGGAAAAGTTGCTTACTGAAAGGAAACCCCCCAGAAAGAGTAAAGGAGTGAATGTAGAAATTAAGAAGTTACGTAGAACAATTTATAATTAATTGTATTTTCATATCTTCTCAGTAATACAAAACAGTCACTTGCAGTACTAGATCAAATTACATAAATACCAGGTACATTTTTAGTCCTTCCCATACATGTTGGGAGTTACTTGTGTTTATAAGAAATGAAGCTATTAATACTTTTCTATTACAGTCACTGCACACCAGGAGGCCAAGACAAAACAAGTCAAGGAATGGAGTTTTCCCAAAGCCAGTGTGAAAAATTATAAACAGTTGATTCCATACACATGAATAGTTTCTTTGCTTTAAGAAATCCAAATGGAATGGAGAATGGAGATGTGTAAAAAGGTTTCTTGAGGGGAAGAAGAATGACACCTTGTATACAGTTAGTTTTCTGTCCCTTCTGCTACATCACATTCTTCTCCTGCATGGTCTGATGTCCATATGTTAGGTTGTGTCTAAGCAACTTCATGATAAAGATAACTGTCTTTGTGCAAATCTTCATTCATTGTATCAAGTTCTGTAGTGGCCTCATCAAAAGCCATTTTAGCCAGTGTGCAGGCAAGCTCTGGGTTATTAAGGATCTCATAGTATAATACAGAAAATTTAAAAGAACCAGCCCCAAATGAATTGGGTGTGTGGGTTGCATCTCTTTCCTCCTTATATCAAAAGCCTCATATCAGTACCTTGGGCAGTATCATTTGTTTTCGATCATCACCTCATGCAACTTCAGCAAGGTACCAGAAGTAACCTCCCTTCATTTTCAGATAGAAGACCTTGCTCTCTGAATTAGTTGTGTTGGCTATTAAATACTTACCCAAAGATTCCACCATGGTGGTGCAGATAGACCTCAGTTTGGACTCCCACTTTCTCTCAATAGTTCTAAATCAGATGTAACTTGTTAGAAGTGTTGATTTTCTGCTCAGTACTCGAGATGACCCTCCAGGCAGAACTGTGGCCACGACCATGTTCTTATAGGCCGCTGAGAGCAGGTTGCTTTCATTTGGACAGCTTGGTTTGGTGCCCTACTCTGTCACGGTCTCCATACAGTGGCATGTTGTAGCACTCGGCCAGCTTGGCCAGCTTTGCTTCTGGATCAGCTTTATCTTCTCCATGGGGATGAGTAGGAGAGCAAGGGTGAGCATGGACCAGGAACCAGAGGAGGCATGCTGAGGGCCTTCACATCTCCGTGACCATGGTGTGAGTCCCAACACTTTGATCCACTTTGGGCTTTAGCCAAGGACCCTCCCATCTCATAAAATTGGTTTTTAATGTAACCTTCTTCATCGTATATACATATTCTAAACAGTGAAATGATAAGATAGTTTCTAAATTACAGTGTGCCATTCCTCTGGAGATGCTTAAGTATTAGAGCATTCAAATTTTTAAACAATCAGGATAGAGATTTAGCTAAGTATATTCTTTTTAAATAGGCATAACGTGTTTTTCTAGTGTTATCGTTTGTCAATAACCTGTTAACTACGTATGTCTACAAAGATTTTCTGAATATATTCAATAATACTTGGGGTTTCTATAGATTAAAAAATTTAGTGATCCACACTTCCATGGATAAAGCTAACTAACTCCCTGTTATGGATCAGCTAACATAGATTCTCAATCTACAATTTTAGTATGTTACAAGAGACATGAAAAAAATTTTTAATTAAAGTAGATTATTTTCTACATTGTTAAAGTAATATATGTTCAGTAAAGTAGGAAATACCAGAAAATAAAAAAATTCTTTCTCCCCACCATTAATGCTGTATTTCCCCATTAATGCTGTATTTCCCTTTTAATTTTTTTATGTGATTATGATCCAAATATATAAATTTGTTACATATTTTTTATTTTATTTTAAGTTTTTATAAACAGAGCTATTAACTTGTAAAGATTTTAAAAGTCACTCATTCATAGGTTAATCTCCAATATGGGAAGCCTGGTTTTTATTTCCAAAATACATATATAGCCAGCAGAACTTTATAGCTGATGTAGAAGCTTCTGCTTTTTGATTGAACTTATTTCTAGCTTTTGATTTTACCTTATAAAAAAATTTCTACCCCTTAAATCTCCTCTTAAAATGTGTGTGATGCGTATCTGACCTTGTGTCCTTCATTGTGTATGAATACTGACAGTTGGGTTATCCCATGGGGGTACTATATTCTTACCCATTTCAAATATTTTGAAATTTTCTCTGTGTATTTGAATCTCTTAACATAGATATCGTGGTTGCCATTGTGTAAATTGTTGTAGAAGGGAGGCTGTTTTTCTTTGTTGTATATTTCTTTTTTTTCCAGAAATTGCAGGTTTATAATTAGCTCCAAACACTGCCTTAATAGCAGTTGGAAGATAACTGCCTTCAGCCGACGAGGTCTTTCCCTTTACTTCGGGAGGAGAATTACAACTGACCTGGAAGAAAGGGCTTACCGTAGGCAGTCAGATCCCCAGAGTAATGCTGAATACTCTTCCTGGCTTCATCTGAAATTTTGAGTAAGTGCACTCAAAGAATTAGGAGATAAAGGCTCATTGGATTTCACTCTTCATTTTGTAACTCTTCCATTTCAGAAGCATACTTCTGAATGGGATGAGAAAACTGAAGAGAACCAAATTCTGTTATCCAAACAAGATAGAGTTTTATCATCACAGATAAAGCAGGTCCCATGGAAAAGGAGATTGATTACCTATCCATCTTGGACACAGTTTACATACCTCACTTATTTGTTTAGCAGAAATCTCTTGGAGAGTCTTTGGTACATCATTTTTCAAGGTCCACACTTTTGAACATTTAGTAATAAGTCCCCCTAACTTTATTTTGGGCCAATAGAGTAATTCACTGCACTCAAAACCTTCCAGTATTAAATAAAAATACTTTTTGAATAAGTCTTTGAAATATGTCTTTTTCTAGAGGTGATAGTTTCACTTAGGGAGGTTTTAATTTTCTTTGTCTCAAGTGTAAAATGAATTTTTTGATTTTTAATACAGTAACTTGATTTTAATATAGCAACTCGAGACTAATTATTTTTGTAAATCTTTTTCAAAAGTTTGACATCATTACATCCCTTAAATTTGTAAATGTTTTAAGGAAGGATAAATACTAGTAAAATAGAAAATTTAATATTTAGTTTTAAAAGAAATTCTCAAATGTTAAGCTCAAGTAGGTTCAACTTGAGTCTTCTTACTGAGGATGTGCAAATAGATCTAAAATTCTGTAATCGATATTAATTTAGAAGGTCTCTGGTCTTTATTTAGCTAAAGGTACTATTCTATAACATGGAACTCAACTCATGACTTCTCTACTGATATGTTAGAGCTCTGCCTTATAGCTCTCCCTGGTTACTTTGGATGGAACAGAGATTCTCAGCATGAGTTGAGTTTAGTAAAATTCATTTAGATTTTTTTTTTAAGTGTGTACTCCAACAATAGTGTTAAAAGACTTTAGTGTAAGTTCGAAGTCTGTTTTCTTATTGGCCGAATATCCTATGAAAAAACAATGTTCTTTTGCCAAATGGTACAATTCATTTTCGTACAAAATTAGTTTGGAGACCCCTTTCATTCACTTTAGAACAAAATTTAATGTCATCTCTGAAAGGAAGCACCATGCATACTTTGTCATCTCTTTGTCAGTTAAGAGTCTTTAGTTATAAATTCAAATGAAATTGATCTCCTGCGTAATGAACTTTAATGCCAATTTTTCAGTGAAAATTTACCACTGTAAAGAATCCTATAAGAAGCAGTGTGGAAAAATGTATGTTTAGCTATTTTGTGGTCCTTCAGGTCTTAAGTAGTTGTTTTAGTTGGGATATCCCGTGAAGCCGCAGTTTGGAATGTAAGTGTGGAAGGCTGGATATTTCATGTAAATTTTCTGAAATAAATTGCCAGGCTATTTTGAATTTTAAAATTGCCAAAAGAGTAAATGTATAATTATATATAACTGAATTTCTGCTGGATGATTTAGTATATAATTTATACACATACAAAGAAAAAAATTAATGCTGTGTATTTTTTATGCAAGTATTTATTAAACTCCTATTAGTTATGCATTAGACAATCTTCTAGATCTTAAGGTGTAGACCTGAAGAAAATTCATGCTCATCTCATGAGATTATAATTATAATGAGCTTTATTATTCTGGTGATCAGGAATAAAACACATGCTGTGTTGTCCAACCCTGTAATGCGGGATCTTCACAGTGTCTTTTTGACTGTGGATTAGCTGATACGTGTGAGGCTCTGAGGAACTGTAGAAATGAAAAGAAAAATAAGATATGCCCAATCTTCCAAAGAGTGATTCCTAGATATTATATGAAATTGAAGCTTTGTCGGGGACATGATACAGCTTGTGGGACATCTGAACCCATATTCCAATGAGCTGTTGAAGTGGGATCCCAGTGCATCTACCGGAATATATGTAGTTTTCCCATACTCATGTTGACAATAATTACCTGAGATGCAGCAATACCTTATTATAGCTTAGGGCCTGGGTTCTGGAACTAAGTAAATGAGTTCATTACAGCCTTTTTCTTTTATTATCTTTATAATCTTTTATTATGCTTGTCTGACCTCAGTTTCCAGACAGCAAAATGGAGATAATTATATTATTTAAGATTACCTTGGTGTTGAGATATACACAACACCAAAGAACAGTAGGTTTAAACAATTGAGATCATGTCTGTGATTATTAGTACAATGTCTAATAACTAATTATATTTTTATTATTCCAAATGGATAGCACTTGATGCTAGTTCTTGCTCATCACTATATAATTCTGTATTCCTCATTTGTCTCCTCTTTACCAAGATAAAAGCATCATTAACTCTTATCCCTTTTTCCTTTCAAGGTTAATAGAATACTTTAGTTAAAATACCAGGATAATTTCCACACACTAACTGATGAGCAGTAGAAACAAAACACCAGTGATTTGGTCTGCTCTGTATTATACATTGTTTTGAAAGAAATGTTATTATTGTTTTCAAGTAAACGTGGTATCATGAGTCAGTAATGCTTCTCAAAAGAGATTCTGTTGAAAATGCATTAAGAGAGACTCTTGAAACTATCCACTTAAATTATTTCTGACCCACCTCTCTGGCCCTTTTTCTAGAATGTATTAGGTAGATTAATTAATGGTCCGTTCTCAATGCACGTAATTATGTCATGAACATAATTCTGCCTTTCTCCAGACCATTTTAGTTGAACCAGTTGATGACAATTCATATTAAGGTAATAGTTTTATTTTTTTGCTTTTAAGTCACGTGGTTATGCTCAGCTTTCTTGCCCCGTCTAAGCTATCAACATAGTTTATACTTTGACAGTTGAAATAGCTCAATAGCATGGGAGGAGACAAAGGTATGGGGGGACTAAGTAAGGGCTAATTCTTCTTCAAATCTGATGACACTCAGATTTTATTAAAAGAAAAAAAATCCTGCCTCATGGAATAAGGTAAATATCACTTTTCCAGTCCTGTTTACATTTATTCTTTTAGGTATATGAATATATGAAATCACGGAGCTTTGAGATAATAAATTTCTACTATAATTGATCCTAAAGCTTGATTCAATGTGTTTTTCCTGGCCGTGACCCTTAGAGTCTTTTGAAGTGAATTAGTAAAATATTTTTTGTTTATAATCTTTAATCAGATAACTTGAAGTTATGCTTATTGACTATAATTTTCTGTAAATATAAGATTGTTTTGAACAAGGTGTCTATTTCTTAAACAATTGAGAAATGGTAGCATTTACCCTTACAATTTAAAATTATCTGCCTGAACTTTGTTGCTTTTAAAGTAAGTTTAATTTTTTAGTATAAGCTGTTCATAAACCTTTCCTCTTTTCCTTTCATCTCCAGTAGATTTTCTTGCTTGATAGCATTCTTACTTTTACTTTATCTTTTATTTAGATAAATTTCCTTTTCCTTTTATCCTCCATGACCTTTAGAAAAAAGATGTTAATCAGATTTTTCTTTTTTGCTGAATTGTGTGGTCTTATACTTTATCCAATTAATATATTTCCCACAAATTATTAGTGCTTTACAGTCAGGCCTTCATATCCACTGGTTCTGCCAATCCTGGATTAAATCGAATCTGAGGATATGAAACCTGCTTATGCAGAGGGCGAACTAAGGGACTTGAGCATCTGCAGATTCTGGTTTCCAGGAAGATGACTGGAACCAATCCCCTGCCAATACTGAGGGTAAAGGATATATTGTTTGGGATCTAAAGCCTTCTGTGTTAGTGATATGTTCCCAATATCTTTTCATATTTTGCTTTTTTTCCCCAAAGTATTTTTATTACAGAACTCTACTTCATAGCATTTGTGTAATTTGAGATTGTTAGCATGTTTTCTGCATAGTAATTTCTAGTTTATGTTCTCTCTTTGAAGTATTGGGAACATGGATATTAGCAGAGGGTAACCCTAATACCAGTGTCTTTCAAGTTCCTGTTTTCTGTGTGACTCTGAGTTTGTGACCGTCCTGAGTCTGTGACCAACTAAGGTTAACATTCTCGAATTTTCTAATGCAAAATGGATCCTTTTACCAATAACCGTACATTTTTAATTGTTATCTATAGATTCTGACAATTATATGTAATGAATGTAGTTACCTTTGTATTTTCCATTTATTTCTTTAAGAAAGTTTGCAAATGATGATAGGTAATTCATACATACTTTTTATGAATAAGGGAAAAATTGTTTTTCCTTTAACATTCTAGCATGTTAAGTTGGGCTAACATATCTAAAGCACAGATTGTTGTGCTTGATACTTCAGCTAAGTCATTTTATATTTCAGCCAAATCTTGGTCTTTTTGCTAAGGCTCTACATAGTGGCTCAGCCTTAGTTTTGCTGGTTTATGGTTTATTAATTGTAAAGGGTATCACAAATTACTTTAGTAGAAACATTCAAAGCTAACATCTGTTTGGGATGGAGAAAGATAGGATATTAACACTAAATTATTTAGACCCTGTTAACTTAAAAAAAACCAACTGGCCTGAGCTACTTTAGCTGCTTATCTCAGCAATATCCAGCATTCAAGGATACTGAAGACATTTTTGAGGCACCGTAATAAGAAGAGACATCATGGTATAGTGAAAAGCAGTGGAATTAGAAGTGAAGAAACCACTTTTCTGAGCCCACTTTTGCAACTGACATTGTGACCCCAAGCAAGTCGCCTAACTATAACCTAACTACACTAGGTCGTTGTGAAGATTAGATGTTTAAGACACCTGGTACTTGATTTCTTCATGTCTTAAAGGAAGAGATTGGTTTAGGATGTTCAATAACATTTCTTTAGGTGTAAAATTCTGTTGTTGTTTTCCCCTAAAATAACATGACATTTTGAAAACTATCAAGTTTTCTATAAAGAAAATTTATCAAGTCAAATAATTAGGCAGAAAGTTGTTAACCAAAGCATGACATTTTTTGACTCTACAGCATGATGGAAGGTGGTGGCTGATAAGCTATCACATTCTCTCCCATTCTCTCCCATGCTTCTATGGAATTAAGTTCCAAAGTCTTAGCTTTTGCTTACAGAGCTGTTCTTATTCCATATTCACATGTTTGTAATGGAGACTGACCAGTAAAATTTTGCTGTGTGAGGAGTTATCTTTGACATTTATTCAAATTTATCCATTCTAATAACAAAGAATATGGTTCATTATATGTTTCACAGTAGGTATTTGAATAATAATGTACATTTATCTTTCAAGTGTTGTATTTAAGGTTTTTGATGAACTCCAGAAAACATTGCATGATTGACCTTTTTCGTTGAGCTTTTCTTTATACCAGATGCTATTGTGACTATTGAAATTGGTTTAATTGTTTATAAGCACAGGTTATATTTTATTTAAGTAAAGGCTAAAAAGTGAAAAGTGATGAGAGGCAGGCTCAACAACAATACCCAAGTGTAAAACAATATTGAAATAGAAGCTAGGTACTGAGGTTAAGGTTGAACCTTAGCTTTTAAGTTACTTGAAGATTGTGATCTATTAATAGGATGTATTGATTTTTTTGACTTCTAGTAGCAGTGATGTTTTTGAAGAGATCAATATTTCTTGATTTTGAAACTTAACCATATAGGACAAGAGAAAGTAAACACTTTTAAGCCAATTTCTTATGAAATAACACAGAAGTGAAGCAAAAGATTGTAAAGTTAAAAATAAAGCTTTGCTTCCACTCCCACTATTATTCTTTCCAAGCCCAGAGATAAGTGCAATGAACAGATTGGTGTGTTACTACCAACCCTTCTGGAAATTTCCTGTGCATGTATAAATAAGTATACCTGTATGTGTTTCTGTACCCCTCATTTATTCTCAGTAATTTCACTTAGTATTATCTTGTATATCTTTCTATATTAGTACACAAGTCTACCTTTTTTTTTTATGACCGTATAATATCATCCCATTGTACAACTATTCTGTAGTTTAAATAGTCCCCTATTAATGAACACTTAACATTTTTTGCTTTTAACACTATTACTGTGAAGATTTCTATATGTCTATCTTGACATACTTTTGCGTAAGATAAATACTTGCCCTGGAATTGCCGACCCAAGTATGTTTAATTGATTTTCATTTTCTTGATTTTGAATTAAGTTGAATATTTTCTCATATGTTTATTCACATTTTGTTTGTTTTGCTGAACTACCTGTTCATAAACTTGTCACATTTTTATATTTATTTACCTTCTATTTTTCATTCACATTCATAGAATTTATTTGACTATAACTTCTTATTCATAGAATTCTGTGTTATGAAATTAGTTCTATGTCTCTATTGTTAAATATTTTCCCAACTTATTTTGTTGTTTTACTTCTATTTGCTTATGTTTTGCCATTCAGAGGTGTCTAATTTTCATGTACTTAGGAATCTTTTACATTAAGTTTTATAGACTTTTTGCTTTATATTTAAGCCTTTCTCACTGTAGTTTTGTACTGTATACTTAAATAAGTGATTCATGTGGAATTAATTTGGTATAAAGAGAGAAACAGGGATGCATCTTTAGCCAGTTAGTTGCCTGAAACACCATTTATGTAATAATAAACACTTTTGCCCAGGAATTGGAAATGCTGTGTTGATTTCATAAATTCCTGTATGTAGATATATAGGATTTTATAAAGTCCTGTGTGCATTTTGGTCATTTTCTGGAATCTGTTTTTTCTATTGATATGTCTGTATATAACTTCTGCCAGCACCAAACTGTTTCACTGCTGCAACTGATAAATTGCATTAATATCTGCTAAGGCAGTTCTCATTCTCCTTTCTTAATTTACAGGATATTATCACTTTTTCTTAGATAAATATTAGTATTTTATTCAATCACTTCTCTTCTTTCCCAAAACAAACTAACAAACACTATCCTGGAATTCAGGAGAAAAAGAGAAAAGGTGGGGAGAGGGGGGAAGAGGATGAGAAGGAAAGAGGAAGGGAAAGATGGATTGCGGGTGGTGGGGGGGAGGAGAGAAAGAGAGAGAGAAAGAGAGAGAGAGAGAGAGAGAGAGTGTGTGTGTGTGTGTGTGTGTGTGTGTGTGTGTGTGTGTGTGTGTGTAAAACTGGGGGTGGGGAGATAACATCTTTATTGTAATGAATTTTTCTATCCAGGAATAAGAAATAGATTTCCATATTCAAATTTTGTTTTTCTCCTCAATAGTGTGTTTTAGCTTTTATCACATAAATTCTGTATGTTATTTGTTAAACCTAAGGGTAACTTTCTTTTTATTTCCCTTGTAAACAGGATTTTTTTTCCTTCTATTTTTCCAGTTGGTTATTGTGTTTATAAAATAAAGTTACTGAGCTTTGTGTACTTGCGTTTTCCAGATAGACCTTATCTACAAATAATTTCTACCCTTCCTCTCCAATATTTGATTCTTCTTTCTCTTAATAATGTTTATTTTCTTAACACGTGACCCATTTTGCCTGGTTTTTCAAATTTATTTGCATAATTTGTTATCTAATTCATAATAATTTCTTCTGAGCCTGTGGTTATGTTCCTTTTTCATTTGTAATTCAAGGAATTTTTATTTATTTGCCCTACCTACTATAGGATACAGGAAAGATACTCTACTCAATACTGTAATCTTTGAAGTTAGAAAATTCTACCATGCAATTAATTTGTATGCCTCATCTTGCTGTTATAGTTGGATTTTTTGTTGTGGTGGTTTTAACTTCTGTCTTCAATTGAAATGAAGACTATTCTATGACGCCTCTCTACCATGATTATTATGAAGTTACTTGTTTTCTTCTAGGCTAAATAACTTTAGTTTTTTTGATACATATCCCCTTTTTGGATTTCTTCAAAAGATCTAATATTTTGGCTAAATTCTTAACATATGTCTTATTGAGGAATCTTAGCCACAATTACTTAGTTTGCCTTTAAAAAATAGTAGTCTAGTCTACATATTTTAAGTAGCCAAACTAACCACATCCTCAGAGCAGATAGTATTTAGAACAGATTTAAAATTGATCTAGTT
Source organism: Rousettus aegyptiacus (assembly GCF_014176215.1). NCBI lineage: Eukaryota > Metazoa > Chordata > Mammalia > Chiroptera > Pteropodidae > Rousettus > Rousettus aegyptiacus. The sequence goes on along the minus strand of NW_023416306.1, from coordinate 39,405,098 downwards.
TCTTTTGTTTATATAGTTATATTTTCTGACATAAGGATTATTAATTTCATGGTTAGACAGTGTTTCAACCATCTTGAAAATAAAGGCCATTGCATATGCTAATTAGATCCTGGGGTTTCCCATTAGTCTGGAAACACTCTGCTCCTTATTTTTTAATGAGTTGTGAGATTAGCAAAGAAAATCACGTTTGTAAGGCAGGTAGGGATATTACAGGGAAGAGACAAGGTGGGAGCTAATAGTAATTTATATGGTACATATGTTTAAATATGTGTTTACATCTATTTTTGTATAGATGTGATCAAATACTAATATATTTTCCAAGATAATATGAATGTGATAGTTTAATATAAACCTAATAGGCTCAGTTTAAACTTTGTAAGATAATATCTCATAAAAATTCAGCATTAAATATTGGCATAACTGCAACTGAGTAATCTTAAAGCAGTGCAGATAGGTGCTTTTAAAAAGGAAGCAGCAATGATTTTGTGAATATTCAATTTTCTGATGATATATTTACTATATAATTGTTAACGACTTGCCCCCATTGAGAGGTGGTTTTTAAAGGATCAGAAGAGATTACTTGCATTACAATAGGAATTTTATTGATTTTCTCACTTTCACCTTTTTTTTTAGGTCATGGAAAATGGAAGATTTGCAAAATACAAATATTTTACCCACGTCATGATCAATAAGACAGATATGTTAATGATAACCAAAAGGTAACTTTCTCTAACATAATTTGATGAGGGCTTAACTGACAACCACTCATGAAGTGAAGCAGTTGTTATTCATCTTTTGTTCCCGAGATGCTCCCGGTTACAGCCAAATTCTCAAGCAGACCTGTAGGCAGTAGAAGGTACATGTAAAGACACAGTGGCATAGCCTCAGAGGGGCGAGTTTTTCCAGGAGTCATTTTTTTACTGGGAAAAAGAATGAGCACATGCACTATTAATATGGAGATTTTTGGATGGCAGAGTGAAAATGTGACTGAGGGAGAGATTATGGCTAGATAGGAAGGAGTGGTTAGCAAAGCTGTGTAGTTTTGTTCACGATTGAAAAGGTGAAGTTATATAAGCATCTTGTTTAAGCTGACTGTTGAACTTAGTCATTTTTAATGTTTTTAATACTGATAATTTCCAAGTCTTAAAATTTACAGCACTATTTTAATTTTCTTATACAAAAAGTAACATGGTCTTGAAAATAAACGTAAAGGCCATTGCATAGATTTTAAACTCACACACTATTAGAACATATACGTGTAAAAGTCAGTCTTCATGCATCCCGGATACCAGTTCCTCTTTCCCCCTTGCCAGAGGCAGCCACTTTTACTTGTCTCCTTTGTATCATTCCTGAAATATTCTTCCCCTGTGCAAGCATACACACGTATTTTTTAATATAAATGGAAATCTATTATATGTACAATTCTGTGCTTCATTTTAATTTTTTATTTAAGATCTGTGTCTTAAAGATTATTCCATGTCAGCATATGGAGATATTTCTTAAGTGGTAAATGACTGCCTAGTATCTATTTAGTAGTATGTACTGTAATTTACATCTAAATTGTTTCTAAACTTTTACAGTTACAGACAGTGCTTCAGCATTTTGTTCATAGCAGTTTTCAATCATGTTTTTGTTAACCTCATTGACCAAAGGAAGAAATACTCATTAGAGTTAAAGCTTGCAACATTTTCAAAATTACCTTCTTTTCAATATAGTGGAACTCTTAAAATAAGGTCACATAAACCTTGACATAGTCAAGGAACTGTGCGAGTTGTAATGATCAAAAGGTAATATTTATTCTTAGGATTTTCTTTCCAAGTTTCAGATTTGAGGATAAAAAAGTCTTTAAATCAGGAGAGGGAATACTAGGTACCTGCTGTGAGATTAGCCTATCTTTGGTTTTTCACATGGTTGAAAACGTACTGGAGGACCAGTAGGTTTGTTCCACAGTCCCTGTGCTCCAGCATTGGTGAAAGAGGGTATCAGACAAGAGACTGAATGAGAGATGTAAGTACTGATTAGTTTTCTCTTCCATTCTAGCCGAGAGCCAGGTTTTTCTTTACCTCAATTCCTTAACTTAAAGTATAGTTGCTTAAAGAAACCTCTGGTTGTATCTACAGTTGATGTTTCAACCAGAAGGAAGAATTAGGGAAGAAAGGCCTTTGAAGAAAGGCTTAAATAGAATTTCTGTAGATAGAATACATTTTCACTGCTTTACTTTTTCCCTCATAATGGGGAGAAAACAAGGATTAATTTTAAAAGACTCTTTTGGTGTACGTTAGTAAACATTACATGGAGCCTTAGTAATAAAAGCACTTATTCTAAAGCATTAATTACATAAAAGTTCCCCAGAATATTGGTTAACAATTGGTTCTGCAAACTTTTCCTATTATAAAGTGCCTTATATATTTGGCCTTATAGCTACTTCATTTTTTCTAAGCATGTTATGCTATAAATTCCCCACTAACATTGCTGAAGCTGCATCGCACAAATTTGGTTGTATTTTCATTCTCATTCAGTTCAATTTTTTTTTTTTCTAATTTCCATTGAGAATTTTTGACTCACGGACTATTTAGGAGTATGCCAATTTTCAAGCATTTAGAAATATCCTCGTTATTATTCTGTTATTGGTTTCTAGTTTAATTTCATTATGAGAGGAGAAGATACTTCATATGATTTCAGTTCTTTTCAATTCATTAAGGTTTTTTTATGACCCAAAATCTAGTCTCTCTTGGTAAATGTTCTATATGTACTTGCAAAAAATGTGTATCCTGATAATAATATGTTATTGGATGTAAGTGCCTTGGTTTTTAAAGTTTTTTTTTTTTTTTTTTGCAGTGGCGTATTATTTGTAACAAAAGGAACATTTGGACAGCTTACATGTGAGTGGCAGTACAATTTTGATGAGTTTACCAAAGAGCCATTTATTGTTCATGGGAGAAGACTGCGCATTGAAGCAAAGGTGTGTTGAATAGATTTTTTTTTTTTTTCAAAAACTTAGCACTGAAAATAATGCATTGAAGTAGTCCCCTTTACTTTCGTAATACTCCCATCTCTTTTATAGATGTTGCTGCCGTCTTACTCAGGCTTAAAGAAAAGAAAGCTAGGCCAAGAAAAAAATATGCTACCTTACGTGCTCTTACACTGACAACACCATCCCTGGGTCCTTATTGTATTCAGTCATAGAGCCTTACCTTCCCACCGCTGTCTATGGCACTAACATGAGAAAATCGCTTGTCTACTTCAGAATCTCTAGCAATTCTCTACCGAATGTTTTTCCCTGAAAGATCTCTCAAAAAGACACTTGAAAAGTTCTTTCTCTTTTATAGATATTATCTTTTCATTTAAATTATAACTTTCTCGAAGGCAGAGGCTGCTTCTCTCTTTGCTTTGATTACCAGCAGCTAGCACAGTGCCTGGTACTTGGATGTTGATATAAAATATAGTGAATTGCTAGTCATTTGGTAAATCAATAGCGAACCAATATCCATTGTAAGTTGTAATGATTGTACTAGGTATTATAGGATGGAGTAATATATAGGTTTATTAATATAATAGGTATATATGATATAAGATAATGTTTTTGGCCTCAGTGTATTTAACCAGATACTTATATGTAGGGCCACTTTGGCACTGGCTATATTAGTAGAAATGTAAATCAAGGAAGTTTTATTCTTTGTAATTTTTGTTTTGTTTTGGTTTTGAGGGGTTGAATTGACTTATGTAATGGAAAAGTCTTATGTCTACATCTTGTAACTTAGATATGCTTAAATTATGTCATTAGCAATTATTCTTCCTCCCTTTCCCTTCTCCTTCATACTCCCCCTTCTTCACCACCCCCACCTCTAGCTTTTACTTTCTTCAGTGTTGGGTTCATTCTCTAGCAGGCTGTCCTCTGGGGACAGGATGGCCAGCAGAAGTTCCAGGCTTATATCCTAGTAGCTCAGCAGAATGAAAGCTTCTCATTGAGCCTCCTTTGATTACTTACTTATTCCTGCTTCAGTCACTTTGGTCAGGGAGTTGGAATGGACCATATGACCAGGTGATGGTCACGGGATCACCATAGTTCTACCAAGAAGGAAGGGTGAGCTCTTTCGAGAATTTGGAGGGAGAGAAGGTGAGAAAGAGTTACTCAAAGGAGGTTCAGTAAGATCTTATGTGGAGTGTGGAACACTGACACTGGACATAGGCAGGCAGAAACAACATTTGTCTGACCACTCATGCCAAAGACATGGGGCAGCTCTTAAGTAGACTGGATACTAGTTCTTGGGTATCTGAGACCAACTCTTCCCATTTAGAATTTCTCTGATTCACTTAGAAAATGAAAGGCTCTGTGACCACATATGAAATAATGGATAGTGGCTATTAACTTCTGGTCTAACCCATACCAGTTTCCTGGCTTTTTAATATTTTTTTTCTCTCTCCAAGGATAAACTTCTTATCTTCTTGATTTCTTCCCCTTCTACCTTTTCTCGAGATATTGTATCAGCAGTCATCATTTTGTTTTTTAAATCATATTTCTTCTGGAGTCTATATTTGCATAGATATTTGAATTCATTATAGGAATTGTTAGACTAGTAAAACTTCCACACTGTGACCCTATCCATGGATAACAAAGGCAAACACCATCTTCCTCCTTAATAATCCCATTCATTCTGTTTGTCCCTCTAATGCTTAACATCCACCATTAGACAGTTTTCCCCACAGACACTGAACAGAAGACCGAAAGAGTATAAAAACTGGAAGATAGTCATATAGGATCTGGGAACAACCCTGATTTCTTTGATCCTTGAGCTATGTTATTATTGAATGAGTGGTTTGAAATCTTGGAAGTTACATACATACACACACCCCCATGACCACATGTGTGTATGTACACCCACATACAGATATATTATTTTTGAGCTGAAATAATCATTATTCCATGGCCAGATATCAGGAACTATCCGAGAAGTTTTTGAAGGGGAAAAACAGTGACACTGCTCCCAGACTTATCTCCTTCCTGTCCTCTGTGTAAACCCTTATGGCTTTAGCAATTAAAATCTCACCTAAAGCTTTTTTACCTAGGTTTAGTGATAATGGATGTGTGAGTATTTAGTCTTTTTTTTTTTTTCCATTTGTGTTTGATTATTATCGGTTTCCTATTCTTGGCCTTTTCTTAAGGTGTACGATTTGTATAAGAAGGATGCTTGAGCACAGATTTCTAAAACTGTGTGCCATTTCTTTATCATATTTCTACAACTGGATTTTCATTTTAATGAAGTTACTTATTCCGTTATAGGAACGGGTGAAATCTGTATTCCATGCCAAAGAATTTGGAAAAATAATTAACTTCAAGACCCCAGAGGATGCTAGGGTAAATATAATAAATCTTTTACGTAAATATATAACAGCTTCTCATTTCAATGCCATGAAAGTTGGACTTTTAAAGCAGATAAGTTTTGCTTGTTTTTAATTTTGTTTTTACGTTTTGACAGTTTTAATATATGTAACTAGATAATATTTTCCCCAAACTACTTTACATTAGATTGGCTTCAACATACCTACTTGTTTTTCATATCGAATTGCTCCATCTTGCTTTAAATCCTAACTGTAATATTTTGTAAAAAAGTCAACAAACAGAACAAATTATTTTATTCTAATGCTAATCTATCAGGTGTATCAGGGAAAGTGTGGCCCCACATTGTTGATTGGTTTACTGTACAGCTGTAGTAATTTTTTTAAAAAAGATTACTTACTATAGCATAGGACATAGTATGGCATAGAACAAAAGAAGCCAAGCCTATAGTCAGAAAAATCTGTATTCGAATATTGGTTCTGTTCCTTCTTGACTGTAAGACCTTGGAGGAGTCAGTTAACCTCAGTTTCCTCAAAATGTGAAACGTGAACTGAAAAGTACTATGCGTACTTTAGGGATTATAGCAATTACAAGGACATGTACTGTCAAGAAAAGAAGACTGAGCTGATTATCTACCTCATTAATCAAAAGTAAGATGCTATTTCTGATACTCCTGCCCTCATACTACTCTCTGTTTTGGTCCTGGCTATGTATGACTGTTTCCCAGTTCGCTTGTTACGTCTGTACCCCAAACCAGGAACCTTGGCGCATTTAGCACATGCTGTGCAATTTTCTTTATAGACACTGATAAAAGGCAACACTGGCATACAAACAGAAAACCAAAAGGGGACAAGTTACTAAGAAGGATGAATAAAGTGACCAGAGCCTCAGCATGCATGTTGCCTAGAACAGGAAGACAGAGTAGAGCGGGATGATAGCATGACTTTCATGTGCCAAAGGACATTACTGCCTGTTTCAATTTCTCTGTAATAAGTTTTGCATTTAGTCTTTGTCACCATGTTATTTTATCCCTGAAGGTTTGTTACTCATCTTCCTGATCTGCTAAAAATACCCATAGAAGGCTACTGAGCTCCGTTCTCTTTCTCTCCTTATCCTAGAGCTATTCCCCCTAGGGTTTTCTTAAGGAAGCGCAAAAATCTACTAAAGCTTTTCATAATGGGATAACCCCAGTATCACCTCCAAGGCTTTTATCTGTCATGCGTGCCCAATACTAATGGACATTATTGGTAGAAAGGATTGCAGTACATTTGCATTTTATATCTGTGATTTCAAATCCTTTTAAAATAGAAAACATATTATGAGAACACTTAAAATGCTCAAGAATGTTGCTATGCTATTACCCATTATAGAACTCTATGTAATTATTCCTACTCAGTTGGTAGAATCCTATATGTGGACTCATGAAGGTTTGTGATACAGAATTGGCATGAGTTGGAAGGAATTTTTCATAGATGATTTTCACACTATGCCAGAATTACTCAGTCCAGCTGCCAAATTACCTTTCTCTCTCAGGATGGTTAGTTTTATATTTCTTATTCTGAAGATGAACATCCAAGTCCAAAGACCTTAGAAAAACATTATTCTTACTGTTAAATAAAACCCAGTCCCATTGTCCCCGAATCATGTGGAGCCATTTAAATAAGTGAATGATCTCTTATGCAGGACGAATTTAATTATTGCCTGTGAGTATACACCAAAATAAACTGCAAAGCCAACTTCTAGATTTCTATTCATTACATTCTGAGTTTCATTGCAAGTTCATTGAAGTAAGTAAATATTGGTTTATTTTCTCACAACAGTGGATCCTCACAAAGCTAGAAGAAGCAAGAGAACCTTCCCCAAGCCTCTGATGGAGAACACTGCTTGAAGACACACAGTAATAAATCATTACAGTTTCCACCTTATACCATCCAAAACCTGTTTGGGAAATATAGTACATACAGAAGTAATTTCAAGTACACAAAAATGTATATATGTATCATTTAGAATCAGGTAAAACAGCTGTGTGATTAAAATATTTCAACACTTTGGGGATCCATCTGGTTTTCTAACCCGAATCATGTATTTGGTTAAAATTCTAATTACTTTATAAAAGAAACATTTCTTTTATGAATCTTAAATATTTCCTCCAGGTGATTCTCTGCAGTGACGGAGAAATTGACCATATATTTAGCCTTCGTATGGAGCTAAGTTTAATGTTCCCAGTTTACATTTTAAACTTCTATCGTGCTTACTTCAGACTCCTTGAATAAGTGATGGGAGTGATCAAATCAGTGATCAAATCAAACATTGCAGTGGTATCAAGAGAACTTTAGTGGTGGTTTCTTTAGAAACAGGAAGTTCTTTTTACAGATAAATATTTTGGCATTATTTTCCTTATTTTTTTATAAAGGATAGGTTTGAATTATACTTCAAATGTTGAGCATGTCTATAAAAAAATATTTTATATATAATATCAGATTGAATAATAATACTTTTTCAAGCCTCGTCTTAAGAAAGGCTTGAAGAAATGAGTGTCATACCCAAAAAGGGAAAGCCCCTCTCAGAACTTTGAAGCCTTAGAAATACTTCTTCAAGCCATCTCCATGGTTCTACTTGGTTTACCCAGGTCATGTTTTTAATATACTGACTTTAAAGGAAAATTCTTGAAGCCTTAACAAAACCAACTTTCCATTCAGTGGTAATATGAAATAAACAAAACACCCACCATCTTAGATCCGAGTTATGCTTCAGAACAGACACCCCCTCTCATAGGTAAGTGTGTGTACCCTAAAGACTAACACAGTACCCTGTCCTGTTAGTAATAGATCAAGAATTTCCAGTTTGCTGTCTCTACAGTTATTCAAGTGAGAATCATTTTTTTTTAATGTATAGCTCATCAGGACAAAAATCATGGGGTTCGCATTAAAAATAAGGTCATAGTTTTTTTCTTGGTTTTGGTTCAGAGACCTAGTATTAAAGGACTTTTTCAAAAGACAGGAGATGAATGTATAATTGTGAATCATGAGAATGATGCAGGGTTTTATTTAGTTATTAAGTAATGCAGAGTATTCAATGCATGTTGTATGTGCCATGAAATTATTATAAACTGTTTTTGAAGTTGGTGACTCTGTATAGACAATGGTTGTGAAATGTTCCTCTGGTTCCTCAAACCTTTGCTTTGTTGTAAAAGCTAAAATAAATAGCATGCCAGGTTGTAATTGTATTTCTTCCTGACCAAACCCTGCTCTACTAAATATTATTGATTTTCCTGATTATAAAAACACATTGTTTATTATCAGTAGTTTTTCCCCAGAATGTTCTTTTCTTTGCTGAACATAAATAAAATCAAAAGATGATAAATTTCAAATCACATGACAGTATGTGCTCCCATGATGACCTTTGTTCAAAGAAACATACACATTTTCTCTGTTGCTGAGCTCCTCCAATTTTGCATGCATTAGAATTAAACCTAAAAATAGAGGTAGTCAGAAAACTCTTGAGATTGTCCTCCTACAGAATGTTGCTTCATTGGAGTTCCATTCAATGCCATTAGCCAGGTACCTCTTTACCTACTCCAGTTTCATGATTTTATTCTCAGAAAAAGTACAGAGCCACAACTCCTAGGGTATCCCATGTTAAAAGGGATAAGCCTAAAAGAGCAGCATGGAAATTCTTCTAGTATCCTCTGAAGGCTAGGAAGAATGGGTCTTATAACTATTACACATGCAAAGCCAATATGCCTATTCTTCCTGTTCCCTTACCATTAAGGACCTAGAAATGTCTTTTTAAATTCTTTTTCTACCATCCTCTACCTGTCAGCACCTCCCACCACTTCTGCTGCTTCTAGAGTAGAAAGACTCACAATTTCAAGAGCAGTAGTTTATCAGTGATCTTAGAATATTGTCTTCCTCTAAACAAAGAACACCAGTAGGTCACTAGATGAGTCACTCTTTTTAGTAGGACATTTTACAATTTACAATTATGTGTTTAATTGTATATTCTTTTTTCTTGAATATTAGAGTCCAGAATTTTACTATATTTGAAAACAATCTGTCCCAAATGACATTTTACTACCTTTAATGGCTCTCTGCTTGAGAATGTTGAGCTTGTCTTGCTTGTTTGGTAGTTGCCGTTGGATGAGGTCCTGAGGATTGTGTCAGTTCTTTATATTGTTTGTTAGCTATAGCCCCAGGTCCTTAATTCTAGCAGAGCATGTATTCTAATCCATGATTATTGTGTGAAACCCTAGGCAGAGTGTCTGTTTCCTGCCAAGTCTCCAGAAAACTATGATCATTAGACATAGCAACTTTAATTTCTGGTACAAAAAGAAGCTTGTGATTTCTCCACATTTACAAAATACTCTCTGAGTATCTTATACCTTTTCTCAGGATCAACCAAAATCCTCAAGGATAGTGTTTTTCAAACTGTAAGTCTTAACCTTATAGTGGGCCATGAAATATATTCAGCAGCTCAAGACCAACATATTTAAAAAGTGGAATAGAAAAGAAAGCATTGCATATAACAAGGTTAAACATTGTTTCTTGAAGTCATGTTTCAGTTAAATATCTATATACTGTATGTACTGGGCCACATTTTGAAGTGTTATTTCCTATTGTGAATTTTTAAAAATTCAGTTTAAAAAAAAAAAAAACTTTAGAGCAACTGCCGTTGGAGACATGGGCCAGCCAGTGATTAAACATTCTGGATTGTGCGGAGCCTGACCTAAGATAAGGAGCTGCAGATCCACAACTCAGGGAGTCTTCAGATTGTGAGCACTACCTTTTTTCTTTCAAGTGAGAAGGTAGGATACCTCTTGTTTTTGGTTTATAAAATGTTTTCCTTCCACAGTGTGATATCTAGTATCAGAAAAAGCATAGAAAAGTTAGATCTGCCAATGGCACCCAGAAAAGGCCACAGGATGATAGCATTTAACTTAATGTATTTCAGCCTCTCTCCCACCAAGCATTTTAAGAGCACTGGGGACAGAAGTTCTTTTTAAGTAGAGTTTGCTTCATCTATCTACTGTCCGAGTCACCCTAGTAGTAGCAAAGGCCCTTACAAGTGGAGAGCTTAAACATGAGTTACATTATTGTAAGGCCAAAATACTTCTTCATTGGAGGGTGCTATACAAATGCCAATGCAGTTTAGCCGAAAATAATTGGATTTCCTCTTTTCTGTAGGATTCAAATAGAAAGTGTAGACAAACTGCATTCTCTATGCAAGATTCAATACAAAGTTTATTCAATCTGGATTTCTTCGGTGCTACCCAGTATCACAGCCCCTTTACATACTCTACATACTCTAAAAGGATACCATTCACCCTCTTGCCCAATCCTTTGAAATACACATTTGAAATTATACCTTACTATCAGTGCTAATCAACTTAGCATTATTTAAGATTTTTATGATTCTTGTAATTTTTAGCTTTGATAATTGGCCTTTGTAGCTTAATGCAGAATTTTTTTCACACTTTTCTTTCTGCCACAACTGGTGTAAACTAGTACTTGTTTCAGGACTATCCTAGAAGCAGACCAGCGCATGGGAAGATATTGGCTCGTGTGTGTGTGTGTGTGTGTGTGTGTGTGTGTGACTTGCCCTTGAGTCAGCTCTGACTCCTGGAGACCCTATAATTGGGTGACATCTACAGTGTTGTGTCCTCAACAGCCCTGCTCAGCTCCTGTAGACTCATGCCTGTGGCTTCTTTTAAGGAGTTAATCCATCTCTTCCTCGCTCTTCCTCTTTTCCTGCTGCCTTCCATTTTTCTCATCATTATTGTTTTTTTTCCCAGAGAACCTGCCTTTTCATGATGCACCCAAAGTAGGAAGGTCCTACTCTATTACAAACCTTCATGTTCCTTTAATTGAGACCTTTGTACTCTATTTTATAAAATAAATTGTTCCATATCATTTTTTAAAAGGTTTCACTATGTGATTACAGATTAGTTCTTTTTTAAAAGCATTATGGCATTATCAAAAAAAATTGAAAATTTTGGTTATTGAAAGACCTATGTAAGAAATGTAACTTCAGATTTTATAGGTTGATATGAGTGTATTTTTTTACTTCATACAAATACTAATTAATTTGTGTTATAGTTTAACTCCTGCTGTGATAGACAGCTCTCAACCTGAAAATCTCTGTTGCTGAACACCATTCATTTAGTATGGCTCTGACACCTTAATAATGTGTTCGTTTTAATGGAGTCCTTATAACAAGAAACCTTGTGAGAGTGCTGTAATAAAAAGCCTAAGAATCGTAAGTGTATTTAAAGTAGAACATGTTGGAATACCCAACATTTCTGATTATGCCATCATACCACCAGGATTCCATTGGCTACCCAACAGTTCCCAATTCAGAAAACGTTCAAGTAAAAACGTGAATTACATTGAAATGTTCTTAATGTCAGTCGTTTTATATCCACACTCGTGAACTATTAGAAATTGTATCTGGGGCTTGTTGCGAGTTCAGATAGATTGCTATGGACTTTTTAAATGATCATCTGTATGTGAATATGTGTATTACATATAAAAGTGAACTTTTCAGGGAATGTGCACTTTAAAAATACTTCCTTACTAATTCTTGTATTGCTTAAATAGTCTGTGCTTCTTTAGAATGCTTATTCTTTGGTAAAAATATGGTCATTGGTGATGATAATTTTTTTTTAAATATCTATTTCTGCATCACTGTGATATTTCCTTCACTTTGCGTTCCTATTACCTTTTATGTGGGCTCCTGGCCCAGTTGCCTATTACACAGCCTTCACCTTGGTTTTGTGTATTCTAATGAGATAATTTATAAACATGAATGTTTACAGTGAAGTTCTTCCTCTTGAAATTGACCTTAGTCTTTTTTTTTCCCTCCCTGAAAATCAATTGGCCATGCTTGTTAATAACTATTTTCTAAACAGTCATTATTTCTCACTATTGGTAGAATTAGATTGCTTGGCCAGATGATTGCTCAGTTCAACCATGTATATCTTTTTCAAATAAATGAAGTCAAAGAAATATCTGATCTTCAGTCTGCCTCTGTTTTTAGTTAACTGAATCAAATGAGAAATGTCAGCCTTCCCTCATCTTTCTAAACTCTACCCCCTTTGGGGCCTACATAGATGTGGATAACTAACATATTGTCCAAGGTCCTGATTTTTCAGTCGCAGCCAGCTGACAGCATTCCAGTCCAGCATGATCTTTCCTGACTAACCTGGAATGGTAATAATAAATTCTTAAGCACCAAGCCTGCCTCTTAACCTCAGAAAACTTCAGATGGCTCATTTCCACAGTAAGTAACAAGTATATTTTGAAAGAAGGGCTAAGAGAATTTTCTACTTGCAGAATAAATATTGACAGATAATTAATTCACCTCTGCTATGGAGAGTTCAGCCTTTTCCTTACTTAAGAAAAATAATTCATTATTTATTCAACAGCCTTCCTGCAACTAGAAGTGATTGACAGCCATCATCTTGTATGAATTGTCAGCTAAAGGTAAATTAAAAATAACAATCACTCAGTGTAAGAAAAATCCCACCTTTTTTAATTCCCCTGATTTCTCATTCTCGTAAGTGCTTTTCATGTTAATCGGACTATTAGAAGCAGTTCAGGATGTTGAGTGCATTGTACCCCCACCTTCCCAGGGTTGTCTTGTTTTTTTTTGTTATGCTTCTAGATATCCTTAAGAGCTACTTTCCCATATCTTTGTTCTCGTGCAGATTTTCCTGGCTATCTCTGGACCGTTATTGCAAAAATTGTTGATTGCCTTATTTCTTGAGTGAAAGTTAGTTTATAAAGCTTAATGTTAATATGGTGGACTCACTAGTCATAAGCATAATTGCTGTTTTTTTCCCCAACATTGATTCTCTTCTCTAACAGCTTCACACTTGGAAGTATTCCAACAGAGTGAGAATATGACTATCCTAACTGGCTGATAGGAAGGCTTAGTGCAGTTATAGGAATGCTGACACGTTGTTCCATAACATACATATAACTTAGTGCATTTTGTAGACCGATTGGAGATAGGATATATCATACCTTAAATCACTAAGTGATATGTGGGTGCACACTTTCAAACAAAAAGCAGAAACAAAACCATCTTGGGCCTTTAGTTTGAAACACTCTGCACCTCCCAGATAATTATGCTTCTGCTTTTCTGAGTCAGCTACTAAGGGAACTCCAACATGGTGAATAAATACAGACTTGCCTCAAAAAGGAGGATGGGAAGTAGAATATACCACTCCAAAATATTCCCCTTTGGCATAAGGATTTTTTGAATTGATTATATTTAAGAGACAACAGACACAGGAAAAGCTCTGAAAACCTCATAGAAGTTACCCTTTTGTAAGGGAAATTTACATTTATAAGAGAAATCTCTTTTGTAAGGGCATTTCCCTCTCTGTACCAGGAAGGGAAGGATGGGACCCCAAATCTCTAGGAACTCATCACTGGAGGTGCCCAACTTAAATCTGCAATAACCTCACCTTTGTTTACTGTGCTTTTCCTGGTAACCTCACAGAACTGGCCTTCCTCACTCCCCAACTTCTTTCTTGTATCATTAGCTGAAGAAGGTATTTAAGGTGGTAGCTCGGGCCATTTTGAGGCGTACTCAATTTTCCTGATTATCTCCCATGCATACACATAAGTAAATGTGTTGTTAAACTTCTTTTTCTCCTGTCATTTTTTTTTTTTTTTTTTAATAAGGGTATGGTCTAAACCAAGAACCTACAAGGGAAATTTATTTCTCTTTCCCTATAGTTTGGTGACTCATGATGGGACCTGCTGAGACAACATTCTTGTTCTGGAACCTACAAATAGGATTCTGGACTTCTGGCAGAAGCTGGCGAAGGGTAAGATTTCTTAGCAAAATCAGCTCTCATGGATGTCCGTCTGCATTGCCTAGTTGAAAGAGGAAGGGAAATTTCACTGTGTGTCTTCCTTACCAGATTTAGATTACCAGGAGAAAATATTTGTGTGAACCAGTTCCTTGGGTATAGAGACTCTGGTAAAGATTTTTGTTAACAGTACTCTTGTTTTCTGTTGATCACTTTCCTCCCAGAGTTGGTCATTGCTTTCTATTATCTCCGTCTTTTGTGTCATTTGACATAAGGAGGAAAACCATAGGCCAAATGAGGTTTTCCTTTTATCTCGTTCTTTGTCCTAATAAGAGAGCTTGGCTTTGTGACCAGTTTAAGAATACTCTTCTCTGATCTCTACCAGCCAGGAGATGCAAGTATTGGCTTGTATCTGGCAGCCAGCAGAATAGGCTGGGGATCTGGGACATGAAGTGACAAGAAGCATTTTCTTTGTCCCACTGTGCCAGCTTTCAGGTGAGTTTGTCTCAACCTTCATAGTCTCATTAATGCTGGAAGAGTCCCATTCCAGTAGCACCTGCCTGTGTCACAGGTTAGCAAGCAGGGTTGTGAATAGAAGTGTCTCGTGTTCTCGTGGGAAACTAGAGACACTTTTTATTACACCATTCGTAATACCTGTAATAATGAAGGTCTTTGTTTTCTTAGGCTAACTCTGGGAGTAAACTTTCTAAATTTTGTGAGAGCTGCACTTTCTGCAGCCTCTTTGGGGACGCCTCTTGCATCCATGTTCAGGCCATTAAAAGAGTTATTGGTTTCAATTGCTGTTAAGATTATTATACCATTGAAAATCGTTATCAACTTTTATATTTGAAAAAAATTTAGAGAGCTCTCTTTCTAAGTAATTGTCTTATTGATACCTATGGGATAGCCAAATTGAAAAGATCATATGAAGGAATGTGGCATCCAGCCTTATGGACTGATTCCCTTAAGATGAAACTGCCAAGCCCTTTTACCTCCCAGGTGTAGAGAGAGTTAGATCAATGGCCATTCACAACCACATTTGCAGAAGTCGTGATTGGCTGCTTAGGGGTGTTCATCCCACTCATGATTACACCGTAGTCGTCAGACAAGCCAGACAGGGAAACCCACCTCACAGAGGAAGCAGATGACCAGAATTTCTCCCAGGCCCTCCTACAAATAATCAGGAAATGGATCAATCAGCTGGAAGCTGATGTTCAGGGACTGAGAGAAGCAATAATAGAGGCTTCCTCATCTAACGTGCATTTGTACACTTAAAAAGGAGAGCATTTGAAGACCATTGTTGAAGGCTTTATACAGACTTTACAAAGGCATACTGCATTAAACCCTGAAATTTCCAAACATAGGAATCCTGATTTCTATCTTAGTTGGAATGGAAGTCTCGTCCCTGATATAAAGAAGCATACTGAAGGTGATATAGTTGGATGAGGTCAGCTTATTGTTCAGGCTCACCCAATTCCTTGAGGAATTGGAAACAACTGTCTTTGTCTTACAAAATTTTACAAAAACAAATAAAATTCTACGAGCAATTGAAGACTACCTATCCTTAACAATCCCAAAAGCTCCCCTCTTCATCTCAAAATGCTTATAGACATTGTAACAGATTAGGACCTTGGAAACAGACTTGTCCTGCACTTAAGAAAAGGAAAAAATTAAATACTAATGACCCTAGATATCCAATAATACACAAATGTACCCCAAAACTGCTTGGAGAAAACTTAGGTACAGCCCGTGTGCCTTTGATATGTATGTTTTCTAGCCTTATCTTCTCTAGGACCTGAGAACCATCTCTTTGAAATGCAAACTTTAGGAGATAATTCTCATTAAAAGGAAAAAAGGAACTATTTATTTGAAATTGAGCAGAAGAAAAAAACTTGTGCCTTCATCACAAATATTGGTAAAAAAAGCTTTAGCTATCTGAGTAGGTAAATGTAACTTATTTCATCTGCCAGAAACAACTTAGATCCAACTGTTCTTTTACAAATTAGCAAGTTTTGTATTATTGTACCTGATTAATGGCTAAAATTTTATGATAGCCATAAGGTCTCTGTTTGCATCTGTCTGATGTATGTACATATAAATTGTCTGTTGTAGATGTGTGATATTTTTCTACTTCCAGGTGGTATAGCCAAAATTAATTTGTAAAACTGCTCTATTTCAATTGGCTTAAATATTTATGCTTATATGAAATAATATTTCTAGATTTTCTGAAATATAGAAACTAGCCCAAATGTTTTCTGAGTTCACACGATCTGGGAAAATATTCAGTAAATAAAAGCTAGTTTAAATTGGTTTAATTAGATATGTCTTTAGAGTTGTCAGAATGCAGACATACAATTTTTATTCTACCTGGGTTTATTAGTCAAATCGGTTCATGTTACCTCTGTTACAAAATTTGTCAGTAAGAAAAATAACAGAATGATGATTAACTTTGTTTAATAGCTGATGAAATTTTCAGAAGTAATCTATGATTTTTAAGAACAAGTGAATAAAATAGAGGTAATTAAATAGAGGTAATAAACTTTTTAACAATGATGAAATTTTATGATGTATGTCTATTTTAAAATAGCTTCCAAATATTTTTGGTAACTTTAAACCTTAAAGTTTTGCTAAGGTAAGTCAAATGATGGAAATTCATTGAATATTTAGATTATTTTCAAATAAGAAACTGAAACAATTATTAAAGTTTTATCCCCTCTTGGCTTTTTATTACAATGAAACTAAATATATTTGGGTCTGTTAGTAAACAATTTTTATGCAACACTGGAAAACTACTATGAAGAAGCAGATGCTTCTAAAAATTCTGGACTGTATTAATAAATTTGCCAATCTACATAATATTGGTATATAGCAGTTCAAAATGGCTGTTTTCAATAGTAATTAAGGTTTTAAAGTTTGGGGATTCTAATTAATGTATGTAATTAAAACTAGTACAAATAATAAGGGAACTATGTCAATCACTGTTCTTGCTACATTTATTTAAATAATCAGGCCAGTTTTATTGTGATCAGATTTATTTTGTAAGCAAATTAGTTTTACTGTAATTATCTTTGGTAAAAATGGATGATTATAAAGAGAACCCATATGTTTCAGTAGACTAATGTACCTTGTGGATATCTGATTCTAGACCTGTAAACTGGACTGGATCCTGAATTCTTCTAGTTTCCTCAAAAAATCTGGCTACAACTCTTGAAACTGATGTTTCCATTTTCCCCCCAAGCTTTTGACTTGGAATCACTAAAAACAAATTGTATGAAATTCCTAGAAATCTGATATGACTTGGTATAGTTATTACTTGTAATTCTAGTTATTATCTTTAAATGTATTTCACAGAAATAACGAAATTTCCTTATCAGTTGTATTATAATGAACTCTCATTAGATCTTTAACCATGGTCATTTTTAATTCTTTCATCATTTATAGAAGTTATTGTTTTGCTTTGGCAAAAATGTTTCCCAAATCTTTGCAAACCGAATCTGAACAACTTGATATAAACTTCAGCAAAATGGCCACAATAGCTCATATTCAGACACTCTTTGTGCCTATTGTCTTTTGGGCTACTTAGAAATTTACCCGAACACCCAATGACATTAGAGACATTCAAACTAAAGAAGATGCTTCATCTAAAAATCTTTTGACTAGCTGCCCATAGGACTCAGACTGGGTTTGTAATTTATTTCAACCATTAACTTTATTTTCTTTTATTGCTACAGATATGTCTCTTATTAAATACCTGATTGCTCATACTATATAAGCCTAACTTTGGAGCCTACCTGCAACACCATCTCCTGAAATGAGAGACAACTGTTTTAACTGAACTTTACTCTCAAGACTGGTTCAATGAGATAATACAAGCTGTCTATCAACTTAGCTTCTGGACTGTGAAGCTCCTTTGAAGTATCAAAGGTAGGACTGAAGGAGAGCAGAAATATACCATCCCAAAGTAGGCCTCTTTAGCATAAGGATTATTTTTAAGAAACAGACACAGGAAAAACGTAGAATTAAATACCCTGTGGTAAGGGAAATTTACATAAAAGAAATCTCCATTTGTGTGTCTCCTTCTATACCGGAAAGAGATGAATGACTTCAAATCACAAGAAACTTATCAATGGAGAAGGTGCCCAACTTAAATCTGCAATACCAACCTTATTGTGCTTTTTTTGTGGTAAATTCCCTTAACTGGCCTTTCTCACCCCCTAACTTCTTTTGTCTTTAGCTGAAGAAGGTATTTAAGGTGGTGGCTTGGTCCACTTTGGGGAATTGCTCAGTCTTCCTGTGTATCTCCCATATATACAAGAAGTATACATGTTATTAAACTTCTGGGTTTTTTTCTCCTGTTAATCTTTTATTACAGGGAGGAGTCTCACCCAAGAACTGAGAAGGTAGGAGTAAAATTGTTTTTTTCTCCCCAAGGACGTTTAGAAAGTCTCTGAGTGGTTAACTGTTAAAGTTACAGCATTTTTCTTTTTAGCAGAATCATAAATCAACCATGAGCTCAAAGAAACACAACGTAATCCATTGCTAATGGCAGAATGGTATATTCTTAGCTTCCTCAGGAAGGCACAGCATACATGGTTCAAACAGCACAACTGTAGTGGTCATCAGAACTTTGGCAGGGGTTACATTACATTTGTAAAACAATGTGGACTTTTTTAGCTATTTCATAAGTGTCTAAGGCCTGGTAACATACATTGGAATATATACACACTTTTCACCAATATAATATATATGCTATCTAGAGCCCATTCACCTTATGTCAACTTTGGCTTCATGGTGATCAAACTGTGGCAAAACAAAATTAAATGTACTGACAGTCATTAATTTGGCTTAGAAAGTAACAAAAAGAACCATTATTTTTAATAAAATTTTGGTGATATGTTAAAGGCATTATACTTTAGCATAAAGAGAAAAACATTCAAAAATGCCTCAAAATCACAAGATTTAATAACAAACTTAAAATTCAACTTTCTTGGGTCTCAAGGCATGATCTCTGTGATTGTAAATGGCTATTAAACACAAATTTAATTTAAAAAATAAATCACAGTAGCTTTTAAAAATTCTATAAAATATCAAAGTCAAAAATTATACAAAGTCAAAAGAAATATAAAAACTATTTTGGAATAAAGACTTTGAAAAAGTTTTGCTAAACTCAAATATCTTACAAGCTCCATCTCTGTCCTTGTAGCCTGCATGACAGACTTGGTGCTGCCCAGTGGGCTGAGTCCGGTGATGTCAGAAGCACTCGGAAATAAAACACAAGGGGCTCGCGAGTCCTGTCTTCTGCTTTTGGCAAGGCGTGGGCAGCAGCTTCTAAACTAGGTTGAATTCCCTCAGGTTTAGTTGTAGAATTGTGTCTTTCACAGCAGCGAACACAAAGCGGATATTCTCTGTGTCTGTAGCACACGTGAAGTGGGAGTAGATGACTTTCTCTTTGTCAGGATTCTGATCTTGATAAAGCTTCAAGATAAAGTCTCTGGCAGCTTTGACATCCTGCTTTGGTCCTGGTCATGAGGTCAGTTAGTTAGAGGAATAAAGAAGAAAGATAGATAGCAACTCACCACCAGGTCCTCCTAAAAATCATTTTCAATAGGCCCTTGTTCTTATTTGGGATGTTTCTTTGAGCTCTTAATTCTAAAGAATAGTTTACCTGGGGCATTATTATTATGTCTCATTATGAACCTGTAAAAGAGCATTTTAGTATCTAAAAATTGTACTTTAAGGTAATTTGTTGAAAAAATACTGACCCAATTAGTTTTTACTGATTCGCTCTACTTGCGAAGAGAGAATTCTTATTAACTCCAGCAGCCAGAAGTGGGTGAGGAGAAGGAAAAGGAAGAATATGGGAACTAATGTTATCGGGCACCCAAGTCTGACTTTGAAGTTTGCGGGCTCTATACTACAGGGCCCATGGGGATAATAAAAGGAGAGTGCTAAAACACTACTCCTTTCTAAACATCAATGTCAACGTTAGTAATATTTGAGATCTCCGGTACCAGAAATAATAGGCAATAGGGCATAAACTCTCCTGCTGTGGATCAGTCATGTATATAAAGAACCTCAGTGTCCATGCTGTATCTGGCAAAGGGGCTGCTACACTCCAACCTACACACAAGTGCCAGGTGCTTCTGGCGGGATGAACGCAAAGAAAGTCAGGCAGAGTCTCTGCCCTCAGGAACTACCTGGGGAGAGGGCTGAGTGAGCACGGTGAGCCCAGGGAGCATGGGGGAGGCACACCTGCTGGAGGGGGTAGGAGGTGAGGGTCAGAAGGACTTCCCTCAGGAGAGGGTACCTGAGCTGGGTCTTGGCAAACGAAGTGGAGTCGGCAAAAGGAGTTGGTAAGTGTGTTGCAGGCACTGGGAGAAGCATGCGTGGAGGCACTGAGGCAAGAACACGGGATGAGGCAACTGAGCTTCCCTTCAAAGGTGGGGGAATGGTGAGAAGGCCTGTTAGAGGCAGATCAGGGAGGCCCCTGGGAGCCACGTTAAGAACTCTGGACTGATATTAGCAAGGTCAACGAGATGGACACTTACCTGTGTATTCTGGAAAGTAGCTAATTAGATGAGAGTACATGATTTTCTCTTCCAGAAGATCCTTCTTGTTTAAGAACAAAATCACAGACGAGTTCAGAAACCAGGGGTAAGTGATAATTGTTTTAAATAAGGCTTTGCTCTCTTCCATGCGGTTCTGAGAAACAAGGGACTTAGGGTTAACTCAAAAGAAAAGCAATACTTTGGAAACATGCCCTTCCCTGCTTCCATCCATCTGTCTTCCTCCCGCCCAGCTCTAGCCTCGGGTGAGCACGTGGGGCTCCTCATGGCACCAGGCCTCCTGCTTCTGTTTTCCCCACCCTCATTGATCACCCCTTCTGGATCATCTCTCCTGCAGCACCCCGACTCTTCCCCAGCCCTAACCTAACAGGTAAGGATATAAAAAGGGCTTCTGTGCAACTTGGAAGAAAGGAAGTTCACACCCATATTTGACAAGTTTTCTGTAATTATTGGGGTTACCGAGTGGAGGAAGTTCACAGCTTTAGATCTGAGACACCCAGTTTATGGAGTGTGGGGCTCCAGACTGCATGTCAAGAATCAGGTGATGCTGAGGGGAAGGTAGGCTCTTCCAGCAGAGAAGGGAACTAACGCGCCTGAGCACCTGTGCCACGCTTTGCATGCAGGTAATACAGGTGAGCTCTACAAGGGGAACAAGGTCCCCAGGTTAAGGACGAGCATACTGTATTGTTCACAAAATTTAAATACTTTCCCAAACCTGTATAATAGTAGCATCTAGTAGAAATTATGTAGAAGGACAGTAGAATTTCTGAACATTAGGCATTGGCAAGGAAATATTAAATATTCCTAATTTATGGATAGCAAGCAGACAAGCACATATAAGTATCTGGTGATAATAACTGTCCTCCAGCCTTCTCAAGTATCTCTGGGAGGAAGCAAACAAAAACTTCCCTTTGGCGAGAGAAGTGGTAAGCCTGAAAACATTAAAGTTCTGAGGGACATGCGAGAAATCTCTATTTCCCTACAACTCCCAGACACATGGGCTCATTCTCCTGCTCAGTACATTTTGAGGGATTAAGATCTGGAATTTGTTACCAGATAGGTGACCCCTTACAGTTTTTAAGGCTTTAAAATTTATAACGATCTCCAAGGAAATACAATATATGAGAAAACAATCCCTATACAGCATAGTGAGTGGCCGCAACACATACCTACAACCAGGAGAGAAAAGTCCGGAGTGGCAACCACTTAATTTTTCTCCATATACTTTGAGACATTTTTTTTAGGCGAGGAGAAAATGTTTGATCACATCAGACTGAATGACTTGTCCCTTGCACACCTAATATTTTGAGCTTCCTAAAAAAAATCATAGGTAATCTCCTAGACAAATGTGGAGCTAGCTTTTCATATCGATAACTTGAGGCCTCTTTTTTTAAAAAAATTCTCTGCTGGAAGAGTTGGGTGGCAGCCAAGATTTCTGTTCTTTGCACAATGACATAGTAAATGGGTTAATCTTCCACTAATTAGCAAAGTAACTGTGCTCCTCAGAGAAAAGCTTGCTCTCAAGAAAAACAAGATATGAGTTGTCCATAGTTATTGCCTAATCCTGGACAGAGTTCTTTTTTGATTTACTTTTATGCCCTAGAAACAAGAGACATTTTTCTAAAAGGTCAAGAAGACTTGTGAAGGGTAGGGGCAAAGACCCCCCATTGCACAAAGAAGTGACTGACGGTTCACATCTCTTTCCTAACAGATCCAGCTAATGGACTTCGACCCAGTCAGTGTAACGGCAGCTCTGCAGAGGACACTGGATTCCTGACTGGGATGGATCCGTCCCAGCTGCCCCGAGCAGCTCCAAGCATGGGGCACCACTCCCCTTGCCAATTCAGCTAGGGACCGAACGGGGGAGTGCCGCGGAGGTTGGGAAGCCTGTTCTCAGGTAAAGGTTATTAGAAATAGCATCACTGAACTTTGTACATGAGCATACCTGGGAAGCCTGGAAAAGGTACCCCCAACTCAAACTCAGGAATATGACTCTATTGTTGGGTCCAAAAGATGGTAATTTTGAAAACTCCCAGGGGATTTCAGTATGCAGCCAAGACTGAGAACTCCTGCTTTTGAGTGACTCCACCCCTGACCATACATTAGATTAGATCCCTGTTCGGCCACACACACCAATTAAATCAGAATCTTGAGTTGGACCCAGGCACCAGATTTTTCTTTAAGGTCCTGAGGAATCCCATTTTGCGTCCAAGTTTGAGAATCAGGTTTCCAGGTCAGTGATTCTCGAATTTTCATGTTCAGGAGAATTACCTGGGATCTTGCTAAAATGTAGATTCTGATTTATTTGGCTTAGGGTGATTCAGTAAGTCTGTTTCTGACAAGCACCCAAGTACGTCTGTTGTTGCCAGTTCACAGACTACTCTTTGAAGAGCAAGATGATTTAATCTCAGGAATAGAATCTAATGCCAGAGCCGGCTGGCTTCGAGCAAACTGCAGAAATGGGTGTCTGTCTTCCACAGCTACCCAAACTCCCTACCCAACATACCTCATTGTCACACTCAGCTAGGACCTGGTCATATTCACTCAGAGCAACCAAAAAGATAATGGAAGTGACGCTCTCAAAGCAGTGAATCCATTTCCGTCTTTCAGATCGCTGGCCGCCAACATCTACCATCCTGTTCGATAGAAACACAGATCACTCAAAAGCTGGAATATGTAACTCTTTGGAGAAAAAGGACTTAACATCATGGTACCATGGAAATCGACACATTTTAGAGTCCTCAGTAATTTTTAAGAGTGAAAAGGGGACCTGAGATTAAAATATTTGAGCACCAATGGTTTAGGCAATGAGGAGCCCACAGAAGTTTCCTAATAAGGAGGCACAGAATATAAGTGAAGTTACCGAAAACAGATGTGCAGAGGTCACTCAGGTGGAGCCTTTGTGGGGACACTGGTTAGGAAGCTGCCACAATACTCTAAGCCACAAAGGGGCAGAAAGGCCGGCAGCCTTCTAGGTCCACCGAGCTTCCTTTGCCCCCTTCCTGTTTTCATGCTCTTCTAATTTATTCACAAGTCCTTTCTCCATTAGGTGGATGTACCCCTTCTCCCCTATAGAGATCTGTAAGTGCTCTCTGTCCCATATGGAAATCCAGAGTGTCTGTGGGGAAAATATCAGGGTCTCATAGCCAAAGGATTGATCACAAGCTCGAATGCCACAGGCGTCAGGCAGTTTATGAAACTGGGTCAAGTGGGCCTCTGCAAAGTAAAAAAAAAAAAGCATGCACTTCGAGAGTGCCAGGGGCCCCTCTCTAAAGGGATGACTGCTACACAACTGTAGTCAGCCGCTATAGGACAAAAATGCAGGCTTACTACGACCAGACCCACTGACTTTTCAAAAGAATCTAAATACCAAATGTTTTAAATGAAATAGCCCAGTTTTTAAATGTTGGCTCAAAAGGTTTTTAAAACGCAAAGCGTGCCAAAGAGAACACATTTGTGGACCAGGTACAGGTTTTGAAAACAAGGTTTAGATAAATTCATGGGTGTACAACACAGGAGATGTGCTCACAAAGATGGAGAGTTTCCAGGAACTCAACCACAGGGCTCCCCCAATGCTCCAGACGCACTGAGCTGTAATGGGGTTACAGACAGGATCTGGGCGTGACAGGACTGGACTTCTGTTGTCTCAACTAGGAAAGCATGTATAATATCTATTAGGAGGAACAAGGGAACTAATGGATATTAAAGTGCTTTGAAATGTGCAATGCTATGCATATGTAGTATGTTATTTTTTTGCCATAATTAAATGCAATCTACTTAAGTCATCCTAAAGTATTTCCTCTATTTATATGTAAACACATACATTTGTACACAGCTGTATAACAGTTTACATATATATTATCTTACATAATTTTCAATACACATTTATGTATTGATTCTTAGTTTTTTTAAGGATAAATCTTGGAGAATGAAATAAAAGGGAAGAGAAATAGCTTTAGGGAAAAAAACATCAGTATAGTCAATTTGTGAGTTACAGAAGCACGTGTGTACGTGTGTGTGTGTGTGTGTGTGTGTGTGTGTGTGTGTCATAAGAATCATCCCAGGCATCAGTGAGGAGACTCGTCATCTTTACGGGGAATTTTAAGGTGAGTTCCTCTCTATATGAGCACTTGAGATTTACCACAATTCTAAATACCCTGTGATGGCGAGGGCCCTATTGCCCTAAAAGATACAACTCCTTTTAGGAATAAGACATTTAAGAATCTTTTTAGGGACTTCCAAACCTGGACAAATTCTTAATGGACCATGTCAGGGAGACATTCTTACCGAAAGATGATGTTTTCCAAGTCAAACGGATACTCGATGATGCCAGTGGTGGGCACTCGAACACGAAGCACGTCTTGCTGCGTCGGCACGAACGAAGGCATGGCAATCCGGTCAATGTCAGTCAGGTAACTGTGACATTAGAGGACAAGGTGCTGAGCCTCATTTTAGAGAAGGGAGATGTGTCCATCCCACTCCCGGGAAGTCACCCCGACTCAGAGCGACTCCTACTCAGATTCATGCGTTCCATCAGCGACTCAGAGCCAGCATTCCAGCCCTCCTCCAACTGTTTTGGAGAGAATATGGGTCAGAAGCTTCACGAGCCTTTGGGGAACTCTGTGGATGACTCTGTCTCTTCCTCCTCATTCTAAGCTCAATCACTGTGTGGCCAGTGAGAGAGAGAGCGGGCAGGAAGGAATGGAATCTGATCTCTGGTCTCTCATCTGACCTCCTTCCGAAGGCCCCGGCCCCTCCCCCTCCGACACGTGCCCTCATCCAAAATATAGGATGTAGATGCTGTTCTTGAACACTTTTCTTAACGAATTAGTTTCTAAGAAAGTATAAAGGCGTAAAACAGGCCAATGAGAAGTTCTTTCACAAATAAAACAAGAAAAAGTTTTTCTGTTACACTGGGAAATTAAACATCTAAAATAAACCCAAAACTTAAAACATCCCACTTTCTTGTGGTAAAACAAGAGGACACTTAAAAAAAAAAAAAAATTTAAAGCTTTTACAAAAGGCATTTTTGAGTAAAATAACTGTAACTCCAGCCCTGGCCAGTGACAAGAGGTGATTCAGAGCCCCGTGCAAACTGAGGCTGGGCCCGCCTTCTCCCTGCACGGGCGGAGCCACCTAGTTCTGAGCAGGTGGCATGAAGGGGAACCAAGCAGAAACAAGCTAACAGCATTCCCCGCACTGCCCGCAGTTCAGGAAGCCAACCACTGAAGCAGCCTGCTTGCGACCCACTCCCTGTGCCCCATACATGACCCCAAGGCTATCACCATTGACTGTGTGTGACTTTTTTTTACTTAGACCCATCTCATTCCACCAGAATGTTACGTTCCTTGACCTTAGCACTAGTACCTGCCACGTTTACCATGGTGCCTGATCCATAGCAGGCGCATACCAAGTTTTTGTAACATAAATGCCTGTCCAAATAAGCAGATAGGACTAGCAGAACAGATGACAACCAGTGACCTGGACCAAGGAAATGCACAAGTACGTCAAGTCTCACCAGTTCCCAAGGAGGAGTAACTGTCTAGGTTATTTTCTCTGCTGCAACTCTGTCCACCACCCTGCCCCTCCCCCACGTTCCTCTCGAACTTGCTCCAGTTTTCAAGGCTCCACCAAATTTTAAAGCAGTTCCAGTGGGTCATTTCCAAAGGGACCTACATTAAGAGCTTCAGTCACTCCCCAGGGCCTTCAGAGAAGCAAATGACACTAGGCTGTCTCAGAGACAGGCCTTGGCCAACTTAGGGGGTGGGGTGGGGGAACTGTCCCTGGCTCCCCAGCTGTCAAAGACAGTCTGCCTTTCTCCTTGGGTCACTGCTTCCCTTCAGGCACTTTTCTGTGCTGATCCAACACTTTAGTGGGACTTCTTTTATTTCCTTTTCCTGTTTTGCACCTAAATGTTCCTGAACTTGGATTGGTTGTGCCAACCAAGATTAAAGGATTAAACACTCAGCCTGGGACAAAAGCCAAGGGGAGGGCCAGTGAAACTGAGGGTAGGATTCCAGGTTCCTTTCCTGCTCACTTTTCACCATCAAGATGATGGAGTGAATCACCTACCCACTCCAGCTTGAAAGGCAATGACAGCACCCGAAGGGAAGGGGATATCTTCAGAAGGGATTTTGGGGCCCTCAGAAGATGGAAGATGACATCGTCCAAGGGAGGAAAGAGCTGAGCTGCAGAAGGAGGACTCATCCTCTTTTAAAGAACTATGATTAAACTATTTGCCCAGTGATCTGACTGATGGAGGCATGGCCTCAGGAAATTCTTAAGAAAATAAAACGTGATCTCCCTGGAAGAGTTTGCATGCAGGGCCATATATTTCTCTTTTCTTAAAAGGTAGCTTATTTAAAACTAGAGCTTTATAGATTGAAATAATAGTGTATACGCCTTTGTAAGTTATTAATAAACAAAGGGCATCAGGACTGAGTTTCTATGCGTAATAGGCTGGGAGAGCTTCTCTTGCCCACTAGAGGGCAGCACAAGATCAGCCACCGATGGGGCCTAGTGCATTGCGGCCTAAACTCTGATTTTAGATTTTAGGATAATTGCACCTGCAATCTACTGATCAGGAAACCAGAAGGCAGAGGGATATAGAGAGGAGGAAAGTAGAAGCCAAAAGCAGATGTAGTCCTTATTTAAGTCAGATCATTTCTGCACCCCAAATGAGATCAGTTCTACCAAAGGAACCCCACCTTTGATTTACCCTCTCATTGAAAAGCAGCACAGAGGCTCAGGACATGGTGAAGAAATGCAGCTATGGGCAGAGAGAGAGACCTGGGATCCACAGAGGGACTGAATGTTTTAGGAGGTGGGAAGAGATGCACCAAGAAGATGGGGATACAGACTAGGGGGAAGGAGGTGGTGTTGCCACTAGAAGCAGCTCCTTTCTCCCCAGTGAAAGCATCTCAAGTATAAGTAGCATGCTTGCCCGAAAGCCCCTTGGGCAGCCACGCCCGGGGCTCTGTACTCACTATTTGGCAGAGTCTGACAGCTGGTATTCTCTCCTCCTGTCATAACACTCCTGGATTCCTGGGTCCAGCCACAGCTGCTTGATGGCCTCCACCTGGTCCCTGGAGAGCGCAGCGACCTTGTCCACTTCTACTTCTCTGATTAGCTGGGCGTTTTCCTACTCAAAGGAAAGAGAACCTTTCCTTAGTCATAGGAAAGGAAGCTAACCCACTGGTGACTCGGAGATAAGACTTGCCCTGATTCATGGATTAGGAAAGATCGCCCTAGGTGTTCGGGTGTGGCATGTGCCCTCTGCACGGCTGCTCACAGCCAAGCCCCTCAGCTGCAGCCACTTTGCGTGGAGATGATATATCTAAGTCGGTGGACAGAACTACAGGACACAACACCTGTGGCTTTCAGCCCTAGCAGTACCCTGGGGCCAGTTTCACCAGCATTCGACACCCAGTTGTGAATAGAGAAACACTGGAAGAGTGATCGGCATGGTACTAACAAACTTTACTTCCTCATTACTCATTTAAATATCTGCATAACCAATGGAGCAATTTAAAAATAACTGTTATTGTCAGTGGGAATCCAAGGATGGGATGGAAGAAGTGGTGGAAGCAATGAGGGATGGATTTTTATTTTTTTAACTTTTTAAAAATTAAGTTTATTGGGGCAACATTGGTTAATACAATTATATAATTTTCAGGTGTACATTGTAATTTCACATCCGTATATTCTATTGTGTGTTTACCATCCAAAGTCCAGTTTTTTCCTACCATATATTTGATCCCCTCCATTCTACCTCGCCGCTCCTAACCCACTAGTCTACAGACCATGTCCATAAGTCTCTGTTTGTCCTGTTCATTTGTTGCTTTTGGGTTTATATTCCACATATAAGTGATATCATGTGATTTTCAACTTTTTTAGTCTGGCTGCTTTCGCTTAGTATGATTGAGAGTGGATTTTCTTTAGAGCAGGGGTCCTCAACCCCCAGGCCACAGACCGTCCCAGTCCATGCCTGTTAGGAGCCAGGCCGCACAGCAGGAGGCGAGTAGCGGGCGAGCAGGCAAAGCTTCATCTGTACTTGCAGCTGCCCCTAGAGCTAGGTAGCACTGCCTCAGCTCCACCTGAGATCATCATCAGGCATTAGGTTCTCATAGGAGCACCGGTCCCTGGTGCCAAAAAGGTTGGGGACCGCTGCTTCAGGGGGATTGAAAAACAATAGTAACCAACTGATCGCCAGTCTGCTTTTTCCTCTTTCCATCATTAAAAAAAATTTTTAATAGACTTTTTTTTTAGGGCAGTTTTAGGTTTTCAGCAAAACTGAGCGCAAAGTACAGAGTTCTCACACAGTCTGTTTTTTTTAATTATCACATGTCACTGCTAAAAATCCCACTGGGAGAACCACTCCCATTGCAACCCCACCCTCCCAGCCACTGATTGCTATAGTGGTATTTATTATTACCATCATTAATAAATAATTATTGCTCTAATACTATTGCCATATTCTTTCAGTAATTAAGACCATTATTACTGCAATTATTACTATTATAGCACTTATCATTTACTGTCCACTTATATGTGCCAAGGGTTCCACATGCATTATCTCATTTAATCAATGGAAGGCTAAGACAAGACCAGAAACCTTTCCAGACATTAGCAAGTGAAAATGATAAGGCTGGCCTGCATCCACAACACAGCCATGTGTTGGTCCTGGAAACTCAGCATCTCATCCTTGGCTGCAAGAGATTCCTGCCACAACAGACAGGAGCCTGGCCCTTTCTATGCTCTCCCATCTTGCCACATCTCATAGCAATTATATCACGCAAAGCTGGCTATTCACTAACAGCCATGAGTCAGTTTGACAGCTATGATCTCCTTAAGTGCATATGGTACCCTTTAAGAAGTTGCTCTTACCTTTCATTGCTCATTCTCATTAATAGTCCAACAAGAAGCCAGAGAATAGGGAGATCTAGATTCACCTGTATCGAGCACAACCAAGGACTATCATGAGATCAACATGACTTTGTACCATATCCATCACAAGAACAGATATAAACTCTTCTCCTAGACTGTGGATCCTCTTAGGCAGGTAGATTCTCAAACAAGATCAAGGCAGGGTGGTTTAGTGGAAAGTGTCCTGGATGGGGGAATTGAGACCCTAAGTTCTAAGTAGTGCACTTGGGACTTTTAAGGATCTCACCAAGCTACCTGCCTCAGCATCCTCATTTTTAAAAGGAGCCAGTGATTTTCAGAAGAACCCAAATGTAAGTAGAATTAGCCTTATTAGTGTAGCAGGTACCTAATATTTGTTTGCAAAACAGGACAGACTGATGGCCCTTAAACCATGATTTCTAACCCTGCCCACTGGCACATTTCTGTACCATCTGCTCTATTTTCAGCCAGAGAGAATAATAAATGAAGAACCTAGACAGTTTTGTGTTGTTTTTTTGTTTTTGTTTTTGTGGAGAAAAGGGCTGTCCCCCACTTCCTCTCCTCCTCTCACCACATTTCCTCTTCCCAAAAGGATCAGACGGACTCTTCTCACCCCATGCTTAACTCTACCCTCTAAATTTAAAGCATGTTTTCCTCTCTGTCTTCGTGACAAGTCAGGAAATGCCACAAGGGCAGAGCCAGTGTCATTGCTTCATATACCCCAGGACCTGGGGCAGTGTCTGGCAAATACCAGCTGCCCATCTATTGATGTGGGCATCCAATAAACATTTGTAGTATTCATAAAAATGTATCTGACAGAAAATCACAAGGAAATAACAGCAAAAGGATGCTAGGGTAGGACAGAAACTTGTGCTGGTCACAGAGCATGGGAGCACAGGACAAGAAAGTCTCTTAGAGGAGAAAACGCTCTGGTGACTCATGGCCAATTTGTCTTTTTCACTCTGTCCCTGGAGGCAGTCAGCATCTTTGCTTTTTAGGTGACTGCCTCTTAACCTGCTCTCCTAAATTTAACTATTAAATTCAACTTAACTGCTAAGAGGTAGTGCTGTAAGAATCAACAAGGGCGTTAAAAATATTTCAACCTTTTCTCCTCACAAATGCACAGTGAATGAAATATAAGCAGAAACAACATTTATCCCTTTTAGGAAGAAACTTTAGTTGCTCAGGAAGCCTGGCTAATGGAGGCTGCATTTTTGTCTCATGACAATCACCACATCGGATGAAAGGGAATGTGGTAAATTACTCACTAGCTCTTTAATGAGCAGAAACTCCACCCCCCCCACACACACACACACACCATATTGCATATGTAGCCTGAGTGAGAAATCAACTTTTATGGTGTTAAGCTGAACTTTGGGGGCAATATGTTACTGCAGCATAACCTACTCCATTCTGACTGACACATGTTGCAATGGATAAACCCAGCATTTGGCTCTTCCAATAGATAGAAAAAGTGGATCCCAGTCAAATATCAAAGAGGAATGCAGGCTTCTACATATTCTACTGGGGAATGGAATTTGGGGAAAGACATAGACCTAAGCTTTCTGCCAAGAAAGACATTTTGTCTGTTCGACCAAGTGGAGGGACTTAGGCAAGTGGAAATCTGACTTGAAGGAAGAAGAGAACTCAGTCTCCTTTGAAAACTAACAAAGGGACTTGAGTTTGGAACAGACTGAACTTAAAGGGCTCAAAGTGTTCCAGTTTTGAGGTTTCCTGATAAGCTCTCCTACTTATCAAGATAATTTTTTAACTTCTGATTTAAAATAACTTAAGACTTATAAAAATGTGGAGAAAATGGTACAAGAGTTCCTCTATGCCTTTCAAGATTGCCCAAATGTTAATTTGCTGCCTTGATTTATCGTTCACCCTTTCTCCCTCCAAGTTTGTGTATGTACACATGCACATACTTTTTTCCTGAAATATTTGTCAGGAAGTTGCAGGCACAGTGCCTCTTTATTTCTTAGATTTCACTGTAATTTCCTTAAAAACAAGGACATTCGTTCATGTAATCACAGTGTAATGTTGACAAACCAGGAAAATCACATTGACACAATACTATAATCTTAAGACGTTATCCAAAATTTGCCAATTTTCCTATTAGTGTCCTTTATCTGCCCAATGTTGGATCACACAATGCTGCTGTCTTTAGTCTCCATTTATCTGAAAAGTTTCTGCAGTCAGAGAAGTCGCTCTTGTCACTCTGATTGAGAATGGCCTGACAAGGATATGTTCTTTAGTCACATGTCATCATAAGAATAGCTAGTTGAGTGGCACAACCAAGATCCAGAGAATGTTCTAGGGACAAATACAATGAAGAGAAGGGAGGAATGAGGAGGAGCGTGACCTCTTTTTAAAATAAATTTGATTGAAATATGAGATGAATGACTTTTACAGAGCAGGTTCTTGGACATCATCATTTAAGTCAATGTCATTTCATTATAACATTGATGAGATGATGTTGGAACTTAACTCCTGTTTTTATCAATTAGCCTGTGATAAAACTGGTTTTGTTACATGTCATTTCACTTGAAGTTTCAGAACCTATAGGTAATGTTAAGTGAGGACTTACTGGACACTTAACAATGTGGGGTTTGGGACATGTTCTCTGACTGGCTAAATAGTGTCATACACAGAAGCATGGGCATTTTGATGGGCCTTTCAAACTACCTCTACAGCGCACACCCTCTAAGAGCAGGGGGCCCCTTCATACAATGCGGAGACAGTTTTGAGTCATTTAAGACTGGCTTCTTCATCTCGTGTAAAGAGGAAAAGAAAAGTTGTAAGAGAATCAGGTTTAGGGAATTGTGACTTAGGCTGGGGACACGCTATGTCTGAGGTACACAGCATTAAAATGTTGGAAGCAGGTGAGTAAAATGGGTCTGTAGTTCACGGGAGAGTCATAGGCAAAAGGAACATATTAAATTGAAATCACCGAACACTTCACTTCATTCAAAACAAAGAAAACTCACAAAGGAGTAAAGATTACAGGGGCAAATTCAGCAGATACACAAACATGACCAGTTTCTCAAACACTGACCTATGTGGCGTTTCCTATTTTCCTTGCTCAAACAAAACCACCATTTTGCTGCTCTGAAAGAGGAACACGGAAAACAGATGTCCCGCATGTGTGTTTCGTTCAGAAATTCCCAGGGTGATAGTGAAAGGGAGCTGCTCATGAAGTGGCGCCTTGCTGGTTTTACACATGGATCCACGGTTGCCTGGGTGACAGATCCTGTCAAGCCCAGCAAGCCTCTCTGGCTGGAATCCAGAGCCCAGCGGGCAGCCTAGTTCTCCACCAGATCCTCACTGGGAGAGCCTCCCCTACCCCCCACACACCATTAACCGCCCAGGGCTACAGGGCCCAGAGCTTTCTCTCCAAGACTGACTTTATCACTGACTCAGGGAGATGCTTCCCCAATGAGGGAGCCAGTTCTTGTTCTTGCACCAGATATTTAAGCATTTTCATTCATTAACATTCTAGGTGATAGAAAATGAATTTAGTAATAGTTCAAGCATCAACTGTCTGTCTGTCATATGTAATACCTATGAACTTCGCAAGCTTTGTGAAAGCAAGTGAGATTAAAATAAAATATGATTAAAAATGGAAGTTCCCTGTAACAGTATTTCTGACTTTTGTACAATCACCCCTACTTGTTTTAACATCTACATCGAGATCCAGAATTACACTACCTATCCTATTAAACAAAAATTATGAAGTAAAATTACAGTGTTCCATAATCATCAGCTTTTAAAGCATCTCAAACATTATAAAGAAAATGCTAGTCAACCATGCCAGAGAATGAAGCTTGCTCTACAGAAAATGAACAAGGAACTTCTGCTTCTGGTAAAGGAAGACTAGGAAATTTGGATCAACTCTTCTAAGGACAGCTAAAATGGTGGGCAAAATGTTTTCAAAAATATGCTCGAAAATATCAGAAAACTAATAAAATAGTAAATAATTGCTGGGCCAGAATACAAGAAATGATGGCATGCAAGGAGGTGGAACTGGCTTTGAGAAGCCTTTCTCTCTGGGGGTTCTGCTTATTCTGGAAGGGGCACTTGTGAGGTTGAGCAGCTCCTCTTTCAACAGCACAAGGCTAGGGTGCTAGGGATTGAAGTTTAAGGGTCAGCAAGAGCAAAGAGCCCTTAGAAGCCCTCTGGCTCTGGGCTGGAATCCCAAAGAGCAGCTCTTTGTGGGTTGCAATTTAGGTTGGAATTATCATAATCTCAGAACTGAACATCCCCAGCACCTGGCAGAAGAAAGGAAATTCCTTTTTGGAGTTTGGATTATAACATGTTCCTCATCCTCAAATTATTGGTGGCCAGCACACCAACAAAAATAACCAAGCATAATAAGAAAAGGCAACTCCCAAAAAAGGCAACAAAAGATGGAAAAAGATATACCATGTAAACACTAACCAAAGAAAGCTGGAGTCTCTCTATTAATATAAAGTAGATGTGAATTTTTATTTATCTATATCTCAATAAAGCTAAAAAAAACATAGACTTTAAGGTTAAAACAACTAGAGATGGGGGGAAATTTCAAGTGACAAAAAGATTCAGAAAGACGATAGTTATAAAGTTCTATGAGGCTAATAACCATAGGCTCAAAATCTATAGAGCAAAATTTCTTAGATCGAAATGGCAGAATAGTCTACAGTCATGCTACCCAGAACAAGCCTGATCCTGTCTGATTTCAGAAGCTAAGCAAGGTCGGGCCTGGTTAGTACTTGGATGGGAGACCACCTAGGAAGACAAGGTGCTATAAGCATAAAAAATAAAAAGAGATTGTAAGCTGACAAGATCCTTGCAATCTATGAGGTCAGCCAAGGGTTGCCTCACCTAAAATGAATAAATGAATGAATAAAATTTTAAAAATAAAATAAATAAAAATAAATGGCAGAATAGACAAATCTTTACCTTACAGGAAATGTTACTAATAGAATTAACAAACAATATCCAGTAAAGATACAGATGATTCAAACATCATGATCAGCAATTTGACCTTACCAACACATGTAGAGCCCTATATTCAAAATAATTAGAAAGATACTGTTTTCAAGCACTTCTAGAATATTTACAATAGTGACCATTTACTTATCAAGGTTTCATGCAAAAACCTTGTGGTTTTCCAGCTTCTTTGGTCCAACTACACAGAGTCTTTAGGGGCACACTTACTATTGGCCACCCTGCCACCAGCCCACTCCACTCACTATCCAGGCTTCTGAATACTCAACCATGGGTCTACAGCCACCCAGGTTTCTCCTTGTAGAAAGGCAATCTTCCACTACACTCAGAAGGGGAAGGAGATTTTTCTAAGCCAATTCAAGATTCAAAAGAAAGCTTTATTTCTACTCCAGTATTTGGCCTCTTCCTCATCTTTTCTCCAACAAACAGAATTCGCTGGTCACAAAGTGTTGGCATGAAAGACCAAGTTACTTTATCTTTTCCTCTCAGTCAAAACTTCAGTGGATTTCGCTAACAGAGTTCTTTCCAATGGCTCCTGCGAAACTGCAGCGACAATGAGTGTTAATGCAACTGACAGATGGAAGCTGTGGCCCTGTACTATATGTTGATTTGGCTAAGATGTAACGCCAATTCCCAGAACTCTCTTCCCTATATAGTTCTGAGTTAGAATTGGTGACCAGAGAAATTTTTATTTTTTTACATTTAGGGAATTTTTTTTCATATTTTAATTATATTTCCCCCCAGTCCTATTGAGAAATAATTGCCGTACATCACTGTATAAGTTTAAGGCATACAGTGTAATGGTTTGATGTACGTATGTTGTGAAATGATTTCCACAATAGGTTCGGCTAACATTGTTCTCACGCAAGAGAAATTTTAAAGAGATTTGGGAATCAAGGTGAAACAGCTGCCACTGTGCTCTGAAGGTCAGAGCCCTGCTTTGGTTTGCACTGTGGCTGATCTGACCAGGGTCACTGACATGGGGCAAAATCTGTGCCCTTGGCAGCCCTGGCTCCTGCCTGGATCTTCTCCTTCAGCTTCTCCATGTCCCGGGGCAAACACACGTGCAGTTCCATGTCCAAGGATGCCAGCTGCTTCTACAAGTCACCTGTGCTGTCAACATGGAGGTGGTGAAAGACACGTGCAGTTCCAGTTTGTCCCTGTGGGGTCTGTTTTGCCTTCACAGGTTCTGGTTTGTCTCTGCAGGCTCTGGTTGGTCTCTGCTCTGCCTACTTCATATCCAGCGTTCCCCTGTCAGCCCTACTGACCAACCACTAGAATGCAGAGGCAAAAGCCTCCCAAATTCTTCACATTTCCAACAGTTATATACAGTGCACTCCCTACAATAAACCCATATCCCATGTCACTCCAAGCAACTCAGATTTCCTGATCAAACCCAAACTGATACTTAGGACCCTCCATTCTGGTCCACATGATTTCATATAGGAGCAAAATCCCTTATAACCTTAGGCCCAGGTGGTAGTAGCAGCTTAGCTTTCATTTGGGGTGACGTAAATGTCCCCAAGTCAGCTGGGCACAGTCGGCCAGACTTAGTCATCATTCAATGCACAGTATCTTAAACCCGTTCCATGCATCTAGATCCAGGACTGGCATCTGAGATTATAAGTAGGACCGTGGCCCCGACCTTGAAATTTCAGAATGACACCTACGCCTTTTAGTGGGAACCACATCAGATCCACACACAAATGCTAAGAGATCAAAGAAAGGGAGAAATTTCAACTGGGAGACGAGTAAGGGGATGGGCCAAGATTTCCTACCAGAGGTGGTCTGACGTTTGCAAGGAGACAGGGGCTGCTTCCCCACTTCCCACATTCATTTATTTGGATTCCTGACTGTTCTTGCCAAAGATGGCAGTGTGAAAGGTCTTGGCTATAACATCTTTCACATACATTCCTTCCTCTGAGATGCTTTGGGAAGCACCTGAACTTCCTCAGGTCCCAAAGTAGCTGAACAAATTCAAGGTAAAATTTACCAATAGCACCCGATAGCCAATCCCTTCTGTGATCATACCCTCAAAGAAGGAATAAGTGTACTTGGCCAATGGAAGTTACTACTCAGAAAATATTTGTTTTAGGCCAGTTTAAATGTACACATCCTGCCTGAGGCCATGTAATATGGTCATGTGACACAGGGAGATGGACCTTTCTGTCTTTGTCACCATCTTGTTTCTCTCATTCCTCCCCTAGTCAAAAAGAGTTCTGTTAATATTTTAGCATATCAAAATTTTGTCATGAAAGATAGTTCGAATTAGCAAGAAGAAGATCTGTCTCTTTTGTGCCTGTGCCTCTCTGCAGAATGTGCTGGGGGGACTGGCAGGGTCTATGCCAGGACCCACCCAGGTCCTCCCCAGATAAAGCCAGGAATGGCTGTGGGGCCCTGATGTTATGAAGGCAGAACCTGCAGGGAAAGAGAAGCAGACGAAGAAGAGAGACCGGAGAGGCAGGGCTGGGAGAAGCTCCTGGACCAAAAGATAACCTCATACCCCACCCTCCTCCCAGGAAAGGTAATAAATGCTTTGCTCCTCCTGTTGGCTTCCTGTAGCATCACAATCAGCTATAAGAGATCTTGTTCTATTTTTGGCATTAGACTATGGCCTCTTTCAGGCAATGAGGCATAACAAAAGGCTTACAATTATAAAAAGCACTAGCGAAGTCTCAATTCAAACATGGGTTGGTTCCAAACATTTATTGATAAAGTTGGTTATTAGAAGCTCAAAGTGTTTTCCCATTAAGACAGAGTCTGCTCTGGGTCCACCAAATCCTGTTTTAGTTTCCTCTGGGCCTACAGGTTGTGCTATATTTCCTGGCAAGATGTGCAGTCAGGTGGGACTAAGTAACTGAATTCTGAGACATGGAGTTCAGGCTGAAGTGAGGCATACCACTACCAGGACTGGCCTCCAAAACCTCCCATGCAATTCTCCTCCACTCTTTCTTTTCCTATTTCTCAGCTGCAAGGAGAAGACAATGAGCGCCAAGAGGAAGGGAGCCTCAAGGTGAAATGAACCTAGATCCCTCAAAGACTACATGGAGCATAGCCCACCATGATCATCTCATATTGGACTATGAAGGATGTAACTAAGAAATATTTTGCTAAGTCCCTGAAATTTTGCTGTTGACTTATTACACAAGCTATCATATTTCACTTGAGAGAGAGAGAAACATTAGGATGGGGAGGTCCTAGGCTAGCTCAGAAAAACAGCACAGAGACGAACCATTGTACTGAAGGCATGAGGCCATATTTGGTTACAAGAGTTAGTGTGGTTCATGTACAATTTTATAAAAAGCCACTTATCTTGTCTCCTCATTTCTGCTCTCCTTTATTCTACCTCTCAGTAGCTCTCTCTTCAAGGTCCCAGTTTCTCAGACCCAAACTGCACCACCATGTCCTACATACACATTTCTCAAGAGTATGTGCACCAAAATCTCTTCATTTCCCTTCTCCCCAATAAAAAAAAACCACAGGTTCACTAACCAGGAGGCTAACAGCTTAGATAGAATGGCTCTGAGCTCATAATTTTCAGTTTATCTATATCTGAGCCCAAACACAGTATTAGAGAGGACAGTCTAATGACCCAAAATTTCAGTGTCTTAACACAGAGATATTTATTTTACT
This sequence comes from Rousettus aegyptiacus, assembly GCF_014176215.1. Taxonomy (NCBI): domain Eukaryota; kingdom Metazoa; phylum Chordata; class Mammalia; order Chiroptera; family Pteropodidae; genus Rousettus; species Rousettus aegyptiacus. The sequence goes on along the minus strand of NW_023416306.1, from coordinate 39,366,847 downwards.
TTCCTTCCTAGTCCAATATGTGTCGAGGGTGGGGATGAGGGAGGGGAACACGCTACTCCATACAGTTATCCAGAGACCCAGGATCTCTCATCAAGTGGCTTCTCCATCACCCAGGGCCTGGGAACCCTGCACTGGATTATCTGTCAGCAAGGAGGGAGGAGGGCATGGAGCAGTTGCCTGGATATTTTATAGGCCAGGTCTGAACATGGCAGACTTCATTTCTGAACACACAGTTCATTGGCCAGAACTAGTCACAAGGCACACCTTAGTGCAGAGGAAGCTAGGAAATGTGGTCCTCCTGTGCTTAGGTGAAAAGTGGAACAGTATTTGGTGAACGCCTAGCATTGTCTCTGCCACTCGCAGATTCTTAAGGTCTCTTCTCTCCACCACAGTGACCTCTAAGGGGTATATGGTGCCTGTGTACAGATCAGGATAAACCACAGGCATCGGCCAATCTAGCTCACTGCCTGTCTTCATAAATGAAGTTCAGTGGGAGCAGAGCCACACCCTGCCATATTGTCCAGCTGATCTCACAACTATAATGGCAGCATCCCATTGTTGCAACAGAGCCTATATGGTCTACAAAGCCTAGGACACTTACTCTGACCCTTTATAGAAAATGTCTGCCGAGCCCTGGAATAAATGGATAATTTTTAATTAAATGCAGCCAAGTAGAACACTGCTGTAACCTGAACTCCCTCATTCATTGAATCAGTGGGTGTGTAATCATGAAGCACCCACTCTTTGCCAGGTACAATGCTAGGTACAAGACTACGGCTATGAAAAAAACTCATCTTTATGCTCAAGTGTTTGATTTTTACAGGAATGATGGTAACAGGTATAGAAAGCATGGAAAAGAATCCTCAAAAACATATTCAATTAGGTAAAAAGCAAGAGAACCCCACCTAAGTAAATCTCTCCAACTCTTCAGAATTTTCATAGGGCAATGCCCAGAATCAGCCTGGATTTGTGGACCTGCCCTAAGACTGGAAACACACAGTAAAATTAAGGAAAAACACCATCCAATGTGCAAAGCTGGAATTGTTTGATTTAGACTTTGTCACAAAATTTGAGAATGTTCCCACTTCTTTTTTTCCTTCACTACTTCCTTAAGCAGGCCATTTCATTATGTCCTAAGGTGTAATATTACATTATCTGTTTTTATAAAGTCTACATTGTCACACCAGGTGGAGACCAACAGCAGATGTTTCCAGAGACCCTGGTATACAAGACAGCAGGCTGGCCCTGGAGAAGGGGGAAGGAAGGTCCCCATATTCTTCCTGGGCACTGCCAACCTTCGAAAGAAGCCACTGGAGTCGGGGGAAACTCTTTAAGGCAACTCCAAAAATATCTTTCCACCCACTCCTGTAAAACAGGTTTTCTATTCAAACAAAAGCAAAGACAAGGAAATGCTATAGTCAAGAGTTATTTTAGTAACACCAGCCAGACAGGTACATCCAAGGCTGAGCTGAAGGACAAACATTAAGAATAAAGTTCTTCTAGTGGCAGTGAGCCAGAGCCTTATCTGGATGCCTCTCTTAGTAAAGGCCACCTTAGGCCCTGGCTTAATTCTAAAAACTCCACATGTGTGCCTCACACTGATTCACACACCACTCCAACTACCCAAACAGGAACATCAGAAACAGGAGAGAACACAGAAAAGCAGTGAGGCTGAGTGTTCTGGACAGATTGGAAGCTGGGGCTGGGCAGAGGGACCTTCTGTATTCGGTGGCCCCTTGCATCCTCAGAGCATTTGTCCCAGGGATGGTAAGATTCTGGGACTTTGGAATTCCGGTTTCTAGCTGGTGAAATTGAATGAACTGCCTTGTCTCCACCTAGGATTCTTCATAATCATCGGTCTTGAGTCTTGATTTACAATGGGATGTACCAAGGCAAGATGAGGTGTGCTTCTCCCCTCTAAAGATTTCAGTTCATGGGGCTACAGTCAGCCCAAAAAACATAAAGTGCTCAGCACAGTGCACAGTATGCAGTAAACTCCCAATAAATGGCAGCCCTGACCCACTTCCCCATGCCTTCCTAAATGCCTATTTATGTGACACCTAAAAACAAGAAGACACACAGGTTGGTCCTCATTCTTCATGGATTCCATGTCTGCAAATTCACCTACTCACTGACATTTGCTTGCAGTCCCCAGATTAAAACTCACAGTGCTTTCAGAGCTATTTACAGACATGCACAGAGCAGCAAAAATCTTGAACTTCCTGACACCCATGTTCCCGGCCAAGGCGGAGCAAGGCGAGGAGGCTCTGCCTTCTCATTTCAGCTCTCATACTGTAAACAAATGTCCTTTCCATCATCTATTTGGTGCTATGTTTTCAGCATTTTTGTTCTTGGTGATTTTGCTGTTTAAAATGCCCCCCGGTGCAGTGCTGAAGTGTTCCTAAGTGCAAGTAGGCTGGGATGAGTCTTACAAACAAAATAAATATGTTAGAGAAGCTTCCTTCAGGCCTGAGAGGACTCAGGATATAATTTCAGCTCATCCACCAATAAGGAGTTCTGGATAAATCTGTCAAACTCTGAGCTGTCAGTTTCCTTATTGATAAAATGAATTGGGAGAGTAGGAGGTCATCTTTTTCAGTATTAGCATTCTACGGTGCTGAAGAATGTATTCTTTCATTATCAGACTTTATGAAGAATTCATCTTGTGGACACCCTTCTTTCAAAGTATTAAGGAAAATGCACTGACCATAATTACTTTTTCTAGAGAGCCCCAAAGCAATCATTATTATTTCCAAGGGAGGATGAACGAATTATATCCAGCTGCAGATGTAAAGGATTGCCATCATTCAAGTACAAGGAGCACACAGTATAGAACCACAAAGGCTGAAGGGTCTTTTCTGCTCCTGGGACCCAGGATCAAAGCTATTCTGGGGTGGCCCTAAAAATTATCAGCACAACCAACATGCCAGGCCATCTCTCTCTTGTGTGTGATGTATCCTCAAAAAAACAGGAAGACGGCCTCACAGGCAGTGATATCACCCTAAATTGTTTTCCCTCTCTCATCACACATTCATCAGCAACCATGAGGGCTCTGGACCTCAGATTATTCCATCTCAGATGGAATGTGCCACAAAGCCATGAAGGCACTCAGCCACTATTCCACGCAACAACACGAGGTTCTCTGCATAACCAGGTGATTAAGGAGACCTGCTGGGATAAGAGCTAAGTGCCTCTCTACTTAAGCATCTCAAAGTTGTACAGACATTTAAACCAGTTTCATACTTCCTGTCAAAAAATCCTGACTGAGCAATCAACTGAGCATATCTAGGTGGTAGGTACTAGATATTTGTTTAAAGAACTGGATATAGTCTCTTAAAGTCCCCAGAGTCCAGTAAAGCAGACTGTGTGCTTACTACTTGCTAGGTCATGCTGGGTCCCAGGAGAGGTGGATATAAATTCACAGAGCCTGACTTGAGAGCCACAATCCAGTGAGAGGCAAAAGCCAGTCCCCATCTGATTGCAGCACTGTTTAATCCAAAATCCTTTAGAAATACCCTGGTTTTGTTAGCAGTTGTGGGATCAATATCTAGTCAAATAATAAATCTCCAATGGCCTCAGGATTCAGAAGTCATCTGCTCACTGGACAAACAAAGCATACGGATTTCCTTTAAGTGGCAATAAAGAATATCCGCACTACAGACTCCGGCAGAGAATTTATCAGTAATGTCTCTGCTGTCTGACTCTTATCAAATATTGAAACAAATGATATTTGTGGATGTTTTTTTTCTGAAGTACATATAGCCCATCTGTGGCTTTGTCAGCATTTCCCAGAATGCTATACTATATAGAACACGATTTGACAAAATGTTATAAGTATACTGAAAAAAAAAAAGTTCCTTGTCCAAATAAGCTGAGGACGTGGTCTTGGTCGCCCAAGTTTTTTAAACTGTAGGACACACACAGAAATGTGTGTGTGCGCGCGCACGTTTGCATGCACGCGCACATGTGCCTAGAATGACAGCTGGCACATCAATATTATTTGAATGAATTAGTATTATGTGAAAATCTTTACATTTAGTCAATAATGATAAAATATATTAAATCAAGAAGCATTGTGCATTAACAGGATATATATCACGAAAACAAGTGTGCACACCAAATTCTTAAACATTCGACTGCTTAGAATGAGAATGCACATAAGGTTGATAGAAAATAAGCCCTGGATCTACAACAGGGCTCCCTCAATAAATGCGGCATTTAGTGATACCTTAGTGAACTGAGCAAACAGCCGTAACAAGCCTGTAGCAACCACAACAAACAGAACAATATTAAGTAGAGATGCCGAATGGAGCACACAATGTTTAACATGTTCATTTTTATTATGAGCTTCCAAAGAGGGGATTTAGGATACACTACTTGCCAAACTCGTGTAGCTTAAGTGGCATCTGGGGCCCAATTTTCTTATAGAGTCTGACTGGCTCAGACTCCAGCTGATTCTATAGCTTGTGAAAGTCAGTAGCTCCTCTGTAATTTCTGCTAATTCCTCAGGGTTAAACCTTCATGGTTCATTATTTATTCTCATTTGCACAGGCGCAAAGCTCAGCCTCTCCATTCCTTACAAAGAGCATCCAATCTGTTCGACATCTTGGGTTTCACAAGGAAGGGTGTATTGTACAGCCTTCTACTATCACAGCTGTTCTGCCCTCAAATCCATCTCTACTTCATCAGCCCTCTTTCCTGAAGCTTCGGGTTTTAGGGGCTCCCAATTCTTCACCTTTTCTGAAGAGTGATTTCCCCTTTCATCTATCACACAGACAAAAAGGACAAGTACTCAGATAATACCCCAAATTTATAAGCCCATCGTACTTCTGTGGACCCCCTTTGCTTTTGGGTGGTCCACCACCCATTCTCCCTTATTCTGGTTACAATTGGACTTGAGGGAACCACCTTATGTATCTTGACAGGTCTATTAATTCAGGTGTCTTCTCTCCAGTGGCTAAATGCCAGGGTGCTTGCTCACACTTTGCTAGAACTGTGAAAACCTGAACAGAGTTATGTGATAATAGAGGGGACAAGGGAAAGGAGTAGACAAAATTCTTTTATTTTGATGGCAATGGAGCCATAAGGCTTTGTGTTGGTAATGAGGCCCAGGAGTTTCCAGGTTCCTGTCCATTCAGAGACTGTTTCTTCAGCCTTCTCCTCAACGCCCTGACCTTTGCTATAGCCTTTCCTTAAACTCTCTTCTGCAAGCATTATCCAGCTTTCTTCTGTTGACTACAACCAAAAACCTGACTCTTTGCCCCATCAATAGAACAAAGATCTTTTCTTTAATGTTAACAGTCAGGGTCTGCAATAGATTTCTCTCTCTTTTTTTTTTTTTATGGCACATCTATGAACATCTCCATGTATGTGTGTTTAGTTTGGGAAAGGCTGTAGGTGTTCTAGGCTTTATCTCTGAATCTATCCAAAGGCTGTGACTTCACTCATATCATCTCTATTAGTTTTTTATGGCTGCATGACAAACTGCCACAAACTTAGCAGCTTAGAACAATCTTCCTTTAGTGTATCTCATAGTTCCCACAGGTCAGAAACCCAGGCATAGTACAAGTGAGTTCTCTGCTCAGGGTCTCATAGAACTGAAATCAAGATATCTGAGGGGCTGTGTTGTCATCTGGAGCTCAGCATCCTCTTCCAAGTTCATTCAGATTATTGACAAAATTTGGTTTCTCATGATTGTAGGACTGAAATCCTAGCTTTCTTGCTAGCTGTCTCCTGAAAGTCACTCTTCACTACTAAAGACTGCTGTCAGGTCCTAGCCACCTGGCCCTCTCATGATATGGCAGCTACTTCTTCAAGACTAGCAAAAGAATCTTTCTACCTCTAGATTTCTAAAGGGCTGATTAGATCAGGCCACCCAGAATAAACTGGGGACTTTAATTACACCTAGAAAACCCTTTCACCTTTGCCTCATCACATAATCTAATCATGGGGTGACATCCACCACGGCCCCGCCCATACTCAAGGGGAAGGGACTATGTGGGGCATGGACACCAGGGGGTGTGAACCTTTGGGGCCATCTCAGAATTCTGCCTACCACATGGTCTTATTCCTAGTTCTTGGGAGCATAATTGCCTTTTACTATTCCCTTGGCTTATAATAAAGGAGTGTCTATGACACGTCATATAGGGCTGTTGGAATTACTGTCTCTAACATAAGTTAGCATTTGCTAAAGAACGCCTTACATAAGAAACATGTACTTTTGGAATTAAGAACCAAGAATAATTATGCTTTGAGAGAGTAGTAGGTTTTGCCTTGTGGTCCATAGGAATCATATAAATCAACCTGATTTTTTCACTTTAGCTAGTGGGAAGCTCAGAAACAAATACATCCATGCACCATATAACAACATTTCGATCGATGATGGACTGCATGTATCATGGTGCTCCCATAAAATTATAATAGAGCTGAAAAATTCCTATCACCTAAGTGACATTGTAGCTGTCGTAACACCATAGCTTAATGCACATTCACATTCATGGTGATGCTGTTGTAAATAAACCTACTGTGCTACCGGTCATATAAAAGCATAGTACATACAATTATGTACAGTGCATAATACTTGATAATGATAAAAACGACTATGTTCCTGCTTTATGTAGTTACTCTACTACACTTTTATTTATTATTTTAGAGTGTATTCTTTCTGCTTACAAAAAACTATTTGCCATAAAACAGTGTTCTGTATTACACAGGCAGCAATCTCATACATCTCGTGTTTACTGAGTGTCTTGATTGCATTTTCTCTTGTGCTTGATTTAATCTCATGTTATTTTATAAACTTACTGTAGCCTAAGTGTACAATGTTTATAAAGTCTACAGCAGTGTAGAGTCCTAGGCCTTCACATTCACTCATCACTCATTCATTGACTGACCCAGAGCAACATCTAGTCCTGCAAGCTCCATTCACACTATGTGCCCTATATAGGTGTACCATTTTTCATACTACATTTTTAATGTTTAGATGTGTTTAGGTACACAGGTATCATTGTGTTACAAATACATACAGTATTCAGTACAGTACATGCTGTATAGGTTTGTAGCCAAGGAGGCATAGGCTTATGTAGTAGGCTACATGATCTGGGTTTGGGTAAAAGTGCTCTAATGCTCACATAATGACAAAATCACTTAATGCATCTCTCAGAGAATAGCACTGTCATTAAGCAGCACATGACTATACGTGACTAGGCCCATGTAACTCAGTAGAAGTTGATGAATACAGTCCTACAATAACTGTATTCTTCTTTCCCTACAGCCTCACTTTTATCTTGATTCAAAATTTTTCTTGCCCTGAGGTTTTTTTAAGGTAGGCATTTTTATAAATAGCTTCCAAGAAACAGGGCATAAATATAAATGAACAGTTATAACAGCTAGTGTAAACTGAGCCATTACTATGTGATAACTTTGCATAAACATTATCTCATTTGGGCATTTACAACAACCCTATGAAACTGGGTACTTTAAATATCCTGCTTGAACAGATGAGGAAACCAAGGCTTAGAGAGGTGAAGAGGTAGCATGGCAAAGCAGCTTTTCAAGCCCCAGGTAGGCCTGATCCCAGAGCCTATCAAATCACCCACTATGCTCAACTGACTTCGAAACATTTACATTTTAAAGGGAGGAAGGTATAGGGATAGTAGCTGCCTGCGAAACCCTCCGGACCAGAAAGATATCATACATGAGGGCCAGAAGAATTGTATTCTGCACACCTCGCCTGCCCACTGCTCTTCTACAAGCGAAAATGAACTTCTTTGGAATACAGAATTCAGTAGCCATGCCCTCTCAAAACAAAGGAGGAAAGGGGCCTTCGGAGATAAAAGAAGGGCTTGGAAGTAAGTAAGCTTTTTTCGTGGTGGATTACAAATAGGGGTACGAGAGCATCTGACGCCAAGCCCCAACCACGACATGACTATTTCCATGGAGAAGACTTTCAGGTTTATACCATGCAACTGAATAATATGTGTTCTTCTTAAATCAGAATATGGAAAACCAGAGTTAGAAATACATGTTCTAAAGGCACACCATTGATGCTAGCCCATGTATTTATTCTTTAATCCTTACTCTAAAGCATACCATGTATATAATAAATAGTTCTTAAAGTCAGTAATTGTTGGTGGTAGTTTATATAAAATCAGTATCCACATGATGTTTATAGAAAAGTAAGCATCACTAATAAGTTCAAATATTTACCTAGGCCCATAAACAGCCACGACTGGGGAGTGCCCAGAATAAGGACACGCCACTATGACTCATGGTGCCACCTAGTGACAACTTCCCTGATTGCAAGTCCACTGATAGAGACTCTCTATGGTCTTTGCTTTATACCCAACACATAAAGTTTCAGTTAAAATCACATAATCTGGATTTTACCTTGAAGTCCACCCCAGAGTGAATAATATCTACATAAGGACCTAGACATTTTCATTCTTTGAAAGAGATCAATAGAGTGAGAGTAAAAGACAGAATTTAGTGGAAGGCACATCTTTGCTGCGTGCCGCTACTTTTAAAGATAGTGGACTATTAACCGCTTGGAAGACAGTGGCTTATAAATCCAAATTTTACTGGCATGTCATTTGAAGTGTATAAAATTGACAACAGGGGTTAAGTTGCTTCCACTAGTCATAAAGCAAACAATTGGTAAGGGAAGCAAGCCCATTTGGCCTGTCCCTGAGCTGTCCATATTATTTCCTCAATGCTCTAACAGCCACTTCTGTGCAGTGGACAGGCAAGGTCCTTCCAGAGCGTGAAAAAGCTCCCAAGTGGGCAGCCACTTTCCTTTGCATACAAGAAGCTGCATGAGGTTGTCTTACTCTTTGCACCAAATGTAACACCATATTTCAGGTGCTTGTGTTTTTCATTGTCATGCCTTTCATTTCAAGTACACTGCAGTAGTTTGCCTTCCACATTGAAGCTTATCTTTCCCAAAATAAAAAATCACCACACAACTTCCAGAGAATCATCCAACAACCTTCCTTGCTCTTTTTTTTTTTTTTTTTTTTTTTTTTTTGGTGTTTCACTTTTTCCATTCTTCTCAATAGCTTGAAAAACTCTTTAGTGCACTACAACAAATATTTGGGTCACAGCTTGCTTTAATGCTGTGGTTTCGAAATGGTGATTTTAATCCTGGATGTATATTTGGCTGTTGCTTTCCTTTTGCAGTGAGAACCCACAGGCACGTCTGCCTAGGAGTGACATTAGGAGAGCAGGGTACCCCAGGTTCTCAAGGGCTCCCTTATCCTTGGCTCTGCTGGAGGCTATTCTAGCACCACCCTCCGCCCTGTAAGTTTTTTAAAAATAATTTTTAAATTTTCAATTACAGTTGACATACAATATATTAGTTTCAGGTGTATGATAGAGTGATGAGACATTTATATAACTTACAAAGTGATCACTCTGATAAGTCCACTGATAGACAAATGAATAAAGAAAATGTGGTACATATAACACAATGGAAAAAGGAAGGAAATCTTGCCATTCGAGATACCATGGATAGACCTAGAGGGTATGCTAAGTGAAACAAGTGAGACCCACCCTGCAATTCTCAGAGCATATGTCCTAGGCTCTCTCTAGATGGGACTGTGGAAGAGAGACAATTGCCTCTAGGGGATGCTAGATTGGTCCATATTGTCCTTTCTCAGCCATTACCAACTTCCCCGTAGGTTAACACCAGGTCCAAATGCACAGCTTTGAAGGGGGAAAAGGAGTCTCCCAAGGATTCCATGTGTCCTGAGGGTGATGCAGGAGCTGTGCGTGCTTTGTTTTGGTTTCATTTGTGACAGAGAAGAGTGATGGGCTAGGGATGTATCACCATGTTTCATAAGCCTGTGGTGTTTCCAATGGGTTGCAGACTGGTAGAAAGAGACCCTACTACAACTAAGTTCTAGATTTAATTAGCTCTGATATCAAAGTTTCATTAGAATATGATTACCAAATAAACATAGAAGATGCCCAGTTAAGTCTGATTTTCAGATACAAAACAAATACCTTTTTAGTATAAGAACACCTCACGCGTTCAAAGAAAACTTGTGCTGAAGTAGTTTTGCAATTTACTGTTATTTTACTGTAGCAAAGGCATTAAAGAAATCTGAGGGCTTCTGTATCAGGCAGCGTTTATCAACATCAGGGGTATTTCGTTAGCTTTTGGAGCAAATTTAGCATTAACAAGGCTATGTACTTCCTCAAGGAGAGAAGGCAGAAATCAGTGCCTATTTGTCTCTAAATGTCTCTGTTCTGCCTCTCAGTGTTCTAGAAAGTCCACTTATCTGCAGGACAGAAGCTCTTTTTATCGCAAGCTGGAGAGGATCAACTTTTGTCTCCCTCATCCAATACTCCAGACTCCCCTCCTCACAGAATTCTTTCTGTCCCCAAATTAAGTACCCCTTCCCATCGCCCTCCATCCCTCATATATGATAAGCAAGGAACATGCACAACAATATGAATGTATTTAAATTTACTGAGACGTACACTTAAAAATGGCTATAGTGATAATTTTATGTTATGTATATTTTATAACAATTTAACAAGAGAAAAAGTAAGGAACAGAGGGGTTGTCATACTATGAGATTTTATAGTGCAACATAAGCCTGTAGTGCCCTGAGCGTCCTCCCGACTGCAGAATCCAGTCAGTGATATGTGGCCTCACCTGCTATGCTTTGCCTCCACATGCGCGCTCTTCACTTCACCTGGGAGTCAACCCATGGCCTTTCCTGATTCCATGATGGGTGCCCATGTGGCTCTCCCCCAACAGATGGCCCCACTCACCATCTCCTGCCAGAGAAGACCTCGCAACTCTCAGCCATTCATCTCCAAGGTCCCACCCACAAACACTTTCCTGAGCTTACCACCATCAATTCAACTTGTGGAAGTGGCTTGGCTCATGACTTCTCTTGTTATTTATGGAATATTAGCAATGTCTGAATCTCAATAATTCTTTTTCTTAATGTCAAACCACCTTCTCAGCAGACAAGGATAATAACATGTTCTTATTCAACTTCAAACCCCTCTGACTTATAGGTGCAAAGCTCTCATAACCCACGGGGCCCATGAAGTGCCTTTTTCATCCTCCTGGCTTCTCGTGGTGGCTCTCTGCCAGGAGTCTCCATGCCCTGTTCTGTCCCCACTTCACAGTGGCCCAGGCTGAGGGGATCTGCTCGCTGAGATGTTTTTAATCCCAGGAGGCCACCAATGACTCACTTGGGAGAACCTACTGTAGCACCTACATCTCTGTGCCAGAGGCGCTCCCTGCACCTCTACTGAACAAGATCATTCCTTCTCTGCTTTCGTGTCCCTATCATGCGTCCCCACCCTGAAAATCATCAGAAAGCTCTTACAGGCTCTAGTGCATTAAAGAGCGTCTCCACCAAATTCCAGCCCACCTCAAAATGTGACCTCATTTGGAAACAGTGTCTTTATAGATGTAATTATGGTTAAGATAGAGATGAGAACACACAGAATTATGTGGCCCTGAATCTGATGAGAGGTCTTAAAAGAGACAGAAAAGGATGCATTGACAAATGGGAAAGAAGGTGATGGAAAGATGGGGGCAGAGACTGGAGCGAGTGCCTGCAAGCCAAGGAATGACAAGGACTGCTGAGGACCAGTAGGAGATAGGAGAGGGGCATGGAACAGATTCTCCCTCGGAGCCTCCAGAAGGCACCAACCCTGCCAACCCAGGGGCTGACCATTAGCCCTTTCCTCGGGCGTGTGCTCAGCCAAACTGACCAGGCAGCTGTGCCTCTTAGTTGGGCAGTTCTTTTTTTCTTCAAGCTCACCTACACTCAAGTCTGGCCACTGGAATACTGGTAATGGTCCTCCAGCAGTGAAAGGCACAGCGACTCCTGCTGTCAGCTCCCTCACGAAATAGCTGGATAAAAAATAGCTGGATAAAATCTCTCTAGGGGTTCCCTGGCCTTCTTTCCATTCTCCCTAACTTTGGTAGGAAAAGATTTAGCTTATTCTTTCCGCAGCCTCTCTCAGCCTTTCAGGATTCAGGGAGAACAGGCAGCTTCAAATTTCCCCCGAAGAGCCAAAGATCCCCAAATACCATTCTCCCTCCTGAGATAACTCAAAGGTGACTTCAGCCTCATGCCCACCTCTTAGCCCTCTGGTGGCTACAACATAAGGGTATTAATAGCTTGGAGTTGGAAGCATAGGGCAAGAGATTAGACTTTAGAAGACTGAGCTCTTATCTCAATCCTCCACTGCTAGCACAAAACATGTCATTTCAGGATCCAGAGTTATATTCGCTCTCCTTTAGACTTTAGAGCAAATGGCAGTAGAACAAAGGAATCATAAAACCCTCACGAAGACTCATTTGCTTTCTGGATGAGAAACGATACTGTGGATCCCCATCATAATCAGACACAGCAACAGTACATCTGAAACAGCTGCCACAATTTGGTCAAAGCCAAAAATTCTCAATTCAAGACACCCAAGACCCAGGGCTGCTAATGAAAATAGTTAATGTCATTAAAAAAAAAAAAAAGCTGCATTATAGGTGGACTGCTCAGTTCTAAGGCAGATGCTGACCTTTGTATTAGACTATCTCCCTGTGTGGCACAGGAAAGGACCAAGGGGATTAAATCAGAATAAATGGACCTTTATCCTTAACCTTTAGTTTTTAACTCCAGCCAAATATTTTTGTCATTTAGAAAGTGTGATTAGCTTTTAGATAAGTATTTTTCCTCCTTCCGCTGCGAACATATGTAGAATATCAAAAGCAAATAGAAATGTCTAAAAAAATGATTATTTGGTATCTACCTCAGGAGTGAATGGTGGTAGAACAACACCAAATTCAACAGGCCAATACTTTATGAGCCCTGAACAAGGCCAGGGATCTCAGGATCAGGGAGCATCTTGGAAGCCAGAGAGAACCAGTCTAAGTGAATGGCTAAAATTCCTGAGAAATGCTAGGGTCATTCTGGCTTCATGTGGGTGAAAGTGCGTACGTGGATTACTCTCTTTTATACAACTACTTTTTATATCAGCAAAGACAGAAAAAGAACCATATATTAAATCGTTTTTTTATCATTACTTAATTACATTTACTGGAACTCTGTGTGTGTGTGTGTGTGTGTGTGTGTGTGTGTGTGTGTGTGTGTGCGCGCGTGCGTATAGGAATTACTGTCTGGGTCCCTATCTTTCAGCCTTGAAGAACTTCTTTTAGTATTTCTTTTAAGGAAGGCCTGCTAGCCATGAATTCTTTCAGTTATTTATTTATTTATTTTTATTTGGGAAGGTCTTTACTTCTCTTTCATTCTTAAACCAACTTTGTTCAGATATAACTCACATACCGTGCAATTCACCCACTGAAAATGTACAATTCAATGGCTTTTAGAATAGTCAAGGAGTTGTGCAACCATCACCATAATCAATTAAAACATTTTTATCACCCCCAAAAGAAACCCAGAGCCTATTAGCAGTCTGTCATGGGTTGAATTCTGACTCCCAAAAGGATACGTTGAAGTATTAAACATTGGTACCTGTGAATGTGACTTTATTTGGAACCAAGATCTTTGTAGATGTCATCAAGTTAAGATGAGGACATTTGACTAGTATTCTTTTAAGAGAAGGAAAATTTAGACACAGACAGAAGAGAGAGAGAGAGAGAGAATGAGAATATGAACACAATGGGAAGACAGAGACAGACGCAGAGGGAAGATGGAAGTCAAAATTGGAGTTACACTGCCACAAGTGTGGGAATGCCTAGGGACGCCAGAAGCTAGAAGCAGCAAAGAAGAATACTCCCCTACAGGCATTGGAGAGAGTGTGGCCCTAAGACTCCAGAACTGCTAGAGAATAAATTTCTGCTGTTTTAAGCCTCTCAGTTTGCGGTTCTTTTTTTGGCAGCCCTGGAAAATTAGTACACGCTCACTCTCTATTCCCTCCACAGTTTCCCAGCTCTAGACACCCAACAATATATTCATCTCTATGACTATTCTGGAAATATTATACAAATGGAACCATATAACATGTGGTCCTGTGTAACTGACTTCTTTAGCATAGTATTTTCAAAGTTCATCTAAGTTGTAGCATGTTTCAGTACTTCATTTCTTTTTATCACTTAATAATACTCTATTATATAAATATACTACATTTATCCATTCGTTGGTTGATAGACATTGGATTTTTTACACTTTGGGGCTATTATGAATAATGCCATAATGAGCATTTGTTTGCAAGTTTTTGTGTGGACAAGTGTTTGCATTTTTCTCAGTTATATACCTAGCAGTGAAATTACTGGGCAACTATGTTTTAACTTTTTGAGGAACTGTCAAATTGTTTTCCAAAGCAGTGGCCCCAATTTTTTTTTTCATTCTCACCAGCAATGTGTGAAGGTTGCCTTCACTTTTGAAAGATAGCTTTGCTGAATACAGAATTTTTCGGTTAACAGTTTCCTTTTTCCCTTTCAGCACTTTGCATACACACAATCTTCTGGATCCCTTAGAGTGAGCAGACGGCTATTCTTGACCGTCTCTTTTCAATCTGCCATTTTGCTTGTTGCTACTAATATCACTGAGCTACCAGCACCTTCTTGATTGCTCACTACCAAGATTTCCCTTGTTTTTGACAATGACCTTAGGTGTAAACTTCTTCATGCTATATTCTTCTCCAGTGGAATGCCATTTTTACACCTTGTCTCTTAGGAAAGAACTGTTGTGCCAGAGTTAGGGATGAGGACAATGGCCCACTTATCCTGGAGGGAAACCTCTGCTCTACAAGTGGGTACTGTGTTCAGGGAGGGGATGTTGAGAACCCTTGGTCTTCTTTTCTTGGCCCTCCTGTATGGAACCTCCATCCTACAAGCAGGATAGGGTGGGGTAACTGAGGCCCTAGTATTTTCAGCCTATCATACTTGGACAGAGCCCCCGCCCCACTAGTAAGAGGTGAGTTTGTAAATGAGCCTAGACCTCTCAACCATACTTGCCTGAAACAGCACTTCCACATGCAAGGCTGTGGAGGATAAGACACACTGGTAGCCTGTCCCTCTCAGAGTAAAACCATAGTCCTGGACTAGGAGCTACAGAGAGAAGACCAGGAGCTGTAGCCCTATCTCAACTACACCCTGCTGGATTAGAGCTTCCATCACATGAGCTGGGGGATGGGACATGAAAACTGCTCAAATGCTACCAGCTCTTGAATTTCTTACTAGCATACAGATTATCTTGAAAAAATATTTCTCTAATTGCTGTCTGCTCTTAGGACAATTTCCAGAGACTTTAAATGGCTGTCGTAATGTTCACCAGTTAAATAGTTTTACTGAAGAGAGTGTCTACCAAGCTTCTCACACTAGCATTCTGAGGTCTGAAATCTTTTCTTATATTCAGATGTACAAGGCAATTGAGTTCTCCTTTCTATCATCATCTAAAACACCCTCCAAGATCTGAAGTGATTATTCTGCCTTTGTACCCTATTGCTATGTAGCATAAATATTTCTAATATTCGGAAATATTTCGGGTGCTTCTCTCCACGAATATGAAAGATCGTCTCTTCCTGCCATCCTTGAAATCAGGTGTGATACTGAGATCTTCTTCGGCCAATGATATGTGAAAAGCTTGTCACTTCCAAGGAGAATCATTTACTTGCAATTAATTGCTGCCGTATGCTTCTCTGTCTTCTCACTTCTTTTGCAACAAACAGTGGAGCCTTGTGATGACAGAATCATAAAATGAAAAAGCCTCTGTTACCCTGGGTCCTGAATGATAATTGTGTGAAGCAGGGCTTTCACTCTTCTGGCTGGACAAGTGGTGTGAGCAAGAGATATATTTTCCATGTTCTAAGCCACTGAAACTTAGGAATTGTTTGCTTCTGCAGCATATTGTAGTCTATCCTGACTGGTAATAATTTTTTTTTTTTTAATCTTGTACTATATGCAGTAAATTTTTCCGAATTTCAGAAGATACTGGTTAAGGTCGATTTCATCACTTGGTATAAGTGTAAAATCCAAGCTCCTTGGCAAGTCCACAAGGTGTTCCATGTCTGTGCCCTGTCAGTCTGTCAGTCTGTTGGTCTCAGCTCCTCCAAGGATACTCTACCTTCCGCTTCACCTCTTGTATGCAATTGCATGAGGCTCCCACTCTCATATGTAACCACCTGTTCCCCTTCTTCCTTCACATGGTCTCACAATCCATCTTTCCAGGCTCAGTTTTGCCACCTTCTACCCACAGATAGGGCTGGGAGGGGAAAGTGGAGTAAAGAGACAGAATGAACAAGATATTAGTTGTTGTGAAAGTGGGAGGTCCCAGAAATAGTCTTAAGGTGAACTGTTGAAGGGAGGAGGAGGAAGAGGAGGAAGAAAGAAGAGGAGGAGGAGGAGGAAGAAAGAAGAGGAGGAGGAAGGAGGAGGAGGAGAAGAAGAAGGAAAAAGAAGGAGAAAGAAGAAAAAAGAAGAAGAAGGGAAAGGGGAAGAAGGGGGAGGAGGAGGAGGAGGAGAAGAACTTTCCAGAATAACTGTTTACAAGCATGTGTCAAAGTTTTGTTTAAAGCACCCCTGCAAGGAAAGACTAACAAGGGGGAAAAAAATTCTACTTAAAGATTATTAGGTTAGTCAGTCAGTTGTGTAGACAACCCTAACTTCCCAGAAGTTCTTAATCATTTAGGAGCATCAGAGAATTGCTCAAGCATTTAATCAAGAATGTGAATTACTTCCCAGAAGGAAGCTGAGAATTACATCATTCAGAAAGTTCTGGGGCAGACCCAGTTTGACATATTTTCTTTCTCAGGAGGCTATAAAGAGACAGTGTTGGCTTGATTAGTTGTGGTTCACTCATCAGTTTCCTCTTTAGAATTGAAAAGTATTCCTGGATTTTGTTTTCATTCATTTAAGCATTTATTGAATGACAGATGATTGGATGCTGGTATTATGAAGAGTCTCTGCTCTTTAGGTTGTTCATAGCTGGGAGAGACAGACTTGCATGCATAATTGTGTAAACAAACAAAACTGTGCCTCAGTGTGTTCAAGGGGCTAAGCAAGCTATGCAGAAGACACATATTTATTTGGATTTATCATGATGGCAAGGAAAGGGAACATAAAGGAATAGGCTTAAAGGAGAAATTTCTATTTTGGAGGACAGCAGGAGTTACCAGGGCCTCCAGACACTCTGGGAAGTGGAGAATGCTTGGAATGGACGTGGCATCTTGAGGATGTCCAATGAGCCTGTGTGTGTGTGCGCGCATGCAGGGGTGGAGGGGAGGCAGGGAGATGGGGTGACAGAGGCTGGTAGGGGTAAGAAGCCTAGAATGAGTCCTGAGGACGTGGGGTGGCATCAAATCATACTAGGAAGGGTAATGCCTGATCAGATGACTCTGGGTAGTATTTTCAATGAGAATAACCTATAAAGAGAAGAATGGGAGGCTGGGAGATAAATACAACTGAGTATAAGGCACAGTGAGAAAAGATCAGGGTATGATCCATCCAGTGGCAATGTCAACCCTTGTGGCTGTAAAATGCCCTGCCATAGATTCAATCAATGTCCATTTTCCAACAAAGAGCTTATAGGAAATTAAGGTATTCACACATCTACAAATAAAACTAACTGATAAGGTAGAAAGCGGCAAATGCCTAAGAAACCTTTAGCTAAAGTACCAAAGGGGTTCAGAAAGTACAAGAGATTGCTGCTAGTTGGAGAGATCAGCAAAGGTTTCAAAGAGCAGGTAGCACTTGAAATGAGTTAAAGGGCACGATAAGATAAATGCTGAAATAGGGGAAGGCGTTCAAAATTAAGGAGACAAAATAAGCAAATATGTGGCAGTAAGAAAGCAAAGGAACAAAAATGGAAGATGTTGAGGTTTGTCCCCAACAAGAGATTAGATGGAAAAGAAACGATGGGGTCAATTCATGGAAAACTTCGCATTCTATGGAATTTGGGCTGGGTTTACAAGCAATAAGGAGCCACTGACACTGGATGAGCAGGAAAGAGATGTGTTTAAAAACTACTGTTGTAACGAATTACCACTGATTGAAGAAACAGATGAATAGAGCCTATTCGAACAATCTAGGTCACTCTACATGAGTGGACAACCATGAGAACGTGGGAGGGAAGTAGGAGCGCATTTGTAGAAACCAAACAGTGGACTCACCGTGACCCATTAAAGACTAGATAAAGAGGCAAGGAAGAAGAAGGTGTTTAACATTAAATAAACATGACATGACAGACAGGCAAGAAGTATAATGGCATCATCATGAGAAGTTGAAAATCTTAGGGGAAGAGAATTCTGAGCCGGGGCTGTGAGGCAGTCAATTTGCTACAGACTGCATTTGAGATGCTAGAGATGCATTTGAGGAGATGTTCAGAAGGGGAGATGAGAGCACAGGAGAACAGTCAGGGCTGGTCCTAAGCCTGGTAAGTCAATCACTGAAGCCATTTGCTACAGTAATGCACGATTTAAGATGAACTATCCACACAGTCTGTACACTAAGCCATATCAGGTTTAAGAATTTGTAATGACAGTCAAAAGGTCTCTGCTCTCAAGTATGATAGGAGGAAAATGCACACACCAGGAAATGGCTATGAGTAAGTACAAACAAACACATAAAACATATGTATCAACTGCATCAGTAAAATATAGTCCATTAGTTATTTGGAGGTCTGTTTCCCCATGTGCTCATCCCATTTATAAAATTATTATTATTGACCAGTGTTCTTAAGAGTTGGACTTGTCTCAGAATTTGACGAAGTGCTGAATCTGGCAGTGGCTTTCCAGGTGAACTCAACTCCATGTGATTTGACATCAGCACTGTTACCCACACCCCCAAATTATTCACAGATAAAACACTCTTGCCAATCTATGCACTAAAACTTCCACTGATAACCTAGGAAATGGATGTCAATAGATCAGTATTTTTCTGTTGTAAGATATTTTGAAATGTCATCCTGGAAAGGTGTATTAAGTGGAACCATATTGCCATCAGTCTCACAAAGCCCCCCCCCCCATTCACTGAATCTTCCATGGCATGGCCTCAATCACAGCGATGAAGGAATGCATTTTGGGGCCCTTACATGTTAACAAGAAACACTGTATTGAAGTTTGGGCCAGGACAATTAAGAAATAAAAAGAAATAAAAGGCATCTATTTTGAAAGGGAAAAAGTAAAACTAGCTCTGTTTGTAGATGACATGATCTTGTATGTAGTGAATCCTAAGGAATATATTAAAAATATTAGAACTGAAAAATAAAGGAAGGATGCAGGATATAAGATCAATATAAAAATCAATTATATTTTTATATGCTAATAACCAACATTTCAAAAATGAAATTAAGAAAACAATTCCACTTGCAACAGCATAAAAGGAATAAAATACTTAATAAAGTTAATAAAAAGAAGTATGAGATTTGCATGCCAAAAATAGAAAAGACTGTTGGAAGAAATTAAAGATCTAAATAAATGAAGAAAACCTCATGCTCATGGATCTGAAGACAATAATTTTAAGATGACAATACTATCCAAGCTGATCTACATATTTGATATAGTCCCTATCAAAGTTCCAGCTGCCTTTTTTTTTGTAAAAATTTACAAGCTAATCCTCAAGTTCATATGGAAGTGCAAGAGACCCATAATCACCAAATAATCTTGAAAAAGAAGAACAAAGTTGGAGAATTCAATTTCCAGTTTCAAAACTTACTAAAAAGCTATAGTAATCAAGATAGTGCAGTACTGGCATAAGGATAGATATAGAGATTAATGGGATAGGAAGTCTAGAAATAAATTCTTATATTTATTATAGTCAATTGGTTTCTTACAAGCGTGCCAAGGCAATTCAATAGGAAAAGAACAGTCTATTCAACAAATTGTGTTGGGACAACTGGATATTCACATGTAAGAGAATGAAGCTGGAGCCTTATTTCACCCAATATACAAAAATGAACTGAAACTGATCATCAACCTAAATGGAAGAAAGCATAGGAGTATATCTTTGTGACTTTTGATTAGGCAATGGATTCTGATACATGACACCAAAAGTAAAGCAACAAGAGAAAAAATATGTAAATTGGACTACATAAAAATGAAACTTTTGTTCTTCAAAGAACATTATCAACAAAGTAAAAAACACATAATGAAACAAAATATCTATAAATCATTTATGCGATAAGGACTTGTATTCAGAATAAAGAACCTTTAACAATTCAGTAATAAAAGATGAATAACTCAACTAAAAATAAACAAAGAATGTGAACAGATATTTCTGCAAAGAAGAAATACAAATAATTGATAAGCACATAAAAAGATGCTCAACATCGTTAGCCATCAGGGAAATACAAATCAAAACCACAGAGACATTGCTTATAGTCACTGGAACTGCTCTATTAAGAAGATAAGAAATAACAAATGTTGGATAGAATGTATAGAAATAGTAACCCTGACATGTTGCTGGTGGGACTGGAAATCATGCAGCTACTTTGAGAAACAGCTTGACATTTCCTCACCTAGTTAAATATGGAGTTACTCCATGACCCAGCAATTCCATTCCTAGGTATATACACAAGATAATATAAGATATACGGTCACGTAAAAGCCTATTCATAAATGTTCATTGCAGCATTATTCTTAATAGCCAAAAAGTGAAAACAACCTAAATACTCATCAACTGACCAATGGATAACAAAATGTAGTATATCCATGCAATGGAATATTATCCAGCAATAAAAAGGAAGTACATGCTACAACATGGATAAATCTTGAAAACACTAAGCAAACTGAAAGAAGCCAATCAAAAAAGCTACCTACTGTATGATTCCATTTATATGAAACATCCAAATGGCAAATGTAGAGTAAAAAGATAGATTAGAAGTCACCTAGCACTGGGAGGTGATAAGAGGAATTAGGGGGTGGGGAGACTATTCAATGAGTACAGGGTTTCTTTTACAGAGGACAAAAATATTTCTAAAAATCATTTAATTATGCTCTTTCGAGGTGTGAATTGCATGGTAAGTGCATTATATCTCAATAGAGATATAAAATTTTTAAATGAGGAGAGAGAAGATACAGAGATCTAGAATCCTGGACCAGGGAAAGACAGTTGAAGCAAAACTGAGACGGCTCAATGGGGATGACAACTTGCTTCTCGACACTCTTCCCCTCAGCGAGTTAGGTCTAAATTCAAGTCATGGGTCAGAATGACAAATCGACTCCAGTAGTTTTCAAGGTGTGCTTCACACCAGCAGCATATTCCTCACCTGGGAATTTGTGAGAAAATCAGATTCTCCTGCCCCACTCTAATCTCCGGAATCAGAACCTCTGAGAGTAGAATCCAGCAATCTATGTTATCATAAGTGCCCCAGGTGATTCCGAAGCACAGCCAAGTTTGAGAATCGCTACTGTCCTCCAAAGATGTAGTAGGGACAGCCACCTGGTAGCTGCTAATTTTAATGCAAGCCAGAGGTGAAGAGAGACAACTCACCTACATTACTTATCATCATTGAGTGATGGCAAGTCACACTATAATAGAAAAACTAAATGAGAACAGAGTCCGACCCAGAGGACAAAGTATTGATATAAACTCTCTTCTTCAGTATGGAATCTATTCATTTGATAATCACCTACACCATATCTATAGTCAGGTTTGGTTTTTATAAAGATAATAAAAAATATATTGCTCTCCTTAAAATTTTGGTCTCTAGGGTCAGCATTTTGAAAAGGCTTACGTGGCTGCTAGTTCTTGCAGTATTGAAGCCACATGACAATGCCTGTACTTAAGTATTTATTTTGCATCACTTAAAACATATCTTGGGCCTCTGGGGCTCAGGCCCTGGTAGGATGGTACTGGCCCTTCACTAAAGGAATGGAGGGTACTGAGTGGTCTGGCTCCAGGGAAAGAATTGAGAACTGAGCCTGGCAATGTACTTCCCTATTTGCTCCCTTCTCTTCTAATTCTCACCATTTCTCATTCTTTCCCAAGTATCCTTCCAGAGCCAGGATTAGGCTGGGGTAAGCATCTAAGGCACACAATTAACAAGACATGAAATGCTCTCTCTGGTCTTTGCACAATCTCCATGGGCGATAGAAGGATTGTGTATGGTCCTCTTGTTCACAAGAGGCACCTGGAGAAGACACCTGCATAGTTTCTGGAAGCCACTCAGCACTGCTGCGCAGGGATTCTGAATTCTCAGGTATCAGAGATGGTCTAGAACCAGGGTGCAAGCTCCAGGTGGGCTTGTCTTCTGAGCCCCTTAAAATTCTTGCAGGAGCAGGCCCAAGTGGGGCCCTCTAGCTTAAATCTTTGAGAATTAAATTGGTTTGGCAGAAATACACATGATGATGAAATGTAAAAAGAGATGTTCCATTTTATGAGTAATTTGGGAAATGGGAATTCAAACAATTTAGCTTAGAAGCGTTTAAGCTGGAGAGGGATGTGGTCAGAATGCTTTTGAAATGAAAGAATCTGTTCCTTAACACAGCATCCAACTTCCTGGGGAAATGATTCAGATTTTAGATTCTTTAAAATACTGAAATGATAAAATTACACCAACCAAAATACTTGTTTTGATCATTTAAAATAGCATAGGAAAATCAGGACACTGAAAACTGGTATTGCCATCTCTAGTAAACAAGGAGGAAATGTCTTTTTCATCTCTGGGTAGCCACAGAGCACAGCAAAGCAGCACCTAGCTCGTCACTTGAATGAACAAAACCAAAATAATAGTTCACACACGTGTGTAGAGAATTTCACATTCAGAGAGGGAACATTAGCTGTACAAATGAAGAATATTTGTGTCCAAGAGGCAGTGTGGAAAGTATGAGGGCTAGATGCTCTCTTAAACATGGTATATTAGCCTGTTTGGGCTGCTGTAACAAAATATCACAGAGTGGGTGGCTTAAGCAGAAGTGTACTTTCTCATAGTTCTAGAAGTCCAGGTTTAAGGTGTCATCAGTAGGTTTGGTTGCTCCTGAGGCCTCTCTTCTTGCCTTGCAGATGGCTGCCTTTTTGCTGTGTCCTTGCATGGCCTCACCTCTGTGTGCACACTTCTGGTGTCTCTTCTTATAAGAGACAGTCCTTTCTGATTAGGGTCCCTACCTTATGAATTCATTCACCCTTAATCAACTCTTTGAAAGGCCCTGTCTCCAAATACAGTCATCTTAGGGATATGGCTTCGTCTATGAATTTGGGGGGGGGGGGGGATTCAATTCTGAATATTCAAGTATTCAAGAATTCAGTCCATAATACATAATGAACTCAAGCCACATCCCCTCTCCTAAAATCTCACTAAAATGATAGTAATTGTACAATAAAAGAAACCCTATCGACCCAAAAGGACAAAATGCACTGGAGAAGTAACAAGAAATGGAAATGGAAAGCAGATGGCAGATCAGAGTGCTAGGCACTTAACAACAGAGAAAGCTGAAACTTCATTATCTACTAAGAGAGACACCCAAGAGAAGCTAATAGATTCAAACCTTAGAGCACCTCAGAGGCTCCTAGGTTGAGAGGCCCACCATAGAAAAGAGGCGCCCCTGAAGGCAGATGGAAAGGTTTTATGAGTAACAGATGTCAGAAACCTAGAGTTTGCCCCCTTAGCCAAAAAACACAGGGGCACCAAGCCCCTGAGAAGTGGGTCCATTTTGAAAACAGGTATGTTAAGTAAAAGTCTACGTGCTGAGTGGTGTGGCCTCCAGCCTCGTTCTCTTGCTCAGAATATGGCAGCCAGACTTGAGATCAGAATATTCCTCTCTGGGAAAACAGATCTGCCCAGGAGAAAAGGCCCATAATTACAGACATTTGAAGCCCTGTAACAAAATAGTCTAATCACCCACTCATAACAAGGAACATCCTATCATCTTTTATAGTGCCTACCTCATAAGCAAGAAGGAACACCCAAGGATTAACAGTTAAAAACAACCGCCAACATAAAACAGAAAGATACAAAGAGAATGAAGCAACTTGGGGAAACAGAGACAATGCGGAGAACAAAAGAACAATTTTATAAAACTTTATAGCAATTAATATTTTTAGGAATAAAAGAAAAATCTTTGAAACACGAACAGGGTACTATAAAAAAATTGGAGAATAAACAGAACATTTAAAAAGTTCTATAAACAAATGGGGGAAAATTGAAGAAATTCCCCCAAATATAGAATAAAAAGATAAAGATGTACAAATTAGGAATAAAATAACAAGAAAATTAGAAAATCATCCATACATCTAATAGGAGTTGAGAAAGCAAAAACAAAGAAAATGGAGAAAAAGACTTTTTCCAGGGAGTCTTGTATATGAAAATTCCCCAAACTAAAATACACAAATTTTCAGACTGCAAGGGCTCTTGAGGATCTAGTACAATAAATAGGAAATGCCCACTTCAGTAACATTAGGGATAAAAAGAAGATATGAAATCCTTTGAGAAAGAAGATCAGATGCAAAGAGACAAGAATCAGAATGGCATTAGATTTTTCAAAACACAAATATAGGCTAAAAGACTACAGAGTCATGCCTTCAAAATCTGAGAACGACTTTCAACCTAAAATTCAATATCTAGACCAATCTTGAGTGAGTGTAAGCATAAAATAAAAACACTTAAGACATTCAGGAGTGCAAAAGTAATGATCTCCCATGTCTCTTTTCTTAAGAGGCTATTGAAGGATATGCGCCACACAAACAAGGAGTGAACCAGAAAGAAGAACGAACCCCTGGAACATAGGTGCTGCAATGGAGTAAGAGGCAAAGGGAAGTCTCATGACCAGAGGTGTGCAACTGACCAAGATAACAATCAATCCAGCTTGGAGCATGAGGATGAAGGGCTTGCAGTGAAATGCATCCGAGGGAGGAAAATGGAATTCATAGATTACTTGTTTTATCACATTAAGAGGAATTTTTTAAGTTGGTCTGAGAGTTTATAAATGAACTTATGATAGGCACATAAGACAATCTGCTTGAAAAAATTTAAAATGCCTCAAAAAATCACGATAAAGAAGTGGCTCAATTGTGAATGAAACTTGTGCAATCATAAAAGTGACAAATGATTTTATCCCAAATTGTTATACAACAATATAAGGGGAAGAGAGAGAGAGAGAGAGATAAAATATAAAATTGTTCTGTAATAGAAAGTAAATAAAAGCATGAGATTAGAGCTTTAAAATATGGAGATTATAGACAAAAGAAATTACTGAAACTCTGAAATCATCATTTCTAGGTGGTATAAATCAGGTACAAGAGAGGGGACTACTCATTTTAAGTTTTGTAGTATAGGATTTTTAAAATATCATGTATTTGTGTTACTTCAATATTTAAAAAGTAAAAGTAAGTAGTTAAGGAAGTTTGAATTACTGGGCTATTCTGGTTAACTAAAAATTATAGTGAATAAGTAGTTGCATTATTAGTCATTGATGAATTACAGCTGTTAAAGAATTATAAGCTATTGGATTTCATTAACCAATGTCACCATTAAGTAAGTAAGTAAGTAAGTAAGTAAGTAAGTAAGTAAGTAAGTAAGTAAATAAATTGGAAAAAAATTGAGAGAGAGAGAGAGAGAGAACTACAAGCGGCTAACACTAAAGCCCTCTGGAGCATGACCTAATCTTTCTTTAGAGTTTCAGAAGGCATCTCCAGGTCTCACTGTCTCAAAGAGTTATCATTATGAACATCACTGGGCTAAGCATACCAAGCTGGACTCTGGATCTGGTTAACACAAAGCTGAAAAACCTAGATAGCTTCACATTTGATTCCAGGGCCACTATCTAAAAGGGGTATGGATAACTTGGATGATTTAGAGAAAAAGAAGACAAAGACTTAAAGTTTTGTCTCTTAAAATGCATTCCCTCAGGCCCTCTCACAGTCCAGGTTCTCTAAAGTAAAATTCCAAGATCAAAAATACTTACTAAATATTGCAGAGTTTATTTTCAGAAACTCACACTGCATGTTGGCATACTAGAGATGTGCTGAGATGTCCTCGAAAAAAAGATGGGTTTATTTGGTCTAATAGAGTATTTCTCAAACATATTTGACCATTTTAGATTTAACATGTATTTAAATCCCATTTGAGGAAGGTACTTTGGGAAATTCCAATTTAAAAGAGTTGGAAATTTGTATCTACAAGGAAATACTAAACTGGAAGTATTTAATTTTAAAGGTGAAAAAAAGCCAAAGAGAGAAGAAAGGGCATTCGAATTTGCAGAGCTGTTTTTATACACATTCAAAACTCTTGTACCACTGGAAGAGAGACCACAAGGAAATGAGACTCAGAAGAGACATAGGTTAGCCCAAAGGAAAAACAACATAAGGTCTCAAGTTGCTACACAGTGAGTAGGCTGCCCTAGAAGAGTGAAAAAACTCCTTTCAAACAAAGTCTTGAAATGTGGCAGCACTAGCTAATTAGCCAAGAACAAATTCTTTTTCCCCATCACAGAATAGGGTTATTGTAGCAGAACTACTTCTTGGCTAATTAGCCCTCTGTGCTACAGTGACTTAGAGATAACATGTTGAAGACAGCAGAAGCGCAATATGAAAGTAGCCTGGAACCCCAAATCACTGCTTGGCAGAAAGCTTCCTGACCACGTGCATGGACATTATATGAACAAGAAATAAACTTCTGTCGTGTTGAGGCACTGATATTTGGGGGTTGTCTATTATAGCAGCTAATAGTACTTACCCTAACTATACAGCAAACACGACTAACAGGTTTTGATAAAGCCGAATGGTGGCGCAAAGATATTTATTATATTCCCTACAGTTTGCTACATGCTTAGAATATTTCCTAATCAATGAGAAACCAGCATGCTCCATACAATTAGGCACTCTAAGGAATCCATTGCAGGACATAATTTGAAAAAAAGAAGCAGCAAATGGGAAGGGGAAAGTATATACAAGGGGCTTCGACTATATTTTAATTCTCTATTCCCTTCAAAACAAGTTGTTCTAAGATGACATAGTCAAACAAAAGAAAGGTGACTTGCTCTATTAAACAGTTAAAAACCATACTCCTTAATGAGTAGCATTTTTTCCCCAAAAAGATAATGCTTCATGAAAGGAACAAAGAATGTGCATGATACCAGTGAGACCCTCGACTTGCTCTGCAAGGACTGGACCTCAAGGCAAGCAGGAGTGATGGCCATGACATCCTCTGCATGAGGAAGTAGCATGTTTATAGTGTTCTTGGAATCTTTTATTGTAAGCTCCAAAAATGAGTAAGTAGGGTAAAAGCTTGTTTCTCCTTCCTTCGGCAAATACTGACATTTCAAATCATGATAGTGGAAAAGTACTGTTTTTGAAACAATGGACTTTTAGGAAATTTTGTGCAATCTGCCTGCATGGTCAAGTATTAACACTAGCTGGGTTACTTTCCTCTTGATTGATTCATCTCATGGCTCAGATACAAGAGTCGCATCCTCACAGGATATTAACATTGGGGTTCTTTAATTAATTGTCACTAAGTCTATTTATGAAGAGCTTTGCCCTAGAATGCCCTGTTTGTTCAAAGCTCAGATCCATGCAATTTTAAAGACAGCCTAACCTCCTGAGATGTGTTTAAGCATCCTCTGCGGCCCAGAAATAGGAATGGCTGTGAGGTAGGGGCTTTCTCATCTCAAAGGGCATCAGTGCCTTCAACTGGACCAAGGTTCCTCTGACCTCACTGCTGGTGCTGCGATGATGTGTAATACATTTTCCTGACATTATTTCACATTTTATATTGATAACACTCAGACACAATGACCAAGGAAGCAAAATTCAAAACTCTTAGAGCTAATGAACTGGCTTGCACCTGGGGCATCAGAAGCATGCTCTTCCATTTAGCTAAGTATGATGGAGGTTCTCTGAGCAATGCCTGGGGCTGTGGGTTGCCAGGAGCACACAGTTAAACAAGTAGGAGAGCTGTGACCTGGATCTGCTAAGAAAGAGGTACTAATTGTATGGCAGGAGTTCATGGGTACATTCTTTCAGCCATGATGGGGGAATTAGAGATGTTTTCATGGAGAAAGTGACATTTGAACTAGACCTTAGAGAAACAATGCACTTATTGTGGAAAGGTCAAGGTTACTGAAAGTCAGTAAAGTGCTTACTGTGGGATTAAACCAGATTTTATGCCTCACTTGTGGTATGCTTTGTAATTTTAATGGAATATTCAGAGCAAACAGAAATATATAACAAACGTTTTTGTAGCCCCTATCCTGCTTTGTCAAATTGTAATATTGTATGGTATTTGCTTTAGGTCTTAATATCACATAGACGCTTCCTAGATAGCTCTGTATTTCATATTCTCTTTCTCTCCAGATGTAACCTACTCATTTTTCTAATTTTGAATTTGTATCCTCTGCTTCTTATTTGCCCCCCACCCCCATGGCAGATGCTGCTAACAGACTACTCATTTTTTCCCATGAACCTCAGAATAGTTCTCCACCCAGGACTGCACTGAGTGAAGCTGCTATGAACGATAAAGCCTTCCAGCTTTGCCTCTAACTCCTATGTCCAGAAGGCTTAGAACCTAAGAGGTGGAAGAAAGAAAGAATTGAGTCTGAGCTACACTTTGGCTTCTCATTTGTCCAAAGCTACCCTGGATGAGGTGGACACTCCAGAAATGGTATATCTTGGAAGACAAAGCCCACCCTAGACCAACAACAGTAAAAAAGTCTGGTTTCCCACCACAGCTCCGCCAGCCCCTAGCAACACGACCATCGGCAGAGACCCCACCTGAGCCCACTTACTTACCTATAAAACAAAGACACCACATGCCTGAGCTGCAGGCCTACCAGAGCTGAGTCTATGTGCCTGTGGTATGCCTCCTTGGCACCCTGAACTTACTTCTATGAGAGCATTTTACAACTGCGTAATAATAATTGACTTACTTGCCTTCCCCACTGAACCATGAACTTAGAGAGAGTAGGGACCATGTGCCTGACATGTCAATACTGGGTGAATTAAACTGATCAAAGATAAATATACTTATGATCTACCATATTTATATACATATACTAATGATCGATAAAGCATAATAACAACTACCAGGTATAATTCTCATTTGGCGACACAAATTAGCATGAATGAAACTGGTAGCCCATACCACCCCATCTGAGCATTGATACTAGACTGTGCACCTGAAAAGTCTTCTGTCATGGTAACCAAGCCTCAGCCTCTGAAGCTAGGTTGTCAAGGGTCAACTCCAGGCACTGCCAGTTACCCGCCATGGCAAATTACTTAGCGTCTTTGTTCTTCAATTTCTCATCTATAAGTTAACCCAAACAAAAACAATCTGTACCAGAACAAGGATTTATGTTTATTTTATTCATGAATCTAACAACATACCTTGAATAGCACAAGGCCCATGGTCGGAAGTCAATCAATAATATAGTTCTATAATGAATGGATCTTAGGACCTATCTTCTAGGGTCATCAGAGATCAAGCAATTTAATGTGTCCAGAAGTGCTCAGCATGGTGCCTGCTACATACTGAGCACAGAATACACTTATATCTCTTTAAAATAATGGTTTGGACTAATAGTTCATGGCTCTGAGGAAATGAATCTTGATCTTGGTCTCTTAACTTCCAAATTTCTCCACATTGAGGGGTGCCATGAGCTTAGTTTTTCCCATAGCGTAATGACTAATGTCAGGCACCAAAGGGCTTCCCTGGTCCTCTTGGCTTTTGTGTGTTGCAGTTGTATTATATGATGAAATACAGACCACAGGCAGTGAGTGGGTGTCTGTCCTTGCACTCCTTTGCCTTCATCCTCATCCCTAGTCTATCAAGGTTCCTGGGCATACAAGTGTCCAGCAAACTGATAATACATACAAAAATCCACAAACTGGTAAAATGTTAACAGCTGTGAGAGATTACATGAGTGGAATTTTCTGGCACTTTGGTCTAAAGTGAGGGGGGCAAATGTCAAGCCATGTTCTAGGGTGAGGAGGAAAATAGACAAAATGCTACTATGTGGGGAATTCTACAAACATATTAGAAACATAAGATGATATTAAGAAAAGGGTAAGTAATTAGCTGTGCGGTTACCCCAGGCTCTTTAGCCTTGCTACCTTTAAGCATCACTTCAGACCACTGCTCTGTTAAATAACATTTGTATTTTTTCATGATTTCAAAAGCTTGTTCCATTTTTCATAATAGTAAAAGTTCATTGTAAAATTCTGGAAAATACCAGAAGAATGATTAAGAAATATGGAAACTACCACCAGAGATATCCACTGTTAGCATTTTGGTAAATCTTCTTTAGTATTTTATAATTTATATGTTACTTTTTTTTTTTTAACAAACTCATGACAATATTACAAAGAACTGCATATAGTATTTTTTCCATCTACACTATGTACATCTTACTATATTATTAAACACTTAAACTTTTTGAATGTATTAGTCTATCGTAAAGTAAGGCATGCACACAAAAAGGACTACAAAACATATATGTATGTTTAAAAACAAGTATAAAGAAAACGGAAAGAATACCCAAGAATATAGTTTTTGTTACTATATAGTATTTAAACACATGGATGTGCCATAATACAGTTTGTCTTGTTAAATATTTGGGACCTATGATCTGTATGCAAATTTGATTATTTCTTTAGTATGAATTTTTGGGAGTTAACCTGCAGAGGCAAATATATTAAAAATTCTAATTTAAACTTTTTATTTTGATATAATTATAGGTTTACATGCAGTCGGAAAAAATAATATGCAGAGACCCTGTGTGCCATTTACTCAGTTTCCTCCAACAACCAGGAACTATTGACGCTAATACGGTCAAGATACAGAACATTTCCATCATCACAGAGACCCCTCAGGTTGCCCTTTCATATGCTCCACCACCTCCAACCTGTCCCCGACCCACCTGTAACTCCTGGCAATTACTAATCTGTTCTCCATTTCTGTAAGTTTGTCATTTCAAAAATATTATATATATGAAATCGAACAGTATGTAGCCTTTTGGGATTGGTTTGATTCACTCAGTATAATTCTGAAATCCATCCTGGTTGTCGTGTGTATCAGTAGTTCATTCCTATTTACTGTTGAGTAGTATTCTATGCACCACAATTCATTGAGTATTTTGTTTTGGTTCTTATATTTTTGTGTTTCTACATTTCCATTTGGTTCTTATTTATATATTTTATTCTTTATTGTTGTTGAGTCTTTGTTTCTAGAGTGTTCGTAATTGCTCATTGGAGTAATTTGATCAGGGCTGCTTTAAAATGTTGTCATACAACAATATCTTAGTTGGTATTGGTGTTGACATATACCGTCTTTCTCATTCAGCATGGGATCTTTCAGATATTTGGCATGATGAGTGACCTTCAATTAACCCGGACATTTTGGATATTACATTATGAGACTCTGAGTTCTGTTTTAGCTGGCTTACCCTGCTCTGGCAGCAGAGGCAGCTGAGGCTCCTTGACCTTGCTGGGTGAGGATGAGAGCTCTGGCTCCTTCCTGACTTCCACTGATACTTCTCTGCTGAGAGAGGCAGGAGAGCCTCACTACCGCTCCCCATGGAATCTCCACCTGCACTACAAGTTGGAGTGGGGTAGCCTTGATACACTTTGTATTAACTATGCCTTTTATTTTCTGATGCTTTGACACCTTGGGGCCTTGCTGACCCTGGAATGATGCCCCCACCCCCATCCCCAGAGCTAGCCAATTCTTAGAGACAACAAATGACTCCCATGGAGGAGTACCTTCCACATACAAACCAACCAGTCCAGAAGTCCAGAGTCCATACCCCTAACCACCTCCTTTATTGGGTTTTGTATTCTGGGACACTATTCTCCTCCCCTAAATACTCTAGGACCAGTATAGATAACTCAGGCCAGGCCCCACAGCCCAGGGCCTGCTGAAATTATTTAAACTAGCCAATTCTAAGCCTGCTTACCTTGCTTTATCCATTCCTTCACATGGAAACCACAATAAAGGCTCTTGCCCATAATTTCTCCTGCTCCTTCTTCCTCCTGATGCACTCTGCTCCTCCTTTGTGTGGTCCCACATGGTGTGCCATGCCTGTTTCTAGGGAACAGTCATTATAAACTTCTCCCTTCACAGCAGTCATTTCCAAGTGTGCATGTTGCACCGCACCTGATTAAAACAAATTCTGGTGTACCCTTAAAAGTCTTGGGCAGGAGTGAAAGTCCTGACTCTCCACTTGGTCTCCTTCTGACATCTCTTCTGACATCCAGTGGGAGAGGAAGGGCCCCCTGTTACCGCCCTGAGGGGATACAGGTCCAGATTTTCTGGCACTGCCCCAATTGGAAGGTTGGGCATCTTGTGAGAGCCTGGTGAGGGTAGATATCTCAGTTCCCACCTGAGTCTTTGCTAATATGGGTGGGATGGTCCACAGTTTTTTTCATGGTGTTTGGCTGAAATAGTTCGACTATTGATTAGAAGTTTTCTGTCTTACTAGGCTGCCTTTTTTCCTGGTCCTTTGGCCAGAGAGAACAGGCCTTTGGGGGCAGGTGTTGTTGGTGGTGGGTAGTTTGGTCTGTTCCTGTTGCAGTTCCAAGTTACTGGCATCTTCAGCCCAAAGTTTGGTATATATGAGGCAATATAGAAACCCAGAGGGCTCCCCACTGTGTTCTTCCTTGGGTCCAGAGGTCCCTGATGGGCTTTCTTCTTGTCTCCACCATTAAGAGTCTTCTTATGTTTGTTTTACATATAATGTTCAGGGTACTTGGCAAGAGTAATAGGAAAAAGTATGTCTACTCCATCTTTCTGGAAGCATAAATCCCCGTTTATTTTCAATGCACAAATAAGACAGCACCTATTCTGAATGCCAGTCCTCAGATTGACCAACTGTGTCCACTGGGGTGTCACAAAAACCAGTCCTCATGGGTTAATCCACAAGGAATTTTAGGGAGAAATGAAGATGTGAAAGGTAAGGAGCCTAGATGGGAAGCACCTGAGAAATGCTTTTATACGGAATAAACCATTTCTGTACAAGTGTCAGTGATTTCAAAAGCTTCAACTGATCTTCCCAAAGAAATATAAAGGAACTTGCTAAATGAAAAATGACTTTAGGAAATATATGATGTTAATGTCCCTCCCTATTTCACCATTTCTCTGGACATGAGCTATGTGCTTGCATTGATTTCTAAAAATGTTTTATGGAAATGTAACAAATACCAACTTGACTAAGTATACAAAGATATTTAGATCCCACATAGGTCAGAACGCCAGGATTCCAAAGCGGAAGGCGACGGACAGGATGTGTATAAAAACAAGCACGTGGCGTCACCTCCAGCGAGACCTTATCACCTCTGTACTTATTCTGGCCCCACGTTACCCATTCTAACAGGCGTCACCACCACTTTTGTTAAGTTTCCATCTGAGAAGTGACAATTTAAACAACTCCCATCATTGCCAACTTAAGCTATGAGTAATGGAAACAAATCTGTTCCACCATTTTCCATCAGAAATTCTTTTCAAGGGCCCTGATAAACACTGTCATTTTTTAAAGCCTTAAATAATTGATCACTTGCTCAAGAGTATACGATCAGCTTTTCAGTTCCCAAGGCCTGCTCTACTTGGGAACCTGCTTTCTCTAAGCTTTCAGCCTGCAGGGCCACCTGGTTGAGACCACACAGAGCTCTATTCTGAAGGCCAAAAGCCAGAAATGTTTAAAGAGGCATAAAGTTCTCAGAAGACTCATTACCTTGACCAAGTATTCAGCATGTTCCTAACCAAAAGAAACAGCCTACAAAATTGTGATCTCCCTTTTTTTCTCTTTTAAAATGAGAAACAAACCCACATAGAATCCAGCTAGGTGTGTCCTGTCCAGGGAAGGCCATGGCTCTGCCGGGTGATGAAATTCTGGTTCTCTGATCGATCATAAGTAGGCTTCTGATAAACTATTATCAACAAATAACTGATGTATGCTTTTACAGAGAATAAGTCTGGCCAAGGATACAGTTTTGTGGATGGACTAAATTTGAGAGCATAAGTAGATCCAGCCTGATAAATAAAGAATACGTATTAATAAAATGGATCTTTTGAAAGTATAGGCTAAATAAACTATTTTAACATTTGTATTTGCTATCTTTCAATCTCTTTAAATTACTTTCGCAAAGCCTCTCTGAATAACAGCATAAATAATCAAATTACAAATTACCCCAAAGCCAAGCCAAGTCTTGGTCACCTTTCTCCATTTCTGGTTACACTTTACACAGACCCCCCAGAGCAGTGCTCACAGTGCTATATGGTAAACTACCAGTCGACAATGGCTGCCTCTCTCCTCTTCCATCTCCTTAAAGACTGAGAAATCTTAAAAGCAGGACTGAGTCATAATTCATCTTTGTACCATGAAGACGCACCATAATGTCTGAATAAAATTCGTGAAATAATGGATGCTTGAATGAATGAGTGATCCAATGAGGAATAAATTAGCAGATTTTGAGTCACATGCTGTTTTTTAGTTAGAAATTCCTGTATATGACAAAGAGGGACATGAACCATGACTAGGTTGGTTTTCTGACAGGGAGGAAGGGCTACAGTGATAGCAAGGCACCATCATTTATCTGCCTTGCTATATGAATGTATGGCATACTTATAAAACGACATCCTTCCTTTTTTTTTTTTTTTTTTAATAAAAATAGGTTAGACCAGCACTATTCGACAGAAATATAATGAGATGCTTAGGAAATATATAATGTTAATATCTTACAAAATTAAAAAATTTCTACTAGCCATTAAAAATATAAAAAGGAACAACAGAAAAAACTATTTTAAACTCTATATATCCAGAATGTCATTTCAATATATAATCAATGTGGGTCCCAGGTCTGGCTGTGATCCAGACTCGCGGCTAGGAATAGGACTCTGGATTTAGAATGTTACATTAATGTAGTAAGGCTCCTGCACCTAACTTATTCAAGTTTATTACGCATGCGTGGCAGAATGCCACTATTGTTCTCTGAGATATATAAAGCCCATGCAGCCCCCTAATGCAGAAGAGCATGTGCCCTCCACAATAAAGTTGGTGCCTGCCATTTCATTCTCATGCCGGCTCCTTGTGTGTTGTTTCGACTGGGAAGCTCAACAAAGAAACTTTCCCTTCTTGATCAGCTCAGCAGTGACAATCAGTGTAAAAAATTATTGAGATATTTCATCTTTGAAATTCAGTGTATGTTTCACAGTTATGGCAAAACTTGATTCAAAGTAGCCACATTTCAAGGACTCAATAGCCACACGGAGCTAATAGCTTCCATATTGGACAGCAAAGGGTTAGAAACATATTTTGCACTCATCTGCAGCAACTGCTTTTCGTTTGGGTTTCTCGTGTCATTTATTTCCTCCCCCAACCCCATGACTCTTAATCATTTATCCTGACGTTATCAGAGTGATTAGAGATGTGCCATTTCTTACAAGTCACCTGAAATTTCTTTGGCAAATGTGTAGGGCACAAATTCTAAACGAAAATAAAAACAGCAGGTTTTAGCCCCATTTTACAGTTGAAGAGCTGAAGTTCAGAGTTTTGAGGTATCTACAATCGCATGGCTAGATAAGTCTCAGGTCATAACCTAAACCTAGTTCCTAGGACATTTCGCTTCCATCTCACCATCTCTTAGAAACCAGAATATTCCACAGCAAGAAAAACAGCTCTTCAGCGTTAAGTAATGAAGAAAAAGAACCTCTTGTTTCAATATACTTACCCGACTCCTACACAAAAGGCCAAATGGCTCTCTGGGGTGAGAATGAGGTTAGGTCTCAAAAGGAAATTATATCCCCAACTTGAAAGAAATATTTGGTTCTCTTCCAAAGGCAGGAGAACCTTTAAAAATAAATCAATTCCTCATTCTGAGGACAACCATGTAGAACACGCATGCTGGATCAAATGTCGTGTCTGAGAAAATGTCACCATCAAAGCCAAGTGCAGCAACTGAACCCCCAAAACAGGATAAAAATCTTATCGGAACTCATACAAAACAGCTGTCTTTCTCTTTGTTTTCACTGAATCTAACCTTATGTACTATTTCTTAAGTAAACATACAAAGCATTTACTCTAAAACTCAGAAAACCAGATTCCTCTTTAAAAATTTTTTTCATTTGGCTCCTCTCTCCCAATGCTTACTTCATATATACCTCACTCTTATTTAGTGAGTTTAGTCATGTGATAGTTTTAAATGTTGAAAAACTTCTCTCAGCTCTTTCTCTCCCATCCATTCCCCCAATGTCTTGCTCTCCCTCATCTCTTTTTTATTCTTCACAATCACCACCACCACCACCATTACCTCAATCTCACTCTCCTAAGAAAAGAAGGAAAATAGGCCCATAAAACGCATTTAGCACTGCTAAGTATCAGAAGGTGAATTTTATTCTTTAGTGTTTAAAATGATTAGTGTTACTAGCGTGATAAATCTGAAATTATTTTGTTTACTGAAGGATGGAGAAGATGAATAAATATGTTAGTATTCTTGGGAACCACAGTCACTGCTGTCGGAGAAAAGAAATAAATATAGATTGAGGAGGGGTGGGAAAAAATGTGGTGTTGGATTTAAATTGGAGACCGATGATTATCATGTCTGTATGGATTTGTGTGTGTGTGTATATGTGCATATGAGTATATATGTATTGTGTATGTGTATATGTACCCATATATATTTGAATATAGGTACCTCATATAAGGGGACTCACATAATACTTGACCATCGTGTCTGGTTTATTTCACTCAGCATATTTTCAAGTGTCATCCATATTGTAGCATGTGTCAGAGTTTTATTCCTTTTAAGGCTGACCGATATTCCATTGTATGTATACGTTGCATTTTGTTTATCCACTCATCTGTTGATGGACATGTTGGTTGTTCTCACCTTTGCCTATTGTGAATAACACTGCTACGAACATGGGTGTACAGCTATCTGTTTGAGTCTCTCCTTCCAATTCTTTTGGGTATATATCCAGAAGTGGAATTATTGACTCATATGATAATTCTATGTTCAATTATTTGAGGCCTAGTGAGTTTTTAAAAAGAGGGGAAAAAAATACTCTCTCTACAGAAAATTACTAGTTAATAAATGTAAAAAGTATGACCATTAAAAATCATCATTTTCCCCATCTATGTAATAGATCTTATTGGTGAGGATCATCAGTGGAGGTTAATGGGAGGAGAACAGGATGTCCAAACAGTGGCAAGTGTCACCCTTCAGAAAGGCATTTTTACAATTGCGAGATCTGGCAGAAACCACGTTATCTAAGTGATCAAAACTTAGCATCAGCAATAGGGGGACAAACTGGCACTAATTTTCCCTTAAAGTGCCCAGTGGGTAGGACACATCACTGCATCGTATTATTTTCCACTAAATTTTATTGAGAAATAATTTACATACCATATACATATCATTTACAACTTAAAGTACACAATTCAATGCTTTTTAAAGAATGTTCACAGAATTGTTTAACCATCACTACAATCATTTTTGGAATATTTTCACCCCACCAAAAGAAACTATATTCCTATTAGCAGTCACTCCCTATTTCTCCCAATTCCTCCAACCCTAGACAACCACCAGTCTCCTTCTCTGGATTTGACAATACTGAAAATATCATTTAAGTGGAATTATACAATTTTTGCCTTTTGTGACTGGCTTCTTTCATTTAGCATGTTTTCATGCATGTTGTAGCATGTGTAAATACTTCATTCCTTTTTATTGCCAAATAATATGCCACATTTTATCTATCCACTCAACTGATGGACATTTGTGTTGTCACCATTTTCTAATCTATTATGAATAATGCTGCTGTGAATATATTTTTTTTAATTTTTAATTAAGTTTATTGGGGTAACATTGGTTAATACAATTATATAATTTTCAGGTGTACATCATAATTTGACATCTGTATATTTTATTGTGTGATTACCACCCAAAGTCCAGTTTCCTTCAGCTACCATATATTTGATCCCTTTTACCCACTTCGACCTCCCCCTAAACCCTATATTTGGCCCCCTTTACCCTGTCTACCTCCCCCTCCTTCCCCACCCCACTAGTAACCGCTAGCCTATAGTCTATGTCCATGAATCTCTGTTTGATTGTCCTGCTTGTTTGTTGCTTTTAGGATTATATCCCACATATAAGTGATATCGTGTAATTTTCAACTTTTTCTGTCTGACTCATTTCGCTCAGCATAATTATCTTGAGGTATATCCATGTTGTCACAAATGGTAGTATTTCATCTCTTCTTATGGTTGAGTAATATTCCATTGTATCTATGTACCACAGCTTCTTTAGCCAATCATCTACCATAGGATATTTGGTTGCTTCCGTGTCCTGGCCACTGTGAATAATGCTGCTATGAACATCAGTGTGCAAATATCTTTTTGGATATGGGTTTTCAAGTCTTTGGGGTAAATACCCAGTAGAGGGACTGCTGGATCGTAGGGTAGATCAATTCTTAGTTTTTAAGGAACCTACATACTGTTTTTCATAGTGGCTGTACCAATTTGCAGTCCCATCAGCAGTGTATGAGGGTTCCTTTTTCTCTGAATCCTCTCTAACATTTGTTATTACTTGTCCTGTTGATTATAGCTATTCTAACAAGTGTGAGATGGTACCTCCTTGTGGTTTTGATTTGCATTTCTCTAATAGCTAATGATATTGAGCATCTTTTCATATAGTTGTTGGCTATTTGTATGTCCTCTAGGGAGAAGTATCTCTTCAGGTCCTCTGCCCATTTTTTGATTGGATCATTTTGTTGTTGTTGTTATTGAGTTATATGAGTTCTTTGTATATTTTGGATATTAGATCCTTGGATATCAGAGCTGTTGCTTGCAAATATTTTTTCCCATTTGGATGGTTGTCTCTTTACCTTGTCAATGATTTCTTTTGCTAAGCAGAAGCTTTTCAGTTTGATGTAGTCCCATTCATTTATTTCAGCTTTTACTTTCCTTGCTTTTGAGATCAAATTCATAAATCCTCTTTAAGCCCAAAGTCCTTGAGTTTAGTTTCTGTGTTTTCTTCTATGCATTTTATTGTTTCAGGTCTTATATTTAGGTCCTTAATCCATTTTGAGTTAATTTTGGTGTGTGGTGATAGGCAACAGTCTAAGTTTCACTCTTTTGCAGGTGGCTTTCCAGTTTTCCCAGCACCATTTATTGAAGAAGCTTTCCTTTCTCCACTGTATGTTTTTGGCTTCTTTGTCAAAGATTATTTGCCCATACAAGTATGAGTTTACTTCTGGACTCTCGATTCTGTTCCACTGGTCTGTGTATCTGTTTTGCTGCCAATACTATGCTTATTGTTGCTTTTAGTATAATTTGAAGTCAGGCAGAGTGATGCCTCCAACCTCGTTCTTTTTTCTCAAGATGGCTTTTGCAATTCAGGGTCTTTTGTGCTTCCATACAAATCTGATGATTTTTTGTTCCATTTCTTTGAAAAATGCAGATGAGATTTTGATGGAGATTGCATTAAATCTGTATACTGCTTTAGGTAATATGCTCATTTTAACTATGTTGAGTCTTCCAATCCAAGAATATGAAATATCTTTCCATTTCTTTGTATCGTCTTCAATTTCTTTTAATAGGGCCTTATAGTTTTCATTATATAGGTCCTTCGCATGTTTCATTAAATTTATTCCTAGGTGTTTTATTCTTTTTGTTGCGATTGCAAAAGGAATTATTTTTTCCACTTCTTTTTTCTGACACTTCATTATTAGAGTATGGGGATGCTATGGATTTTTGAATGTTGATTTTGTATCCAGAGACTTTACTGTATCTGTTTATTGTTTCTAGTAGTGTTCTTGTGGTGTCTTTGGGGTTATCTGTATAGAGAATCATGTCGCAAATAGTGACAGTTTGACTTCTTCATTTCCTATTTGGATGCCTTTTATATCTTTCTCTTGTCTGACTGCACTTGCTAAGACCTCCAATGTTATGTTGAATAACAAGGCGATAGGGACAGCCTTGCCTTGTTCCTGATCTTCGAGGGAAGGTTTTTAGCTTTTCACCATTAAGTATAATGTTGGATGAGGGTTTGTCATAGATGGCTTTTATTACATTAAGATACTTTCCTTCTATACCAATTTTGTGAAGTGTTTTGATCATAAATGGATGCTGTATCTTGTTGAAGGCTTTTTCTGAATCTATTAATGTGATCACATGATTCTTATCTTTTAATTTGTTTATGTGGTATATCACATTAATTGATTTGTGTATGTTGAACCATCTCTGTGCCTCTGGGATGAAGCCTACTTGATTGTGGTATATAATCTTATTAATATGTCACTGTATTTGGTTCGCTAGTATCTTATTTAGGATTTGGGCATCTGTGTTCATGAGAGATATTGGTTTGTAGTTTTCTTTTTTTGTGTTATCTTTACCAGGTTTTGGTATCAGAGTAATATTGGCCTCATTAAATATGTTGAGAAGTATTGCCTCCTCTTTGATTTTTTGGGAGAGTTTGAGGAGAATAGGTATTAAATCTTCTTGAAATGTTTGGCAGAATTTGCTGATGAAGCCATCTGGTCCTGGACTTTTACTATTTGGTAGGTTTTTGATGATTGTTTCAATTCGTGAATATTTATTTATAGGTTTTTTGTGTGGACATATGTTTTCCATTCTCTTGGATGTATCTCTAGAAGAGGAACTGTTGGGTCATATGGACGCTGTTTTAACTCTTTGAGGAGCTGCCCAACTCTCCTCCAAAGAGGCTGCGCTATTTTACACTCTCACATGAAGTATGAGGCTTCTTCTATGTATATTCTTGCCAAAATGATTAAATTTAATGAGAAAACAAAAACATGAATCCTGATTTTGGCGCAATCTAGAAGACAACTGGCCTGGATCCTTCAAAAATTTCAATGTAATTAGAGATAAAATAAAAAGGTGGTGGTGGGGGGTGGATAATTTAAAGGAGAATAAGGATGGCCATTAAATGTAATGATGGTACTTGACTTATTCCTGGATTAAAAAAGAAAATCTATAAAGGCCATATTGGAGGCACATGGAGACATTTGAACTTGCATTTTATACTGTATAATATTACGGTTACAAAGTAAACCTTCCTGAGTGTGCTAATGGTATCACAGGGGAATGCCCTGGTTCTGAGAAGACACTGAAGTATTTAAGGGCAACATCAGGATGCCTGCAGCTGACTTTTACTTACATAAAGTGTGTGTGTGCGTATGTGTGTGTGTACATGTGCCAAAAGCGTGGAAGGGAATGTCTATTACCAACTGGCTGAGTGTATATGATTGTTTACTGTGCTGTTCTTTCTGGACTTTTTCTAGTTGTGAAATTTTTCCTTAAAAAAATTGAGAGTTAAAGTCATTCAAAGAACACAGAAACAAAAAATATCCCCCAACCTATAGAAAGCATGAATTAAAATGGGGGTGAGGAAGAGAGTGACTTTTGACAAGCTGATGTTAAAAAACTCAGAACCTCTCTTTAAGACTCATGTTCAGATCCGTGCTAGATTGACATGAAACAGAACCCTACTG
Organism: Rousettus aegyptiacus; assembly: GCF_014176215.1. Classification (NCBI taxonomy): domain Eukaryota; kingdom Metazoa; phylum Chordata; class Mammalia; order Chiroptera; family Pteropodidae; genus Rousettus; species Rousettus aegyptiacus. The sequence continues at coordinate 39,325,490 of NW_023416306.1, read as the reverse complement.
AGCTTTTTCCAGTCCTTCTAACTTGCCTTGGACACATTATTTAACCTCTTTAGACTTCAGTTATCTACACCACGAAAAGGTCTGGGGTGACCTAGAAGATAACTGAGAGTTCCTTCCAGCTCTGAAATTCTAAGGCTCTATAATCCAACTTTCTGAGTGGGATTCAAGATGAATCTCATTTTTAATATAGTCTCATTGAGGTGACACTTGAGGGCTTTTACTTCACAGGGCTTTAGATGGAATGAGTGCTTTATCTCAATATTAACCAAGAATCCTCACATTTAAATAGAAGAGCCTTAACACGGTGGGAGGACCCTTATGCCAAAGCACACCGCTCTCAGATGGGTCCTGTTGCACATCTGGTTCCCAGTCAGTGGCCTCTGGGCATCTTACCAATGAGCAAGCCTCCATCTATGATCCAAGATACCCTTGGGACATCCAGAGAGAAGAGATGGAATGTTCCCTTTGGCCCTTTCTATATCAGGCTTCCAGGATATAATTAGGAGGCTGCTCTCAGAACACATTTGTAGGGAGTTAGGTTGGAAAGTGTCCCTGGAGAGAAGTGGGTGAGCAGTGAGCAGGCATCTTGTCTGGAGATGTTCTAGGATTTAAGATTATGTGATAAGTGATGAAGCAGTCCAGCTCTTGAAGGGAAGGGGAGATGCTGTTGCAACTAGCCAAAGTTAGGAAGGGGCCAAAGTGCCTCCATATTAGAACTACCCAGGAGATTTCAATCTCAGGCCTCAAGATCCCAGGGCACCAGACATTTTCTCAACTTAAAAAAAAATTATTTTTTTTAAGTCAGAAGGGAATAGAGGTTTATAAAACCTTCCCAAGATGGCCATAATCTTATGAAATTCCAGACTTTATTATTCTCCAGTTCTAAGAAGGGTCTTCCATTCCTCTATAGTTTGGAAATTTAAAGATCACACAATACAGTTCTCTCATTTTACAAAAAAGAAAGCAGTTTCAGAGAGGCCCAGCAACTTGCCCGAGTTATCTAGCTCACTAGCCACAAAGGCACAGTTCCAAAGCCTGCTTCCTTCCCAGAACAGACCTTATTCTTAAACCCCAAGAGTGTCAGTGAAAGTGTTCCTAAGGTTGCATAGAAAACAGAAAATACACCATTCTCCATATGGGTCCCATGCACCAGCTCACTGATAGGCACTGAGAATCAGGGACCATTCCTCACTGAGACAGACAACTTGGAGATGCAATGTGTGTGTGTCTTTGAGGGGAGAAAGGAGAGATCATGTTCACACCTCTCTTTTTTCTCCTCTGTTGTTTCTCCCAACTGAACTAAATCAAACTAATGAGAAGGTCTAAAAGTCTGAATAAATTGGGAGTCAGGTGACTTAAAACTTATAACCACACTTGAGACATAATCCAGGAATATCAGAGTTAAAATGAGTCCTATTTATACCACTATCAGAATATACTCTTCAGGTCTTATTGATCTTTCTCAGGTTCTCTGGCATTGGTTCAAAGGTCATTGTCATGTTTTGTTTGTTTCAATTTGCAAAATGAATTTGAAATCATCTCTGGCTTATTTACTTTTCTCTTCTAGGAAAATAAAATTTTAAAATATTCTCCATGCAACTGTTTCAAATCCACTCAAAGAAAAGCTCTCCAATCTTCAAACTTCATCCAACAGATGCGAAACCCTGATATTTCTGTTATTTTTTAAATTGTATGACTCCTTTGTGTAAATATTGATAGAGATAACACTGACAGTTGTGTGAGCTAGTTGGATACCAGCCAGGGAGAAAGAAATTGTTTGAAAGTGGCCAGGAACAGCTTTTGAGAAAGAGAACCTTTCTTTCAAATAATTTACTGCTTTCACCATCAAACCTTTGAATAAGGACGCAAGATCCATCACTGCATGTACTTTATATCACCCACAGAGAAACGTGAAGCAGAGTGGTTAACAGCTCTGCCTGGGAAGTCAGACCATCCGGGTTCAGCTTTCAGCTTTGCCATGTAACACTTGTGTGATCTTGGGGACATTTTTTAACCCTCAAGAAACCTCAGTTTCTGGATCTCCAAAGAGGAGGAAACTGATAATATCCACACTGAAGAATTGTTGAGGATAGACAATCTCTCTTTGATAAAGCCTGGCACAGATTCACACTTGTTCCAGTCTTCAACCTTAGGGAGCTCAGTATGGGAAGAGATGGCCATGGTAAGTGCTATAACACAGGTTACACTCAACTCTCTCCATGTGGAGGTATGTTAGCTGAGTAACACTCCTGGCCTCTGCCCCTGTCTTTTCTTCTATACTGTTAGAGGTCTGCCCCTTGAGGAGAGGCCTAGGGTCTTCCAGAGCTGATGATGATGTTATAGGTAAGTGTATTTCTCACATTCTAGGTTCAGTATTAGTCAGATTACATGACTTAGTTATAAGCCACATTCTCTGCCCTGAGCTTTAGACTAACATGACATTTTGGTCACCGTATACTTCACTTCTTTGTCTTATTTCTCAATTACTTCAGAAATTAGCTGCTGAAGAGAATATTATTCATTGCATCTCTCTTCTAACTCATAAATAAGCCATTCTTCCAACAGAACTGTTTCCCCACCCCCCTCTGAGATTCCAAAACAGCTACCTGGTGATTCAGCTTAAAAAGGGGTCATTGCCACTGACCTGACTTTCACAGACAGAACACATTTACAGTTTACCAAACACATCCCAAGCACTGACTGAACATGGCCAGTCCCACGCTTCCTACACTGGATTTTGAGCCCTATAACTATTCAAGCTTCTTGATTATCCTGCAACTCAGAAGCAATTTCCAACTGCCAAATGTTTCCTCAAAAAAAGAAAATCATGGTCATGTAGACCCTCTGTCTCTTTTTGCCTGGTATCACAATCCTAAATGTAAGGAGAGGCAAAAATTTATCACATGAAAAAATACCTCAGTCATGCTCTGAGATTGTGGGTATCAACCCAGACAAAGCCCTAAGATAGCTCCGAATTTGTATTATTTTCACGCGAGGTTTTAATTGTTACTTCACTAACCATTATTGAGCCTGAATTGATGCAGAGATAAACAGGACATGATTCCCAGTCTCGAAGAACTCCCAGTCTGAAGTGGGAAAGGTACATAAAGAATTCTAATGTAAATATGGTCAATGCAAGGCATTACAGGCACACTGGAAAGAGTACCTAACCCCAAGGAGGATGGAAACAGGAGGTTGTCAAAGAAAGTCTGCTATGGTATTGGATGCCTTATTCAAGATGAATAAATGAAGTCAGCTGTTTATGAGTGCAAAGGGGATGGGTGGCAGGATATCCCAACAGATGGAGAATATGAGCAAACAGAGAGGCATGGGATATGCTGGAAACCACAATCCAATAGGGAAAGCAGATGAGGCTGGATGGTTTGTGAGAGACAAGTCCAAAAAAGAACACAATGTGGCCCTAAGATCACTTCTGTGGGATCATAAAATAAAAATCAGATTCCTTTGCTCCAAAAATTGGTTCTTCAATGGAAAAGTTTCTGGCAAACTGGCCCATATCCATGTCAAGCACTGGAGCCACAAAGGTGTGTAAAAGTAGAGATGTCCCTGGCCTTCGTGCAGCTTCCATTCTAGCGGAAGCCAAGAAAGTCTTGGTTAGGCAAAGAAAGAAGGGAACAGCAGAGAGAAGAGCATGTGCAAAGTCCTAGGCTTAAAGGAGCATTGTGAATACTGGAGCCGAAAGAGAGGAGGTCACTGTCATTGGAGCTGAATAAGCAGCAGCAGAGTCATGGAGATGCTGCTGACAAGAGCCATGATGCTCGTAAAAACAAAGCCTGTCTGATCTGTATTACCGGGTGCATTTCATTTTGTTTTTAATACCAAAACTACAAAGTAACAACTTGAGTTTTCTGATGTTGTCCACCTGAAAACAGTTTTTGATTTTTTTTTTTTTTTTTTGGTTTTCATTTTTGTTTTTGGTATCACCTTTGAAAGCTGGAAGAAACAGACATGAATATAGCATTGCCTTTGAGGAGCTCCAAGGAAGCTGAGAGAGACAGTCATGTAACAGCTTCACACCACAAGGAGAGATGAAGACTAACATGCTCGCAGCACATGCCCTGGGGTCATAGTGGAGGGAATCACTAAGGTCTTAGGGGCCACTGGGAAACCTGCACTCAGAGGAATGTTCTTTCAGGGAAACAGGCCATTGTATTCTTGAAGCCCTAGGATCTAGACTAATTGTCAATTTATCCTCTCTTGAGCCCAACTTTTCACTTAGAAAGAACTTTGAGCTTGTGCCATTCATTTAATTCATAAAACAAGTATGTGTCAAGTACCTCCTACTGCCACGGGCTGGATCTTCACCATTTTCCAGGTCGAAATGACCATTAGGCTCTATCAGCCATTCATGTTAACATATAGCGGCAAAAATATCATCAACCTGGAAGCAGAGAAGCAAAACTATCATAAGTAGGTTTTCATAACCAAATTAAGGGAGGACTTGACCTTGCATCAGAGTTAGGAAGGACGTCAAGTCAAACCTTTGCTAACAGTAAAAAGGGTCATCTCTGGGAAAATAGAAAAAATAAAAACAAACCACTCTAACCACAGTAACGACAACTTGTGCCCTGTAGATAAGAAAGTGGAGAGTGTGATTCAAACAGGCAAGCTCTTGTTTGTCTTAACACAAAGCCCATTGTCTGGGTACACTCAGGCGTGGGGACAGCCAGAGTGAGCCAACTACCTGGTCCAGCCTGGACCTTCCTTCCTGAGTGAAGGAATAAAGAAATCACCAGAAATAGCTTCATTTGTTAGAAAAAATTCTCCAATCCTTTAACCTCATCATTAAAAAAAAAAAAAAAAATGTTAAATCAAGCAACTTGAAAGGTATTACATGGATTCTGCCTCATCTTTTTGTCATTCTGACCCAAGATCTCCATGAGGGATGTTCTTGTCCACAGATGCCTCTTCTTGTGGTGACATGTAAGAGCGCCAGGAGATGCAGGTGCCAACATCTGCAGGAAGGAGGCACACTCATTCATCCATCCATCCATTCATTCATTCATCATTCATTCAAAAACAGGTATTAAAAACCTAAAAAATGCTCTTATCCTCAGGAAGGGAATGAAGATGCATCCCCAAACCATATGCATTCTGGAACATGGATTTTCTCATTGCAAGTCTGGTATATGTGTCTTTCTGGTTCTTATTCTGGTATTTTTTTTACTGTGTCTGAAAAGAACTATTGGATTATATGAAATAAAATAGCCTATACTGATAGATATAACATTGTAATTGATGTACTGCCTTTATTAATTGGGAAGTTAGTAAAAAAATAATAATTTTTTAAATTTTGGTGGAAAAAGTAACTTGTTCAGGACACAGCAGAATATGATTTTTTTGTTTTTGTTTTTGAATGTACATTATCCATATGTTTAAATATTGTAATATCACCAGAGGCCAACATAGCCTTCATTTGAGGAAGAAAATAAAAAATATTGAAAGCTTTGATAATTTGCCCAAGTCTGTTAAAACCATAAATGACAGGCAAGGCAGGAATTCAATATTATATCGCCTATAGTCTATTTTATCTAGTACACAAAGAGAGAGAGCACGCCAACTCGACTTTGGAAAGAAAAACTTTCTTGTTTGGGGTAAGTACTAACATTGTTAGGACTCTAACAATCAAGTGATCCAAATCATGATGATTATGATGATGATGGTGATAAAACCCCAAAGCGAAACCTCCACACAACTCAATAAGGAAGACATTCCACGTGAACACAAAGTAGAGATACAACAGGAGGGGGCAGGAGTTCCGGGCATTGGGGAGAATTGGTGGCTACTGGTCAGTCATACTGGTCTCCATTGCATGCCATCCTTCAACCACTTCCACTGCTCTCAGGATAAAAGTAAGGTAAGAACTTAGAGGCACCTAAAATACAAGCAACCATTCCTATCAACCTCGATCTTTTTGTAACTAACTCCACCTTAACTGTTTAAATGTTTAAAAGACTAGATATGTCTTTGAAAGAGAATCTAGAAAAACTTTCTAGATCTTGCTACTCCTAATAAATTATACAATCATACACAAAAGCAAACAATTACTTAACCAGATCCTGTAAATGGTCAACTTAAACAAATCTTTACTTCTAACTACAAAAAGAAAGTGCCAAGATATTTTAAAGTTTGAATTTACAAAATGCAAAGCAATAGTAACAATGTGAAAGTGACTTTACCTTACTTTAGACCATTCTTAATTAAACCTGACAAGAGTTTTATGTATCACAAATCAAGATGAAGTACACGAGATATAATCTCTCAAAGTTCTCTGAAAACATTTGAGCTTCCAAAATCAAGTGTCAATTAAAAAACAAAAACAAACAAGCAAAAAGCTCTTCTGGTTTCTAATGAATGTGGCTTTTATTTTAAAGGGAAATTTACTGGTAAACATACCCACCCACCAGCAGGTGGACGTGCACACATACAGACAGACACACACGCACACACATACACACAACCTTTTAACACACAACCTTTGTTTCTGCTAGATTAGTTACTGTATCCCATTTGAGACTCCCACTCCCTTTAAAAAAAAGCTTTTAATACACAGAGGATGTTTCCTAATAAGTTTTTCCTGGGATAATATTGTAGAGCTTATTACCAAATAAGTGAGAAAATCTACCTCTAAATTCAATAGTACTTGATGAACATGTGATTGATTCCCTTGGCAGGACTCCAAAACAAAGCCTGAGAGGGAGGGGTAATTTACTTCTTGACATAAATTTATGGCATTCATTCACCTCTGAAGTCACTGGGTGTTCAGTAAAAGCAGGTCTGAGGGGACAGTAGTAATGACACATCTGTTACCTCTCTACCAGCAGAAAATAAGAGTACAGCTTTGCCATGAGGAGAAGGCAAATAGTGAAGAACTTTAGCTCTAACAAAAATGTAACTAGCATCGCTGATGATTTAACTTTTATGAAGGAGTATTGATTTGTGAGGGTGTTTTATATGGTTCCCTTTAAAGATAGCAACAAAATTAGATATAATTGAAGACTCAAGGTAAATATTTCACATATGTCAGATAGATGGACAGATGTCTATGTAGACTGACAGACACACTAGTTTATGGATTGTTTGTAACTTCTGTGAGATCTCACCTGATTTTTGAAAGCATTTCTTTGGATGTGGTAGGTTCACACCTAGCCTTGAGGTAGAAGAAGAAATTAATATTTCAATGATCAAATTAATCTAATGAATCATCGGTCCTAAAACTCATCTCTCATTCCAGGCTTAAAGGGGGTGGGTGATCAGATTTACTTGTGACAGTGATTAAGGAGAAAACCAGTTCTTTCTCCATCCTATTCTTTTCCATTGTCCAAACTCTTCCATTTCCAGCTCTGATTATAGCAACTTCACACTGACATCACATCAATTAATCAGATAACTATTGTCATAAACAGAAAAACTCCACCCTAGGATTTTAGTGGAGAATTCGTTGTTGTCGTTGTTGTTGTTGTTGTGCCACTAGCTAGAACTCCCAGTTCTTAGGAGAAAAATGTACCATGTGATTTTTAATTACCAATAAGGCATGGGAATAAAGAGCTAAGTTTAACATCTGCCAGAGAACCAGCAACCCTGGGCTACAGCCAAATTCTGAACATGGGCCTCCCCGTTCCCAGAGGCTCATGCAGAATCTGACTTTTCAAATTGGATGAGAAAGTAGGACTGAAAAATATATTTAAACAGATGTTTTAAAAATGAGAAAATAAGAGGGTCTTAAAATACTTCAAGCTCTGAGAAACTCTTCTATAAAAAGTGACATAAATTGACCATTTTCACTTAACAGGGCCTGATTTCCTCATATGAATCTTTAACAGACTCTTCTGTAACTTCAGCCTCTTGCTTTCTGAGAACGAAAAGTTAAGCTGGAAGAGTTGTATATACAGAGATATGAGACATTATCAAAGTTCTTTTGGTGTTAAAGCATGTCATCACCTGTGATCCTCCCCCATAAATTCCAGACTTCGTTGCTTAAATGTAGTTGTATATTTGATGCTTAAGTTCAATACCTGGTAAATTATCATCCAATAAATAAAAATACCTATTAACAATGAGTTAAAAATATACAATTACTTAATTGCCTAATGTGTCATGTTTCTAATTACTCAGAAAACAAAACTGTAAGCTATTTCTATTATAAACAAAAATCTACACCTTGGGTATGTTATCAACATAACCTATATCCCTGATTCTTTATTGATTAAAAAAATTTATAATTTCCACGCAGGGACAAGAGAACAAGGAGGGCAAGAAGGTGCCACTAATGTGATCTCTGAAAGGTGAGATGCAGCCTTTTCCTCTTCCCTGACCCCACCCATCCCTGGAAGCTCTGGGCATGATGCTGTGTTGGGCCCCTGTGAGACTCAATGGAAATAAACACAGAATTTGACCTGAATTCAAAAATGTCCCCTGGCGATGCTATCAAGGCTATTGTCACCTATCCAAGGCAGCCAGCATGGCTGAACAAAACAAACATCCTCAATTTACCTTCGGGTGGAAACTAATTAGGTCATTCCATAGAAAAGATTACCAGAAGTCTCCCTCGCACTATGGAAAGATTGATAGGCAAATCAAATCCAAACTGAACACCTCCAAACAACATTAAGGTACATATATCAGTGGTTCTCAACCTTGGCTGCCTAATCAGAATCACCTGGGAAGCTTCCATGCGTCAATCCAAAAGCTCAGGCTGCATTCCAAGAATACTTAGCTCCTGCTTTCAAGGTTGGTACCCTGGGCAGCAACAGAAAATACCAATGTGCAGACAGGACTGCAAACCGACCACTGCTTTGGAAGCACTGTTGCCTGATAAACTCGGCAGCCCAAAGGACTGAAATGCAAGACACTGCAGGGACCTGATGATAAAAGTATGTTTACCCAAATGTACAACCTGCAAAATTTCAAAGAAAATAAGCAGAAGCCTCGTGAGGCAATTCAACCCCCCCAATTCAGCCTTTCAAAAACTGTGGTTGGCCAGATGGCTCACGCACACCATCTCAGCTGAGACTTGGAATTCAGCAAAATCTAATGGACGAGTAAGATGCTCTTTGAAGCGCGTTTCAAGACTTCGCACTTCTAGAAACACTGACTTAAATTAGGTACTTGGAGTGAAATGGCTGGCAAAATATTCCTCTAATTGTTTAATTATTCATTCTCCTTTTAAAAATGTTTTTGTTTTTGGGATGAGCCCTTGCAATCAAATTTGTGTAGGTTACATGCAAATATGATATGACCCTAGTGTAGCTAAAAGCTCCTAAAAGCAGGGGGGTCAGGAAAGAAGCTGGGGTGTACTGCCAAGAGGGCCTATAGACCTAATTCATTTTTCTAGGGATCGCTGAACATAGAACTAGAAGGCTTTTGAGAAGTCAGGCAGGCTGTCCTTTGCCAATGAGAAATTCTGTATCTAAATCATCCGAGCAGAGACTGCAGAATCTTTAATGGGATCAGAAAGATTTCCTTTACCGCAGGACAGGCCTAGAATGAAAATTTTCCAAGTTGGAGGCACTACAAACAACAAAAAAATGAAGTTCTTTGGGCTTTGGTGAAATCATCACTAGTAAACATGAGTTATAAGCTAACTCAAATTTAGGAGGTCTGCCACCGAGCAAATGCCTTTGTAATATTGGTTCAAGAAGTCATAAAGTCTAATCTGTGCCCATACAACACTCTTGAGAGACTTTCATATAAATTAAGACCTATCAACAGAGTGAACAAATACTTATTAGTCATTTGTTTAAAAATAAAAGCAGGCAAGGTAGCAGAAAAGATTCTTCAAGGCTATATCTTAATTGAAAGAACATTTTGGTTAAAAATCAAATGCTGAACTAAATTTCTGATAAACTTCCTTTCATAAGCAGCCTGTCAAGTAATAGGCAAAGATATTCAACAACCTAGCAGAACAATAATCTCACTAACACTGAAAATTTAAAAACCTCTAAAATTACTTTTCATTTCCTTCTAGATACATTTAAGAAAGTGTTTCCAGCTCTGAAAAAAAATCAGATAAACTCTCAGCAATAAGAATTAAGGGAGGGAGTACACAATACCACTGTGAAAATAAAAGCTAGTGAAGGTTGTTCATCCCTGTCTTAAATAATCAATTGTTTTAAGCAATGCAATACTTCGTAAAGAAGATAATATATATTATGCTTCTTAAACTAATTACTTAATACTACTGGAACACTAACTGATTTATCATTTTATGGCCTAAGTGAGCATGGTACTTTGTTACAGTTTCATGTTTAGAATCAGGACTAGCCCACAGAGAAAAAAAACAAGAAGGAATGGATGAAAAAAAACTAAACAAGTAAGAGAAGAAACAATGAGTCCATTTTTGGTTTCTGAACTTGCCCCAGTATTAATCTTATGTTTCTTGAGTGCCATTTAATTTGTAAAGCACTTTGTTTTGCTCATGTTGGCTTATGAAGTAGACAGAGCATTTGTGGTCTACATTTAACGAATAGGGAAATGCAAGACCAGAGAGGTTGTATGGCTTCTCCTAGGACTAGGGTGGGCAACTAAATCCACTTGTGGCCTCTTTTCATATGGCCCATGAGTTAAGAATGGCATTTACATTTTGCAAATAGAGTTTACCGCTAGCCCCGCACATTCGCACATTCATTAATGCATTGCCTACGGCTGCTGTTTGCATTGCAAAAGCAGAGCTAAGGAGTTGCCACAGAGACCAGATAGCCCTCAGAGCCAAAAATATTTTCTCTGTGGTCCTTTACAGGATAAGTGTGCTGACTCCTGCCTGAGACCCACAGGGGAGCCATGAGCAAAGCCCAGATTTTTGGGAACCAATCCAGTGTTCTTTCCACTCAATCCTTTGCCTCTCCTTAAGCTATTTCAGCATGTTTTCCTTCCCAGGCACATATCTGAGGGATAAGAGGGAGTTTATGAAGCATGAAAGTAGGTACTTGAAGTAGAAAGAAAGAAGGCCTTGAGAATGAAGCCAGATACCTCGAATGAGAGGAGAGAGGAGGTGCAGTCGAATTGTTCCATAGTTTCATAGGTCTGTGGAAGGAGAGGGAATTCTGCCTCCAGATGGACCATATCCAGTCTCGCCTATATTAGATGATTTAAATAATGAGACTTGGGGCCTTCTGACTTCATATTTGGATTAGATTTGAGACATAGAGTTGACGGTGGAATGGGTTAAGACTTTGGGGAATATTAGAATGGGATGAATGTATTTTGCTTGTAGGATGGACATGAATGGAGGGGACAGAGAGAAGACTTACAGGGTTGAATAGTGTCCCCCTGAAATTCATGCAAACTGCAACCTCAGAAAGTAACTTTATTTGGAAATAGGATCTTTGCAGATGTAATCAAGTTATGATAAAGTCGTCCTGGATTAGGGTGGGCCCTAATCCAATGACTGGTGTCCTTATAAGAGGAAAATTTAGACACATGTGAATGCAGAGACACACCGGGTGAGGGGAGGGGTGGAGGAGAACCGGATAAGATGACAGAGGAAGGGAATGAAAAGCACATCGCAGATTGCCAGCCACCACCAGAAGTCAGGAGAGAAGCATGGAACGGTCTCCCTCAGAGACTCCAGTTGGAACCACTCAACCTTGATTTTGGACTCTGGCCTTCAGAATTGTGAAAGAATAAATTTCTCTTTGAAGACCCCAGTTTGAGGTACTTCGTTACAGCAGCTGTGAGAAACCAACACAGATGAGCGGACAATGGAAGTGGCCTTATGAAAAAGAATTAAGATCAAGAGAAAAGAAAAAAGTAGTGGAATGTCAAACCCCATAAAGCCTTTTTGTTTAAAATATAAATTCAGAGTACCTCTAGAAGACCTTGAGGAAAAACAAACAAAACAAAAACCCAGAGACCTTGATTACTAAATCTGATTGGGTTTTACAAACATGTTGCCAAGGTAAGCAGGGCTGACTTATACTTAAGCATTTTCTACCCAGTAGGTCTGTTTACAAATCCATTTCTAAATTATAAGCTTTCCCCAGTCACCCCACTATAACTGAGAAACAAAATGCATTTTGCGACAGAGAAAAACAGATTAACTGAACTGCAAGACATACCTCTTCTCCTAATCCTAAATTTCCACAGAGGCCCTAATTTTTAAAATGCTTCATACAAGGTGATTAAAAAAGAACTGCACGTGCTCAGAAAGATGTAATGCATGTACTCAAAACCGATGTGTAAAGGAATCATCAGTCACCTCTAGAATCTCCCAACGGCTCAGTATGCACCTCTGACATTACTTTGCACCAGATATATTAAAGGCTAACCCACCTCAACACACACACACATTTTTCAGAATAACACTGTTGAAGCTTAAAGCTGTAGGCAAGATACATTCTTTTCTTCAAGACTGCAAGGAAATGGTAGCAAAGACATGATTTGCAGACACAGTGTAAAAATAAGTCTAAAATATGGTGCATGCTGTTTTTCTATGTAATCCAGTCACTGAATAAAAATTTAGATTGCTTCAAAAATTTCTGCTTATATTTATATAAAATATACATGAATACAAGTGCCACAAGTTCACAATAAAGTTACCCTTGGGGTCTACACTAAAGCCCGTGCAATTCTAGCATTTTAGTAGCCAAATTTCTTTTTAATAGATCCATGAGGGACTCATCTTAGAATTTTTCTCTTCATCATCACGTCATGTTATAAATTGGTATTATTTTAAATAAACTCTATTTCTAATCTATATTCTTAATGAACTCACACATAGTTTTTCTGACAGATTTGCATTCCAGTATACCATATAAAATTTTATTGCTTCCTCCTCCCACCTTCCTGCCTCATTATTTTCCTATAATCTTAAACAGATTTGTATTTTAAATAACCCATGGTGATAGGAAAGCCAAAGCCAGCTTGATATCATTACTTTTTCAGAGTCCATTGCTAGTTGGGATATAAGCACCTCTCTCACAAGCTATTACTTAATTCCCAAGAAGGGCCAGCTCTCAAAATAAACAAAAGCCAGTGCTTCCTCTGAGAAGGCTGCAGGGCATGTGTGAAAATATTCCCTAAGGCTGGGAGTTCTTGAAAAGCTGGCCATTGTAAACCCAAGGCCTCTATTGCTCCAATGAAAAATTAACTGATATCTTAGCTGAAAGAAAAAATGTAGTATAAGTGATAGAGATTTATGTGATGGAATTAAAATATCTTCCTTTTCTTGGTGCCTGAAATAAGCAGCAACCTGAATGATGGCCCACACTTCCGAACCCCGGCACATGGGGCAGCCCCCCACCAACGCTGTGACACAACTGCAGAAGACTGCAGGACAGACTACATTCCTCACACTGCTGTAGGGTTTTAGCTCAAGAGCTTCTTTTGGCCTCTAACCAAAGCACTCAGTAAATCTTTTTGTTCAAAGTCATCTGCTAACCAGAGTAGGAAAGCATGCAATCACAAATAGGGCCAACGCCCCTGAAACACTTTACCTTATTCTGTTCACACACATACTGTATCCTCAGGGTGTCCATGGCTCTGATCATGGCTTGCATGGCAGTGAATATGTTTTGGTAAACCAGCTTTGTGAACCCCTTTCTGTCTTCATCGCTGTAACCAGACCCATGGATAATTCTCATTTGCTTGATAAAGGTGCTCTTGCCACTTTCACCAGTGCCTAATAAGACAAAACAAGAGAAAAACGCAGTCAGCTGTCTTCAAAAGGAACACAGTAAGAAAGGACCACCTGGCAGTGTTGGTCCATGTCACGATTAACAGGCTGATGGGGTGGGATTGGAAAAGGCCTGCTGAATGCTGATACAGGGTAGAACCATCCTGAACCCTGGGCAGAGGGGTTTTTACCCTGGACCCTGTGCTTCAGAAGCCCTAAAATATCCCTTTCCCTCTCTCTCCTCCTCACTACACAATATTTATTAAGGACACATGAGTGTCTGAGTGACCTGGAGTAATCCTAAGCATCGGCTCTTGTGACTAACATTGTTTAGGCCACAGGGAACTGCTCCCCTACATCCCTTGCCCTGAATCCTCAAAAGGATTGGCAACTGTGTCTGAAAACGCCAGACGTTTGAGGATTTTGCCACCGCTAATACAGCAATGGCAGTGATGGGGGCTGCTTCAAAGTGCAGAGCGGATGTGAGCAGCTAGAACACTTGGATATGAGAAAAGGCTAATAAACTTGTTAATTCCTTCCTTTCAGATACATGATACAGTTGATCCTTGAACATTGAAGCACTATCCCCAGTTGTGCCAAGTGTCTATATTCTTGCTTCTCCTCATATTCCAATTTGTGGTTCAGGAGGTCCTGTAACACCTGCACATGGCAGCCAAGGAACAGCTTAGAGAATCGAACCATTTTTGTTGCTCTTAAATCTGTCTAAATGTTGGGCCTTAATGTGTAAAATTTGATGCCAGGGCTTTACAATAGTATTAGATTGAGATATTGCTTGAAAAGATAGTAAAAGTTGCCGTGTTAGTGACAGAGATTTATATGATGGAATTAAAATTTTCTAATGTTTTCTTTGATTAAATAATTTATTGTATGAGAGCCTTTTACCACGTTTGGAACATGGCATGCTACATACATGGTTTCTTTCGATCTAAGTACTGCTTTAAAGGTTTTGTTAACAATTCAAGTTGGCATGCCCTCTGGAGGGCAAAGTTTCTTTACATTGAAATGATCGAGAAGCTATCTCAAACTAAAATGACTCAAGTTGTACACTTCAAATATGTGAATTGTATGGTATGCAAATTATATTTTAGTAAAGCTGCTGCAAAATAAGAAAAGTTGTCTAATGATATTTGTCAAAAGAACACAAATTATATGAAAACCTTAATTAAAACATTATTAGTGACTTTTCTATAAAGAAAAAATTATAGAAAAAATTATAAAACATTATTAGTGACTTTTCTATTAAAAAAAATTATAAAATCTTTATTTTATCACTCACACACATCTTGTTGACCCAACGGAATATCCAGACAGTGCATTTATAGTTAAATTCAATCATTTTTGTTATTTTGCTGACTCTTATTCATAAAAAACCATAGTTATACATATCTTTTTAGACATTTTAGTACAGGAACATGTTTTCAGAGTAGGAGAATAGAACATACTGATAATAGTTTGTTAGCTTAATTATAACCTGTAACTGTTAAGACTTATGGGATATGAGTGTCCATTTGTATCCAAATTGGGGCCCTGAGAAACACTTAGTGCAAGGGTCCCCAACCCTGGGGCTGCTGACTAGTACCAGTCCGTGGCCTGTTAGGAACCAGGCCGCACAGCAGCAAGTGAGCGGCAGGCCAGCTAGCAAAGCTTCATCTGTGTTTGCAGCCTCTCCCCAGCACTAACATCACCACCTCAGCTCCACCTCAGATCATCAGGCATTAGATTCTTGTAGGAGCACCAGTCCCCCCTGGTGACAAAAAGGTTGAGGACCGCTGACCTGGCAGATTTGTTCAATTTTTCCCATGTGGAAAATTAAGACAACTCTTAGTAGTTGATAATATTTTTTCTCAAAAAAAAAAAAAAAATCAATCTTTTCAAAACACAAACCTGCTTTTCTGTCCATCTTTCCATCCTCAGCTCAAAATCCTCAATGACTTCCCTCTCTGCTCAGAAAGACAGATAAAACTTAATATGGCCAACAAGGCTGTATGGTCCGGCTGCTCCATCTTCACCAGCCACTTCACAACACACTTTCTTCCACCTTCTGCACTCCAACCACGCTGTTTTTTCAAACTCTCCCTTCTTGCAGCCTTGACACACTCTTTGCACATTCCTAAAATGGTTTGCCTTCGTCCTGCTCACCTTTGTCCTTGGCCTGGCCTCCCTGACAAGGTCAAGTCCTTGTAGTCTAGGTTTTCATGGTACCATGAGCTACTCTTTGTAATATACGTGCCTGTACTTTTGCCCATTAATGTCATTCTCCATTTAACACGTGTCTCCCCCACCAGCCTATAAGTTCCATAAGGATAGATGGGGGCCATGCTTGTTTTTATTCATACTGTCTCTCCTTGTGCCAAGTATGGTGCCTGACACTTGACACATGCTTAATGAGCTAAAAAAAAAAAAAAAAAAAAAAGGTGGTAAAATACACATAACAAAATTTAAGTGTATAGTTCAGTAGTATTAAGTACATTCACATTGTTGTGCAATCAATCTCCAGAATTCTATACCCTGCAGAACTGAAACCCTATACCCATTAAACAACCCCCTACTCTTCTCTCCCCCTGGCCTCTGATATCCACCGTTCAACTCTGTCTCTATGAATTTGACTAGGTAACCCATACAAGTGGAATTATACAGTATCTGTCCTTTTGTGACTGGCTTACTTCACTTAATAATATTCCAGTATTTTCTGAATACATGACAGTGATAAAGAATTCACTCAGTCTCAACTATTACACTGCCAACAATGTAGAAAAAGAATAAAGTGAGGCATCCTCTCTCAACTACCCAGAGTGCTCTGTGGGTAGCAATGACTGCACCCACAGCAGGAACAGCCACAAGAAGTGGCCAAGCAGGAGCCTTATCGTGATTCTCTGTGACCCTTTCCCGGTTGCTCCTCCAGTCCCCCAAACAGCAAATAATAGATTAGTCACTACATACTAGGTACTCTATACAAATTATCTCCTTTAATCCTCACAATATGTACTGTTATCATCATCTTTATTTTACAGACAAGAAACCTGGGACTCAGACTGATTAAGTAACTTCTACAAGGTCACACAGCTAGCAAGAAAAAGAACGGGGTTTTCCTCAATCGGACTCTAATGACAGACGATATTGTCAGAGAAGAAGATGGGGTCATGACCAAAAGGACTTAGTTATGCTGGTCTAATGAGGACAAATCTGAAGTTCACAGCCACACACTGAACCCTAAGCCCTGGCAGACCCACCATCTTGTAAGCATGCACTGCTGTGGCATGAGGAAGAACCTTCAGACAGGCGAGTGTCCTCACAAGCAGTCTCACTATCACTTCCTTCCACCTTTAAAGGCAAACAAGGTGGCTGCTGTCTTCCCATGTCAGAGATGAGGAACCTGGCTGTGCGTCAGCAAACAAAGTGGGTACGAATGCAGAGCTAGGGCTACAAGCCAGGCCATCAATGCATCCTCAGCCATCAAGGTTCACCACAAACATCACTTCCATTGAAGAAATCTCTTCTCCTCCTCCCCCACAGCTAGGCTTGCCCCTTCGAACTCTCAAAGTGTCTGTGGATACCCTAGTGGAGCACATCCCCCAACTGCTTGTTTGCAAATAAGTCTCTCGCTACACTTAGTTCAGTATGAGTAAGGCTTGGAATCCACTCATTTGGGCACCACAAACACTGTGCCTGCTACATAGTCAGCTCTCGAAGCATGGCTAAATGAAGGAGTGAATGGAACGAATGTGAGAAGTCACAGTTTCTCTCCATAGGTCTTATTTCATGGACAACGACAGAAAATGACATGTGAATTGTCTAAGATGATTGTGATGAGAACAGGTGACCTAGAAGCCACCATTTCAATGATGACTCTTGGCTGCCTAAATCCCATATGATAACATGAGGACCTATGGGATGACTAGTCTGCCAGGGCTTAGCCCGAAGTCCCAGATCAGATTAGATCTCTGTTCCTGTAGAATCCTGGGGTTCCTGTATCTCCTCCCATCTATGATACTGCCACACTTCCTGCTATTTCGCCCCAGCAGGGTTGACCTCTGGTCCAGTGCTACCTTACCCCAAACCAACATTAACACTTCTTCATTGGACACGCCACAAAGCCACTGTGAATGGAAGGATTAGGTACCTATCTCAAGACAAACTGTAATTTGGGCCCTGAAGAGAAAAAAATCACTCAAGACTCAGCACAAAGTTTTACATGACAATAGAGAATCTTTTTAAAGGCCATTCACTTACAAGAAGTTAAAGCCAACCCACCACCAGCCTCAAACACTGACATTTCTGAAAAGTCACTGATTTTTGCTTTCAGACATGGAGCATTTCAAAAAGAAAATATTTAAAATGATTTTAAAAATTAATAAGAAAGGGTACATATATTCAATCAATACCTATATTTTAAAATAGCCTTCAGTTCTATACTGTGGTTAGTTGAAGAATGAAAAACCAAATATGGAGGAACAGATTAAAAGCAAAGAAGAGAGCTTGAAAGATGCACACCACTCACTGGGGGCCGAGGTCAGGAGAGCAGGGACTCAGCGTGAGGGGTCCTCTTGCTCTCATTTAAGCCTTGACACAACACAGCTAAGGATGAGGAGCCGAGTTTCCTCATCGATTCTAAATGAAAACTCAACACTTGGATATTGAGTATAACCATTTATTCTGCTCAAGTAAAAAGAAAAATCTAAAGGATATGTCTTTTTGAATGAAAATTATTGCTGATTGGAGGATTAGGCGACTTTAGTTTTTACATTCCACCTAATTATGTATTAAGATGTGTGGTTTGGGTTAGTAGCATGGGTCCACTCTGCTGTTTTTTATCTCTTTGAGAGAACTTTCTCACCTGATCCCCCACAAAATCAACATGCTGCTATGGGCTCCTTCATGGACTCAACTACTGCAGAGAGCAAGGACAATCTGGGAGCTGCTTTTGGTGGGAAGATGAACTTTATTGTCAGGTTACTAAGGGATTCGGTAGGAAGCCATGAGGAAGAGTGGGGGGGGGTGGGGGGGGACCAGAAGGATTTTCACTCCTGGACCCCATGCTGTTAAAACACAGATGAGGAAAGGAATAAAATTACAATTCTGTTTCTACATACTGTTCCAAATATCAGTAAGAAAAATGGCTCCTCTTCATTCAGTTTTTGTTTCATGGTTTTCACATTTGGGGGGGAAAAAAAGGTTTTAAGTACTTTTACGCTTCCATTAAGAGCCTGCTCTGTTTGAGGTTCTTGCTTAGCATCATCCAACCACATGTGTTCTTCATAATAAAATCAGCGGGTAAGTTCTGGGTAAGGCACTCTGGCTGGTAATGCAGGTTCCCCCAGCGGGTCTTGCTCGCAGACCTTTGGGCTGGTGTCCAATTTGCTTTTCATATAAGGCTTGAATACTCTCCTGAGGCTCTCACTGTAAAGTCCTGTCTGGGATCCTCTGCCTCCCCACACCCTTTAAATGTGATTATTTCCTTTTCCAGAGTAGATGCTCAATAAGTGGTTAAATTGAACATACACAGCCTGTTACTCTGGCATGGATGGCATATACTGATAATTTGTGTTCAGCTTAAGTTAAAGCACATGTCCACCAGCTTCCTGCTTTCTGTGGGTGATGGGTGGTCACCTTTGACCTTGTAGGGCTGGGAGCTTTCCTACAAGATGCTCGCTCCTGGCACCCACTTAAACAGTGTTTCGCAAAACTCTGTCATTTGTGTATGTACCTTGCGATTTTTATCCTATTCACATGCCACCTGTACGGTTATTTAATATTTTTGCATTTTTTTACTTAAACTTGTTATAAAAGGAAACATGAATGTCATAAATGGAAAACCAACATCATTTGCCATGATTAATCAAATTAAATATATTACAATAAAATAAACAAGACTTTAGCAATATACCAACTGAAAACATCTTGTCTATCACCAGTAAACTGGGTATATTTTGGAAAACAATAGACACAAATTATTGTCCTCTTTACATGAAGTTTACTCTTTTATATTCCACCCTTAAAGGAACTTCCTCCTTTTTCTTTCTAGAAGCTTCTGGAATTCTACTTATGAACCTTACTGGGATACAAAAAACAAACAAACAAAAACAAGGTTGAAACTAACATAATTGAAAAAGGGCCAACAACATGTCTTAGCACTAAATTCTTAACTCTTTCTGAGATTTGAAAAAGCAATGTGAAGTTCAAGTTTCAGGTCAATTTTAAATACACAAAAAGGCTCATGGAGGGAAAAAAGTTGCCTTTTAGGAGCCAGGAGGTAACAGAGGCCAAAGCAAAATACATCCTTTCCAAGTTATAGATCGAAGACATCTAAACAGAAAGCCAACTGTTCTAATGTTTACCTACAATCTTTAGTAAAGACCGCTTCCCTGAGAGCCAGAGGAGCTGATACAGCTTCTCAAATGGGCAGAGCCGCCTTCAATTGGCAGTGATGTTTTCTAAAACCACCTGTGAGAAGTCATTGTTTTTTAGCTGTTTTACAAAATATAAACAGAACAAAATATGAATCAGAAAAAAAAATTGAATCACAATTCTGGAAGTTGGTGACATGGTCTAAATGATCTATGAGACCGATGGGCTTAGAAGAGGGTGTGGACATGCTGATGTGATCCACGATCTTGCTCTATAGGCACAGGGCCTTATTTCTGTTGTTCCCTGGAATCTTTGGAGCTTAAATCAGAGCAGACAACAGGAACCCAATAAATATTAGTAAATGGATATTTATTGACTAAGATGACCAGGATGAATACTGTTTTTGGAAAGCAATAGAAAGTTGCTTTCTATTTCCTGGCCAAGAGAAGGCACCAAATTGATTGGATAAATCTGAGTATACAAAGATACCTCATACAGAAGCAGGATCCCTGCCAGTTGCCCTTTCTAATGAGGATACTTAAGACCCAGTGCCAATTCACACAGGGAGGCTCAGATTCCAGATCAGGGTTTCCTGGTAGTAGAGATAGATGAGTTAAAAAAAAAAAAGTTCTTTTTGGATTCTTTAATCAGGAGCAGTTCTCAGCAGCACAGAGGGCTGAGCATGCAGAGACTGTGGGGCACTCTGCTCGGCCCCCTCTAACTTGTGGTTGATGCTGGGCAGCAGCCACCCCACGCAGTGGGAGTTTCTGTACCTATGAATGCTACAGTTGTGGGACTTGTTATTCTAAAGATACTGACTTATGAAAGAATCTGCCTAGTGTTGAGGAAAATTCCAAATGATTCCCTGCTGCAATGGTTCAAATGTTTGTGTCCTCCCAAATTTCAGCCTAATGAATTGAAAATCTAATGACCATGGTGATGGTGCTAGGAAGGTCTTTGGGAGGTGATTAGGTCATGAGGTTGGAACCCTCATGAATGGGATTAGTGCCCTTATAAAAGAGAACCCAGAGACCTCCTTGACCCTTCCACCATGTGAAGATACAAGAAGTGTACAATCTGGAAGAAAGCCCTCACCAACACCCAACCTTGCTGGCACTTTAATCTTCAGTTTCCAGACTCCAGAATGCAAGAAATAAATTTTTATTGTTTATAAGCTACCCAGTATATGGCATTTTGTGATAGCAGCATAATTGACTAAGACACCTACCCATTGCAAGCCAATGGAGGGAGGGATACTCAATAAAATTGCAGATTCTTGGGCTCCGCCTCAGTTCAAGGCTGACTGGCCCTGGGAATAACCAGCACTCCAGGAATTTTGATGCACCCAGTCCACAGACTGATTGAGAAGCTCTTCTCCAGGGCTCTTCCCAAGGGAATCTCTACTAATATAATCTATCTGGCACTAGAATGCTCAAATGTTTACATCATGTTCAATTTAGCTGATGGGTTTTTATACCTAGTTCCAATTTCATTTCTGCATAAATATTTCAGTGTGAGCTCTGTTTTTCAATTTCCAGAGAAAAAACATTTTTATCACACCATAAAGATTTACTTATGCAAATAAGTTTGCCTGCTTCTGCCCAACACCCATGTCACCATCACAACCATGTCACCTTCCCCTGCTTCTGCACTTTGCAAATAGAGAAGGTGCTATTTTTCACCATAAGAGAAGCAGCAATGTCCTAGGCAACACAGAACTGGAAACGATTGGAGACAGGGTGCACAGCTGCTCTCTCAGCAAAAGAGGTGAATACAAAGTTTTTGAAACAAAAAGGGAAAGCTGAAAGAAATTAAGTGATGAGGCTCAATAGACTACATGAGATTTTTTTTTAAAAAAATACTTCCAATAAAATAGAGCAAAATTCAAAAGATGATGTATTATATTTGATAATCTTATTTTTTCATTAATCTGTAAAATCATCTTTATTGACTAACCAAGAATGGCAGCAATTCCAAGTATTTCCTTCCACTGTCTGTCATCTTCGGATCTCATTTTGATCAAGAAAGTATTTTCAAGTCCAAAATTAATTTCTGGGTAGTTGTTCTATCAGGCAAAGCCAAAAGGTCATGGCAACAATTTTGGATCACAAAGAATTTTTAAATAATTGTTTTTCTAATTGGAAGTATTAAAAATAATGTGATTCTCATATCTGCCATAAGTGTATTAGAGTTCGAATGCAATGAGACAAAGCTAATATGTACTTTAAATTAATTTGAGCTATTTACCTATACAATCAAATTTCCATAATTTGTTATAAATGTGGTACTCTTTAAAAATTCGATAAAAATGTTTAGCTTAGTATTAACTGCTTTATGTCAGGAAGCAGTTGTCATTGACTGAGATGCATCTCTTATATGCAGTCACACGATCCAGAGAGCTTTGTTACTTGCCAAACATTATAACTGAACTGTCCATAAAGAGTTTCACAATTTTCTCATTCAATGACAACAACTCATCTGTTTAAGATTCTGGAAAAGTAACAATATATACAGAATCTTAAGAATCAAGTGCTTATTGTTAATGACAAAATTCTATTTTGGAAATGTCTTGAACATCAATTAGTTCTCCCCAAATATGAATAAGCCACACAAAGGATAGGGAAGAAACTATTTAAACAAGCTCTATGGTTTACAGCTAAAATATCAATGATTCCATTAGAAACAACTCATTGTACTTGTAAGGAGAGTCAGATCACTTTATGCTGTCTGACTCTTGACTCATAATTGTTTCTCTTTCCAAAAAGACAAATCGTAAGCATGTTCATAAATAGTTTTAGAATCTTCCAGTTCACTTCCTCTGTTTTTACAGAAATGTTACCAAGAAATCCTAACACCAGGGTACTGGTAAGACTTTGACTTCTCAAACTTTGAAAGGATGTGAGGAGTAATATAACCCTAGAATGGTTAATACAAGAATGAGTCCAACGTCAGAAACTGTTCTTCCTCTGGTTATGATTGCCCAAAAGTTTGATTTTGCTTGTCTTGAAAGAGAAAGAGTAACACACAGACAAAAATTACTTAAAGGAAAAGAACTTCTAAAAAAGAGACAATGGATTTATAATCCTTAAACCTCAATAAGGGCTGGCAGATACACGAGGTAAACATTTTGAAACAGAAACATTCTGCCAAAATGCCAGCAACTACAGGACAATAACTTGAGGATTATGCTCACTTTATCCCGCTGGTATAAAGTGGGAATGATGGAGAAGGCAGCATGAAAAATAATTATAGCCAGGCACTCCATTTGGGCTTGAGTTATTTTTTCTTGAACCTAAAGGACCTATCCTTGTTGGAATCCCAGATTTTTAATATTCTAGTCAACCATGTAACATTAGAAAAATTACTTAAACTCTCTGACCCTCAGTTTCCTCATCAATTTAGTAGGCAGAATAATACCAGCACTGTCACTGTTTGTTATGAGAATTAAAATCACTTTAATTGTAGATGGCAGTATCCAAATATCAATTATTGTTATAAGCGACATGGATGATACTACAGAAATGGAAAGGAAGACAGGAATGTAATGGTTTGGGAGACTGAATGCACTTGAGAGACAACATTAGAAACAGGAATAACCTTTGAGACCAGGAACTTGGTGGCATTTCTAACAGTAATGGGGACACTAGGAAGTGGTGCCTGTATTTCCTTCCTGGGCTCCTATAATAAAGTACCACAAATTGGGGGGTTTAAAACAGTAGAAATGTATTCTCTCAAGGAGGCTCTGAGCAAGGATCTGTTCCTTGCTTCTCTCCTAGCTTCTGGCAGCTGCTGACAATCCTCAATGCTCCTTGGTCTGTGGCAACATAACTCCAATCCATGCCTTTATGTTCACATGGCCAGCATTCCTCTGTGTGTATCTGCATCCAAATTTCATTCATCTTATAAGGATACCAGTCATACTGAATTTAGGATCCTTCCTAATCCAGTATAACCACATTCGGACTTGATTACATCTGCAAAGACCCTATTTCCAAATACATTCACATTCACAGATTCCAAATTCATCAGGAATTGGGGGGTGCGCCCTAGTCGACCCAGTACTATGCCTGTTTGGGAAGGCAACTGCAAGCTCAACACTCAGAGAAACTTTATATAATAACTTTTGGTAGGATTTTTACAGAAATGAAAAGAATAAGGGATTCCTACACATTTTACAAACAAAATAAACTTTTTAAACCTCCAACATGAGGATCGAGGCTTCCACTTGACTTACTCACCATTTGGACTGTTTCTGGGATGCCAAAGAATTTTCTCTTTACAACTTTTCCCCTCACACTTATTTTCTGCATAAAGCAACTTCATTAACTAAAGTTACTTTCTTTAGGAAATATAGTCAATAATATTGTAATAATTATGGATGGTATCAGATGGATACCAGACTCATCAACTTGATGACTTTGTAGGGTCTATAAATGTCTAATCGCTATGTTGTACACATGAAATTAATATAATATTGCATGTCAACTGTAATTGAAAAACGTTTTAAAGTTTTTGAAAATAAAGTTACTTTATTCCGAGTAAATGTGGGTGAGCAATTAAGTTTCTGCATCAGTGTGGCAACATCAGTTTAACTTCATCAGCAGAAGCTGGGACTCAGGGATTCCATTCCCATTTTACTTGGTCAGTACATTGTTCAACTTTTTTATTTTTAATTTGAATTTTCTGATTCACTAATTCCACACAAAACCTCCCACATTCTATCCCTAGTCCCCACTGTCATATATCAGGTTTAGTCACACATTTATGGTAACTGCTGAGGCTTGAAAGTGTTGCCAGCCCTGAACGCCACAATCTCTAACCCCTATGGCCCTGAAACCATCCCTCCTCCTCCTGCCGGGACCATTACTTTACTCTATTTCACCCCAATGCTTATGAGCTATTTTCCCTTATTAATTAGTTATTTTGCAATTATCCCCTATACAGCTTTTGTCTCCCCCACAACTAAATTAAAAATAGCTTTGTATTTTGTATCCTCCCACAACACCTAGCCTAACAATCTGCACAGAACAGACATTCAAATGTGTGCCGACTAAAAACGAAAGGTCCAGAGAGAAACATCCTGCAATTGTTCCTGTTTTCCATGGCTTGACACAGTGCCACCCTCAAAGTTGAACAAAGGAGCCTCAGATGTTAGAGGACCTCATTCTGGCCCTCTTTCATCTCTCCCCAGCGAATGGAGAGCAAAGAGGCCACAGGGCCAAGGGGACATGCCCACTTACAGTCCATGTCCTCTCCCCAACTTCAAGACCATGCTCTAGGCACTTGAGACCCTGAAATTTCACTGCTCGAATGGCCCCAAGCCCACTTCCAGGGCCTATATGAACTTTTCCCCAATCCATCCTCTTGAGGGTGAGCATGTCACTGGTGTGCACATCCCTAGGCCTAAAGGGTGGCCGAGAGACAGATGTTTATGAGGGAATCTGGACAAAGCTGGGATGTGCTGGCCTGAGTGCATATACGACCTCTGCAGTGTGAGCGGGAGGTGGTGGTGACAAGCGAACACCAGTCAGGGGCTTCCATTTGTGCTCTTTCCCGTGCCTTGCCTCCCTGGCTCGTTATGCACTCAGGATTAAAGAGGTCAATCTCAATGGCAAAATTTGCTAATTTCTCACTTTTTACCCAGGATGTGCCTTCCTAGCCTGAATATATTTTGGTACAGATCTACTTGTAGAGAAACATCTGACTTAGCTATTTGCTGAAAGGACAACAGACTGAAACAGAGAGTATTTGTTTTCACCCAGGATCTTTAAGAACTAAAAAACATTTTGAAAACACATAAGAATGAAACATATGCTAAGATTCTTCTAAGCTAGCTGGCATTTCTGGATCAACCCAGGACAATCAGGAATGATGTTACATGATCACATTTAAATCATTATCCACCCTGAAAGAACCATCGTCACAATACACATCTAGATTCCAAATGCAGGCATTATCATAAAATACATTAAGTTAGTCACTACAGTGTGAAATCAATTCAACAATACTAATTAAAAATGCTTTTAAAATATCTTCAAAGTGGCCATTAAATCACACTTTATATATTCTCCTCTATTCCAACTATTATCTACACTTTGAAGTTCAAACAGAATCTAATGGGTGATGGCAATGAGATAGCCTTGGCAGGATTTTGCCAAAGTCTGGTTGTCCACAGGAGAAACAAGATTAATTATAGGTTACAGTGTGCATATTAAAATAGTCACCTCCATATTCACTCTCATATACTGGAAGTTTAGTTACATTAGGTCTCAAGATCAGACTTGAGATTTTCCCTTACCGGTTATGATACTATGGGCTTTACATCCTACATGGAAATGAAAATTCAGTTCTGATTTTCCTAATGAAGACAGTGAATATTTTTATGCAGTCTGCTTAGTATTTCCCTACCCATACCTCAACATGTGTGGCTATATATATTTTTTCCATTATAGACTTAAGGGAAAAATTCAACCTCTTTGGCAAACTAGCTAAAAATTTTCATTCCACTTTATGCAGAACTTAATGTGCCTGCAAATGAACCACAACTCAAATCAAGAATCCTTGGCTAATGTTGTTTGACACAGTTTGTTGTACACTCTCTAGCTGTTCTTTTCCTCCCTTCCTTCCTCATTCTGTATCAAATTCTGAATCTTCTCATGTTCCTGGAAAATTCAATTTCCATTCATCTACTGATTTATTTACAATCCAGACTCTGTGCTGCAGATAAGCAAGGTCTTTAACTTTCTGCATCTGGATCAAGATATCTGGTTAACCACTTGCTGACATAAAACTCTCTGTCCACCTCAGCTTTCTTCCTTCCTTTGTGAAGTACATCTGTGGCAGACACAAGACAAGACAAGGGACTGGAACAATTGGGATCTCGTCATAGATATAGACACACACACACACACACACACACACACACACACACACACTCACTCACTCACTCACTCACTCTAACCCACCTACCCTTTCAGTGATCCCAAACTATGAGGCCATCAGGGACCAAAGCTGCTTTCAAGACTGAATCTGAAGCCCTCTTTCACAGAACCATCCCCTGCTCCTAAAGTCTGGTTAATTCCAGCCCTACAGGAAAAAACATAGTGGAAAATGCAAGGAAAGAACTATTGTCTTACCAGGCCCAAGCAGCATCTTGGGAAACAAGAAACAATCAGAAAAGGGGGTTTGTGAAGTGTTTTTTAAAAGATAATCATTTTTGTTTACTTGGCTTATTTTATAGAAAATATCTGCAATAATTTTAGAGCAGCAATATTTGCAATACAGCCTTAATATAAATAAACTGAATGCAAGCAGACAATTATTTCCAAAAAGTTCTCAAACTAGAAAGGATCTATAATCTCCAGATTCAGGGGGATTATTTATTTACATGTTTGCTTCTTTGGTTATTTTGGTGGGGGATTGGTGGTAACAAGTGAAAGAAACCTGGAGGCTTTGAGAGGTTGAGAGATGAGCAAATTGCCCATTTCCCCAGCGATGACATGACCTGCTGGAAAAGTACTTCTCAAGAAAAAAGGCAAATCAAAGTCCTGAACTAGCCTATGGAAACTAACAATTCTCATATTATCATTCAGAAGAGCTGCATAAATATTTATCATTAATGAAATAGTGAAATTTCAATTATTAGCATCATTCATTGTTTCTCCTCTGACCCAACTCTTGAATATGGCAAGGCCCTTTACTTTGCACCTGTGCCTAAGACTATGCGAGAGACAGGGAAAGAGTAAGGCACTAGACCTTAAACATATGGAAAAAAAGTCAGATCTGTATGGCACGTCACAATAAATTCAATCCAAGATGAGTTAAAGGTTTACATGCTAATAAATTTAAATGATCAACATGCTTCAAGAAAGTAAAGGTGAATATTTATCCAATATTGCATTGGGGAATTTGGACTATTTTAATATAAACAACTTTAAAATACACCATAAAAAAATGTGAGAAAAAAACCCAAAGCCCTTGCAATTAAAAAAAAACTATTCCAACAAAGAATTTACATTTTTCATTTAAAGAACTATTGCAAGCTTTTTTAAAAGCATCAATGGAAGCAAAAGCATGGAAAGTACAAAAAGACAATTAACAAAAAGAAAATACAATTATATATATGAAAAATATTTGGCCTCAATATAATAAAAGCATATGAATTAAAACTTTGAGATACTACATTTTGCCCATTAGAGGTAAAAATTTGACAGAAGTTCCAGCATTAGTGGGAATATAAGAAAACAGAGAACCATTCCGACTTATGCCTGCAGTACCTATGCACTGCACTAGGAAGAATATGACAGCTTGTATCAACATCATTCAAAATGTAATATTATATCACCCAAAAACTCCAATTCTAGGATATGTAACCTAAAGATATCATTGGACAGGTGGCCGAAGACATATGTAATGGGACAGTGATCACTGTTATACATAATAGCAAAAAAAAAAAAAAAAATTAAATGCACAACAGAAGATGAACTCAATTAGTTTTGTTGACTCCAGACAATGAAAATATTATATGACTATAAAAATTGATGCAGATGAGTACTTACTGACATGGAATGATGCTTCCAGTACAGTAAATGAGAAAGTCATGCATGAGACAGGTTGTACAGTAAAGGTTAAGAGGGTTCCTGTGTTCAAATTCTAGGTCTGCCACTCACCTGCTGCCTAACCTTGAACCTCAATGGCCTCCTCCGAAAAACGGAAATGATCATAGTACAAGCAGTTAGAGCAGTCTTTAGCCCATAGCACTCAATAAGTGTTATTGTTACTTTAAGGTGAAAGTGATCTGGATTACTTTTATGCCTGCATGCATACACACACACACACACACACAGTTTTAAGTTGAAATTACGGTTACCAAATGTTAATAGTGGTAACTGCTGGGTAGTGGGGATACAGTGTTTATTTTTATTACTTATGCATAAATAGGTAAATAAAATTCTATGCCCATTTGGTTATGAACATATTACATCTATTAGTTGTCAAAGTTTAAACCTAAGCATTTTGCTAAAAATTTTTAAGTTTTCAAATCAGTTTTAATGTCATGGCAAGCAGGAATACAGTCTGTTCCATTTCCTCCTTCTCTGTTCTCAATGTCAAAGTTCATATCCTGTAGGCTATTCTAATACTAAAGTTACCCATTTTAAATGAATTTTAAAATATTAACTATTAACACTTTACTGAAAAAAGTTCAGATCCCCAAGATAATGTGTCAAAACATTCTCTGACAAGACTTTTTGGCTGAAAGGTCTGTGTTTATAAAAGGAAAAATTGAGCTGCATTATTTTTCCTTCTTAAATCTTCAGAAAAATATGAGCCTCCTACTCTCAATTGCTCACAGACATGGAGCTTATTGCCCTGTCCTAGAAGCCAAATTGGGATCTCATTTCTACTTTAAACTTAAACTACATGTTTTTATGGCAGAATTTTCCTGTTTTTAAATGTAAATGTTAAAGTGTTACTATTCATCCATCTGAGTAGCAAAAGTTAAAGTCAGATAATAATAAAATGTTGGTGAATATGTGGGGAAGTTGAAAATTTCATGCATTGCTGTTGGGAACAATAAATTAGGACAGATGCTTTGGAGAGACTTGAGCAGTATTTTTTAAAAATAAAAATATGCATATTCTAGGTTGGTATTATATAATACTATGAAATTATTATTTAATTTTCTTAGATGTGATTACTGTATCATGGTTATATAAGAGAATGATCTTGTTATTAAGAGATCAATGATAGACTATTTAAGAGCGAGGTCTAAAACTTTAAGACTCAATTTAAAAAAACCTAAACACACATATGTATGTAGATATGTGTGTGTGTATCTGTTTATCCATTGAGAATGAGGATCCTATAGATTGAATGTTTGTCTTCCCAAGTTCATATGTTGAAACCTAATTTCCAAGGTGATAGTATTAGGAGGTGGAGCCTCCAGGAGGTGCTTAGGTCATGAGGTCAAAGCTTAGGTCATGATTAATGAGTGCCCCTACAGAGAGTCCCAAGAGAGCCTGATTTCCCCTTCTGCCATGTGAGGACACAGTGAAAGACAGCTGTCTGTGAACCAGGAATCAGACCTTCACTGGACACAGAATCTGCTGACACCTTGATCTTAGACTTTCTAGTCTCCAAAACAGCAAGAAAAAACTTGTGCATAAGCCACCCAGTTATCTATGGTATTCTGTTACTGTAACCCAAAAAGGAGAGAAGGGGTGGTGGGATGGGGGAGAGTGAGAAAGCATATACAGTGTAACTAAATAATTGGATGATTTAGGTATACAGAAAGCAAGTGATGATTGTATGCTCTTTCAGCTGTCCTATAAGTTTGAAAAACTTCAAAATGAAAGAGTTGGAGACAAAGGTGGCACACCTTCGTGTGCACAAAGCAACATACACCACCATTTGCAACTGTGAAGAACTGAAAATTGCTCAAATGGCCAACCAAATATGTGTTGGATAAAAATGGTTTACAGCAGTGAAAAAGCATGCACTAATTCTGACTATAGAGCTACATAGGTGGATATTATAAAGCAGCGCAAAATGAAAAATAAATAAATGCAGGTCGCCAAATGAGTCTTACATCCTACATATTTGCATGTTCATTTTTAAGCACACAAAAAATGTGTTGTTTCATAGTTGCATAGCTATGAAAGATGTGGAGAATGGATTCAAAGAAGTCATGGTAGATCCATGAAAGTGAATGTCAATGGGATGGCAGGAGGGGATCATGAGGGAAAAGGAGGAGTCTTGACAAAATTTACAAATATTGATAAAAACAATCTAATTCTGAGCAACACATCTGGGAGAGGTTTTTATTTTTTGAATTGAATGGATCAAATGCATTAGAACAGGATAAAATTGATTCGTCATAAAACTAAACCATGCGAGACCACCACCAAGGCATCACACTGCATCTCTTTTTGTGTTAGAAAACCCTAGGGAATCCAGCCTTGCTCTTCTTTGCAGCCCAGACCAGTCACAACGGTGTGCTCTGAACTCTCCCTCTTCTTTCTCCCACCAATCCCAGGCTTTCCAAATCAGAAGCTGGCTTGGAAATTGCCTTGTAAGTGATTAATACGCCACACACACATACATCCCATGGCTCCCTTTTCTTTTTCCTTATGGTCATCAATCAGACTCTTCAGTCAGTGACCCTCTGATGGCCTTTCATTCTGACGTGGGCTATGACCAATGTAGAAATAAACCAATGGGGTGGGGATACCCCCCACAACAGTCCACCCTGTACCTGAGGGCAGGGAGGCATAAAATACATGTACAAGTGAATGAATCATGTGAATGAGAAAGAAAGAAAGAAGGGAGAGTGAAAGAGAAGGATGAGAAACAGAAAAATAGAAATAAAAAGAAGCAACCAACTCAGTGGGACTATAATGAGTTAGCAGAGCTAGCCACATCTCCCAGATTTATTATGCCCAAGAGCAATTCTGGCCCACTGGGAAAATAACCAGAACACAGTGCATATCAACAAATCAGAAACGATCACCTTGCTCTTTCTAGTATTTTATGTTCCGGGGCAACTACTGACATTGTGTGAGCAATCTCACTCCGCAATTACCCGAACAATGTTTCATTAAGAATATATTATTGCTTAGCAGGGAATATGAATGGCCCACATTACAGAATCTTTTGGCAGGGGATAAAACCATCTTTTCGAAGAATAACGAAAACATGTTGGAAAAAAAAGAGTGAGCCTGGATAAGTGGTACAAAAGAGTATGCTAAGTTTAAAACCATTCCTCCTCCAGTAGAACAAGGGGTACAAGGGTTAACAGATGATTCCTTCAGGAGGAAAATGGTTCCACAGAACAGAGAATTACCTTTAGCTTTCATCACTACACTAGACAATCCCTAATCAAGAATGAAGAGGCAAAAAAAATTTTCTCAAAAAACCAGGATACCATTTGCATATTTTTACATTAGCAATTTATAACATTTTTGAAGAGGGAATTGCAAGGGACCTTATCTTACCCAAACCCTCATTTTGCCAGTGAGCTCAGCAAGCTAAATGTTTTCCCTAAGGCCTCATAACAATTTAGAACCACAACCCAGGACTCAAAAACTCCAAGTCTCATATTATCTGCAATGGTACCACGTCATTCTTTCCTTCATAATTCTCCACTCTTTGAAATTTGTCTCTGTTTCCCAGTCTTTAAGACTTGTTAGGAAACTAATTGTTAAAAATTATTCTTAAGAAAGTGAGGATATTTGAGTTTAGATAGGATATTCTGTAATATAGAAGTGTTATTAACACTCTTAAGTATGAGGGGGAGGACATAAAAGGGAGCTACCAAGCAGCATAATAAAGAGAGGCTGAAACCTAGCGGGATGGTGAAGAGGGAATGGTCTGGACGATTAAAGAGTCTGCTAGTGTGTGCCAAGTCACATGTGCCAGAAAGTACGCATCAGCTATTCTGCTGGGAAAGTTTACAACAAAAAATTGTAATTCTTGTTTTGTGCTTGATTCAACCTATATTTTCAATTATTCTTGATATTATAACCAACATTTTTAAAATGTAAGATCAAATGACTTTATTTTGTTTTATTTTTGAAATGAAATTCCAATTAAGCCGCCCCCATCTCCAGTATATTTACTCTGAAACACTGGCTCCCACTGTAAGTGGGCTCACTTTAAGCAGTCTTTTCCCTTATTGGCCATCCGATCATGGGACCCCTTGTAGGTCTTAACTAGTTTATTCCAGCCCTAGCCAGAGTTAGTGCCCAATATCAGACTTCTAGGCTTCTGGAAACAATCATGGGTACCTGCTAGCAAATGTCCAACAACTTCAGAGTCTGTATAAAAACAAGCTAGCACTTGGGTTGTTCATACAAATGCAGTAATTCAGTGGCAAAGGGTTTAAAGTATCAAACTTGTCAGCATATACTACCACCCAGCAAATGTAAAACCCAGGGATTAAAATCAACTGAAGAAAAGATTCATGAAGCTAGGAAAAGCTATCGTCTAAACAATGGAACCTAATGTAGATTCCTTGTTCTCTTCAGGGCTCACACTATATATAATCAGGAGGGAGGTACCAAATCAGTTTCTTTAGGATGTGAGTGTTTCCATGGTGACAAGAATGCATGTCTTTAAACTCCAGGCCAAATGAATGGAGCACTCAGTAAACCGGGCAATTTCTGGGTATTTTCAAAGCCTCGGAAAAGAGAGATAATGGCTGTACGTCTTGCCAAACATTGATTTGTTTCATTTCTAAGCCAGAGGAGGCTGATGATGGAAGAATATAAGAGAACTGCATCCCAAACCAGTATTGACCCTGGATCAAGTGTAAAATATGCTTCACTGTCAGAGAGGCTTATTTTGTCAAATGAAATTATGTTGGCTTCACCCAGGATGACACTGACATTGTGACTATCATGTATTCAGGCAGAACACAGCAATAGGAAAAACTTTAACAAGATATTTCCAATCTGTTCAATTGAAGAGGTACTTTCTAAATACCAAGAATGGTTAATCTCATGTTTTCAAATGGTGGTGATGAGCTCATGAATCTAAGTAATTTTAAAACTCTATAATCTTTTTTTGTGAACTACCTATTAGACAATTTTCTATGGTGTGCAACTTTGGGTCTTGCCATCAGAGATGTACATTTTTAAAGAGTTTATTTAGAATTTCTTTAAAGAAAAACCAGCACCATACTTTTACAGGCTCTCTTGGGCAAACCTGACATGAGGTTGGACGGCCATGGATCAGAAAGGGTCTTGTCAGGCACTATGATTTTCACAAAGTTGCATCAAACCCATCCCTCAGCTCGATTAGTCTATTTTAACTTTAAAATATAAATCTACCCTTATTCAACAACAGAAATCCCTCACCAGACAATATGCCTTAAAGGACCTTTCACCAGATCCTTATCAAAATCTTTTGAGAAATGTTCATGGATAATTGTTTGAAGGACACACGTCTTCCTATTCATGGTTCACAATCTCAGCCACAATTTAGAATTATCTGAAGAGCCTAACACAGAAGCCCCACACCAAGGATTCTGATTAATTGGTACAAGGTGGGGTCTAGGCAGGGGCAGAGTATTTTTTAAAAAGCTCCCCTGGTGCTTTGAAGATATAGTTAGGCTTGAGAACCATCTCCACCCAGAGGCTGTCCAGATGGTTAGACCTAATGAGCTCTCTTTTAAAGCACTTATTATACAAGTTATATGTGAATACATTTCTCCTTACTTAAAAAGTTAAAATATTACAGTTAAATTCTGCTTCAACCCCCTCCACTGTCCCAGTCCTCTCTCAATGATAGGTGCTCTTCTAGAACTTTTTTTATTTCTTGATGTACATATGTATTTTCTTTGATCTATGAAAATACATGTACATTTCATTTTTTCAAAATTATTTTAAACATGTGTCATACCACACAGTTTGTTCTGCTGTTCTGTTTTCATTTAATGATATGCCTTTGAGCTTTTTCTAGGCAGTACTTCTGTTTCATTATATTTACCCCTGCATAGTAGAAACATACTATAGATATTTTTAAAAGCCATTCCTCTAAATTCATGCCATCCAATAAGGTAGCCACTAACTATCAAATACTTGAGTGAGGCTGGTATGAACTTAGATATGCTGCAAGTATAAAGTACACACCAGATTTTGAATATTTACTACTAGGGAAAAAAAGAATATAAATTATCTCAAGAATTTTTTATATTTATATTTTATATTGATTATATTTAAATGATATTAATGGATTAAAGCTAAATAAATAAAACACTAAAACCAATTTCACCTGTTTCTACTTTCATACTGCAATGATTAGAAAACAAAATTACTCATGTGTCTCACATTGTATTTCCATTGAATGGCTTTGTTCTAAATGATGGGCATTTAGAATATTTCTAGTTCATCTGACATTACAAAAAAAGTGCTCCAGTTAACATTCTTATACATCAGTGGTTCTTAACAGGGGGCAATTTTTGTGCCCCATCCCCAAAAGACATCGGGCAATATCTGGACACATTTTTAAATGCCACAATGTGGGGGAGGGGTGCTACTGGAATCTAGTGGGTAAAGGCCAGGGTGTTCCTAAGCATCTGACAATGCACAGCACAGCCCCCCAATGACAGAGAATTGTTTGGACTAAGATATTAGTAGTGCTGAGGTTGAGAAACCCAGTTATGCATGAATCCTTGACCACATGGGGAAGAGTTTCTCAAAGGTAGATCTTAACTCATGGAACTGCCTGTGCTTTTGAAATTTGTATAGATACCACCAACTACTCTCTAGACGAGATATGCCAGCTTCCTCTCCCATCAGCATTACATGAGAATATTCATTAACCATAAAAGAGTGAATAAATTCAGTCTGGAAAATCCAGTTTGAAAGTCCTCAAAATGTCCACTAAATTGTCTGAGCTCTTACTATCATCGAACAGAAGAGACAAAAGAACTATAAGCTCCAGAGTTTAAGTAATATTTACAGGTTGAATCTCTCCCATCATTTAAAACATTGTCTTCTTTGATCTCAGGACATAATTCATTTGGAGTTCTGACATTGTTAATTTTGAACTAACTAAATTAACTAACTAGTATATCTCTCTGCTTTTCAACTGTGGCCAAAATTTAAATCTTGGGAAGCTGAGCTGCAAACTCTGTGCTAATTTTTTTTTAAAATACTTGTGTGTATCTTACACACAGGGCCCTAAAACACTGTCTATTCCCCAGCAAAGGCTGCCCTTGGCATGACCTTTATGGGTACTAACTGATAACACAAGTCATGTGCCAGGGCCAGGTATTTGTTTCAAAACATACTATATATTTATTGGAGATGATATCGCCAAGCAAATCAGCAAGTAGAAATACATTACAAATTTAAATGTCATGGAAATTCAGAGGTAAAATTTACATGAAATGCATTGCTCCCATATTTGCATTTTACCTAGTCTTTTTTAGGAAGCAAGATTATTTACCTTCTATTTTCAATTTTCATATTTACAAAAATTCAAATTGTAACAAACATGGTTCATGTTCCAAGATTTTACATATCAAGCTATGAAGCTTTGTAGGAAAATTGTGACTCTTAGAAGCTTCCTATTTTGTGAACTCCTAATAAAGAACTAATTTTAACTTTTTTCCTGCAGTGATTTTGAATCATGAATTCATTCTCAGTATGAGAGCATGTGAAACAAGGTGAGTGCCAGAAACCATTACAATTATTCCTGACTAGTCACCTTTTCCTGCTTCATGTTCAAAAAATATGTTTTGTAGGGCAGTTTCTGGAGTAAAAGTTTTCAAATTATGGCCAGCAAAGCTGTGATAACCTTCACCATGTCTTGGTATAAATTGATATTTATTGATTTTCATATTTTGGGCCTAAAAGATTCTAGATAATCAAAAAAAAGAAGGGAAGAAAGAAACAAATGATGACCAGTAATAAAAAGGAAAAGCTGGACTGCAAACTCCCTGAGGAAAGAGAATTATCTTTCTTGTTTATCATCAGTCTACCCACATCTCCTAGCACAGGTCCTGGAACACCTAGCATAATTCTAATAATTAAAGAGTGTAAGATGGAAACAACAGTTACTCAGGTAAAAAAAAAAAAAAAGTATACAGGTTAGACCAAAATTTTGATTCAGAAAAACAAATGAGGACCTAACTAAGCTGTGTGTACTGGATAGGCTGGCTAGAGGCGAGCAGAGCCCTTCCTAAGTCATCTTGAGGAAGAAAGGCCTGCTGTGCCTTCCTGCAGTACACATGGTAGGCAAGGGATGGTAAAGTCTTTCAGAATCTGTCTTGTTATGTGTCCACTTGTCCATTGCAGCAGGCTATGGAGCAATCATGGCTGCCCCCAGTAAACCTGCTTTGGCTGGCCTACTGGAGGTAGAAAAGATGCAATTTAAGCATCAAAGTCACCCTTCAGAAAACTCTAATGAAATTCACAAAAAGGAATGTCATACCACTTCTGAGATCAGCAAGGGTCTCTCTGCTACTTAGCAGTTTCAGGTGAAACTCCAAATGAGTTTGTCAATGCCCAGGCAGAAAGAATCTTCTATTTAGCCGATCCTTGACAAGAAACCCAAGTCCCATAGGCTCACCCTCTCTTTTGTAAAAGGGTTCTACTGTACAAGATGCATTTAAGCTGAATATCTAGCCTAAGGTATCTCTTTTGCCTTTTTTTTTTTAAATTGAGTAGAAAAAAATGTTTCTTCCCTGCAAAAGGTGGCTTCACCTTACTCTTAACATCGCCTGACTTTTAATACCACCTGAAACACCCAGTCATGCTCTTTCTTTGATACTGGCTATGAAGTGGCAACTAACAAGAGAGAGCAAGAGGATCATGGTTCTGTGAACACAGCAGCACAGAGGTCATTGGCACTTGGGCTTCTAAGATGGCACAACTCAGGTAGGGAAACACATGGTAACCAGATATGGCCTGGAAGGTGCTAGTGCTTTGACAGCTCCTCTACAGTGCTGGAAGGGCCAGAACTGTCCTGCCCAACAGGTTCTGTGAGAACCTATGATATATCAGATCCTGTGAAATGGCTGTGAACAAGATGGACATGGCCTGTTTCCAAGGAGTTTAGAGACTGGAGAGGGAGCAAGAACTCAACAGGAGACCACTTCAGAGTACAGAAAGATGGGAGTCAGTTCAGGTAGTGTTTAATACAGGAGGAATAAAGGGTCAAGGCTATCTTTGAACTCTGGTTTCTCTCCCTGGGTTCAGTGGATTTGAAGGTCCCTGTGTCTGGCTCTAGAGTGGTGGGGGCTGGGTTTTGGGATATTTAAGATTCTTCAGATTTTAATCTTTTGGTGATTTTATAAAAACTGCCATTTTATGTCAACACAGAGACATCTCTTAACCCTCCTTGTCAGACCATAGGTGGCATGACTAAAATTGGGGAGGGGGAAGCAGCACCAGGTGGTGCTATCCGTGGTGCTGAAATAAATTTTTCTTTGGTAAGCGTGGCAAGCATTTATTAATATGATAAAACAATCTTCTCCTGTTGAATATTATAAAATTGAGAGATATGAAAATTCTGCTTATCATAGAGCTACTGTTCTGTAGGATTTCAGTTCTATATTATGGCTTATTAAGGGAGTGAGATTGAAGGATATAGTGAGGGGTGAATGAGGGTGACAGAAAAATGCTGAGAGAGAATGCTTTGCTGTTTGTCCAGAGATCAGGACATAGATTAAAATATTATGACTGGTGCTCCTTTAGAAGCCACATATTTTTGTTTTTAGCTGTGATAGTGTTCTGAACATTTTTTAAGTTTAAATTATCAGTTTTAAAAAATATAAAATACTTCCCTGCCCATGTAAAGTTTGAAAACACATTTATAGCTTTTATTTTTCTGCTTAAAAAGTTGGGCACGACATAGTTTGAGAAAGAGCCTATTTTCACAAATTAACATCTTCATCTTATACTATTTAATGATACTGCTACTGAAGATTTCTAGTTGATGCATTTGTGTAGCTTTATAAAAACCAAGTTGACATGGTGTTACAATCCCAATAATTAGACATGGCCTAGAGGTTAATGTTTCCCACTTTTCTCTCCAAATTTTTTGTCATTATCACAATTGAGTTGTCCAGTCAGTAATTTCTTATATTCACCATAGTCTAAAACCTATGCTCACTTTTATGGAGATGTCATAGTAACTTCATCCATTAACAACTCAGTAAGAAAAAGGTTGGATGAACGAACACTTTAAAGTTTTTTCAATTTGATTGTTTTCAGAAATATAGAAATGTCTTCCAGAGTAAATGAAAATATGAACTTCATATTTTAACCTATGAACCCCTCCTAATAAGGCAACAGCTTAGAAACGTATGCCCCTTTCTTGCTAAATTCTAGCATTTTCCATATGATAGACATATGTGCATGCACATAAATCTAATAAATCACACAGAAGTGTCTTTTGGAACAGTTATGTTCCTAGTCATCTGCAAGCAATTGGAAATTAAGGGCTTTAGGCTAAACATCAAGGCACTTGCACATACTAATGCAGGTCCATAAGCTGTTTGAAGAGTTAATAGGGAGAAAAAAAATCTCTCATTCTAACTGAAAATCACTCAAGAACCATTTTACTTATTACCAAGCTATATGAACTTGAACATCCAAATTTACTGCTTTAGGGTAGGGGGACCATCTGCCGCATACTTAAACACTTCACACTTCAAAGAAAGAATTTCAGATAAATCCCATTTTTCCCCTGAATGAGAGTTCAGAATTTTGCCAATGTCGTTAGTAAAACAATAAAATAGAGTGTAGTTTTCAGACTTTAACAATAGCTTATTCTTCATCTATTCAGATATTTAATGAGTGGGTCTGGCAGCCACAAGCCTTTTAATTGATTCAAGACAAGGTGCTTTAAAAACACACACACATGTCCAACCATCTTCCAATGGTGGGGCACCCCTCCCCACCAAGGATGTCTTCAGTCAGATAACAACTTCTCTTTGCCAAAGGATTTTCAGGAGGGAGCTAGTTTACCATCAGCATAATTAGAATTAATTTAGTATAGCCTCCTTAAATTTCTGATATTCCCCATCTATAAATTAAATACTCTGGGAACCTGCCTATCGGCCACTTTCAGAGGGCTCT
Source organism: Rousettus aegyptiacus (assembly GCF_014176215.1). Taxonomy (NCBI): domain Eukaryota; kingdom Metazoa; phylum Chordata; class Mammalia; order Chiroptera; family Pteropodidae; genus Rousettus; species Rousettus aegyptiacus. The sequence goes on along the minus strand of NW_023416306.1, from coordinate 39,285,902 downwards.
GTAGAATTTAGAAGTGGGAAGAAAGAAAAAGATATTAAAGAAGGTATTTTGGAATTGCTGATTTCACTGGGGGATTGTTCTGATGATGAACTCATAACTTCCTCAGGCTCTGACAGATCCCAGCACCTCAGTGTCTGGCTCTGCCTCTTACACAGCTCTGCAGTAAACCTGTGCTTCCCATCAAATGATCTCGAAACTCTTGTTCCCCAAGGAGTCATGTTTTTTATGGAAGTAAACAAAGAAATCATAAATACTCCACTCTCATCATTACAAGTTCAAACCACTGGAGTGTCAGGATGCTCATCATCAGAAGCCACAAACAGCAGGCCAGAGGTGACAGAGTGAATGGTCATGGTGATGAGATTAAGTCTTGCCTCACTTTTCTCCAAGGACCTTTGGGCCTGCCCTGCATCGGTGGCTCTGGTTTCATTCTCTCATATAATTCTAAAATACTCTATTAAGTCTAGGGCCAATGACAGTTTTATATCACTTGAAAAACTTGTTTAGAACTTGTTCTGCATTGTGCTTCCAATATGACTCAATAGTTGGAATAGGTACAATGGTGAAAAATATTAATCTATAATGGGAAAAGAACAAGTTTGGTCACATGCTACTATGATCTTAAGGTACAGATTAGCAGGGACTGCCACAAAACTCACAAGTTTTTAAAAATCGAATGAGGGTGAAACGCATTTTTCATGACAATATATCCAGATCTTCAGTTTAAACAGTGATGTCTGTTCTTCCAACACTCATCTCATTTAAAACCTTATCCTCGTAAAATGTTTTCCATATTACAATCCAGTTGAAACCCTCGAGCACTCCATCTCTGCACAAATTTTACCCTTATAAATAAACAGGCTTCAAACACAAAGAAAATTCATTACCAGGAAAAGGAATGGATCAGTTGGGTGAGAGGCACAGAGAGACTGTAAGTCCACCTGAAATACTTCAGTAAAACTAGAGAGCCATAGTTATTATATATGATAAATCTTTCCAAATTGACTCTTATCCAAAGCACAGACTCTTGAGCCTAGAGAAAGCTGGCCTTATCTTAGATTATAGGAAGACAACAGCTAAGATGTCTGGGGCAACTCCTGAGTCATGTTTTTGGCCCATTGAGACATGAGAGGCTGGGAGTGAGATGCTAGAGAGGAGATGAGGATGTCTGCACCTAGTGAAGGTGAGCCAGATCAAAATATGCTTTTTTTAGGGATATTATTTTAAGCCGGTTATTTTTAAGAAACTAAAGACTTGGGAAGAACTTTTGACCTTTCCCTTAACTGCCTAAAAAAATTCAGATAGAGGACCGGCTCTAGGAAATAAACTACCATAGATTATATTTTATTATGAACTAGGCATGACAGACAAAGATGAACCTAGCAAGGCCTGTTTGATCAAAGTTCTCTCTGTGTCCCTTTGTTAAAGATGCTCCAGCAAACATTTATTTACCAAACATTTGCTTTTCCATATCCACGTGAATTGCCTTCCTCCCCTTTGAAGTCCAAACTATTTCCCCCTTTTTTCCTTAGCTCAAGATGGTATATAAGCCTCAACTGCTCAACTTATTCCCAGATCCCATGTTTTTAAGGAATGCCCATATGTGTATATATAATTAAATTTGGTAGGTTTTTTTCCTATTAATCTGCCTTAGGTCAATTTAATTCTTAGGCCAGCCAAAAGAAGTATGAAGGAAAAGAGGGTTTATTTCCCCCTCCCCCACACAGGGATCTTTGAGATATGTGGCATTGGTCCCACCTTATGACACTCCTACAAAGTTCAAGTACCACACCATGTGGCTGGCCCTCAGGCACCCTGAACAAATTAGGGGTCTTTGCTCCAAGGTTGGGTACAATTGAATGCAAAGAAGCAGAGTTGATGGGGTTGACAACTGTCTTCAGGTGAGAATACTTTGTGTGAACATGAACAACTCACTTACTCTATCTCACATACCTCAACTGTTTCCCCAAACCCAAATACTACTGGGATCAGAAGTTCCTGAGTCCTACCCTCCCCCAACAACAGATAAAAATGAAAATTTGGAGCCAGAAACCAGCTGCTTGCCCAAGCTGGTACTGGTTCTGGTTTCACGACAGCTTGGTGACCCTGGGGCACATTCTTTCAATTTCCCAAGAATGGAGTTTCTCCAGTTTCATAAAATGATGTAAGCTTTGCAAATTCAAAGGAAATTTTGATGCCTGAAGTCCCTGGTCTTGGGCTTTTTCAAAGACCTATTATTCCTCCTTTAGCCATTTAAGGTTGCTTTCCACAGCAGGAAATGCTAAGTGGGCCCCAAGTTCTCCTCTCCGTTGCAAAAAACAGGCTGGACGGCCTAAGTTTCCTTTGGGTCTGCTAATTTAAGTCAATGGCAAGCATTGTTTGATTGAAGTGTTTGGACAGACATTGTTGCTAAGAGTGGCCTGTTCATACTTTCCAGTGTAAATGAAAAGGGGGTTCTACAGAAAACAACTTCACAGGGTGATCTGAGAATAAATTCCTAACAGGGCAGGTCATGGTAGGTAGTCATGCCCTAGGCCTATAACTTTTCAGTGAAAGGTTATCTTTACCTTAAGCAAGCCCCATCTATTGTTTCTGTTAAGGTTAACACACCTTTGAAATGTTTCTTTTCAGACCCCTCAGAAGCCACCATTAAGAGAGCCTCAAATCTTAACTACCCTGTAATCCAATCTCCACCTTGCTTTCTCCCACCTTCATGTAATCTTCCTTGTGTTCTCTCCTTAATTCGAAATGCATAAAAGATGCTGCAAACTGCTTGCTCTTCTAGGAAGGATTTTTCTAGGGAACATTTGAGATCTTGCCTCCTAACAATTGTCATCAATTTGGCTCAAATGCATTCTTATAAAAATCCTCTACATGTATGGATGTTTCTTACGTCGACCCCATTGATGCACCTTTCTTACTCCGAAAGAATCATTTCTATCCTTCTCCACACACTTCTTTAGGACACACTGAAACTCTGTCATTTGTTCCTTTAAAATCTATTAAGTACCTATTATAAACACGGCTTTCGAGAATTTGAATTTTGTCTTTCTCTGGCAGGCTGGAAATATTATGGGTCCACTTGGGTCCTCTTTCAATTTTCGCTTATCATATGTAACTAAGGTGATCAAATGCCCTGGTTTGCCCCCAGAAAGCCCTAGTTTATTCCTGCTGTGCTGGCATAATTAATACTTTCCACTTTTACTCTGACTGATCCAGCTTGATTGATCATATATATTGTCACCCTATTGCTAACTAGAACCACCTGCAGTTTTCATAAGCTTGGGGTGGGGTGTGGAGGTGTGTGGGAGAAAAAGGACCCACATTTACAGGAACCACATGAAACCTTATTTGCTAGTCTGTGATATTTGCTGTAGGAGGAAACCATGAAGCCTATTGCCACCTTTTAAGAAACATGTTTGGAATAATTTCTTTTCAGAAGCTGCCAGCCACATACAGAGGATGAGAGCATAGACTCTGCAACGAGACATTTTCTAGCTATGTACAAATAGGCAAGTCATATAACTGCCTTGTGCCTAAGTTTCCTCATATGCAAAGTGAAGATAATATAGTACCTATGTCATGAGGTTGTTATGAACATAATATGAGTCAGTGTCCCTGTGCATACTAACTGTTACAGTTTTTTGCCACAAGTGACTGTCCTGGATTCAGATCCCAGTCCTGCACAGCTACATGTGGGTCCAGCAAAAGAGAGGGCCACTATCAGAGATTTGGTGCAAAAGACTTTGGTTTGGGTCTTGACAAAAATCAACCCAATCAGATTCTCTCTTTTAGGAAATAAATTCTTGATGAACTAGGAAGGTCGCTGAAGTTGAATCTCAAGTGACATGAAGAAGCTCCTGTTCCCATAGTTTGGCCCAGTTACAGACTCCTTAGGCCCATGGGTTCCTGACCCCTGGAAGAATCAGCCTTGATCTCACATTCCTATGGGCCCCTGTCATGCTCTTCCATCACTCAGCTTCATCTGTTGGTGGATCTCCCCTGCCACTTTAAATAAATACAGGGAACAGGCCAAGCTTAACTCACAGAGAAAGGAGTACAGGAAAAATCTAGGACCCCAGACCTTGACATTCACTGGAACCTTCCACTTGTGAAATGGTGAATTCTAACATCTTATTCTCTGATCAGAACTTCAGATCAGATCAGCTCCCTGGAGCTCATAAATACCTTGGGCTCCTTGAAGGCCCCATTGTTTCTCAATTTTCTTGCCTGGGTTCATTTTCCTTTCTGCACAGTCTGATCACATGGTTCTATCATTTTAACACCCTTTCACCAACACCTTACCTTAACTTTCCAGTATCTGTCCACCCATATCACCAAAAGCTTCCAATCCTACACTGATCCTACCCTGCACATGAAAAGCCCAAAGAAACTGCAGAAAATTTGTGGTATGTACTGATACTCAATTTTAGTTTACAATTTCAGCAGGCCCTCAAGGGCCATGCTTTCCCTCAACTTTGACCAGTTCCTGCCTTCATCACTGCCCTCTACAATTTTACCAGCCTTTCCCCCTGCTCCTCTACTCATGGGTTCTCCCCTCCTTACCCTTCTTCACCCCAGGTAAGTACACCCTGGTTTAAGCAACACTGTCCACCAGGATAAAATCCAGCCTCCTTAGTCATTACCCATTTGCCTCTCCTGAGAATCCTATCCATCACCTTGGCCCTGCAATTTGGTCAAAACTCAACACCGTTTCATGGGTCCATTTTGCATAAGCTGTTTTATCTATCTACATTTCTTTTTCTTCTCTCCAGTCCACAAAACAAATACTATTTAAAACTTTCAAATACAGTCCCCTTTGCCCCATTATCTCAGCTGCTACAACATTTAATCACTCTACTCTTATCACTTGACACTGCCTGCGTATTTCCATTGTTGCACAATGTATCTGTGGTTGCTGAAATATCTGTCTACAAGTTTGAATGTGCCACAAGGTGCTGGACTTCGTAAGGTCAGAGGCCTAACCTCACTAATCTTTGATTCCCAGGGCACTGAGAAGTCCCCAGGTGGTGTCAAAAACATTGGCTACATTGATGGAAACCTCCACCTGGCTGGCAGGGCTAGGTTTTCACACATCTGCTAAGTCATGTTAAATCAGATTCCCCACTGATTTTTGCAGTGCTGGTGTCTGAAATTTGTTTTATTCAAACTGCATGCAGAAGGATGCACAAAGAATTCCCAGCAGCACTCATAGGTGCAAGGTCTCAGGATAGGCAAGAGCTCCATTCCACATCCAATTGGCCTAATTCCCAAACAAATTAAGAGACAGAAAAACCTTTGTTTTGTGAATCTGTTCAGGAAATGGAGGCAAGGCCTTAAAGGCTGAGTTCAGGTTTGGAGGGACAGGAAGAAAACAATGAAGGGAGACAAGAAAGCTGAAATTTATGCTTGAAGTCATTAGTGCTTTAGCTAAGGCAGATAAATTGCAGGCAGCTGGGAAATATGGAAAAGCTCTGGCAACAAAACGCCATTCAAGGAATCTGGACTAATCTGACTACAGATTCCAAAACAAATGCTTTCGCTGTAAGTTCACGGAATTCCAGTAAACTTTTGTTTGGGGTTTTAATTGTTTTTTCTTTATCTTCTTGTTGGTTGAAGGGTTGGAATTTTTTAAAAAATCTTTTCAGATTAATTCTATTGGCTCTAACTGACCTACTTATGAGAGTGGACCTAGGCAGATAGATACTGAACACCATACCTACTGTGTCTAGCATCTACATGATTATAATGAGACCCCATAGTCTCCTCTAAAAGCCTCCTACTCTCCACTTTCCCTCCCCACAAAATATCCTGGATTGTCCTTTTCACTAGTGTTTCTGAAACTTTTCTGTGCATACAAATCTCCCAGGGTTCTTGCTAAAATGCAGATTCTGACTCAATAGGCCAGGGATGATGGTCTGAAATATGCATTTCTATCTTGTTTCCAGGCGATGCCATTGCTGGCCTGGGGATCAATCCTTGAGTAGCAAGGTTCTAACCCTCTATCACTGGACCCAACGTTGGTCATCTAGGGAACAAACAAGATATTCCACTGATCCATAGGAAGACAGTATCGAACTAAACTTCTACTTATGTTTACCTAAAAGTTTCAAATCTAAACACAGGTACCTTTATTTGGTCCATCTGTCAGATGACTTCTCATCAGATTGTGTGAAAAGAATCATGGGAAAAGGGTGGAAATAATATTCTGCAACCCAGAAGGATTGATAGAGGTAGACCTATTTGTTCACTACCATTCTGCTCACTGCAGTAGGCTGAAATGTGTATATCACAGAATTTATGGGACACATTAATTTCAGTTAAACTAACCCTCACAGAATGTATGAGGCTTAAGTAATACCAAATACTTGCTAATTAAAGATAATATCAAGAATCAACATCTGCCAACCAAAAAAATGGTCCAGAAATCCAAAATTATAATGATTATTCAGAATATGGACTTACAGTCACCTTTAACTATGAACTTGAAAGAATATTGCATCTGGAAAAGAGCAGTATATGCAAATAATTTTTAAGCAATAAGTCCCACTTTGAGGGGCGCATATGCAAATTTTTTATCAATGAGGTACACATTGAAGTTTTGAAGACCACTGCTCTATACTACCAGCTAGCCTCCTTTCTACCATGTAATAAACATCCTGGCATCCTTTAGTCAATTCCCTGCCCCCAACTCACCTAGTCTCTGGTGCTGTGACCTACCCATTCCACTCTAATCAATGTTTAAGCTTAAGTGGCAGTAATAAAAGCCAATGATCTCAAACTGAAATGGCTGCAACCGTCAGAGAGGAATCACAAGATCATAACGACTGCAGAAATGACAGCACATTGTGATGCTAAGCAAAAACTAACTCTAGGTCTAGCACTGAGAAGACAATAGAAAGTAGTAGAGACTATGGCAGCATGTAGAAGGCCTTCTATTCTTGTAATTGCTTGCTGATATGGGCGGCACACAGATCCAGAATTGCCAGATCTTCTGATATTTCAAGGAAAACAGTTGGAATTTTACCAGATATCACACAATGTTAAAACATAGGCAAACATGAACACACACTTAAACTTGCCAAGACTTCAATGCACATTTGCACCATAAACCATCAGTGTACTCTACCCACTTTGTGTAGGGCAAAGGCTTTAACTGCAACTGCATAACCATAATTCAGACAAAGAGAGGCAGGAAATAAAGAACAAGATTCATATGTCATGAACTCAGAGTTAACACAAAGCTAAGGAGAAAGAATAGAGAAAGAAATGCAAGGGAAAGCAAGACGAAGAAGCGAAGCTAATAAAAACAAAAGAGCAAAGAGGGATTTCTGTTGGCTTCCTCCTTTTTTCTTCCTGCAGGTCAATAATCAATCAATCTTGCTTTCCCAGAGTTGTAGGCCCACAATGCATGGCCTTGGGAAAGTGACTTGTGCTCAGTAATGTCCATGTCACCATTTTTTTCTGAGCAACAAGAGTACTTTTCCCAGCATTCCTTGCAGTAGGTGTAGATGTATGAATTAATTTTAGCCCACAGAATGTGAGAAGTGATGTGCGGAAGCGCCAGTCCTGGTTCATGAACACACACACAGGATCCTTCTCTCTTCCTCAACTGCATGAGGAGACAGAGGTCTGGAGGAAGGTGGAGCCATATGATCTGAGAAATTGAACTTAGCTCTCACCACCACAGACCCATCTGGATTGTGATGTGAGTGAGAAATAGATTTCTATTTTGTCCAACTACTTTGGTCTTAATCCTCTTCACTTTGAGTACATTTTTTACAGCCTACCTCCTCTTGCCCAGAATCTTTTCTTCTTCAACTATACAGCACATTTTCTTAATCATTCCTCAATAGCATGATTCCGGTCTCCTTGCCTTTCATCTTTGAACATGCTCTATGACTCTCAAGGTAGGTGCACAAAATGGAATTCCTTATCTGATGTGGGGTATAACTACTGCAAAACAGGATCATCGCCTCCTTTTTCCCAGATGATACGTCTCTATTGATGGAATCTATCCACTAAATCTTATATGGTTTTTACTGGTGCTTGTCTTCTGCTACATCTTCCCCATTTTATAATTCCAGCTTTATCTCTTGCTCTGTTAGAGCTTTTAAGTCTATCACTTTAGATTTATTTTGTTATTCTATAGTATTACCTTCTTTGTATGCCTTCGTGGATCCCTTTTGTTTTTGCCTTTCCAGCATCCATTTACTCTTCTTTTCATAATGGCACTTCTATTTTTATTACATGCAGTCTTTATGTGGTACTATGCAATCAAGGACATCTGCTACCTTCTGACCTAGCAACTGAGCATTACTCAGGCAATACCAATCACTCTCCCCTCTTTAACCAGGGCCAGAAGAATTGAAAGTAACTGGAATAGATACAACTTAAAAGAAATGCTTTAAATGGATCATCTATTAATTCCTGCTATCCAGAATCCCAGAACATCATTTTCTACAATTTGGTTATTTAATGTTTCCTTGAATTCTGTGAGTCCTTCCATATTTTTTATTGAAGCTATAACAAATTACCACAAATTCAATGGCGTAAAACACGAACTAAGGATCTAGTGTCTAGAGTATAGAAAGTTAGCAAAAAGACAAAATCTAATTTAAAAATGGGCAAAAGACTTAAATATATCTTTCTACAAACAATAAATACACATGAAAACTGACACTCATCACTAGTCATTAAGGAAATGCAAATCAAAACCGCAGTGAGATACCCAATAGGATAGCTATATTTAAAAAAAAAAAAAAAAAAGAAAATAATAAGTACTGATAAGGGTGTGAAAAAATTGGGACCCTCATATATTGCTAGTAGGAGTACAAACTGGTTCAGACACTAAGAAAAACAGTCTGACAGTTCATCAAAAAGTTAAACTGAGTTACCACATGATCTAGCAATTTCACTTCTAAGTATATATGCAAAAGAATTAAAAACAGATACTCAAATAAGTATATGCATGTGCATGTTCACAGCAGTACCATTCACAGGAGCCAAAAGGTCAAAAACGCCCAAATGCCCATTAATGAATAAACAAACTGGTATATCCATATAATAGAATATTATTCAGCCATCAAAGGAATGTAGTACTGATATACACTACAACATGGATGAATTTCAAAAACATTATGCTAAGTGAAAGAAGCCAGACACAAAAGGCCACATATTGTATTATTTCCTTTACATGAAATACCCAGAACAGGTAAATCCTTTGAGACAGAGCACAGGTTGGTGTTTACCAGGGGAAAAAGGGATGGGATGTGACTTTTTCACAGACACAAGGTTTTCTTTTGGGGTGATGAAAATGTCTTGGAAGTAGATAGTGACGATTGAATAACTCTGTGAATATACTAAATACCACTGGATTTGTATGCTTTAAAATGGTTAATTTTATGTTATGTAAATTTCATGTCAATAAACTTGCACACGCATACACGCACACACGCAAATTTATTATCTCACAATTCTAGAGGCCTGAAGTCCTAAAATAAAGGAGTTTGCAGCTCTGCATTTCTTCTGGAGTCTCTAGAGAAGAATTCATACATTGCCTTTTCCAGTTTCTAGAAGCTACCTACATTCCTTGACTTGTGGCCTTCTTACAGCAGTGCATCCCTGACCTCTGCTTCTGTCATCTCATCTCCTTCCCTAACTCCGACCCTCCTGCCTCCCTCTTATAAGGACCCCATGATTATGTTTGGCCCACCTGGAACATCCAAGATCCCAGTGCCTATTTCAAGATCCTTAATCCACCTGCAAAAGTCCTTTTTAAGATAATGTATCCACAGGTTTTGGAATTTAGGATGTGGATATCTTTGGGAGGCCATTATTCTATTATAACCCCTTGTCCCTTCAATAAATTCCTTTTCTTAAGTAAGCAAGTGTGTGTTGCTTGCAACCATAGAACCTCAACCAATAAAATGCTTTACATTTTTCAGCATTGCAGTTTGAATAAATGGGGAATATGAAAGCAGCAATCAGGATTTGGTGATTTCTTGATATTACAGGAGAATGACTAAAGAAATCTGTAGGAATTCTATATTTGGCACAGTGCTTTGCCCAGGAACAAGAAAGCCAGACGAGCAGATATTTAATAAGTGTCAGAGGGCCGAATAAAAAGGATGAGAACAAAATACAGAAAGTTTAACAAAAGCCTTTAAATTAGAAGTTGCAGAAGCAAGGATAAGACTGAAGCGTCAAGAAACAGGAAAATGTATTAAATATAAAACCTAAGTTAGAGTGCTGTTCAGCACATACAGCATAAAAGTTGCTACCCACCCTTCTTTATGGGGTGACGCCTACCCACTGTTAAACCTGAAAATGAGTCAGAGGTCACCTTAGCCTCAGAAAGTTCTGCTGTCCCCAGACAGAATGACTGACTTTCTCCATCCCACGGAGGAGGGAACATGCTTCATTCTTCTCTCAGCCACTGCCTAAAAGTGTCCAGGAGTGCAACGAGGGGGTCACATGCTAGCCACATTAAGAAAAACAAAGTACCAGCTAAGAAATCTAAAAAATCAAGTATGGGATCACAGAACCTTCAAGTGTCCCAGGAATCTACTTAGTTCACTAACTTTCAGGACCAGTTTACCAAACCCTGGTATTGGTTTCCACAGGTGCATTTCTCGCAAGCCCTCATGAGCAAATAACCAGTTGTGGGGCCAGTCTAACTATATATCAGGCCCTGAGACTTTTAAGGCAAAGCTATTTGACTGCCTCTACCTTAAACAAACTGTTGGTATAGCCAATTCATTTGACTTTGACCTAGAAATTTTATTCATGCAAAACAGAATGGTTTTTATTAGCAGGTCAGTGTTCCTGGAAGAGCAATGAAAACTATTTGTTCAATGTATCATCTTGAGGTTCAGACATCACTTATATTTCATTCTCAAAAGCCATAGCATGAGTCAGTTTGGCCTTTATATGTTTGTCAAAAGGGGAGGGAAGTGTTTGTTCGTCCAGGGTGGAGAAAGCATTGAGGATGGCTGGATATTGCCTTTTTTCTCTCCATTCGGTTATAACCTTTAGTCAGTACACACTGGGTGAACCAGTTTACCTAAAGCAACACTGACAATTAGAGTTGACTGAAAAAGTCAGTCTCCAGGATTTTAATTAAATATGACCATCAGAGTTAATGCCTTCAATACCAAGAACTTAACTCTTAAAATGATGCTTTACAACATGTATCTTTTATAGTCAGGAAAACATTAAGAGTATAGTTGACCCTGAAACGAGGCAGGCGTTAGGGGCACCAACCCCTACACAGTCAAAATCGACATAACTTTTGACTTCCCCCAAATTTAACTACAGTCCCTCAGTATCCGTAGGGAATGGGTTCCAGGACCCCTTGCAAATACCCAAATCAGTGGATGCTCAGGTCCATTATATAAAATGGCACAGAACAATGCATACAGTTGGACCTTCATATCCACGGATTCCCAACTTTGGATCAAAAACACTGTTTCCAATCCATGGCTGGTTGAATCTAAGGATATAAACCCCAGTGATATGGAGGGTCAACTACATACTTACTGAAAAAACCCGCATATAAGTGGACCAGGACAGTTCAAACCCAACTTGTTCAAGGGTTAACTGTATTATCATGGTTCTTCTCTTCCAAAAGGATGAGAAAGCCAATGCTAAGGATAGGAAACCAATACAATGTCATTTTAAACTCAGTCAACCTCCCCATTATTTCCCTAACCCTTTATACTCAATTCTTAAGAGATTTCTCCTTGCAAAATAAAGTTTCTGGGCTCAGGCTTTGTACTGCAAGAAACTGGTGCGTGCACAACTGAGAGAGCACCTGTAAGATTCACAAAAAAACTAATGTGAGCTAAAGACATGTGGAAGCACAATTTCATGTATTCTACAAGCCATGGAACGTCCTCTCTTCTTTGCTTCTCTGCTAGGGAAATGTCACGGTATGGTGACCAGACGTCCCACATTTTTCATGGCAGCCCTGATTTCATTCATTCTGTCCTACTGTCCCACAAGTCAACTGACAGTTATCCAACTCGAACCATATTAGTTCCTGCATCAGGATATTGGGCAGATGTAGCATAGCACAGGGCTAGGGCAGGAACCTTTCAGAAGACCCCTTCACCCATGGGACAAGCAAAGGAAATTCCTGGGTCACGCACATTACAAAAAAAAAAGATAATGCACAAAATAGTTATAAAGATACTACTACTCATCAGTAAAAACATCCTTGATGAACAGCTCGTTTTCAAATAACTAAGAAAGTCCAGAACTCAAGTGCATCTTAGACTTTATCACATTCACTTTCCAATTAGAAAACCACAAGGCCAAGCATCCAAACATTTTGTAAACATTTAAAATTACTACTGGTACAGGTCAGGAGCTAGACAATATGCCACACCTGGCTTTGCAGTAAGTGATCCCACATTCTCCTTGAGGAATAAGGAAACATGGGTTACAACCTTGATAAACTTAGTCATCTCATGTTTAGTGGCTGGCAATGTTAACATACTCTAACAGATGAGCCTCAGATGCACCGAAATACTGCATTTCCAGGACAATCACCCACTATGTCCAAGGAGAACTGTGCTGGCCATACCTTTCCCACAGCCAGTGCTCTGCTTCCTGCATAAAATGCCTTGTGGTAATATCAACATTTCCAGTAAAATTGAACATCCTATCCTTGCTCTCAGATATTTGAGTATCTAGTGAAATTACAGGAGATAGAATTACTAAATTAAAAGAAATAACAAATTTCTTCTTCTCCCTTTAAAAATAAATCTGGGTATACCAGAGGGGTTAATTATCCAAGCATTAAAATCAAGCTTTTAATGCTTGAGAGGGGACTTCTCAGAAGCCTCCATTTCTCATGTGTTAAATGAACATGATTAACAATACCTACTTCTACCTTAATTTGTTAGGGTAAAATGGTTTAATTTGTATAAAACATATAGCACAGTGGTATGTAATACATACAGGAGAATAGTACCTAGCTCTGATTTAATGCTTCTTGTATGGTGGATCAGATCATTTTTTCCATCTGGTAAATCCACTCCTTTGCTCAAAAACATTCATTGGCACCCCATTCTCGGAGGATAAGGTTCAAACTTTCTATCTGACGCTTAAGGTCCTCTGATCTGCTTTCCAAATAGATTCCCATAAAGTCCTTCATGCACTCAATGTTTCAGTTTTATGAGAACCACTTGAGTTTCTTGTTCATGTCCACCACTTTCCTTGCTGTGCCTGGGGTGCCTGAATCCAACCCCTAACATTTAACTCAGAGGTTGTAATGTAATAACTGTGTGTGTGTGTGTGTGTGTGTGTGTGTGTGTGTGTGTGTGTACACACATGCATGTTTACTCTCATGAGATCGTAGCTCATTTTTATTGTCAAAAATTGGAACATTTCTACATTCTCATGAAATATAAGATTTAGCCACTTTGGCCTTTAGTCCTGAGTGGCAACCATTGGCTTGGCCTGAAAAGTTGCCACCTTGTTAGATGAGACTTTGCCAGTCACCACTACTCCCTATAGTATTACACTAGCCTGATTTACTCATTAGATTACCTGCTTGGTCCTCTGACGGCACCTGAATTTACAATCTTGTTCTACATCTCACCCATCCTAAGCCCTTTATAAATTCTTCCTTGATTCTTCAAAAATATTTGAAATATTTTTTCCTTCTTTTTCAGCTCCCATAGCCATATTTGTCAAGGTATGTGTCACTGCAGTAACATGAACACTACAGTATATCTTGATAATATATAATATTTCAATTCTTGCTTTATTGCCCTTCCTGAAGTACAAACCTCTTGAGATAGAATCCATGAACTGTGCCTGACTTAGCACCAAATACAAGCATGTACCTGATTAATAATTTAAATTGAACAAAAATAGGTACTTAAGTACGGGAAAGTCATATCTCACAAGGCATGAGACTTTTCTTCCTGGGCTAGGCTTAGTTTCAATGATCAATTATTCCTCTTAGGAAAAATTAATAGGGAGCTGGTGTAGGGGGAGAAGAGATGGCAGGAATGGGGAGAAAAGTCCACTGGGAAAGAAGAGGAAGTTGTACTTAAAGTCCTGATGTGCAACTTCAAATTTTGTCCTAGATTCATTTGCAGGGAAAAAAAAAAAAACTTCCTTAAACTCTTTAATGGCGGATATGTTGTGATTCTATATCTAGTTAACACTTTGTTTTGTTCTAGGTATTGTTACAGACATTATCACTTTAGAATCACATAAAAACCATGAAGCAGTGTTATGACCTCCAATTAACAGAGGTGGAAGTCAAAAGATGTACTTTGCATGAGCAAAATACCCTCTTGAACAGTTCCTGAAAGACCAGCACAGGCCAGAGCAGCAGGCGCTCAGATGTCTGAGCTGAGGACCATGTGTTGGTCTGCACCATCTAAGGTCTGATCAGGGTTGTCACGATACATCTTGCAAAGAATCACAATCATTCTCTTTTCCACAGATTCTCCTTTTCAACTGTGCTATTCAACTACAGATGGCAAAGCGAAGAAAGGGTGAAGGAAAAACAAATCCTGGTCAAATATGTATATAGTTTTAAAAGCTTGTTTTGAAACATTTTTTTACTTTTCCTTCCTAGCAACCAAATGGGGTCTAATAATGCTAAAACCACCTTACATTGTACAGTTGTTTAATGTTTAGAAAGTACTTTATAGAACTGCTTTTTTTTTTTTTTTTCACCTAATGCATCAGAATCTGAAAAGCCCATTCACCAGCAAGGCCTCATTTGCTGGGAGTTGGGGGAGGGGAACATTAAATCGCTGCCAACACTAAATGAATTGGAAACAGTTACAGAGATAAGGAAATAATTCAGCAGCAACATGTTGGAACAACAGCCTCAAAAAGAGTCAGAATATAAAAACTCTTGAGTTTAGAGACTGGGGCAGGCCCATTCCTTGAATCTAGGCTTATGTTTTTCCAAATATTCAATTCTTCTAGTCCAAGATAGAGATTACATCTGCTCTACTTAAAAAAAAAAAAAAAAAAAGGCAGTCAGAGTTTCAGAAGGGATCAGCATTCTCCAGACCTCTCTACATCAGCTCAGGGTGGTAGAAAGAAAAGGTAACTTTCTATGGATCATCCTTCTGCTCTGGTCTTCAGCTGGTCCTAAACAGGGTAAGATCTAAAACCAAATCACAATGTGTCAGACACCCAAAGTTTTAGGTGTCCACAGGTAGGCTGCTGGGTTCTAAACAACCTGAGCTAACACCAAAGCAATAAAGCTAGTCAGTCTTGGAAAATGTCCTTCATCCCTGGCCTCTCATACTTTGAAAACATAACACTTTGGCTGGTGTCTATGAAAGGTGAAAGAAATTAAAGGACTAGTTATCACAAAAAAAAAAAAAAAAACCCTTTCCTGAGTGATAACTTGAGTTCGTAACTTCCTTTCTAACAATGGAAGACAATGGGCTTGACCTTGGCTCTGCCAGGTTTGCTCAAGTTTCAACCATGATGTATGTGTGGGAGAGCTGGCTACACTCTGCAAGTTCATGCCTACTGCAAACAATTTTTTGTTTAAAACAAGAAGTTACTAATAATGTGTTATAAAAATAAAGAATACAGAAGGCCCTTGGAAATCGAAAATAAGTGACCAGTATTCTGTGTAAGTGTGGGGGATTAAATTAATCCTCTTTTGTTGTCTCTCTGCCTGAAATGCCATTCCCCAGAATTTCCACCACTATCCAATGCCATATCCAATGACACCTTTTGCAAGAAATCTTCTCTGATTACTGTTGAACTACTAAACTCTTTACCCTCCTCTCTTGGCACTATTTATGCTCTCTGAGGTAGCTATTTGCTATTTTTCATGCCCCCATTGGAATGTCTGCCATTACTGTCACATCTTTTATATTTGCATCCTCCATGCAGCTTGGCATGATCTGCGAGTACATGGCTGATGCTTGATGACTATGTGTTAAATTAATGTCTGGATTTATTCCTTGGCTTAGCTCACCAAGTATTCGAGGACCTAAACTAATGAATTGCAGATGGGAATGTGCTTTTTCTATCCCCAATGGGCTATCACAGCTCATAAGCACAAAAGATGATTCTTGGTGACAAATGTCTTCGATTCTTCTTCCTAGCTCTTTATTTGTATTAATGATCATTTTCATGCATTCAGGCTTTCTATATACACCATACTGAATCCAATACACACACACCTGATCTTGCAGAAGATGAAGCCAACTGCTATTTAACTTTTCTGAGCTTAAGATCACACAATTAGAAAGGCACAGCAGGGTGATTTGGCCTCAGAGTTCTTGCTTTTATCCAGCCCATCATACTACTCCCTTCCGAACCGTTGTTCCCAAAGTGAGATGCTGATTGTGTGATTATAAAACACTGTACTTCTCATTTCCTTTTTACTTCCTGCTGCTCTCAACTGGCCCATGCTATCACTTGACAGGCATGTGAGTGTGATAAAGTAAATCTGGACAGCGCCATAGACAGGAAATGAATTTCACTATGGCAAAATTCAACTGCAACCATTTTGACAAGAGAAAGATAGGAAAGAAGCACTCAAGGCTTTTAGGGATGTTTTCAAAAGACAAATGCCTCTTCATGAACCAGGCTGAGGGTTTTTTTTTTTTTTTGTTTTGTTTTGTTTTTTTTTTTTTAAAGATAGGAATCCTTTGGAAGACTGCCCAAGTGCAGGGCTATGTTTATCTCCCAGGACAGGGAGAATGGATATGGCATATTGAGGCTCCCTCAGAACGGCAGGGAGGGAGTTGTTATCTCCCCTGCAGGCAGAGAGTCCACGAAAGCATGGCTAAGTGTACTGAGTGAAAATATTCAGCACAGCAAATGCTTCTGAACAGAAAAATGCAAAGGCTCTGTGTGTTCTTCTGCACTGACATGCTTCTCTCCGAATGCCGGCTACACCTCAGCTCATATTCTACAGACAGTGTCCCTAAATAAATGTCATTCACTACATCAAGTATAAACATAAACATCACGATTAATAAAAAGATATTCTTAATGACTGAAATAAAGCCACGTTCATAAGCTGATTGTAGAAGCCTTCAAAGGATAACAGTATTTTACATTAATTTCTTTCTGGCCAAAGAGCCTGTTGCATAGAACATGGTATTGCACAAGTGATATTTGTTGACTGTTTTACCGAGGATTAGAAATGAAGACCTGACTGAGAAATCACATAGCTCCCTTTTAACCAAGGTTCTTGCTTTCTCCTACGCCCCCTCCTTGAAACATTCCATAATTAGTGCTTCTGATGCTGTTGTATAATATGCCATAGATTAAATGCTCCTTGGGATATACTTCAGGTAGTGACATCAGCGGAAAGAAATAAGAATAGGACATTAAGCTGATTCCAAAATATTCCAAAAGGGAGAAAAAGTTTGGTCATTTTACTATCTTATTTCAAGTCTTGAAATAACAAGCCTGGTTGAATTTGTTGAAGGATAACTTTATAGCTATTGGCTATAATTTAATGCTATTGGCAGCATTTCAAATAAGTAACATTCTTCACGACCTAATTAGACCCATTAGAACTGCGACAAACCAAACATTTTGCCCCCATTTAGGTCCCTTCTAAAGACATCGCATTTGTACTACATAAAACCCTTTTGGTCTCATGGCCTGAATGTCTCTGAAGAACAAATGAACAAATCTGGCGAAAATGGAGGTAACTGAGCGTCCTTGAACAGGCCACAGTATAACTTTAAAGATAAAACTGAGTTTTAAAACAAAATCAACAGCATCACATCCAAACATATTGATAAATTTCATCAAGAGCCTCTACCTCAATTCAAGATTCTTTTTCTGTTCCATGTTCCTCAGTATAAGTTTTTTAAATGTTGGTTTTGCCTGTTGTTCTATCCTCAGAGCTCTTGGTAGAAGACACAGAAGAATGAGATACTTGATAAAATTCTCCCTTTTAATTTTCTCCAACAATTTAAAAAAAAAAAAACTTTTTTAAACACATGGAACATTTTTTCCCTTTAGTTTGTACTGAAATGTGGCTTAGCCCATTTAGTCATTTTGTGTTAATTTGGCAATATTCCATAGGGCTGGGCAAAGAACTCTTATTGCTTTTAGGGGCTCCACCACCACCTCAAAAGTTTGGAACTGATGTAAGTATACTCCTGATGGAGTCATCTTTGGATCCTCATATTCTCGGACAGAATGGAGGCCATCAAATAAATATTTCTCAGTTGAATGAACAAATTGAATCCTATTCAACATTCAAGATTCATCTCAAAATCTGCTCTCATGAAGACTTCTCCATTCACCAAAGGCTGCAGTGATTTCTGACCCCTTGTGTTATCACTTTAGACATTTATCTCCCCAATTAAAGTGTATGTTACCTACAGACAGTATTTTGTTTAAGAACACTGCTGAATAAACAAACTATAAGTCTGCCTCAAATCCAGGAAACTAAAGGATTCCCTGGCATATATTTGGAGGTTTTCTTTGCTCCTGAGATTCAGGTAGAAAGAAAAAGAACCAAGGAACAGGGATAAACCACTCTATAGAGAGATCTTACTAACTCCTGACTCAAGCATGAATGGAATACAAAATGCCAACTGGGCTCCAGGCAAAGAGCCAAGAGGGGTCTGTCCTTCTGGCTCTCTATGCTTTGATCAGCTGCTCTAATGAGTAGTCTCTGAGAGTCCCCCATTTAAGTGAAAAGAACCATGGTGGGTACAAAGTCTAATTGACCAGTTCATTCAACTCCATGATTCATTATTTACTTGTTGAGCACCTTATTCTTGTCTAACTAATAAACCATGAGCCAGGCATATAAAAATGAGTAGCATTGCCATTGACTTCAAGGGGATCTCTCATTATGGAAGAATGATATGTAAATATTTATTAAACAATGTAAGAAATATGAACACACCAAGTACTACAACTATTCAGAGAAGGAAATAATTAACTCCATTGAGAGCTCAGGAGTTTTTTCACAGAGTAATTGATATTGGAGCTAAACCTTTCAAAATGAATAGGATTTTTACCAGATGTTAAGTCAGGAAATAGTATTCTGGACAATGAAAACAGCATTGGCAAGATAATAACATGCTTGAAACAAACCGTTGCTATTAACATCTTGGTTTGAATATAATCATTGTATAATTAATTAGGTCATTTGGTAAAATCAAGGCCCTGGAAGAAAAAGTCACACAACAGAGATTTGAGAAGGAGAAAGACTAGACCTCTTTGCTTCAATACTGGGTATCCTTATAAGTCTGAGCAGGTCACACTCCACACAAAGGGTGGTAAGGGCTGAATTCAGCCCAATGAATTTGATTTGAGACATAACCTTTTCCCAATTCCCACAAAGGCACTATATAGCCTAATTGTGGCTCTGCTGATAAACAAAATTGGATCACCATTGAGAAAACAGAGGTGAGTGGGGATAAATGCCACAAATTTTGTAATTTAAAGAAGCTTAGTCCTGAGGAAACAGCATCTGCTAACCTCAGGGGAGCCCATGGTGGTCTGTTTCCAGAACCAGGTTGGTCAAGTACAAATGTACTTGGTCAAGTATGTGCTGGACCATGAGCTGACAGCTACCATCAGGCCTCCTTTGGTCTAAGGCATTTCTCCTGGTGAGATATCTCTGTTGTCCACCATCATACCAAGTAACATCAAGATTTAATATCACAGGTGTCCACATCCTGGGACATGGTGGCTGGTGACAGAAATTAAGAAAATTTTAAAAACTAGCCAAACAAAAATTGTAGAGTATGTGTTTGCATCATAAAGTATCTCAATTTTAAAAGTGAAATAATTACCTTTCTCTTCCTGTTTTAATTCATATCCAGCTATAAATAATTGTGATGTTCTTGTTTGGGGGTCTTCTCATAGCTGTCTGGTTTTAAAAAGGTATTGAAGGTCCATTATAATGCCCTAATTCTGTATCTACCTAATGGAGTAAAAGAAGAGAGGATGGCCAAAGCACATCCCTTTTCATCCTTGCAATTCATATCAGTAGAATTTAATGATGGTCAAGCCCCTATCCTAACAACGGAGCTCAAGCATTCTTATCAAGAAAGAGCTTTTGTCAGTAAAACCAATTTTTAAAGTCTTTTTCCTTAGGGAACTTTGAGAGCAATCAATTTCTCCCTTAACTGCTACCCATAATCTACAGGTCCCTGTGAGGGTTCTTCCTGACACAACTGGGAAATTTATGGCCTACAATTTCTCCTGCTGGGGCCCAAAATGTGCAAATGCTCTAACACTTATCACATGGCACCTTAGAGTTGCTAAAAGACATTCAGGCAGTTCCCCTTGAGAGACTCAGGGTAGTCCAGAGAGCCAGATGAGAAACCAGAGTGTAAAAATCAGTATAAGTGATAAAGAGATCTAGGGATCTTGGGCAAAAAGAAGAGAAGCCAAAGGAAGAATCTTTTTTATTCAAGATTAATCAGTCACTAACATCAGTGTTCACAGAGAGAACCCTCATTTGTTCTGATGAAATAAACATTACTTGAATAAAACTCTCTGGCCCTACACACAATATGTTTTAGGAATTAAGATTTCCAATCTTTTCAAATGGGAAAACAACACATATTCATGAAACAACAGGGCTTTATTCTACACAGAAAGAACAGTCTCAATTTAAGAAACATTATCAGGGCTAGTCACATGGGCATGTGAGCCCATGCAACCACACAGGGCTTCATGCTTTTAGAAGGGCCCTGTGCTTAGCTTAATGCTCTGCTGTCACCATCTTGAAATTCTTCATAATTTTTGCACAAAGGACCTATTTTCATTTTGCACTGACCTGCAAATTATATAGTCAGTCCTGAACATGACTTAACCTGCCACCCAATTCATAAATGCCCTACATGCCCTGGATTATATTTCCCCATTGCCTTCTTTAAACTAGGGCAAACATCTTGTCACATCTGGCTCCTGACAAATCAGTAGTTGTCAGAATCTGGCCCACGAAGCTCTCCGTGAAGTTGGCTCATACTGTTACCTGTAATATGGGCATGCTTATATTCTTCCACAAACTAATTACCAGACATCACTTGCTACTCTTACAAAAGTGATGTCGTTCCTCCTAGCTTTACAATCTCCCCTTATCTGTGGGAAACACATTCCAAGACACCCAGTGGATGCCTGAAATCAAAGATAGTACCAAACCCTATATATATTGTGTTTTTTTCCATATGTATGTACCTATGATAAAGTTTAAATTATAAATTAGACACAGTAAGAGAATAACAATAATAAAACAGAACAATGATAATATACTGTAATAAAATTTATGTGAATGGGTGCACTCTCTTTCTCTCTCCCTCCCTCTCTCAAATCGCCTCATGTACCATCCTCACCCTTCTTGTGATGATGTGAGGTAATACAATGCCTACATGATGAGATGAGGTTAGGTGAATGATGTAGGGTTGTGACACAGCATTAGGCTACTCTAAGGGTCGCTTACACATAAGCATTGTGTTAACACAACAGTTGATCTAATAACCAGACTAAGTGACTACTGGGCAGGTAGCACATACAATGTGGACACACTGTACAAAGGGATGAGTCACATACATCCCTGGTAGAATGGTGCGAGATTTCATCATGATACTCTGAATGGAGCACAATTTAAAACTTATGCATTATTTCATGAACTTTCCATTTAATATTTTCAGACCACAGTTGACTACAGTAACTAAAACCACAAAAAGCAAAACTGTAGATAAGGGGAGACAACTGTACCAATGTAATGGGTTTTGTGTGTGGAAATGGAAAATGGGTCAGTGTGAAACATTTTGGTCTGGTGACTACAAATGTCTAAGAGCCACTGATGCAGAGCCCAGCCACACCTGCTTAGTTATCGGGAATGACTGGAGATTTCTACAGTCCTGGAAGCAATGAGGAACTCAAGTACTAGCCTGGGTCTGTGCTTCTTAAACTGGGGAAGAGAAACTAGCAGTGTGCTGAGTACACAAAGCAACAGAGGAAATGTCTAGAAAGTAGATATTACTCATTGTAATTAATCTGAAACATTATCTTTAATATGGGAACAAATATTTTAGAGCCTAATGTAAAATCTCCGTTAATTTTTGTAAATATAAGATGTAAGAGATACTTCCTACTGAGATACTGTTGCTTAAACTTATACCCAAATGCTGAAAGTTCTTCCTTCATTTTCCTCTGATGTTAAGGAGACTTGGATGAAAAAATTTCAGAAGCTCTTTTCTGCTATGACGAGAACCTCAAATATGACAAGGTCTCAAAGGATGACAGCCCCATGGTTCATATTGAGAGGAAAGCATGTATCTGCTAGAAAGATGTTCTCAAAACCAATAAAAATGTCAAGAACCCAAAGGTTGAGCTTGAGCCTCTCTCATTCTGGTAAAATCCTACATGGAGGTCCAATGTCAACAGAGCAGGGAGGGACTCATGGTTACTCTTATTCCTTACACACTCCATCACTGAGCTAAATCTGGCCACATGGACAACAGGACCAGCTGATCATTCTCTCAAGTCCATCATTATCTCAAGTTCATGAATATTTTCTGAAAACGTGGCAAGATAAGCTCCATCTGGCATCTCTCACATAACTAACCACACTCCTGCTGGTTTACCTTTCAGTTCCTACCAAGGGAGAAGAATGACATGAAGCAAAAACAGATAATCCAGAGTCCAAAACCTGGGATCAAATCATGGATTCACTATTGGTTTCATATGTCTGTTTCTACAAAGGGACACTGGAAATAATAATACCTGACTACCTATGAGGTCATTAAAAGGGTCAAACTAAATAGGGGACAGAACATTTAAACTATAAGTGCTAATGATTATATCATTCTTTTAACCCTTATTGTTCATTTTAGCATCATGCAATACTCCAATTTAGCCCTATAAAAATCGGTACTTAACTCTATGAAAATTACCTAAATACCTCAACATTAATTTTTTCAATTAAAATATCTAAATATAAAAATCGAACTGGGCTATGGTGAATAAAGAAACCAGCACTCCTTTATTGTCCACAAATCTGTCAAAATGTCTATAGGAAAGAGCCCATCCTACACCTCGGCTATGCTGACCAAAGAGATTACCAATCCTTGGGTAGATGGACATGAGGACTCCTTACCATAACCTCTAAGTGCTTGAAATAAGATGTCAATGCAGAGATGCCATCCCAGCCACTCCAGATTTTTAAAGACCTGGGTCCCTATCTTTCCATTTAAAAAGCTGTTCATTCCACAAATTCTAGAAATAATGCTTTAAAAATAAATAGCCCTGATGGACAAGAATGACTGACATAAGTTCACACTAAGCTGCAAACACACAGCAATGGAGCCTTTCGTGCACACTGATATGGACAAGCAGCAAGGGTATGAGAGAGCAATTCCAGGGCTCTAGGGAGAGGAAGAACAAGCAGAAAGTGGAAAGGTGATGAAGGGGGATGTAAAAACCAGAAAGGAAAATCAACCCAGCAAGTAGTTAAAGACTCACTTATGTTTTTCTTCTTTCATGTTCTGGATTTCTTTGAGGCATAGTTAAGTCCCTCCCATTCTCCACTGGATTAGCAGGGAACTAGTAGACTAGAGTCACTATCAGAATTTTCATTCTTCTTTTTGTTCAAGAAGAATCTAAGCACAGATGTTCACTTCACATGATAGCCACTGACTTCTATGTGAATACAAGTTTGACACTGGAACCTATGGTGTTTAGAATCCACGAATGCTCAGTAAGCATCTGTGGGACTTTTCAAGAGGTCAAGATCCCTGCTTTCTGATAACATGCTTCAAACATCTTTGAGCATAGAGAAGGAGCAAAGACTTGCATGAACATCATCATGAGATTTGGCCTTTGTTTCTGTCATCTATCATGAATGAAGATGAAATATAGCTGACAAAAAAAGGAGGCCGGTATTATAGGTCAAAAACCACACTGAGCTGGAAGCCAAGGCATCTTGGTTTTCCTTCTGATTCTTTACTAATTAGCAAGTTTCTCTGCTCAGTCCCAGTTACCTCAGCTTGAAATAATGAAGTTGAACTATATGAATTCTAAATTCCTTCCAAGTTCTAAGATCTTATTATAAGCAGCATTATTTTTCCATTTCAAACACAACTAGATAAAAGACTATCCACTTGCAGAGAGTAACTCACGATAAGTCTAATATATTCTGTTGAAAGACATCTCCTTTTCCTGTTAATGGGAGGGAGCCATTCAAACAATGAAGTAATTCAGGAAATGTTTGCCAGAGCAAGATGAGCTAGATTCTTAAGTGGGCAGCCATGAAATGAAACAGAAACATTGTAAGTGCTTTATTATTCTCCCAAAAGGAAGAAAACTATTCTCTTTTACTATTCTACCCTTTTAAGGCCTTGACCCAGGAGAAGGCAATGTAATTGATATGGAAAGAATTACCAGCAATTAATAGTTATTGTTTTCTGAAAAGATTTTAAAAAGCTTTCTCCTACCAAAAAAAAAATAATAATTCTGAGAAGGTAATTTTCCAGTTACTAGGATAAAAACCCTTATTCTGACTGACTCTTCCTAGTTGAGTATTTTCAAATCTATTTGAAGTCAAGCAACATTTCCCCCTACAATCCTATTAAGATAGTTGTTAGTTTTGAAACAACTCGTTATGAATATTATCCTGTGATTATACAAAACCAGAATCTCAGCCTCTTAGATACTTCCTTCATTAATAGGAATAGCCCCCTTCTTTTCAGGAGGTGGATAGCCAATATTATTGAAACAAGTATAATGAATATCAAAACTGAGATCTCTGTTTTCAGATGCTGTGTCTCCTGCATATTGTGTCTTGGCGAAGGCTCAAAAGAATTGTTGCATGAATGCTGCCATCAAATGGGCTATAAAGGGCTTAATTAGCAGGAGTGCTTAGAGTTGTCATTTTCTGGGTCAATGTTATAAAAGGAAAAATGCTGTATGGCTCAAAAGCTTCAACCTTCCTAAGCCTTTTGTTTTGCACCGAATTTGTGTTCCCACAAAATTCATACGTTGAATCCATAATCTCTAATATGATATTAGGAGGTGGGACCTTTGAGAGGTAATTAGGTTTAGATGAGGTCATGTTGTTGGGACTCTCATGATAAGATCAGTACCCTTTTAAGGAGAGGGAAACACCAGAGCTCACTCTCTTTACCATATGAGGACACATGAAGAAGGCAACTATCTACAAGCTGGGAATATGGCCCTCACCAGAACTCAACCATGTTGCGATCATGATCTTGGACTTCCCAGCTTCCAGAAATGTGAGAAATGTCTCTTGTTTAAGCCGCCCAGTCTGTGTTATCTTGTTACAGCAGCTCAAGCTAAGATACCTCCCTTTCCTTATCTGGAAAATAATGGATCTGAATAGAATGATTTGAGATTCTTTTGAGTTTCAACAGCCTATGATAATAATAATCTTTTAAAAGGATAGATTTTCCACAGAAGTAGAGTAAGAATTTCAAGTTAGTCACTAGCTTATATAGACCAAGGATATCAAGTGACATCCTGAGAAGGCACAAGTAAGAGATCAGAATAATAAACGATTGCTGCTGAATTCTGAACACAGAAGCCATCATAAATCAATGAGCCAGGAAAATGGCTTGATGGAACCACTGTTTGAGGCAGATGATTCAAGTCGGCATATGTGGGAGTTGGCATGACTTAGTAAAATTTCTCGAGGAAGGCACGCTGGGTCAAACATGTTCAGATGTGTCTTATGCAGATTGACATCACCTGCATCTCACACCTCTTAACATGGTATAAAGAATGACTGTGAAACCAGAAGATGGTTTCCTATGGAGACCAACTATGAAGACCGTCACAAACTTTTCTGACTGCCAAACATTTCTTCAATGCCTTAATGCTGTCCTGGATTAGTTTCTTAGGGCTACCATAACAAAATACCACAGACTGGGTGGCTTGAACAACAGAAATTTACTTCTCATAGTACTGGAGGCTGGGAAGTCCAAGATCAAGGTGCTGGCCAATTCTAGTCTTGGTAAGAGTTCTCTTGTAGGCTTGCAGTTGGCCCCTTCTCACTGTATCCTCACATGATAATGAGAGAGAAAAAGCTCTTTGGTGTCTCTTTATAAGGACACTAATCTTACTGGACCAGGGCCCCATTCTCATGACATCATCTAACCATATCTATCTACCTTGCAAAAGTTCATCTCCAAAAACCATCACATTGGGGATTAGGACTTTAGCTTATTAATTTTGGATAGATGCAATCATTCAGTTCATAACATGCTCCTCTATACTCACAAACAAAAGCTAAATAAGCCACTTATTCACTAATGCCAATATCTATATGAGTTAGATCAAATGCAGGCAAACAAATAAACTACTTCTGTTATAATATTATAGACCAGAGTAGAGAAAAATAAGAATCATCTATTAGAAATATTTGTAAGATATAAGATTTAGTTCTTGCTTCAGAGGTGGCTAACGTATAAATGCCACCAATTCTTCACTTCTCACTTGTGTTAAAATGGATCCTGGTTTCACTTAACACTTTTTTCCCTCCCTTGCATTTCAAGGATGATTTTGCTTTTGTCAGACTAGGACTTTAATAATGCAGAATCAAGAGGAAAGGAGAAGTAGAATAAGTAGATAAAGAAAAACTCTGAGACTGGGCCACAATGACTCATGGATTCAGTCTAGCTACATTTGTTTTACCCTGCCTTATTCTCAAGTGGTTTTAAGGCACCCAGAAGATGACTAAGATGGTGCTGCCAAGAACTAAGAAGGGTCTATGATTTAACCCTATTTGAAAGCTAACAAGTTTGTCTGCCAGTTTTCATGGATGCTGGCAGAAGACTTGAGATCCCCAAGAGTCAGAGACAAAGAACTTTATGACTCATAGCAAAGAACGAAGTATGAGGATTAGCATATTTGTATCAGTTCTCCTACCCCAAAGTCCCAAGAGGACTATGTGGACATGCCTATATGGATGCCTGATGCTCTGTGGTCACATTACAAGAGAGGAACTCTGAGCTTTGGAAGCGTGAATCTTTTATAGTGAGTTGTAAGTGCGTTGGCCCTTTACTCTGGAGAAAGACACCATCTCTATCTTTCAAGGTTGTTTGTTATGTGAATATCTTTGAAATATCAGGGAAAAGACATTTAGTGTCTTGCTAGCAACATATGCAGAAACATGAGCAGCCCATGGGGAATTACCTCCCAACGGTAGCCATGGAGGTGGAAAGGAGACATTTCAGACAATGAATCTCTCTTGGCTTTAACTGTCCTCCTTTTGTACTGCTCCCTTTCCAGTCCTTTTCTTACACATGTGATCTACGGATTAAAAGAATAAGGAAGCAAAGAAAGGCAATGAAAGTGATACCTAATTTTGCTATTGGTGGATTTGAGTAACTTGTCCTTCTTGTACCCATCACAGTCTGATTCCAAAGTTTAAAAATGGAAAAAAACTATTCTCAGTGATCCAAACAGCATTTAGCCTTTGGATTTCTACACTGAGCTCCCATTATGGACACAATTTGACTTAGAATGCTCTCATGATCTGGAAGTTTCTAAACATGGAGTTCCCCCAAAATGCAGAGTATGAAGGCTCATGATCAATGCACAATTTAAACAACATCAACATAAGAAAAAACTAAAGAGGAAACAACAGATAATACTGTCACATAATACAATCAATGTGCCATATTTCAGTCAACAATGAACTGTGTACACAATAGTGGTTTCATAAAATTATAATGGAGCTAAAAAATTCCTATTGCCTAGT
Organism: Rousettus aegyptiacus; assembly: GCF_014176215.1. NCBI lineage: Eukaryota > Metazoa > Chordata > Mammalia > Chiroptera > Pteropodidae > Rousettus > Rousettus aegyptiacus. The sequence continues at coordinate 39,258,184 of NW_023416306.1, read as the reverse complement.
GATACAATGTCATAACACAATGCGAATCCCACATGGTTGTGGTGATGCTGCTGTAAACAAACCTATTTCATTGCCAGTCATTTAAAAATACAGCATACGATTATATACAGTACAATAATAACTGTCTTATGTGTTTACTATAGTTTTTATCATTATTTCAGTGTGCACCCTTTCTACTTATAAAAACAAGTTTGCTGTTAAAGAGTGTGCCATGTTATGCCAGCAGTCGCCTCATACATTTTGTGTTTACCCAGTCTCTTAACTGTATCATTTTCTCTTGTGCTTGATTTAATCTCACGTTGTCTTATAAATTTATTATAGCCTAACTGTAGTGTTTATAAAGTCTACAGTAGTGTATAGTAACGTCCTTCACATTCACTCACTACTCACACACTGACTCACCCAGAGCAACTTCTAGTCCTGTAAGCTCCATTCGTACTTAACTGTCCTATTTTATCTTTTAAATCATATTTTTACTATGCTTTTTCCACATTTAGATACGTAGCTTCGGAGCAATAGGCTGTACAACATAGTCTAGTATGTAGCAAGCTATACAACGTCTAGGTTTGTATAAGTATACTCTATGATGTGTGCACAATGACAAAATTGCCTAACAACTCATTTTTTTAGAACATATCCCTGTCATTAAGTGGCACATGGCTGTATCAACAAAAGTAATTATTGAATGGTTATAAAAACCATAATGCTATGCTAAAGATTACATATACATATATATAATCCTATTTGATTTTACAAATAAAGAAATTATATAGAGTCTAAAGAAATTAAGTTCTTATCAAGAGTCATACAGATACTAAGTGATAGTTGGAATGTAGACACAAAAATTGAGTTCTTACATAGTCCACTAGTTTGCCTCTGACAAGAAATAAAAAGTAAGATCATACTCGCCCAAAGAACCAAAATCAAAATGCTCGCCAAAAACCATGTAGCAGGTAACCACAGTGAGACAACCACAGGAAAGGCTTTCTTCCAAGATCCTGTTCCCAGACATCGTTCCTACCAACCTGAGGGCTCTTGTGCTCTGAGTCTGAAACCAGGAAAAATGTGTAATAAATAAATAATATAAAAAACAAATACTAAAACCTAAAATGCAAACAAATACAAAGACATGGGGCAAAACAAAGGAAGACAAGGACTCACTCGTAGTCCTAAACTTGGGCTAGACTTGTAGAACATGAGCTGGCTTCAGGAAAAGTCCCCCATAATTTGGTATGCTCTGATAATTTGCCACTAAATAGCTCCTCATACCTAATCTCCTCTTCTCCTTACCAAAGCAGTATCATTAAAAATTTTATCCTGTTAGAAAACATGTTGGAGATGAGAGGCACATGTTAAAGATTAGCATCCGTTTCTCCCACAGTATAAGGGAATAAACAGCTGCTAGTAGTGTAGTTAGTGCGAGCAGCAAAGAGGTTATCGCTTTATTTTTTGTTTGGAAATAGAGTTTTTGTCAGAGTAGGCTAAGGCTCTGTTGCAGTATCAAATACATCCCAATATTTCAGTGACTTCACACAATGAAAACTTATTTTTCATTCACACATACAAAATCCAATGTGTTCATGGCTGGGCAGCTTTCCTCCAAGTGGTGACTCAAACCACAAGGCATTATTTATCTTGTAACTCTGCCTTCTCTAGCTAATGGCCTCAAAGATGACTATAAGAGATGAAGAGGATGTGAATGGGAGATTTATTATGGGCCAGATTTATTACTGCCAAATAGGTGGTGTTTACTTAAGTAGAATAAGAAAGAAGTCACTTCTAATATTCTTGACTGTAAATAAATGTCCCTTAAGACCGATTTCCCTCTACTGCCTTAAAACCATTCTCTCCTTTATCCCAATGAATAAATGAAAATGGTACACATCACTTCCACCCACATTCTAATGACCAAAACTAGACATACTGCACATCTATCTCACTGTCTCACACAGGGTCAACTAAACCACTCTGGGTCCTTAGTTCCTGGGCTATCTGGATCAGAGTCCTGCATCTTTGTTTTCAGTGTATTTCCTCAATAAATCCTGGAGCCCCATGCAGCTCAATTTTGACACTGTGTCACATGCAGATAAACACAATGAGGCAACTAATATATATTTAATTCTCCAGTTCTTTCTCAATCTTTATGAAACGACAAAAGAAAGATGAATTCTTAATTTTCAAAATGTATCCTCAAAATGTCCTCTCTTTATCACTTTTCATCTTAATATTTTCCACACAGAGAGAAAACATTCCCTGAAACAATCTGAGTCTCAACACTCTCTCCAAAAAAAAAAAAAAAAAAAAAAAAAAGCCCCACAGCTTCTGTCTTTCCTCTTCCTCACTTCAGTTCTCTAATACAGATCAACTTGGCCTCCCTTATTTCTTTAGCATTCTCTCTGCATTATCCCCTTTCTAAATTCTCCCCATGGAGAGCACCCGTTGACCTAGTGAAAAAGAATCTTGTCCTTAAAGAAACAGAGTTGGTAGATGGCAAATACTCCCACGACCATAATTCACTGTAAACCCCAAAAGCATTTAAAGCAGCAGAAGCCAGCTTGCCTCGTGAAGGGCTATGAACTTGGAAAGACAAGGTTTAAAAGTCTAATTTAACCAAAAATCCATTTACATTTGTCAATCTTACTTTCCTCTGTATCCGCAGTTCTTGGCACAGAGAAAGTTCTCAATTGCCTGAGGAATAAAGACAAATGGTTTTGCTGCTGAAACAAATGTGACAGGAGCCCTATCATAGGACCTTTACATAGTAAATGCAACTGGCCACTTGATTCTATCAGTCTCCAAATTAGCCATCGACTGTTTAGAGAATAAACTCTCCCAACGCCTCTTAGAAATTATCCCAAATTAATTGGGATGTCAGGAGAGAATGTTTGTAAGCCATTAAAGAAAAATCAATCTTAAGGCGCATTTATTTATAGTCTAGAATATGAGGAATGCCTTCTTTCTTTACTTAGGTAAGTAGCACCAATTTGGTAATGTACTGATCAGTTTTCCCCACCTCCAGAAAAACTTTTCCAAGTCCTCACCATCAGGAAACAGCACTGTCTGTCCTGCCCTCGCCAGGCACTCAGCGTGATCTTTATCCTGACATAGATCACTCAATGTTTGTGTCACCTCTCCAAAGGACTTGGGACCCTCCATCAGAGTAGGATGACCAAGCAGGAACTGATTCACACTTTCCCTTGACACATGTCCCAAGGCCTTTTGTCCCTTAAGTAACCTGTTTATCATCATATACAGTCTGTACTTAAAACATCCCTCCTCAGTGCTGGTAGTTGAAAAGGATGTATATAGAATTATGTATATTATTGCATATCATATATGTGTTATATATATATACAATGGCGAAGAATTTTATCATACCCAAGGCTTCACTTTGCATGCAAGCCTTCAAAGTACTAAAGAATCATCAGTTCTTCTGGTTTACTTTTTTTTTTTTAATCACGGACAGTCCATAGTAGAAAGAGAACATGGAATCAAAGAGAGAGCGCGATCTTTTCTTGTTTCATAGTTACTCAGTTTTTTCATATCTTGACCTTGAAGCCATAGTTTATGGTATAAATGTAGATTAAAGGAATAAAAGATTTGTCTAGAACCTCATAGTTCTTAGCCGCAGAGTAGGATGGAAAGTGCCCAAGCTGTGGTATTTATGCTGGGATACAAGATGTCGAGGACATCAACATTCTAGATTATTTGTAAATGACTGATCCATTAAATGACTCTTCTAACTTCACATGGCTTGACTACGGCCTACCCGGGGATAGAACCATGGATGTCACTCAAAAGATTTAACATTTATGGCGTAGCAATGGCACTAGCCAATTAGAACAGATGCTGTTCCACTCGTAGGGGCTAGAATGAAGAAAGTTAACTGCAGTGAGAGGCATTACTTATTAGCTGCGAGGCAGTGGGAGAATTGAACTATTCCAGAGGTGAAGCCCTGATATCTAGTCTGGAAACAATAGAGGGAATGGGCACTCAGGCTAATGACTATTTACCAATTAGCATATAAATATTTCATTATTTAATTAAATATTGCCTGGTACATTAATGCTTACCAGCTGATAACCAGCCATGGCTACAGCTCTTTCCTAAGCACAGAATCAAGATCATGTAGCAGTAGAGGGAAAATACTTCTTAATCTAACTTACAATGTCTAGACCAGTCATTTACATCACTATTCAAATTTAAACATCATAAAGGCCTCATCCTTATCCTGGGAAAAAAAATTAGAGTCAGTGACCAGATGAAATCAGAACTCTATTTTCGGCTCTCTATGTCATAGCAAAGTCCCCTCTCTAAATATCTGAAATGTAGATGACTAATCTCTGTAGCCCCAATTTCGATCCTGGTTTCCACACTCATATAGACATATTGACCAGAAAATGTCTAAAAACAGAACTGCCGATTTCCTGTCCCCCTCCCCTCACTCTCATCTATCTTCATAAATGGCATTATTATTGACCCAGTTGCTCAAGTCAAAAAACAAGAGGCCATCCAGATTCTGTCCTTGCATACCCCTGAGACATCTATCAATACATCTTAATCAACCCTACCTTCAGCACATATAACCCAGTCTAAGCAATTCAGTCAACCTCTATAATTCCTATGCTAGTCCAAGACACCTTGACAGGTAACCTAGATAATTCGATAGCATCTTGGTCTTCCTGCTTTCCACTCTTACCAAATACAGTCTATTCTCTGTCCAGTAGTCTGAGTTTCCTTTTTAAAAAGACAATCAAATCACCTCCCTCTGCCAATCATTGCTCCCTTGGTCTCCCAGAGCCCTTAAATAGAAATCCAAACTCCTACTTCTCTAAGTACACCTTCTTTCATACCTGCTCTCCCTCAGCAAAACATAATGCCTTTAGCTCTTCCTGAAATCCACTGAGCCTATTTCTACCTCAGGCTATTTCCCTAGCCTAAAACATTATGCCACTTCCTGGTATGCTATTCTCTGGTCTTCATGTAGTTTTTCCCACCTCTCAACTCAATCTCCCCTCAGTAGTCACTCTCCTCAAAGAGGCCTTCCTATTGAAATAAGACTCACCAATAGCCCAGGTCTCTGGTCTCCAATTTCTACCCCCTCCCTCTGCTTTTTTCCTTCCTTTTTTCCTAACCTAAAATCATCCTACATATCTATTTATTGTCACACTACAGTATAAGCACCATAAGGGCAGAAGTTTTGAATTGTTCTCTTCTGAATCCCAAAGGTAGAGAACAGGACCAGGGCCACAGTTAGCTCTTAGATATTTATGACAGGAATAACTGATTTTTTTTTTTAACCCACCAAAACATGGTCGCTTTCTGAAAATTCTTCTTTGGAATGAACACATATCTTGACATTACATTGCTTTTGTGATATTTAAAGGATTTCATTGTTGAATTCTTATCTTGGAATGCATTCTTCATGCTACTTCAACAGCGAAGAAACAAGTAATCGCATGGTAAACCACCTAAGGAGTATAGATCTTCCCATCATAGATTTCTAGAATTTCAGAGCTGACGTTTTAGTGATCATCCATCATCACGGTCTCATTTTACTACAGCTCTCAAGGGTTTTTAGAGCTTTGCCATCCAATATGGTAGCCACTAGTCACATGGGGCCATTAAACACTTAAAATGTAGATAATCTGAATTGAAATGTGCTGTAAGTATAAAATAAAAACCAGATTTCAAAGATTTACTAGGAAAAATGTTTATAGCTCACTGATAAATATTATCAATTACATATTGAATGATTATATTTTGATATATCATATTAAGTAATATATATTATTAAAATTAACTTCACCTATTTCTCTTCATGTTTTTTAAAAATGAGACCTGGAAACATTTAATTACTTGTGTGGCTCCCATTCTTTTTCCATTGGACAGTACTAGTTTTGGTTAGGTTAAATAATTTACCCAAAAATCCCACTGTAATGGAAGACACAGCAGCACCTGCCAGATGTTTTCCTTCACTCAGCTTCTTTCCATTACATAAACCAGCCATGGATGCCCTAAAGTAGTTCTTTACCAGGGTAAAAGAGAAGAGCAATTAAGAACAAGGAATACTTGGAACCAAACTACCTGGTCAATCAAATCCCAGCTCCACAACTAGTCATTTATAACTTTGGGGAGCTCATTGAATCTTTTACTTTGGTTTCCTCTTCAAATGGAAAAAAGTATATTGCAAACCTCAATAACTTATAAGGATGAAATAAACTGATAGACATATATCCCTTAGAATCACGTCTGGCATATAGTCATTGTTATATAAGCTTACTGCTATTATTATTACTAAATATTCATATGCTTTAAAGTAAATTGAAGGCTAGAAGGTTTTTAATGACAGTGTTAGCTCAGGAGTCATTTTTATGTCAACAGATATTTTTACAATGAGAACTTCCAGTCGATTACCAATTCAATACATTTCTGTCCCTGACAAACCTGTTCCAAAACACTGAGAATATTATACATGTAAAGTCTCATATTACATGATAATTCAAACACGGTTAGAGATCAAAAGAATATGAAGAACTCTATGTTCACCAAGGCAAACAGCAAACAGATAGTATTTCCTCAGTTGTGCTAGAGGCATGCAACACACACACACACACACATACACGCACGCACACACGCACACACGCACATGCACATCAGTTTCTCCCCTGAGAAATCAAATAACTAATGCTTTCACTATAACTGAAGAGTTACTGTGGAAACTCAGAGCTATAAGAATTTAGAGACTGCTGAATCCAGTCTCCTCATTTGAGCAATAAAGGAGCTTCCATGACTTTGTGTCTTGCCCAAGGTCACACTGCAAATTAAAAGCCATACTGACATTCACAACAAAGATTTCTGGCAATCTGTCCACATGGTTTTAAATAACATCCAGCTCTTTCAGGTACTTGAAAGTTTAAAAGTACTCAAAGGAAAAGCAATTCATTAAACAGGCAACGCAGCAAATGTAGTAAGTGTTTAGAATTTTGAAAAAGTGCAAATTTGCAATATTTCTAAATATGGGTCTAACAGATATCATAATATAAATTAAGGTATTCTTTGAGTTTTCCTAATCATAATAATTAAAAATTAAACCCTTTCTATTTTGGCCAACATGATTCTCCTTAAAAAGAAAAATGAGTTCAAACAGAAAAATTTCAGATACTCAAGATGAAACTTTAAACAAAGGAATATAATTTTCTTGGACAGTGAGCTTTTTGACCATTTTCTGGTTTGCATCGAGATATAAAACTCCATTGTAGATAGAATCAGTTTGATTATCCTAACGTCAAATTCAAATTGCCTTGGCAGTGCTAACTGATTTCAAATTACCCGGTGGTGATAGGGAGGGGGAGGGAGGGGGAGGGGGGGGAGAGAGAGAGAGAGAGAGAGAGAGAAAGCGCGCGCGCATGTGCGTACAGACTAAATTGGCTTTACTGAGGCCATGCCTATTTGATAGCCACTACCTTTAGTGTTCAATCTTTTCTTGATGCACTTATGTCAAATAAACCAAAGCCGCCTCTTCATTTCTTCTATTTGCCCATCCCCTAATGCAGATACAAATGAAATAATTAGGCAAGGGAGAAAGATTTCCTCATTACACTAAGTGAATGGTAATTTGAAAATGGTCAGGGAAAGTTCAACCAGTTTTCTCATGCATGAGCTACCAATAGACAGCCTACAATTCTGCAATGACAAATACAAGGCAGAGAGAAGATATTAAAGGGAGTGATTCAGTCAACTTTCAGACATTTTAGAAAAAGCAGCATTTAAACCAAAATGCTTGCTTTGAAGGCTTACAGCTGGTGGAATTTTCAGTAGGCTGATGGCTGGTGTTAGGGTTTTATATTTAATTCACTATTTCACCTTGTTCTTTAACTCATTCTTAAATAGCTTAACATTTCCACTGAAATGGAAGAAGTGAGTGAACAATAATACATTGATAAGATGAGTTCAAACACAGGAAACCCAAAGCCGAATATAGACAAACATTAAGAAATTACTTCCTACCTCTCATTTCTTGAATCTGAGTTTTTCTTCTTTACTTTAAAATGACAGTTAAAGAATTAGAAATGACAGTTATGAGACAGCTACAAAAGCTAAGAAAGTATAGAATCTATAACACAAATTAGATAATGAAAAAACTAGTTGCATTGTAGGTGGCAGTGGATACAGAATCCAATCAATTTTAAAGTTTTCTTTTAAATAATAAAAATTGCAATTAAAGAATAAGTGATGCTCTGGGTTGCAAGAAAACATATGAATTTTAAAAATCATATAAACTGTTAGGTCGACATCATAAATCTTTTCTTGGATGGGTTAAACTTCGCAAGCCCCATAGGATAAAGAAATAATACTCAAATCATACATGTAGTAATAATACTCTTAAGTTAAATTTAATAAGTAACCAAGAGTCAGCATTAACATTTTTTTATGCTGTTGTTATTTAAGGTATTTCAATCTGAAATTATCTGAATTGTGATAAATTTACGTTAATCATATAAATGTGATTATTTGATTCGATTACTTTAGAAACTATTTTATTACATTTAGAGACTGTTTATTATATCTGAGACTGTTTAAAAGAATGAGGTTAATTTAACCTATAACTTTAGGTTTATGAGATCTACTGGAGTCTCTTAAATGCGTAGCTTTTGCTTGCTGCTTTGTCCAGAGTTTGAAATAGTTGAGGATACTCAGATTTTTAAATGTGTAAATATGTTTAAAAATATTTAAAGAAAATTTAATCATTTAACTCACTGAATAAATGGAGTTGACTTAGTAGTAAATTAAAAACTAAAGAATTAAGTAAAATGCATGGTTATTTTTATGCAAATATAGCACAGCATGTCATATATCACTAGAATGTTGATGACGGTGTGAGAATGAGAGACCCAGATACAGCGCTGTCCATCAGCTGACTAATCACATCACCACATTAGATTCCCTCCCCCATATTATGCTCTGACTTTTCTTAGAATTGCATGACTTGGAAAGAACTCCAGATAAATTATTGAGTATTAAGAAGCTAAATGCAAAACAGAATGCATAATATTTTATTAACTAGGATACTAGTTTAGCTATCATTTAAAAAGGGTGTCATTCCTAATATCCAAAAGATACAAAGAACTCATAGAACTCAATAACAACCAAAAAACAAATGATCCAATCAAAAAATGGGCAGAGGACCTGAACAAATACTTCTCCCTAGAGGACATACAAATGGGCAACAGCTACATGAAAAGATGCTCAATATCATTAGCTATTAGGGAAATGCAAATCGAAACCACAATGAGCTACCATCTCACACCTGGTACAATAGCTATAATCAACAGGACAAGTAATAACAAATGTTGGAGAGGATATGGAGAAAAAGGTGCCCTCATACACTACTGGTGGGACGGCAAATTGGTACAGCCACTATGGAAAACAGTATGGAGTTTCCTCAAAAAACTAAGAATTGATCTACCACATGATCCAGCAATCTCTCTACTGGGTATTTACCCCAAAGACTTGAAAACCCATATCCATAAAGATATTTGCACATTGAAGTTCATAGCAGCATTATTCACAGTGGCCAGGACATGGAAGTAACCTAAGTGTCCTATGATAGATGATTGGCTAAAGAAGCTGTGGTACATATATACAATGGAATATTACTCAACCATAAGAAGAGATGAAATACTGCCATTTGCAACAACAGAGATGGACCTCGAGATAACCATGCTAAGCAAAATGAACCAGACAGAAAAAGTTGAAAAATCACATGATATCACTTATACATGGAATATAAACCTAAAAGCAACAAATGAACAGGACAAACAGAGACTCATGGTCATGAACAATAGACTAGTGATTATCATAGATTAGGTGGGAAGGGGGGATGGTAGACAGGGTAAAATGGATCAAATACGTGATGACAGAAAGAAATCTAACTATGGGAGTAGACCACACGATGTAAAAAAATATAATATGCCTTACTGGTAAAAAAAAAAAAAAAAATGAAAATTGTACCTGGGAATGGCATTAAAACATTTTTGAAACCAAATAGAATTTCACCAAAAAAAAGGGTGCCATCATTCTTAGTTTGGGGCTACTATGACGGCTTCATGGAATCAGGACAATCGCCTTTTCTATGTCATTGCTTTTTCAACTTCAACACCCAATTTCCACCCCCCAGTAAAAGATAGCTGCTCTAGCTCCTACCACCAAGTCAGCATCGTTTTCTAGAAGAAAGCCCCCTTTCCTTTTAACATCACAGCTCAGAAATTGCTTATGACTAATGGTTTATATCCCATAAGCTATATCTTAATTTAACAGCCACACCTAGCAGCAGGCAAGCTGAGAAACATATAGGCTTTAGCTTGTGTGTACGCCCAGATAAAACTTCTAGTATTATAGAAAGAAAGAACAGATATTCTGGAGACTGCTAGCAGTCTCTGCTACAAATATGCCGCTTTTTAAGTAAAAAAAAAAAAAAAATTAAGAGTCTTCATTTTTATGTATAAGAAAATCTGAAAGCTTAGGATATAAATAAGATGCATGAAATAAATCATTGGTTCCAGAACATCAGCCCACAGTTAAATGTCAGTGTGCAATGAAGTTTTCATTCATTCGAAAGTGAAAGTTTAAAAAGAACAAATAGTAAGTTGGTCATAAGAGTATGTTCACTCAATTTAAAGTGTTACCCTCTATTAAGAATAAACCCTCTCTACCTTTTGAAATTAAAATATCCTTTCTTTTATGCAAAAAATGTTCATAGTAAATGATCACATATTTGTTCCTTCAATAAATGTTTCTGGAACACCAAGGCACTTCCAAAGATGCAAAAGATTCACTGGTTCCAACAGTACCTACAGTCATCAAATTCAGATTCCATAGGGATAGATGATAAATACAAAATCATTTCAAACTAGGATAATAACTATTTGAAAAAAAGAAATATGGAATAGGCTATGGGAAAATATTCTAAGGAGACTTAATGTGGATTGGAGAGTCAATGAAGGCTTCCAAGAGAAAGGGATATTTAAGACAGTCTGAAAATGAGTGGCTGTTACATAGAATAGTAAGAAGCATGCTGTAGGAACACAGATTGGCGTGTGCAGAGTCCTAAGAAGAAACTGACCTAGTGAAGGCCCTAAAAGAAGGTTTTATAGCTAAAAATGAATGATCACAGGGAATAATGGCAGAGCGGTGGTAGGAGACAGAGAAAGGGGCTCGCAACCCATGTAGATTTTAGATTTGCACCCAAGGGCAATGAGAAGACAGAAAGGTTTTGAGCAGGAAAATAATAATCAGATTTACATTTTTAAAAGTTCACTGGCTACAGTGTGGAGAATGGACTCGAGGCTTAGGAGTTGTGGATAATGAAGTAATCCAGACAAGATAGGAGGGAGTAGAACAGCAAAAAGGATGGCAAGAATTGGTCACAGTAGAGATTTGGCCTCTTGGGGTAGCTTCTGGTGAGTTGTTGGCTCTGGGTGACAGAGAAGTAGGACTGTGATTAAGAACCAGGACTCTGGAAGCAGACTACCTGAGTTCAAATCCTAGCTCTGCTCTGGCTGGGGAACCTTGCCCTGTGGCCTCAGTTTCCTCATCTGTGGAATGGAGAGGCTAATACTAACTGCACCCAAGGCATGGTGAGGTATAGGCAAGATCCTTCATCTAAAGTGTCTAGAATAATGATTGGATGTATAATTGTTATTATTTTATTATTATTTCCATTTCTAGTGTTATGTGTAGTAGAAGAATCAAGAAAACTCTGGATTCTGGTGGGGCACCTGGGTGGTCGAAGGTACCCTATATTAAGATAAGATAGATGGAAATGCATGATTTGGGGAAAGAACGGAAGACCCTTCAGTTTTGTTCAATATGTTCAATTTTGGATATGTTAAGGAGTTTATAATCATGTCTAACGTCACTGTTTTTAGATGAATACATTAAAATGTTTAACATTCTTACTCAGCCAATTTTTTAAATGGATGTTCCTATTTTGTTTCATTTACCAAATTTTTTGAAACACTCAAAATTCCCAAATCTGAAAACTGTTTGAAATGATAACAGTAATTACAAAGATTTATATCAACAAATGCAACATATTTCTATGTGGAACACATAATGTCTTACCCTTCAAATATCCCCGGTTAGTGCAATATAACATGATAACATGATTGCTTTTGCCGGCTGCACAGAAAGGGGTCAATTTCCTATGAAATCTGATCAGGTAATGATATGGCTCTTAACACACCAAACTAAGGTCCTAAACTTCAGGGAGTGTAATTCCTTGCAATGACTGTATGCCCTTTTAGAGCTTCCAAATTTCTTGTTCATAAAATTAAGTATGAGATGGGCCTCTAAAGTCATGAGGTCTAACTCCTTTATTCTACAGACAGTTCTATACATATTTAGAAAATTTATGATAGTTTTCAAATTATTTCAGAATAAAGCAATAGAAAAGAACTGGCAAATTTCTCAATTTCAGTTACATGTCTAAGTTTTATCATGTATAGTTATTAAGAAAAGTCTTCAGGGAAATACAGGAATATTTTCCAAGTATTTCATTCCTGGGACCTAGGCTCAAGTTTTCTATTTTGACACCACTAATCTAGGTATAAATACATATTCGATATGAGTAATTAGCCAAGATATTGAACGTTTTTAAAAAATCAATTCTGAAATTTTCTAATTTGCCTTTCTTAAAGAACAACCCTAGGCCTATCTTCTTTTTCATTAATGTTTCTAGATCACCCCAAACAAGAGATTTTTCAGCTCCTATAAAAAAATTCTTCATGCTTTTCATCTAGTATTTCATGTAAACCACACATAGAGATATACATATTCATTCAACCAGTATAAGCTCTGTACTCAACACTGTGAGATGAGTGGTGAGCCCTCATGGAGTTCAAGGTCTCATTTGAAACTCTTAAACTCTTCAATTGCCTACATGTGGCCCACCCACAGCTATGCAGATATTGGAACTCTCACAGCATTTGATCACTTTTATTTTTCTCTTAACATTTTTTTACATATGACAGTCCCTCTAATCCAGGAAGCAATTCTTTTCAAAATGGCATATAACTCAAAATAGAATCCAGAATATGCAGACGTTTCTTCCCTAATCTGAGAATTGAAATTGGTTTCACAAAATTGAAAACTATGTCAATAACTGGAACCATTTTGCTTTATTTTCAATTTGTACTATCAGATTAGGGGGAAAGGAGAAATAAATCATCTTATATCCTTGATTCCAAGATTTATTGCCACACAAATAAACATTTTTAAGGTTGAGATGTCTTTTCGTTGAAATGGTAAATTTGCTATGGTGGTTTTTTTCTCTCCCAAAAAGCTGTTTTAAAATTAAGGGCAGGTCTTACAATCAAAGTTGCCTTAGAAACAAAGAAATTCAAAATGAACACTTACTTAATGAAAGAATGAATTGGCAACTCAGAGACTGGACTTGGTTCTGCTGCCAATTAAATACTGACCACCAAGCCCGGTGACATCTGCTGAGTCTCTTCACCCTTCTGAACCTTCTCCTGGCCCCCATTCCATAAAATGAAGTTCGCACTTTTGTTTCTCAAACTCTCTGTGGTAAGATACCAGTTTTTAAAATTCCCCTCATTTGCAGACTGATACATTGATGAAATATAATGGAAATACCCTTCCAGGCCACAGCAAATTGTTAAATTGTTATAAAAGTTCCCAGATGATTAATTTCAATTTCTGTACTTGTCTTGTGTGCACAGACTGGCATGGGCATTTTAAGTGGCACTGACTTAGACTACAAGACACATCACTATGTAGATTAAATGAGGGTTCTGCAAATGATTTACCACTTCAATTTATTTTTGTTCAGTGATACAATTAGCTTATATTTCCCAATTATCTAGTAGCTGAGCAACAGAAACAAAAATTCTGGGGATGACTTATTCAAAAGGAAAGTGTTACTCATAGCAGATTCAAAAGCAGTGGCATAGTTAATCCATTTGTGGGTCACCAACAACTTACCAACAATACAGACACCTTTCAGGCAACATAATAAAAGATAAGTGTTCTCTTTTCCTCTCATGTGTTATAAAAAATACAAAATGTGAGAATTTATCACTTAAAAAAACTTGATAACCAGGAATAATTACTTTTGGATGGAAATACCAGCCAATATTCCACAGAGGGTGAATTTTCAAAGAGAAGACTGATATATGGTAGCTCTTTCTAGAATACGCTTCCTTCGCATGACTTAGTCCATGATAGAAAGATAACTATTTAATGGTTATTAGGCATAAAGCCATTGCAATTTAAAGGAGTACAATTTTTTGAGTAGCACCTCAAAGTGCAAGAATGCATGTAAATGTGACCACTTGTTGCTTTTTAAGGACTCTAGCCAAGGTAGAACATACGTGTGTGCTTCCTCTTTCTCTTTGCTCACCAACCGGGGGACAAAGGCTAAAAAAGGACCCCAAAAATTACCCACCTCAGATTCTGAAGACCCTTCATCAAGTTGACGAAGGAGATATTGCTTCAAGAAAACAGAGCATTCCCTAGGCTGGTCAGTCCCAGGGGCCTCCTGGATAACTGCTGAAAGGTAGGATGCCTGCCTTAGAGCGCAGAGTGAGAGGCCATGCAGTCCTGAGCTCCAGGCCAGTGCTGTTAGACAGACGTTCTCATCTTGAGCATGCATCAGGATCACCTGCAGGACTTGTTAATACAGATTGCTGATCCCACTCCAGAATTTGATTCAGAGGGCCACAATGTGTTTGCATTTCTAACAAGTTCGTGGGAGGTGCTGATATTACTGGTCCTGATACATAGTTCAAGAACCACTGGTATAAAACATCTGATGACAGAATTGGGAAGACATCCAAACTTTCGTTTTATAGGTGAGGACCCTGGAGCTCAAAGGGAATGCCTTGCTCATGGCACATATCCAGTACTCAGAGGCTCCCCCACCAAAAAGAAAAAGATCCTCAGATCTCCAGAGCCTCAGTGATCTGTTCACTTCATGATTCTGTTATGGCCACACATCAGGACCCTGCTCCCTAAGTAAAAGCATCTGCTGAGACTTCATACTGCTCACCCTCCTACCCACATGTCCTCTGGGAACTACGTGCTAGTTCTATCAGTGACCTTGTAATGGTATTCAGGTGGCCTGAGCCCAAACAGAGGGTTGGCAACACAATAGAAACTACTTCTTAATTAGATTTTTAAACCCAAGAAGACTGTCCCCAGAGAACATATTCTCACAGCTCAGCCATGTTGCCTCTCCACCAGCTCCCTGGCAGACAGGTATAATCAGATGGCCTGAGGTTTTGAAAAGTGACACAAGGATGCAAGAGGTGGTGATCTGCAGCACTGCTGTAGAGACAAGCATCCAGCACAGACTCAGTGACTATTGGGGTGGCAAGTCACTGGCTGTGCAGTTGGCAGTCTGGTCTGACACCAGTGTCAAGACTCCCTTGGATCCTGCCCTCAGGCTGAGCCTGTTCTCCAATTTCCATTGATTCTGTGTGCTTCCTGCTTCCCCTCCAATAAATTATTCTTCTGCTTAAATGGTCTGCAACCAAGAATCCTGGTCAACATGATATGATAGCCTGTAAATTTACTCATCAGCAGAGACAACTGCTGTTAATAAAAATTAGGGCTCCTGCAGGGACTTCTGCCTTTATAGAGATTTTCACTGATGCATTTCGATTCCCTTAACAGTGTTTGCTGCAGCAGCTCACTTGACTCATAGGGAGGCACACCTCCAGCCATGTCTGTAATGTATGACCCTGGCCAGAGTGATAGATCCATGAGTTCCCCTGATCTACAGCAGGACTTAGGCTCTCACAGGGGAAAGAAGGGTCCAGAGAGCTCCTGAAGAGTTTAGAGAGGAGTGGAGCCAAGTCATGCTGATGGCTGTGCTTGGAATTGCCCTGGCACTTGCTCTTTCCCAGTCTAATAAAAGTCGGTTCCTTTAATTTCATGAGATACCCTGGCGAGACAATCTTTCCAATAAAGTCCCCTGTTTGACTGAATTTCAACCTCGATCATTAGTAACATAATAGCTTTTCTATACTGACTTGCTGAAAATCCCTCTCTCTGTTTTCTCAGTCTAGCTGTCTCCCTCCCTGCAAACACACACATGGGAGTTTTTACAAGGAAACTTTTCTCTTGTGATTCAGGTATCATGGGAAAAGAGAAAACAAAAGGTGATCTAGACTAGAAGCCATCTTAAAAAAAAGAAAAAGAACCTTCTGAAAGTCAACATTTTTTTTTACATTGCTTTTTGTCAAACTCCACTGTCACATTTTTCCATTTCGTATCTGCTCACAGCCTCAAAACTTTTATCCTCTAACTCCATGCTTCAGAAATGTGGTTCTTTAGTTACTGGACACTAGTGATTAATTTGAGTTAGTGGACTTAAGATCTTTGTTTCAAGTGGCTTAAGCATCTTAAAAGAGAAGGTAGAGTCCACCCAAAATAACCAAGAAACAGCTGATTCCTGGACTAGGAAGGGTGGTACAAGACGAGCCTGCCTGAAAGGAAATGCTCTGAAAAATGATGGGGGCATGTCACAGCAACACAGGAACCAGCGTGAAGGGAATCTCATTATGCGAATCGGGTACAATTTAGGCTCCGAAATGATTAGGCACAGTAATGAAGTAAAAACCTTTGATTTATAAAAATCCCTCAGAATTCATAAGTTTGTATAGACAATAAACAAATAAATAGGGGCAAAGGGAGGCTCTATAGTACAATGTCTGTGGTAAATGTGGAGAGAGTGCTGGAGTTGGAAAATCATCATTTTGTAGCCATCATATTATAAACTGGATCAGGAATCATCAACTGATACTAAATCTAGAGGGACATTTTGATGAAGAACAGGGTACCTGCACGCTCTTTGAAAGTATTTCCCATAAAATTATTAGACAGTAGAGAAAGGGGGCAATAGCTTAACTAGGTGAACAAATTTAACACAATGAGGGGCAGATGGACATCAGGTGCCTCCAGAGGTGACCCCTGAGGACACAGCATCATCTACCCAGAGTTCCAGCCAAGAACGCATAGTTGGAATCTCTAATTGTAAGAAAATCATCAGACAAACCCCAAATGAGGAACAATCTATTTAAAAAGAAAGAGGGGATTATATGTTTTAGAATTTTTTTAAATCACAAAAGCAATAAGAGCCTGTGGAAAAAAAAAAGAACATATATATAAAATTTCAATAGATTGGGAATAAGGTACACCTGTGGTTTCTTGTGCTATACTTATTCTTACAAATTGTTCCCAAATAAAAAAAAAATTAATGATTTGGGGGAGGAGATTGACACTGCAAAGAGGCAGAGGGAAGTTTTGGGGATGATGGAAATGTTTTGTGTCATGACTGCGCTAATGCTTACACAACTGTTCACATTTGTCAAAACACATAAAATTATATACTTAAAATTGTTCACTTTTATTGTATGTAAATTATGCCTCAATAAAGCTTATTTGAAAAGGCATAATGGGTAAAAGTCCATTATCTAAAAAGTTCTGTATTCATTTAAAGGCAGAATAAAGAGAGAAAGCTTGCATTTGTCCCTTGAGAGGCCTCCACGGACTGCTGTGTCATGGATGGAAGAGGCTATCTGGTGAAGATGGTCTATTCCAGCCAGGATGGACATGAGCCACAGATATGGTCCCATGGTCCCCCTACCCGAAGCATATTATGGCACAGAAACTAAGCATTTTTACATTAACATCTATTTTTGTAGCGAACACAATCATCACAAAAATAGTTAAGACAACAAAATTCAATGAAATCTGCCCCCGGGGTGGGGGGTGGGGGGTGGGGTGTCCTTCATATTATCCCAGATCCCAAGAACACTACTTAGTGTCCTCAGAAATTTCTCTTAGTGGGCTGGGAGAAGTTTGCATGTGTCCTGCACAAGCGCCCACATGATGACATCAGCATCCGACCCTCATTTTTCCAGGCCCCACTCAGAGGATCCCTCCTCCAAAAGCTCCCCCTTCACACTCTGCCAGTACAACCCTGCAGTCTCTTTTAAGCATCTATGACCACCTTGCTAGTAACAGTTGCTTGTGAAAAAGCACTTCTAACTCAATGCTTGGAAATGAGCCCCGGAACTGAGCGCTATGCCTGGCACTTTGGAAAAGCCCATTGGATTAAACTAAGCAAAGCGGAAGGAAGGAACGTGAGCATACAGTAACCATTTCACTCCTTTTCCTCTTCACACAGCTGGAAAATTCTGTCACCTTCTACCAAGAAACCTGTACTATTGGCACCATTTCCTCCAACAGACTTCGGCCCAGAACATGATAGCTCTTGGTTATTTGTTATAATCAATGCAGTAAAACTTTCTGGGACTTGGATTTTCCACACTTTGTGCAAGCAGGAAGAGAGGCTTTAAAACCAGCTTATGGCTCAGAAATCATAAGGGAGACTCAAAGCAAGACATTTCTGTTAAAGCACTAACAAGATTGTTTAAACAAACTGTTATGCAACCTACTACTGATCAACTAAAAAGGAAAATGATACCTCACTGGTAGCTAAAAAAAAATGCTCAAAAATGCAGCTATGATAGCTGACACCAATAGCTCATTGCCAAACAAAGCTGAGAACTTAGTCCACAGTGAAGAAAGGACAGAGCTAGTGTTTGAACCCAAGCTATCTAGCCAAAAAACCTACATTTTTAACTCTTACATCAACATAAGTTAAATTCCAATTCTTCGATAAACATTCCTTCCAGACAGCTCCAACGTGAGGTCTCCATCTAAAATTAAGCCATCAGAGTTGCTGGAGACACTCAGCAGTTCACCAACCCTCATTTAATACTAAAATAATAATAATAAAAGATCACATTTCTCCCAATTTAATTGCCATTGTCCAGACACTTTCTTCCTGCACTGAAGAGTAGCATCAGGGTTCTTATCAGAACTCCTTTTTATCCTACTTTTATCTGAGGAAATGATAAGGAATTTCTTACTACTAAAGTCCACCATCTTCTTTATTTCCCATCTCCTTCTGAAAAAGCATCATACGGACATCTTGCAATTACTAGCCCTAACACACAACAACTTTTATCTTTCTTACAGACACTGACCCATTCTTTTATTAATTACAAACGGGATATGGACTGACTTTAGAAACATCCTCAGATAATTTCATTGTAAAAGTATGCCTCTTGGTGAGAGTTGGGGGCTTTTCAGGTCATTCCATGCTCCACACAGGATCTTAAACTCCCATTTGCAAAATGGAGCTTTCACCTGAGGCATCTGAGCAGTGGCTCATCTAATCCATCTACTATAGTCAGGTGAATGAACTTTGCACTCAAACTGCATGACTGCATACAAAGCAGCACAGACCCTTCCCTGACTCCTGTATTTTCTGAGTCATTGGCTCTTCCTTTGTTTTGGGAAAAATGGAAGGGTGCCTCACTGGTAGCTCAAAAAATGCTAAAGAAATCATAGGTTTTAAAGTCCATCCTTCTGGGGTTCTGGACAGCTCCATGTGGTTTGGAAACTATTTCCAGCAGTTTCTGAGTCACTAGCATTGACATGAGGAGCCAATTACAACTGGGCAAGATGAAAATGGGGGTCTTGGGAGCCCAGGCAGTCCTGCCTTGAGGAGGTAGGAAGAAGGATTCTAGTCACCAGGATTAAATTTGACTTCCGGGGCAAACATGTTACCTGCAAACATTCTTCCTCTAGTTTGAATGTAAATGTAAGCATTGTATTTCAAATCACTAGGCTTATAACTAATACAGTATAGCTCAGCTTACTGCTACTTTTTTCATACAAAGAGGCAGCATTTGCCAAGCTCTTGATATATTCCAGAGTGTATTTCATACTGACATGAATCAAAATATTTCAAAATGAAAGAAGATTCAGCCTGTCCTTGATAAGAAAAAATATGCAGCTAAAGCCAGGCCCACCCCTATCATTTGTGGGGCTTGCAGCAAGTGTACTAGACTCACATAATTACCACTTTATGCTAATCAAGCGAGCAAATTGTCACGCAATCCTTCTCTCTTGAAAAATGTAGCTTTATAACCACCTGAAAGTCCAAGTACAATTTAGAATTCTCAGACCCCTCAAAGTTCCAAACCAGACATGAAAGAGTAGCCTGGCCAATGGGCAGAATTCCTACCCTTCCCCACCCAGGCTCCATCTCTCCTCAGTGAGGCTTCCTGCGCACACCTGTGGACCCTCAGCCCACATTTCCAAGCTCTTACACAACCTAGCACAGCTGCCCTTTGGGCACTCCTAGGGGGTGGGGGGAGTCTGCCCTTCCTGCTTGCACAGGTCCTGAAAGCAGTCTTGGGGACTCTGGGCAGGGAATTCCATTGGAGTAGGGGTAGGGGGACAGGCTGCAGCATGAACTTTGGGTGGGCGGCTCAATTTATCTTCGGACACAAACCAGTGGGAGGGGTTGGGGAAGGCCAGATCCTTCCCCTCCAAATCCAGGAAATAAGAGCAAAGGCTTCCTTGCCCAAGGCAACACTGACTAAAAACCTCTATTCTAACTAGCTGGACTTCTCTTTAAGTTTTCCGGGAGGGTGACTCCTTATATTAAAAACAAATAAACTGGTATGAGAGACTTACTGTCTGGAAGAAATGAAAGAAAAAGTTGAAATACTTGCAGCTATCTAGGACGATTTGACAGCCAATATCCTGGTCTAGAAGACAGAAAAGGTAAACAGGGTTCTACAAAGTTAGAAAGATAGGTTCCTCTCCCTAGGGCATAAATTAGACAAACCTTAAATGTTCGTTTTTGAAAGTGGGTGTTCTACATAGACCTGTTTAGGGAGACCAAAAAAGTCCAATGAACTAGCTGAGGCCACAAAGTCCAAACGCTACAAACCAGCACACACTGAATTGACTGGGCAAAGGAGGTTTGGGCCTGCTGTAAACAGAAAGGCCTTGCCAGAGGGAGCCACGGAGGCAAACGGGGGGGGGGGGGTGTCACAGTGAGTGGAGTGGCCAGGACCTGAGTTTCACCCCCACAATTGACCTGGTATCTGCTGCCCTTTCTCAGTCAAAGCAAGTTCACCAGTTTCCCGCGCCTCCATTTTTAATTCTCTAAAATGGGGACATGACCTGCCTGCACTACTGGTGGTGATACCCAGAACTTAACACAGCCTGGCACTTGGTAAGCGCTCAGTCAGCTGTACCAATTTAGAGCTGAGAGAGCAGAAGCCAAAGCGGAACCCAAGAGGTGGATAAGGCGGCTCCCCACCAACGACCCAAACATTCGAAATGGGGTGCGGCAGAAATTGTGGGTGCTGGCGGTGGAGGAGTGGGGAGGTCGAGGCTTTAGGGAAAAAGGCTAGCTGGAATAGCTGGCTGACATACATATGTCAAGTGTTCCGTCTCAACCCTGTTTGGAGGTAATCGAAAGTCAACCAGTTGGAGGTACAAAGGACAGGCTCCTACGGCGTGGGTAAGCCCCCGGTTTTGGAAGAAACCACGGTGCACTTCTCTCGGCTCCAGGCCCGGCGGGGATCCCGGCAAGGGAAGCAGCGGGGAGGGAAGGTGTCAAGGAGACGCTGTCACTCACCCAGCAGCAGCAGCTTGAGCTCCCGGCGCGCGTCCTTCTTGTCCCTCCGAAGCTGCCTCTCGATCTCGGCGCTGATGCGCTGCGACTCTTTCTCCTCCGCGGACAGGCAGCAGCAGCCGGCCATGGTGCGCGCAGCAACCGACGGGGCGACGCGGTTCGGAGCGCCCCGATCCTCCGCCCGGCGGGTCGCTGAGCCGACCCTCGACGGGCACCCGGTTCGGAGAGAAAAAATGCGGGCCGACTTGAGTTCCGTTGTAAGAGGCCTGAACCTCCGGAATTCAATCCCTCCCGCGGGTGGGCTCCAAGGCAGGGGCGAATCCCGAACGTGGAGAAAGCTCAGATACACCTGGGATCCGGGCTCACGCAGCCCACGCTCGCTCGGGGGAGGAGAGGGCGAGCTGCTGTTGGGAGCGTTGCCGACCCCCGGAGATGCGTGTCCCTTGGCACAGGAGGACAGACCGCGCGAAAAAGTTGGGGAGAGAGGACGCTCCGGGTCCTGCGGGTGGCCGAGGCAGGCTTAGAGACCGCGTTGGTGGGAGGAAAAGGGCCTGGCTGGCCCTGGCCTGGAGAGTTCCGAAAACCTCAGCAGTGACCGCAGTCTAAGACCCAGTGGAAATGTTCCTGCTCGCGTTTAAGTCTCTTAAGTGGCTGAAGGAGGCGGAGCGTCTGGAACCTGCAACCCTGGCGTCTGCCCGAGTTGGCCTTGCGGCACACCAAGCCGATGGCGCCTGCGGGCAAAAGGGGCGAGCGGGGAGCTGGGGTGCGGAGCCGGGTCACCTCGAGTCTTCAGGAGCAGCCCCAACACCTGCCTTCCTGGGTGTAGCTTACCGGCGCGGGTGGGCCGCTTGCTGAGGTTTCTGTGACCCGCGCGCTCTGGCCACCAGGCCCTAGTCCCTGCCCAGATCCGGGTTCCGACAGGTGAGCGAGTTTCACCAACTCCCAGCCTCAACTCCTCCCAACTGCAAGAGGAGTGGAGGGAAGCCAAACGTCTGCCGCGGGACGCAGCATGTCAAGGATGAGGCTGAGCTTTCTACCCCGACCTGAAGTTGAGGCTCGCTCACCAGTGTCACCACCCCAAACTCCCTGGTTTCCTAGACGGGCTCCTTCCGCTTCCCGGATGCCCCAGCCCAAGTAGGGCTTGGCCAAAGCTTTTGGTCCGCTGGGCAGTCGGCCTGAAAGGTGCGGCTGGGCCTGAGCCCGCTGGCGCTGAGCTCAAGAAGCAGCTGCCACTGGGTTCAGTTAAATAAGAGAAGTGCAAGAGCAGAGAGTAAATATCCTCCGAGCCCTTTCTTACAGCACCAGACAAGGAGGGCTGGCCATGGGGAGAATGGAAAAGGGCTGGCTGGCTACTTTCCATTTTATGATGGGAAAGACTCCTGCTTTGTAGAGAGGGCTGATACGTTTCCAGCAACACCTGGCATCTTCCCTGCCCCAGCCCTGAAGCCTGACAGCTGCCTTGCAAAGGTGTGTCCACACAGCCACATTGGCCGGGTTCCTAGAACGTCAGAATCATGTCTGAGCTGCATTAATAAAAAACTTATGTCGAAAAGCACCTCTATGTACTCAAATGGCAGTACAGAATTCAGATCTTATCTGATTTTGTCTTCTGGGTAGATTTTGAGGCAGAGCGCAAAACGAGGTCCATGGGAAAAGCAGAAAAGAGAAGGTGGAAGGAAGGGATCTTGGCCACAGCAATGAATTTTTTTATGCCACTTAAACCACTTTATGGTGTTAGGTAATTAACTAATGCTTCTATTAAGAGTAAGCAGTAGTACCTTTTATATGAGTAGTATATATTTAATCAATTCGAACGGAGGAGTTTATTGAGTGGAAAGAGTGGTATGTGTCATATAAAGAACTTGGCATAATGATGCTATCTGGCTGAAGGTCTTATTTATTTTACAGTTTAGAGAATGTAAACAAATCAGGCATTAAAAATGAATGTGCATACATTCTTAAATTCATGACTGTTTTAATTTCCTTGCAAGCGTAATTGACAGTAACAGTGACCCCTACAGGGAAAATGGATATTTCCCATTTGATACTTGGCCATTTTAATCACACATTTCCCCCTTAGCCCTCACAGATACATTTACAGTTTGAGAGTAAGACCACTTAGCTTCTCAAAATAATAATTGCATCATAATTATTAGTTTTTTTTTAAATGCTTAAAATAAGGGCAAATTTAAACTCAAAGTTAACTGGAATAACTGACCTGTTAGGTCCCAAGTTGCTAAGATTTCAAAAAAGATACAAAACATGTTGCTTATGGTAAATGTATGGAATGTTTCTGGGTTGACCAATTTGGTAGTAAGTGTCAGAATCCCTAAATGCATCTGTCCCTTTTGAACAAATGAATAATTCTCCCCTTGAGAAATCCCCTTAAGAAGCCATGACTTATGTGCAAAGGTTTTATTTCTAATAACAATGCAAAATAACCTAAATGCCCAACAACAGGGAATAGGTCAAATAATGGTAGATCCATGCAATGAGATATTATATAGTTGCTATGTGAATATGTTAGTAACAAATTTGAATAACAATGAAAGATTTGGGGGAAAACTTCAAAATCTATTGAGTGAAAAAGGCAAGATACAAAAATATAAACAGTATGATACAAATTTTATGGAAACATACATTTTTAAGAGACTAAAGGGACATATACTAGCAAGGTAAGTTACTCTGAGTCACAGCTTTTTGGTTGATTTTAATTCTCTGATAAAAAAAACTTTTTGAGGCAACTCGATTAAAGATATATCTAGGCCCCACTCTCCTCAGCTATAAAATGAGAAGGATAGACCAGATGAAGCTCAAAGGTATCTCACAACTCTAACAATCAATTCTTTGATAGTTTTCACCCTTAAAAGATAAAAATAATCATAAACCTAAAGTTTTTATTGAGCATTGGTAGCCAGTGAGAACTATAAATCTAGGCTATCACAAGTCAATTATTTTTATACTACTATTATTCATATCTAATATCCTTATTTTCAAAATCTGAGGGCAAGATGAGAACAATTTTAAGTTATTAATTCATTTATAGCCTCTTACCAGGAAGAGGTAGTTTTGAAAAGAGATCTTAGTAAAATAATATTTGTTTTCATTTTTTTTTTTTTACAGGAGAGGAATAGAATAGAAATAGAAAACATCAAAGTATGCTGCATGTATTATTGTTTCATAAAACTTTTGTTTCAGTCACATACATAAGTATCAACTCTTAAACAGATCAGCCATCAGTGGGGGTTTGCTTGGCCATATCCCAGGTGGCTTGAACTAAATGTTCCCAATTTTTCATTCAATTTTTTGAGCACAGTGTGTTTTCTATAAAGTTTTGAGTCCTTCTCCCCTCTTACCACTCCCCACCACTCTTCATCTAACCACCTTAGGTTCGAGATGGCTCTCTACTGTCTGCCTATTGTTGACTTTGGATGAGTTGATGGGGTATTGATGGATATTTAGATAATTGTAGCTGGTGGACAGATATACTCAACATCTATTTTCCCAAGGCAGTCAACATGTCACCATGTTGCTCTAAAACGTTCTCTGCCTGAAAACCAGAAACTATTTGTTATATAACCTCTACTGAAAAGACTAGAACCACAGTTGTGCATTGCATAATGACATTTAGGTCAATGACAGACAGCATATATGACAGTAGTCCCATATGGCTATATTGGAGCTGAATATCCTATAACAAATGGAAGAGAAATATGTGGTTCAGAATGAAAATTTTCTTTGACAGGAACAGTATTTGGGGGGGCTTTGAAAAGCTACTCCATGAACAAAGATCTGGGCTAGACCAATATCACGGGTAAACTGGCTGGGTAAGGCACAGATCACCTTTACAGTGACTGTGAGGAAATAGCGAAAGGTGGCCTGAGGATCAATAGAAATAAGAAATCAAGGTGGGAAAAGAAAGAAACATAAGGGATTGTCAAGGCAATGTGGTTTTGGCTATTGCATGTTGGAACAGTGGTCAGATTAAGAAACTTTATGGTAGTCATAAAAAAAAAAAAGAAAGATGGTATTGAACGTGGAGAGGGGTCAGAACTAAAGACTCAAGATTTTGACTTTGGAAATCTTGTCTTGCACAAAGTTCTCTCTCTGGAGTTGAATGGATGGAAAAAAGAAAATTTATCTATGATTTACATCATTATAACCTGAAAATATTTCCAAAGTACAGGGACAGGCTGGCTCCACACTACCACAGAAAACTCTGACCAAAGAGGCAGTGGCACTTAATACTTGTTAAGGTATTAAGCACCTGTGGACCTTTGTCCATGTACAGGATCTTAGGTCCTCAAAAAGAATTATCGGCAATGTACTCTGAAGATGATCAAGCTAGATCTGGGAGGGCTGGAATGCCCTATAAATATGTGCTCCTCTGTGGCTGCAAGAGGTCAGTGGTTGACTTTTTTTAAATCTGACTTTCATGGGAGTTAAGTATCTCAAGAATTTAAGGAGTAAACATCTTTTTACGAAGTTTGGAGATTTTTATTATGCTTCTTTTCTTTTCTTCTTTTTTTTCTTGTCTTCCCCCTCTACTTACATCACTCTCCTCCTGAAGGAACAAATGTTAACAACTTTGTGTTTTCTTCTCTGTTATTTTTTGCTCTTATAATGACCCATAGCATAAAAAACACAGGAATCTGTCATCATTAGTTTAAAAATGAGACCATATTCCATAAACTCTATATTTTGCTTTTCTCATCCAATAATACTTTATGGAACTCTAGGGGCTGGCTAGCTCTGATTCAGTCTTTCATACATTCATACTTAGTGTTCCATGACATGAAAGGACATTTCATTCAACGTTTCCCATTTGAGGAGCATTCATTTTTATTTCCAGTTTTAGGCCACTAAAAACAAAGCTGTAAGAGCATCTTTGAATGTAAATTCTTATTCACTAGTGCTTTTATTTCTATGGGATAGATTCCCAGGAGAAAAAGACTGCTGAATTGAAGGCTATATCTGTTTTTTGTATTAATAGGTGTGGTCATATTCCTCTTCAAAAAGACTAACACAATTCATATTTCCACTAAAAATATGAATACCCATGTCCCTACCAGCAATAAATATTATCACTCATTAATTTTTGGCAGCCTAAAGGGATACAAACAATTTTAAAGTTTGCTTTCCTTTGTGTTTCCCTGAATACTCATGAATTTGTACATTTTTTCATAGCTCGTTAGCATTTGCATTTGCCACACTGTGAATTATCTATTTACATCTTTTGCTCATTTTAAAAAATTGGGTCATTTTTCTTTTTCTTGGCAATCTGTAAGAGCTCTTTAATTACATATCAACTTTGTCATCTGAATCACAAATTTTCAAATATTTTTTTTGTCTTTTATAATTTTTCATGGACTCTTTCACCATAGAAAATATTCTATTTTTACATATCCAAATATCTCTAATTCCTTGCACAGCTTTCAGAGTTCCAGTTTTTGTAGGATGGCCTCCCCATTTCTAGATTGATTGTACGTGCAGTATCTTAGATTTTCTTGCAAGCACTTTTATTATTTTGTTTTTAACATTTATTTAACCCATCTGGTGTTTATTTTTATAAAATGTGTAAGATAGAAGACTAATTTTATTTTCTTCCAGATGGATAGCCAGTTGTACCAACATCATTTATTGAACATTTCATCCTTTTCCCAATAAATTAAACTTCAATTTTCATCATGTATTACATTCTCATATTGACTGAAATCTATTTCTTTGAGTCTATACTGTTCCACCAAGCTGTTTATTACTATATCCATACCATATTTGTTTGATTATAGGGGCTCTATGGAAAATTTTTATATCTGACAGGACATATCACTTGTCAGTGTTATCAAACTCTTCTTAGTTGTGTTCAGATATTTATTCTTCCATAAGAAATATATCAGTTATCAATGGCTTATCCCCTAAACTTCAAAGCATAACTTTAAACCTAACTTCAACTGCCTTCTTTACATAGTCCTTGGATATCTAATAGCCATCTCAATTTAACAAGTCCAAAACAAAATTCTGAATTTTTTCCCACCATTTTTCTTCCTGCTATTGTTTTCATCTCAGCACCACCAAACACCCAATTGATTGACTCTTTGCTCTACCTCCCACACTTAATCTTATCAATTATGGATAGGCCTTAAGTCACATCTTGAATTTGTTTTGGAACCACCGGGTGCAGCCACCTGCTTTTGTATTGAGCATCTCAGAGGATGTCACACAGATTTAATCTTTGTGAATAAGGCTCCCTGAATTGTCTTGTATTATGTTACATGTGGTCCCTCAGGTATGTTCATTTCTCCTTTTACTGCCACAACTTCTGACCAAGCCAATAGCACTTCTGATCTGGAATAAAACAATAGCTTTGTTACTGGTCTTCCTGTTTCCACTCTTGACCCTCTAAAATCCACTCATCATAGAATAAGACAGCCACAATGAGTTCGTAGAAGTCTAAAACATACCCCATTATTCTCAAGATTAAAACTCACCAAAGGCTGCTGCTGTTCATTTGCATAATAGCAGATCTTAGAAAAATGGGACTGATCTCTGTTTATTTATTTTTCCCCCTCTTTAATTCCTACCACCTACACACACACTTCTACCCCTGACCTATGGATATTGCCATTTTCCCATAAGAACTGGATCTCTGAAGGCAGTGTGTCTCCTCCCACACGCTCATGGCATGCATCTGAGGCCTGGCACACCCAGGGCTTTCAGGGGGCCTGCTGCACTCGAAAGGCCTGGTGCACTTTGGGGGCCTGCTGCACCCAGGGCACTTGGCACACTCAGGGCACTTGGGGGGAGCTGGCACACCTGGGGTACAGTCTGTGGCTCCACCTGAGGTGTGAACCCAGGATCTTCTATGTGTAAAGCAGACATGCTAATTACTACACTATGGAGCCACCCCAAGATATCCGTTCATTTTTATCTTGGAGCAGAGGCATTATTTTTCAGAAAAAAAAAAAAATATATATATATATATAATGTATGTATGTATATATATGTCATGTAGGTTGTCTAAAATGCATTTAAACTAAAAAAAAAAAAAAAAACTTCTACCTTTTTTCTTTGTCCATAATTGAGGGCCTTTGCACTATCTGTTCTGCTGCCTGAATCATATTTCCCTCAGATCTTGAAATGGTTGCTTTCTACTTGCTAGGTCAGTCTCAACTTACATGTGACTTATTGAGTGCAAACTTCCCTGACCACTTGGCCTAAAGTAGCCACTCCTTCCTGCCTCATCCACTTGATATCATCACACTCTTGTATATTCATTGTAGCTTCTGTCACTGTCTGATTTTTCATTTTCTTCCTTCTTTACTTGTTTATCCTCTTCTTCACCAGAGAAAGAAGGTAAACTCCATGATAGGGAGGATCCTGACCATCTTATTCACCAATGTATTCTTAGGGCCTAGATCCAGGAGGCCACATCATCTTAAAACTGCACCATCAAATTTTGTTCAGATCACATTCTCAACAATAAAGTTAAGTCTTGGAAAAGTCACCAATATGGGATTTGTGATTTGATATTTGCCTGTTTTGTACTACATTATGTAATTCCAAGGAAAATAAAACACTGCTCTGGACTCTTGATCTGTGGAGACAAGATCCTGCCTGTGTTTGCTGGAACATGTTGATAATGAACAACAGAGACCCAATGTAAATGCACTTAAGTTAAAATAGAAGTTATTGGCTCCTAAGACTGAGGAGTTTATAGATGGTAACGGTTTTAAACTCTGCCCGATCCAGGTGCTAAAGCAATATCATAAATAAGCCATCTAGTGCTTAATGAGTATTCGTGAAATTAATGAATAAATAATGAAACACCTACCTCATTGGATTGTTGTTGAAGATTAGAAGGGATAATATATATAAAACCTTTGACTCCTTGCCTGAAACTAGTAAATACTTATTAGTAGTAGATAGTATTATTTTAAAAATGATTTCATCATCAGCATCATCATCATCAAAAACTTCATTTTTTACAACAGCTCTATTTATGATTACTCTGGTACTATGAGGAGAAGAAGGAAGAGTTCACACTTTGTACAGTCATTTAGAATAATCCCAACTGGGAGCAATGGCAGACAGGAATCGTGTTGCAAGGCTTCCCAGCAGAGGCAGAGAAGTAGACAAACACCTTGCCTGGCCTGTCTGAACCAGATAGGATTTAGCCATTGAGGTCTCTTGAAAGTAAATGTAAGTTTAAAATATCTGAATCAAATATGCAGTTTTTTAAAGGTCATCCTGAATGGAGCAAACAGCAGAGAATACTCCAGGTTTTCCTCTCCTAAATATTATATAAATTCAGTATCTTTCTTCATGATTTTAAAATCTGTAAACTTGGTAAATACCAGTTAGAAATGTGGAGTTGAAAAGAAAATATGCAGCCACCTTCTGTCCTCTTTAGTGCCTGAGTCACACCTTGATGACTTTAGACACATGAAAGTCTACCCGCCCCCTTGTTAATGTAATTGATGTAGTTACAATGGCCAGAAATTCTTGGTCACTCTTTTTTTCAAGAGGTGGGGCATGTGTTCCCTCCTGTTGAAGCTGGGAAAGCAATGTGGCTGTTTTGACTGATAGACTATAGTGGAAATTAATTACACTGTCGGTTTTCAAGTCTAGGTCTTAAGAGTCTAGGAGCTTCCATTTCCTTTCTCTTGACTTACTCACTCCTGGAGCCCTAAAATGCCCCATAAAGAATCTGAAACGATCATCAGAAGAGACTCTGCGACTATATGGCTAACCTCATCCTTCCAGCCATACCAACCAAGGTGCCAGGAACGTGTCAAGTTATCTAGGTCCTCCAGCCTAGTCCAGCTGAATATCACCAAGTCACCCCAAGTCAATACCACATGAAGCAGGAAAACCACCAGCCAACTCTGCCCTAATTTCTGGCCCACAGAACCCAAAACATAATAAGATGGCAGTTGTTTTAAAACACTAAGTTTTGAGATAGTTTATTAAGCAGCACAGGTAACATGAACCCTCTGGTAATATTTTATATAGTCAGTAATCTGCAATCAGGTTACTTCTGAACTGATACAGGGTTGATCAAGCACACCAAAAATAGCCACAGGAAGTCCTAGAAGCAAGTTGGACATTACAAATAAATGGTTTGGTGGCCAGAAAGGCTATATGACAACAGTTTCACTTTGTGGAATGTTACCTCTTTCTTCTGATTATTTAGAATGTGCAAGTACTGTCATGTCAGTTAAGGTTTGGAGGACCCAGCACACACAAGCAACCCAAAAAAACTTGAGTCATATACTAACTTTTTTGAGCTTGTATTCCAGCACCGATGTAATAACAATTGTGAGAAACAGGACTTATCCTTGTGGATCTCATAATCTACTGGAGAAACTATTTATTCAGAATTATTTGCCCAATGATTTTGGTGGAAGAGACTGCTGGGGAAGAGAAGGCTACATAATCCTGTAATTGTACTATGGAACTCTGTCCAAATCCCATTTGAACAATAAAGTTAAGTCTTAGAAAATCAGCAAATTGTGATGCCTCACATATATGGGGTTTTTGATTTGATATCTGTCTGTTTTATACTACATTAATAGCATGGAAAACAAAATACTCATGAGGACCCTTAATTTGTGGAGCGAGGCTAGGACCCTGCCTGTGTTTGCAATGACATGCTGATTGCCAGCAACGGGGAATTTATTGATGATTAGAACCGAGAAATTCAGGGATGGTCTTGGTTTTAGGCTTTGTTGGATATAGGTGCTCATATGATATAAGGAAGTCATCTTGCTCCATTTTTTTAGCTGTACTTACCTCTGAACTCTAGTCTCTAGTAGGTCTCTCCCAGCATGGTGGCAAGATGATTGTGAGAAAATCCACACTTCTCTGTATCTATTGGCAACCTAGGTAGAGAAAGAAT
This sequence comes from Rousettus aegyptiacus, assembly GCF_014176215.1. Lineage (NCBI taxonomy): Eukaryota > Metazoa > Chordata > Mammalia > Chiroptera > Pteropodidae > Rousettus > Rousettus aegyptiacus. The sequence continues at coordinate 39,226,751 of NW_023416306.1, read as the reverse complement.
TTCCTTCCCAATAATCCAGCAAAAATTCCAAGATTAACTCTGTTTAAGTGAGCTTGAGTCAGTGACTCCTCCCTAAACTGATTCATGATGGCCAGGGGAATAGAATACTCTGACTAAACCAAGATAGTATATCCAACCTCTCAAGAGTAAAATTAATTTTGATAATGTATTTTATTTAACCCAATATAGTTAACAATTTATCATTTATTCGATGTTATAATTTCGAATTAATTTTTATTCATATTAAACTGGAATTTGGAGTGCACATTTTATACTTACAGACATCCCCATTGAGACTAGCTACATTTCACTGTTCTATAGACACTAGCCACATTGGACAGGTTGGACAGGGCAACTCTAAAGATTCATTGTGGTATAATAAGGATGGAATGGAATGGAATGGAATGGAATGGAATGGAATGGAATGGAATGGAATGGAATGGAATGGAATAGAATAGAATAGAATAGAATAGAATAGAATAGAATAGAATAGAATAGAATAGAATAGAATAGAATAGAAAAAAAGGCAACATTCAGGGAAAAATTCTGTGTTCACATGGCCCTGAAGCCTAGTGGAGGAATCTGAAAGTTGGTATGTCTTCCTGAAAGAGATACAGAGGTAGGCAATGTGGCAGGAAAAGGCCTCAGTTATGGCCGTGGGGACCTACTAGAGGACGCCAGAATGAAAAACATTACTTAGACTCAGGGAAGTAAATCTAGGCATTTCAAGAGATGCCATAGAGAAGACATGCCTTGACCCAAGATTTGGTGAAAGGAGGACATCATAGTGGAAGCCAGCTTGGATAGATGACAACCTTAGACCAAACCTCCCCCTGACTCTCACCTGCTTTCTTCTTTTGGAATTTGAGGAAAAAAAGACAAGCAACCATGAATTGACTGAGAAAGATCTGATGTGACTGAGTTTAGTCTGCATTGACTGGTTTGTAGAGAGAGTCTCAAGAAAGACATTAAGTTTGGATATAAAAAAAATAAAGTTACCTACGTTGCATACCTGAGATTTTTGGTCTGAAAATATCACACCCAAAACAAAGTCTTAAAAACCCTGTGTGCTCAACAAATAAAGCCAGGTTCCTTTCCCCTGCAGGCAGGAAAGTTTGGAAGTCAATTCAATGAACCAGGATTTTGCCCCTCCAGGGGATATTTGGCAATATCTGGAGACATTTTTGGTTGTCAGAACTAAAGATTCCAGAGATGTTGCTAAATATCCTACAATGCACAGGACAGTTTCCTCCACACACACAAAAAAAAAAAAAAAAAAAAAAAAAAAAAAGGATTATCCTGCACAAAAATGTTGGTAGTGCAGAGGCTGAGTAACCATTGACTATTCCACTTTGAAATTCTTAAGAAGCATGTAGAGAGAAGAAAAGCAAAGTTTTTCCTTCTATGTTAGAGTAAGCCTATCATAAAAGGGAAGGCAGGCTCTGGGGCTGCACATAATGTCGTTTCTATGGTAATTTAGGTAACTGAGTCCTATCTCAAAGTAACAACTCCTGGATAAAACAATAGGCTGAGCCTGACCCAAAACTGAGGCCCCACAGGACATTTGCTTTTTCTTCCTTTATCTCCCTTCTCCCTCACCTTTTTCCCCTCAAAAGAATTGTCCCCTCAGGCTGAGGTGGGAGCTGAGGCAGATAAATTGAGGTGATAAGTAGCTGCAGAAATTTTTCATCCCTCTGCCTTCTTAGCATATATTTCATGTTTTCACTGGAGTCTACATGCTGGAACTCTGTGTTTAAAATAGACTCACACTGTTTTTCTAGCAATAATGCTGGCATGATTAATCATAACTTTGAATCTGCAATGAACACTGATTCACTATTGTTTGTAGCATGTATTTAGTCCAAGAAAAAACAGGAGGAGATGTACTGAGTGAAAGACATGTTTGCTCAGCATCTTTTAGAGAGATAGATACTCATTCACCATTCTATGAAAATCTATATGGTCTTGCTTCTAGATCCATGGTTGAGCACATGATCCAGGTCCAGCCTATCAGAGCATTCCATCTCCTTAACAACAGAGATTGGTTTAGAGGTGTGCACATGACCCAGGCCTGGCCAATGAAAACACTCCAAACTTTAACCACAAAGACTGGTTCAGGGGATGCTAATCCTCCTTGAAACTTCCTTGAGCCATCTGAAAGCCTATGTTCCCATTTTTCTAGGATACCTCATTTGAAAATATGAAATAACCTATGGGCGCAATATCTCAGTATCTACTTATTACCTTCAGTAAGAAAGACTAAAGGTAAATGGCCATCAGATTCTTCCTACTTTGTCACAAAAATAAGTTGAACATGGACCAGGAAGTAGTCAATATAAATGCACAAACAGGTCATTTTAGAGCTGGCATGGGGCTAGCTTTTTGGTTTTACATTCTGCTAAACTCTCTTTCCTGATTGTGCCTTTAATTATTGCTTAAGGATCTGTGGTTAGATTGATTTTTTTTTTTTTAAATGCACGCATTAGTAAACTTTTCGGGTACAACTGTAGCAAATTTACAAAATTTTCTGAATATGTAGAAGGATCTTTATCTGTTAAATTCTTGAACCAGTTTTAACAACAAGCTTTCTCTCTTTAATTTGGTGTACACTGATTAGTAAAAGCCAACTTGTCAGAAAATTCTGTACCTGTATGGAGATTATTTAGCTTAATCTGAAGAAACAAAAGAAAGGTATTGCTATTAATGCTGGTCATTCTAGCACTAACACCATAGAATTTATAGAGCAAAGAAATCCTAGCAAAAAATTACATAATCAAACTAAAAGAACTCTCTTCAGTCTGAGTGCTTTTTGTGTCTCTTTTGATGATTATTTAAAAGTGACATGGTTTCCCTCTGGCATTGTCTTTATTTTCCTTGGCTGTTTATTCATTGTGTGTGTCTCTCATTGCCTTAGACCCTGTAATTGATAAGTGCCTTAGAAAGAACTGGCTCCGAATGCCCTGCTTGCAGATGCTAACGTGTCTGACACCCACCATACACAGAAGGAGCTGAACCGGCCAGGCACAGGCTCTTCTCCAATGCCAAGCCACCAAGTCTAGGGTTATTTCTGATTTCAAATCCTAAATTTGGTTTTAAGGCTATCTTTCAATCTTTCAAACTACCCCGGGAAAGGCTGTCAGTCAATTCACACCTTTCTTCCTTCTTCCACATATGTTTATCAAGGTCTGCATGAGTCTCTTTCTCCACCTCTTTTCTCTCTCTCTCTCTCTCTCTCTCTCTCTCTCTCTCTCTCTCTCTCTCTTATTTTTTTTGCAATTCTGTCTTTCAGAGTATAATTCAGCTGTAATAAAATTTGTCTCAAATACAGTCCACTAATTAATTCAAAATATCCATTTCTGATTTATTTGTTTCTATAACATAACTAAATTTAAAATTATATTTTTTCTTAATGTATTTTGAGCAGGTTAATAATTTATTTTTTAAACTTAATTTTTTTTCAATTACAGTTGCATTCAATATCATATTAGTTTCAGGTGTACAACTTAGTGGTTAGACATTTATATAACTTACAAAATGATCCCCCTAATAAGACTCTCTCTCTTGATTGAACTTTTAGTACTGTCACAAAGATAGGTCTATCATTACACTTACAGCACACCCTAATGGTGCTTAGATGTGTACCCTGGGCTCTGCGATCACTGAGGAGGGGAACGTTTGGAGCTAGAGAGTATTTTCCCTATTACGGACATTTTCTTGATGAGTAGGCTAGTGTGTAACGTCCTTCCTTGCAAACAGCCCTTTCTCAGAATACTTCTAAATAAAAGAAAAAAATCTATTTCTAGCTCTATGTGCTATATAACTCTAATATGACTAAAATTTTCTTACTTTTTTATTTGGAAATTTTTCAAATGTACAGAAAATTTGAAAGAATAATACAACAAACACCTGTTGAGCTTTCACCTAGATTCATCAACTATTAACATTTCCCCCCATATTTGCTTTATCTTCTGTTTTACTCTCTTGAAATATGTATTGGCTAAACTGTTTGAAAGTGAGTTCCAGACATCATGGCACTTCTCCCCAAAATAATTCAACTAATATTGACTAAAAAATAAAGCGTTCTCTTACAAAAACCCAATATGATTATCATACCAAAAAATTTAACAATTCCATAAATAATTTAATATACAATACATATTTAAATTTACCTAGTCATCTCAAAAACATCTTTTATAGCTTTTTCTAAAGCCCAAGATATAATCAAAGTTTCTGCACTGTATTTTGTTTTTAACTCCTTAGTCTCCTTAATCTAGAATGGTCCTTCTGCCTCTTGTTGTTTTTTTGTGCTATTGATTTTATAACAAATTCAAGCCAATTGTAGACTATCCTGCAGTTTCAATTTATTTGAAGTTCTTCATTATTTGATTCCAGTTTTAAAATATTGGCAAGAACACCACAGGCCAATTAAGTAGTTCTTATTCCATCATACTAGTAAGCGTGTAGTGGGAATATGATTCAAATGTTAAATTATTACGTTAAAACAAATCAAAAACAAGAAAACAGCCAATTTCTTTTCCGACTGATGAGGAGGTCTTACTTAAGATCTTACTATTCAAAGTGTGGTCAGCAGACCTTCTTAGAAATTCAAAATCTAGACCCCTCCCCAGATATATTATATCAAACCTACTTTTTAAACAATATTTCCAGGTGATTTATATGCACGTTAATGTTGGAGAAGTAACATTCAAGGGACTAACGAGAGCAGTGATCCCCAACCTTTTTGCCACCAGAGCCCTGTGCTCCTCTGAGAATCTATTGTCTGATGATCTGAAGTGGAGTTGAGGCAGTGATGTTAGCACTGAGGAGTGACCACAAACACAGATTAAGCTTTGCTCACTGGCCATTCACCTGCTGCTGTGTGGCCCAGTTCCTAACAGACGATGGACTGGTACCAACCATGTTACCGCTAGTTGGGGACCCCAGAACTAGAAGATGGGTGTCTGCAATACTGGTTTTTCCAAATCGAAAAGTTATTTATGGCAGACAGTCTTAGGACATAATATCTATTTCCTCTTTTTTCTAACTAATAGGAAAAATTTATACCTAACTGAAAATCTATATTTTCAATCTCTCTTAAAGTTAGACATTGCCATCTGACATGGTTCTGGCCAATAGGATGGAAATGAAAGTTACCGGGGGAAGACTTAAAAAAAGCACCTAGCAGACACATTTTCCCTTCCCCTTCTTTCTTCCTGGTACATGAATATGAAGGTAAAGGTGGAGATAATATGGGTGATGCTAAGGCATTAAACTACATACTGAGGATGACTACATGGCAAGAGCCCCAAAGAGCCCTGGACTGCCTACTCTGCCTCTCTTTTATGCAGGTAAAGTGAAGCCTCTGGTTTAAGTCACCGAGTTTCCTGTTACTCATAGCCACATTCCTAACTGATACACCATTCAAAGGATTTATTGACAGAAGATTTTGGGAAACCACTGGTATAGAGGCACAAATACAAACAGAGGCAGAAACTTTCTTGATTTTTTGCTTCGTTTATAATTTTGTCCATGAAGAGAGATTGAAATGTGAAATATATTGCTTTTCCACTTGTGAACAGAAACAGCTGGACCTCCTCCAGAGGGCTGTCATAGGGAGAGAGAGTCCTGCTCTAAAAGCATTTTCATTTAAATTCTTGGATCTACAGATAGGCAATAATACATACCTTTTGCTGAATACGAAGACTATCTCCCATTAATGAAAATGCATGAACAAAGGCTCATGCTATATTACAAATGTTTTTCCTTCTCATGTGACAATTCCAGTCCTCTTTGGTGGCTCACTATCTGTTCATTTCTTTAGGTTTTACCAAAGAAAAGGAAATGTGTGTGTGTATATATGTGCGTGCATGTGCACATTATGGCATATTTTTTCAAAATTATTCTGTATCTTATTTTAAAAACAATTGGAGGTAGTTCTTACATCTCAGCTTTCATCACCATTCAGGACTGACCTTTGCACAGAAGAATTTTTAATCTCCAGTACTTGGCTTCTTCTCAACTAGGTATAATTAATTCCTGCTTGGATATAATGAGTTCTCACTCATCTTTGAAACCCTTCTCCCACCCCATATATTGGTAAGTGCCTTACACTCAATAGAAGGTTTAAATATTTGTTTAATGAATCTATTTGTTAAACATTTGTTGAGCACTCTATTTGCAAGGACTGTATCTGGCCACAGGTTGGCAAGCTTTTCTGTAAAGGGCCAGATAGTAAATATTTTAGGCTTTACGCATCAAGAGGCAAAAGTAAGTATACTATGTAGGCACTTATATAACCATTTAAAATGTAACCGTTGAAAATGTAAAAACTACACTTACTTTACACCATACTCAAAAATTAACTCCAAATGAACAAAGACAAATATGAGCTAAAACTATAAAACTCTTAGAAGAAAACATAAATATATTTCTTTATGACCTTGAATTAGGCAATGGTCTCTTAGATATAACACCAAAAATAAGAGGAGCGAAAGAAAAAAATAGATAAATTAGAAAATAAATAAATAAATTGGATTTCACTAAAATTTAAAACTTTTCTGAATCAAAGGAAATTATTTTAAAAAGTAAAAAGACAACCTACAGAATGGGAGAAATATCTGCAAATCAAATAGCTGATAAGAGTTTGATTTCCAGAACATATAAAGAACTGCTGCACGCCAACGACAAGACAAATAATCCAATTAGAAGTTTTAAATGGGCAAAGGACTTAAATAGACATTTCTCCAAAGAAGACTTACAAATGGCTAACATGCACATGAAAAGATGTTCAACATCATTAGTTTTTGGGGAATGCAAATCGAAGGCGCAATGAGATACCACTTCAAATCTAAGATACTTATAATTTTTTTTTTTTTTTAAAAGGAAAATCAGTGTTGGTGAGGATGTGGAGAACTTGTACTGCTGGTGGGAAAGTAAAATGGTACAACCACTGTGGAAAACAAGTTGGCAGTTCCTCAGAAACTCAAAAATAGAATTGCCTTATGACCCAGAAATTTTACTCCTATGACCTAAGAGTCCTAACTGATAATACATGAACATTTTCCAAAGCACTTTTATGTTTATTATCTCTTTTCAATCTCACAGGACCTGAGGGCAGTGGCAGAGTGAGAGTTCAAACGAGATCTCCTACCTCCCTACTAGGCCCCCTTTTGCTGGGTTGCATAGCCCTGTGGAGGCAGTGGTAGGCTTTGCTGTAGGAACAAACGTGTCAGGCCTTGGCCAAAGTCAAGGACACCCTCAATGCTGGAAGTAGTACCCTCATCATGCAGCCAAATGCTGAGGACAGGATCCAAAGAAAATAAATGAACAAAGAAAGGCTGTTATTTCCTAATGTGATCCAACTGCATGATTTATTTGCTTAGTGGTAGCTCAGAAGGACTATAGCATGTAACCATTCGCTTCTTAAATCTTGTGTGATCCTTTTAAATTCAACCAAGGAGGCAATCTAACAGAGAATTCTTTTGATTTTCACTTGCTACTATTCACATAAAAATAAATCAAGAACAAACCATAACACCAGTCACAAATGACCACATATGAATTGTGATTCCATTTGTATAAAAGGTCTAGAATAGGGAAATCCAGAGAGACAGAAAGTAGATTAGTGCTTACCAGGAGCTGGGGAAAGGGAAAATGGGGAGTGACAGTAAGTATGGGTTCCTTTTGGAGGTTATGTAATGTTCTAAGATGAGATTATAGTGATGATTGCTCAACTCTAAATATACAAAAAACAAAAAACGAAAAACAAAACATTGAATCGTGTACTTTAAACTGAAGTTTATGCCTTCTAAATCATATCTCGATAAAGCTGTTAAAATGAGAACAACTCTTAGGAACTATTGCTGTTCTGGTTCATTACTCTATCTTCTAATGTTAATAGCAAACACAAATAACTTTTATTTAATAACAGCAATGTGCCAGTTGTTCTTGTATTATTTAATTATCTCAACAATACTATTAGATACATATTATTATCCCACTGTACAGATGAAGAAATCGAGGCTCCAGAAGATATTATCTACTCATCATTACATAGTACCTCAGAGTTTGTAGAGCTGGGAATCAAATCCAGATCTATCTGATCCAAAAGCTTTGGGCTTAAATTTTTGGCTTATTCTTTAATTATGTGTTTTGTTTTTGTTGTTATAGCATTTATGGTAAAGATTGTTTATTGAAAACAGGCAGACAGTGCTTGGTTTCTGCAACACCCTGAAATACATGTCTTAATGAAGCAATTACTTATCATGTCTCCCCTAACTATTCCATCAAAGGCTCTCTTTGTGGGGGGCAGGATGACTGGATCATTTCATTAAAGGCTATGAGTGTTAAATGATACAACTTCTCCTGCACCTACCAGTTTTTTAAAATACTCAGTTGTCTGGGGTTTTTATCTGAAAGCCAGCCTGTAGACTTGTGAATCCAGCTCGTAGCTCTGGGCACTCAGCTTGGATGAAATTGTGCTATCAAAGTCTTTTTGACCTGGACACTTTGTTCATACTCTGCCTACTTTGAAAGCTCTCAAGATTTCCTTGTGTTTCAAAGATTAGCTGCTTTGGGAATCACCAGAGAGGCTCCCTATATTGTATATTTAAAAGTGCTGGTTATCTTTTTCTTTCTGCAAAACACAGACTTGGATTTACAAGAGGTACTATTTGGCAGAATGTAAAATCTGTCTTAAATTTCCCCATATTTGGCAACGAATTTCTCTTTAGCAGATTTCCAATTGCGCTTCATTGATGCATTTCAGCTGGTCCCTTTTCCCTGTTATATAAACTTAAGAATGATTATTTGGACTATGTTTCAAACCAGTCTTCCTTGAACTTCAACCACCAAACACTGCTAAAATGCACCAGAAACTCTAATTCTTTGCCAGAGTTTAGAAACACCACTTGACACTTTTCAACACCAGAATTTCCATTTCCCTGTCTATGGATTTTTCAGATATTTAGAAGCGTCTTCCTGTATATGCCTTGAATCTCTTTCACTGCCTCATTGGTGGCCAGTAATCCAGCCTCCCTCTCATTGGAGAGAGGTAAAGAGAGGTGAGCTAGACAGAAAAGAAAGAAAGGGGGAAAAAAAGAAAGGAAAGGAAAGGAAAGGAAAGGAAAGGAAAGGAAAGGAAAGGAAAGGAAGGAAAAGGCAAAGGATGAAAGGCAAGGAAGGAAATTCCGTAACTACAGTACCGTACTCGCCTTCCTTAAACTGAAGGGCCATTACCGGTACCGTCAACACTCCTTCCCGCCCGTCCGGCACGACCTTCCCATCACTTACTTCACTTACCAACCCCCTTCCCTTCCACTTCCCATTACTTCCCTTCATTCACGTCCCTTCCTTCCCTTCCCATCCTTCCCAAAGGAAAGGAAAGGAAAGGAAAGGAAAGGAAAGGAAAGGAAAGGAAAGGAAAGGAAAGGAAAGGAAAGGAAGAAAATCAGGAGCTTATTTTACAAAGTATAAAGTTCACACCAGTGACCAGGACCGGAGACTCACCCAGTGTTCACCAGTGGGGAAACTTCAAGTACAAGCCCCTCCGTGGCTGCTGAATAAAAATGTTCTTTCTTGCACAAGTTGCTGAGCCAAAAGACTTGAGGAGTGGCGTGTGTGTCTGGAGGTGAGAGATAAAAATAGTTTGATATGTTTGTTATCATCGAATAGCGGCCTCCCCCACCCACTTATTGACAATCACCATCTATTTTGCCTAATGAATCTTCCAGAAAGACAATTCGTGCTTATACGTTTTATCCCTTATTCACTAGCATGTTTCCAAGTGAGCATGACTTCTTTGTAGATAGGCACCATGCCGTTTATCTCCTGGGATTACATGTTTCAATGAGTTAAAGGAAGGCTGTTTTTAATGTATACAAACAGGTGTAAAAATACAACAGACCCGTTGCTCTTCAGGGGGTGAAAGCATTTGTAAATTGACAGCAGGGAGATTCTGAGAACAGAGTGTTTCAAACAGACTTCCCACACAATTGCTTTTCTATACATCTTCTCCTGGCACTGAGCAAACATTTTAAATTGCCAGTCGTTCACTGAGGTTGACAATAAATTCCAGCAGGAATATATTTAATGCCCTTATAGAACTTTGATGAAAGTGACTTTTGGTTCTCTGCTATTCCTATAAAGCTAAACAAACTTGGTATTTTAATGTTGTCATTTCTTTTCATATCATGGAAACCAAAACAATTGTCAAATAAAAGACACCAGGGGAAACTAATGGAATTATAGAATGGTGGAGCACTTTTATTTCAGAGATGAGGAAACTGAAGCTGAGAGAGGTTAAAGTGACTTGCCTAAGGTCACAGAGGTTAAGAGTGTTCATGGAGGGGGCATCATATTCATTTCACTGTGTGATTGATCACCAGATCCCATGTGGAAGGAAGCTGGTCTTTTATGCCATCTGAAGCAGATCAACACTCAGACTTATGGATATGTACAAAGCCTTATATAATGAAGGGAGGAAAGCATGTTAATTGTTCACACTAAGAAGAGGAAGGACTGGCAGTGTCCCCAGAGTGGCAGAGAGGGAATAGGGAGCACACCACGTAGGTGCCAACAAGATCTGCTGGATCCTGGCATTACTTGATCCCTCGAACGATAGGATTATAGAAAATACAGCTATACCTCAGAGATATTGCGTTCGATTTGTAAAAACACATCTATTGAAGCACAATAACGTGGAGTGCAATAAAATCAGATACACCTGTATAAAAAGGCCCAAAAGGCTTTAGGTCAGTGGTTCTTAATCTTGGCTACTTTGTAATCACCTGGGGAGCTTTTAAGACCCTGGATACCCAGGCTATACCCTGAACCAATTTCACCTGTGTGTTTTCAAGGTTGTCTCAATGTATGTGCAAAATTGAGAACAGCTGCTCTTGATGAATCTAGTACAGGCCCAGTAGAGGAATGATAGATGTAGGTTATCCTTTGAGGCTGAGACTCTCTAAAGTTTCTGAGTGCTGCTTTCAAAAATGAGGCATTATTCCCTTTTATATAGTTGATGTTCTTCATTAGTAGCAATATAGTGACAGACTGGACATGTACTGAATTTGAGCCACCCAGATATTGACCACCTTTTTTTCTAATTAACTGCTGCTATGTAAGAAATCACACTCCAACTTAGTGGCTTGAACCAGCAGTGACTATTCTGAAGTTTCTGTGGGGTGGTTGGGTGATTCCTCTGCTGACTTTGCTTGGGTTCGGTGACACAGTCACATTCAGCTGCGGGGTTTGCTGCGCTGACAGACACAAGACAGACTCAAACATCTACAATTGGTGTTGGCTGTTGGCTGTTGGCTGTTGGCTGGAGCACCTCGATTCCTTACAGGGTGGTCCAGGTCAGCATTCCAAGAGACTAAAGGTGGAGCTACAAGGTCTCTTAAGGGCAACCCTTAAAAATCACATCACTTTACTTCACTTCTGCTGCATTTTAGTGGCCAAAGCAGGTATAGTGGCCAAGAGAATGCATCTTGCAGACCTCCTACTCTCAGAAATGTAATTGACTAAGGGCCTTGGCTACAGTGCTTTGAGATTCATTGCGGAGTTCGTGCAGAAGCAACAGGCTGGATATCAAGGCAGACTTATTGCTGAGAGATGTGGGACTCTTTTTTTCTTCAGCCAACTTTGGCTCAAAGACTCCTCAATGACTATGCCAAACCTTTCTTAGACATTTCTACTCAACCTTCTCTTCCTCTCTCCACTCAGGATCAGACTTGCATCAAGTCCTATGGCTCTCTGGACTTTCTCTCCCAAACTTCTTGCACACAGGTGTTTCCCCTAATAAAATCCTTGCATGTTTTTTATAGTTGCCTTGGCTTCTGCTTCTCAGAGGACCTGAATTAACCCAGCAACTTCCAAAACAAGCCCAGATTCAATGGGAGGAGAAATAGACTCCAATTGTTGATGTGAGAAGCAGTGTAGTCATACTGCTAAGGAGCATGAGAGAAATCGTTCCCACCATCTTTGTACATAATCCACCATGGTTTCCTTGTGGGAAATGCCTCCTCCTGCACTCGGCACAGGTGCTTTGAGTGAAGTTGATCCTATTCACAGATCCAGCATGGTCATGTGATAACAATGGAATGATATTAATAGGTGGGGCCTTTGAGAGGTGATTAGGATCCTAGAAAGTCATGTGGGTGGAGTTGCCTATGAAACAAATGGTGTCGTTATAAGGAGAGAAAGAACTAGAGCTTGTTCTCCCCGCCATGTGAAGACACAGTGAGAAGCCAGCCATCTGCAAACTTGGAAGCCGGGGTCCTCACCAGACACCAACTCTACTTGCCTCTTGATTTTGGACTTCCGTTCCAGTCTCCAGAATGGTGAGAAGTAATTGTTTGTTGTTTAAGCCACCTGGTTTATGGTATTTCGCTATAGCAGCCTGAACTGAGACAGAAGGTAAAATATCTAATAAGCTGATTACATGTTGAGATAATATTTTGGGTATATTGGCTTAGACAAAGCACAAAATTATAAATTTTGCCTTTTTTTTTAGTTTGCTAACTAGAAAATACATATGCTTAAATTTGTAACTTGTTTAATATTTCTATTGGATAGCACTGCCTTTAAATATCATGCTTCCAAGAAATAAGATCAATATTTTTAAACAATTGTGGATTCACATACAGTTGTAAGAAGTAAAACAAAGAGACTCCTTGTACCCTTTACTCAGTTTTCCCTAATCATAAATTCTTGCAAATTTAGAGTGTAAAATCACAATCAGGATATTAACACTGGCATAGTCAAGTAACATTTCCATCATCACAATGATCTCTCGTGTTGCCCTTCTGGTATCATACCCAATACCATGCACCCCCACTCTCTTGGTAACACCTGGCAACCACAGCACTGTTCCTCATTTCTATAAACTGTCATTTCAAGAACATGATATAAATGGAATCACACTTATGTAACCTTTTGGGGTTGGCTTTTTTCACTTAGCATATTTCCCCAGGGCTTCATTCAGTTTACTGCATGTATCAACAGTTGGTTCCTTTTTATTGCTGAGTACTATTTCATGGTCTGGATGTACCACAGTTTAAACATTTACCCATGAGAAAAGACATCTAGATTGTTTCCAGTTTTGGGCTATTGCAAATAAAGCTGTTATAAACGTTCATGTACAGGTTTTTGTGTGAACCTAAGTTTTGATTTCTCTCGGATAAATACCTAGGAGCGCAATTTCTGGGTCGTATGGTGGCTGCATGTTTAACTTCTAAGAAACTACCAGACCGTCTTGCAGAGTGACTATACCATTTTACGTTCCCATCAGCAATGCACAAGTGATCCAGTTCTTCCACATTTTGCCCAGCATTTGGTGTTGTCAGTTTATTTTAGCCATTCTGATAGGTGTTGAATGATATTTCATTCTGGTATTAATTTGCATTTCCTTAATGCCTAATGATGTTAAACATCTATTTATGTGTTTATTTTCCATCTATGTATCTCCTTTGGTGAAGTATCTCTTCATGGTTTTTGCCTATGTTCTAACTGGAACGTTTGCTCTTTTACTGTTGAATTTTAAATTCTGTCTTTTCCAGATGCTAGTTTATGGTTTTTGTTTTTGTTTTTGTTTTTTTAAATCAGGTATGTGATCTTTTCATGCTTTTACCAGAGTCTTTAGAGCATAAATTTTTATTTTTGATGAAGCCTAATTTATCAAATTTTTTTTATAAATTATGATTTTTGGTGTCAATTCTAAGAAATTCTAGCCTAACTCTATACCCTGAAGATTTTATGTTTTTTTCTAAGATTTTATAGTTTTATGGTTTACATTTGAGTCTGTGATCCATTTAAAATTAACATTTGTATAATGAATGAGACTTAAAGCTGGAGGTTTGTGGGGGGTATTTTGTTTGTTTGTTTGGTTTTTTTTTTTGCCTAAGGATGTCCAATTGCTTCAGCACCATTTGTTGAAAGGGTTATATTTTCTCCACTCATTTGCTTTTGTGTCTTTGTCAAATATCAGTTGGGCATATTTGTGTGGGTCCGTTTCTGGGTTCTCCATTCAGATCCACTGATCTATGTGTCTGTCCCTTCACCTAAACTAATATATCGCCTATACTATGATATTAATTATTGTTGCTATATAATCTTGAAATCTTTTAGACTGATTCTTTCCACCTTATTTTTCTTTCTAAAAAATTAAGTAATTTCATTTACTTTGTCATTCTATCATTCTGTATAGAATAACCCTGACTACATTAAAAAATCTTCCTGGGATTTTGGCAGGAATTGAGTTAAATCAATTTGAGAAGAACTGACATCCTTACTATGTCGAGCCTTCCAATCCACAAACACAGTGTGTAGCTCCATTTATTTTATCTTCTTTGATTTCTTTCATCAGCATTTCGTAATTTTCAGCAATGTGTTCAATACATATTTTGTTAGATTTACACCTAAGTTTTTTTTAAAAAAATAGTACATGGTATTATATTTTTAAATGGTGTTCATTGCTAGTAGATAGAAATACAATTTTTTTTGTATATTTATTTTGTATTCTGTGGCTTTGATAAACTCACTTATTAGCCCAGGAGTTTTTATAGATTCCTTAGGATTTTCAAATAACAGTCATGTCATCTACCAATAGGGTGAGTTTTATTTCTTACTTTCCAATGTATATCTTTATTTACTTCTAGCATTGCATTGGCTAGAATGTCCAGGACTGTTGTAAAAAAAAAAAAAATGTGGTGAGAATGGACAAATTTTACTTTTTTCCAGTCTGAGAAGGAAAGTATAATGTTAGCTGTAGGTTTTTATAGATACACTTTATCAAGTTGAGGAAGTTCTCTATTTCTTTTTTTCTGAGACCTTTTGTCATGAATAAAGGCTAAATTTTGTCAGGTGCTTTTTATGCATGAATTAATGTAATAATGCAATTTTTCTTTTTTAACCTATAAGTTTGGTGGGTTAGATAGAATGGTTGACTTTCAAATATTAATTGAATTTGGTACCCCTGAAATAATTCCCACTAGATCATGGTACATGAATCTTTTTACATATTGCTAAATTCTATGTTAGTATTGCATTGGTATTGTTATGCATCGAATGTTGGTGCCATACCCCCTCCCCAGATCATGTGTTGAAGTGCTAACCCCTAATGTGATGGTATTTGGAAATGGAGCCTTTGGGGAGGTAACTGGAGTTAGATTAGGTCATGAAGGTGATGGCTTCGTGATAATATTAATGGCTTTAAAAGAAAATGTAGAGATATAGCTGTTTCTTTCTCCCTCTCTTCCTCTTCTCTCTTTTTCTCCCCCTCTCTTCTCTCCACATGTACATATTGGGCAAAAAAGCCGTGTGACAACATATTAAGAAGACAGATGTGCGTAAGCCAGGAAGGGAGCTTTCACCAGGAACCAAATTGGTTGGTACCTCAATCTTGGACTATCTAGCCTCCAGAACTGTGGGAAACAAATGTTTATTGTTTAAGCCATCCAGTTCATGGTATTTTGTTATGGGAGCCCAATCAGGCTAAGACATATATTCATGAGGGATATTGGTCTGTAGTTTTCTTTTTTTGTGCTTTGTCTGATTTTAGTATCAAGGTAAT
Source organism: Rousettus aegyptiacus (assembly GCF_014176215.1). NCBI lineage: Eukaryota > Metazoa > Chordata > Mammalia > Chiroptera > Pteropodidae > Rousettus > Rousettus aegyptiacus. Next base: position 39,211,180 of record NW_023416306.1, on the reverse strand, counting down.
ACTAGCTCTATAAAATGAATTGTTAAGTGTTTCCTCCTCTTTTATTTTCTTGATGAAATTGTGTACAATTGGGATAATTCATTAATATAACAGAATTATCCGGTGAAACTATCTGGGCCTGGAAATTTATTTTAGGAACAGTTAAAGTTATAAATTCAATTTCCTTAAGTGTTACAGAGCTATTAATATTATCTGTTTTATATTAGGTGAGTTGTGGTAGTTTGTGTTTTTCGAGGAAGTTACCTAATTTGTATGTATGTAGCATTGTTTACAATATTCCCTTATTATAATTTGGTATCTATAGTAATATTCCGTTTCATTCCAAATATTGGATATCTGTATCTTCTCTATTCTCTGTTGGTCTTGCTAGAGGTCTGTCAATCTTATTAATCTTTTCAAAGAACCAGCTCTTTGTTTTACTGATATGTCTCTATTGTTTTTCTGTTTTCAGTTTAATGCATTTCTACTCTTATTAGTTCCTATTTTACTGTTTTTATTTTTCTTGGTTCTTGAGGTGGAAACTTAAATTATTGATTTGAGATTTTTCTTGTTTTTTAATGTATGCATTTAGTGTTACGAATTTCACTCTCAGCACCCATACATTTGAACAGAGTGTATTTTCATTTTCATTCAATCTAATTTAAATTTTGCTTGAGATTTTCTCTCTGACCTATGGATTATTTAGAAGTATGCTGATTAGTTTCTAAGTGTATACAGACTCCATTATTATCTCTCTATTAATTTCTAGTTTGATTGCATTTGTGGTCAGAATGTACACTGTATAATTTCAATTCTTCTAAATTTGTTGAATTTGTTTTCTGGCCCAGGACATGGTCAATTTCGGTATATATACATTATGGGAGCACTTGAAAACGATGTGTATACTGCTGTTTGTTGGGTGGAATGGCCTATAAATGTTAAGATCATATTGGCTTATGGTGTTCAACTCTTCTGTATCCTTGCTGATTTTCTGACTCCTTTTTCTATCAGTTATTGAGGGAAGGGTATTGATGTCTCCAACTGTAGCGTTGGATATGCCTGTTTCTCCTTTCTGTCCTGTTTTCACTTCACATATTTTGTAGCTTTGTTGGCATATATATTTAACATCGCTATGTCTTCTTGGAAGATTAATCCTTTTGTCATTATATAATGCCACTGGTAATTTTCTTTGCTCTGAAGTCTACTTTACCTACTAATAATATAGCTACTGCTGTTTTCCATTGATGTGTCCTATTCTATCATTCGACTTGCCTGTATTATGTTAAATGAGTTTCTTGTAAAGAGTATTTGGCTGGGTCGTGCTTTTTAATCCACTTTGGCAATCTGTCTTTTAATTGGTATAGTTAATAATTTGCATTTAAATGTAATTATTAATATGTTAGAGATTAAGTGTGCTATTTTATTTTGTTTTCTTATTTTTGTGTTTCTTATTTGCCTTTTTTTTCTTTGCATTTTTATAGGTTACTTAAATATATTTTAGAATTTAATTTTGATTTATCTGTAGTGGTTTGGGGTGAATCTTTAACTAACATTTTAATAATTGCTCTAGGCAGTAAATTCTATACACATATCCCAGTCTACTGGGATCATTATTTACAATTTAAATAAAATATAGAAACCTTCCTTTATGTTTTTTTACTTTCCCCATTTAAAATATAATTGTCTTAAATACTTCCTCTAAATTCATTCATATGCTTTTTTTACTCCAGTTTGGTTTATTTTTTGATAAAAAATAATACATTGAAAGAAATTTCTAACTTTCCTACCTTCTTAAGACTGTCTTGAAGGTCATCTAAGTTCTTGATGACTCCCAATACTCCTAATTATTAATTATCCTGATTAGGAAGCTTATTGTCTTTGCTACAATATTTCAGTTGTCATTGATATTACAGAGCTCTTACCCGTAATGTAATTAGGTTTGTTAGCACTGTATGTGAAGTAAAAGTCAATAGGATTGAGAACCCTAAGAAAGAGAGTTTTAGTACATTTCTTTTGTGATTTCTCTTTTGGCTTCAGAGATTTCTTTTTCTTTCACATTTAAGACTATATTCTGTTTTCCTGCATTTGCCAAAGGCATGACTTTTCCTTGTGTATCACGATACCTGTTATAAGATTTTACCAGCTTGATGGCAGAGAAAAGTGACATGTGCCGCAGATCCATTCCCAACACTCACAAGAATGCTTGAAGTAGCCCAGAGAGTATATTTTGTTATGTGTGGACCAAAAGGCTCACAGTGTACCCCAAAGTTACCTAAATGCAGCAAAATGGTTATAAGAAGAAATTGTAACAAGTTCATTTAATCTCCTTAAATTTTGCACTCACAAGAAGAGATGCTAACAAATTCGAATATATAATCTATATGAAAGAAATATAGGAAAAGATTTGAGACAGGAAGGAAACACATCTACATTTCATTTCCAGTTTCTCTATTAGTCTTTGTGCTCTCAGCCTAAAAATTTTCAATATCATGAGTCCTCTGTCCATGGTGGTCGAATTCCTTTAAAAAAAAAAAAAGGCATTAGGATAAAGAGTGAAACTTTGCCATCACCATAAATATCTTCCCAATTCTTTCTCTGACCTATGCCTAGCCTCCATATGCTCTCTAGATTAGGCCCAGTTTGGTAAGTTAATATTTGAGTTGCATACGTGAAATACATGTTCAGCACAAATTCTGCAATAATAAAAATCCAACTTTATATTCAGTAGGAGACTAGGAGTAACAAAAAAACAATTAGTTGATGAGGCTGCGTTTTCCTTCTCAAAGGGCTAGATTGTTGGCTATGTCCGAGAACAAATGGTCTAGGGAGAAAATCTTTAATATTTTGTGTTCAAGATAACTGATTTCAAGAAGCAAAACAGAATAAAATTAATATGCCCAAGGAAAGAAAGTATTAATTCTGCTATCCACTTGAGTTTTATTTTATTAACTAACCGACATCAGGAAGGAAAGAGTTATAAGAGGAGTTTACAAGTTAACCCTGTGTCACAGTGGGATGACAAGCCAATAAGAAGAAGTCAGTGTACACTTTGTCCAGCTGGTGTTTCATCGTAGCTCAAATGTACTAATGCTCAAAGAATGTGCTTCACATAGTTTGCTTTCCACATCATTTTATTCTCCCCCATCCTCCACCCCAAATATCTATCTCTTGCAGGGTTCATGGCTTCCAGCTTTTACTTTTGGAAAGTCTTGAGCTATTTGGCAACCATGACTCCATCTGCAGAAGATTCAGGCTAAGGCACAATGCCTGCTCTGAGTTCTGACTGACATTGTGCCAAGTGACCTCAAGGACGGAGTGATCTGCTCTTGGGCCAGCCACCCAGTTGCACACTGATCTAGCTGGACTACGAGAAAGGAGGCGAATTCTCAGTGTAGCACTTGGGAGAAGTCTCAAGGTCACCTCTGCTTGTGAGCTTTCAGCTTGAAAGAATATCTGACTGAAAAAATATCAAGGTTAGGGCCCAGTAGGAGTCAAGGAATGCAGAGAAGTGTACGTTAATGGCTCTGAACCTGGAGGCTTCTTTAATGAAACAATTAACTCCTGTCTGACTCTCTTACTATAGAAATTATCTAGAAGGCTCTAAGAGGAATGTGCCATGTGACACAACTCTGACTGATTCATGCCATCTCTGTTCTGAGAAGAATCTCATCAGTTGGTATTTTCAAGCTGTGTCGAACCATGCTAATTGGAAAAGGCTTTTGATCCTGTATTACTTTCCTATTGGCACTATAACAAATTAGTACAAATTTATTGGGTTGAAACAATATTAGTTTATTATCTTATAGTTCTGGAGGTCAGAGGGCTGATGCAGGTCTCACTGAGCTAAAATCAAAATGTGAACAGGGATGCATCCCTTTCTGCAGGCTCTAGGGAAAAATCTGTTTTCTTTTCCAGCTTTTAGCAGCTGCCTGCTTTTCTTGGATCATGGTCCCCTCCCACCTTCAAAGCCAGCAATGGCCAGTTGAATTCTCACATCACTCCAACACTGCTGACTCTGCCGCCTTCCACTTCCACTTTTAAGAACACTTGTGATTACATTGAGCCCACTCAGATAATCCAGGATAATCTCTCTCTTTTAAGGTCTGATGATTAGCAACCTTAATTTCATCTATAACCTTAATTCTCATTGCATGTAGTTTGACATATTCACAGGTTCTGGAGATGAGGTTGTAGACATCTTTGAGGGAGCAGTATAACACCTACTGCAGAACCCCATTGCCTTTAGAAGTTCTCGTTACCAAAGTTTAATAGTTCATAGTGTGTTTTCACTTGTCATGGAGGCTGTGAGAAACCCTCCTGAGGCGCTTTTAACAGTCTAGTTCGATTCCCCAAATCTCTTCATCATTGTCTGGTCCTCTTGTTTTATTTGGAGCTTTGGAAGGAATTCCTTCTTATGTGACATACAGTTTTGTTTCTGAGGCTTAACAAGCTGGGCACAATGTATCACACAAGTCCTATTTCACTTCAGAAAAGAAATTAGCGTTAGCGAAAGAGAAGGAATAAGAACTGAACATCTGATTATGAAGGCCTTCCATTCATCCACATATGTGTATTTTTTCAATCAACAAGTATTTATTGAATACCTGCCATGCGCCTGGAAATGTAATAAGCACTGGGAATGCTCTGGTGAGCAAAACTGGTGTTTAAATTCCTTGCAGTCTAGTGGAAGATAAAAATATTCAAACAGTCATACAACCAAATGTAAGCTTGTGTTTAAGTAGTGCTACAATAGATAAGTGTATGGCACCACAATAGACCATAATAAGGGGATTGGAGCTAGCCAGAGAGGCTAGGGGAGGCTTCCTGAGGATAGCAAAATAAATCTGAGCTCAAAGTGAGGAGTTAATTTGATATAAATAAGACAAGAATACTCAGGGAGAAGGGACTAGTATATGCAAATGTCCTATAGTAGGACGAGGGATGTGACATAAAGAAGGCTAATACAGCAGGAACATAAATAAGGTGAGCTTGCTGCCAGATGAGCCTGGCCACGTAGATTATATTAAAAACTTTGTCTTTATCCTCAGAAGTCATTTAAGAGTTTTAAGTTGAGGAGAGGGATTATGTTATGTGTATTGAAAATTTGTCTAGCTGCTTTGAAGAAAACATTTTAAAGGGGCCACCTAATGGATGTCAAGTTGACACAGACAAGTGAGGAGGTTTTTGCCATAGTTAAGGTGGGAAGTATTGGCATCTTAAACCAAGGTCATAATGATAGAGACAGATGCACATTAAAGAAGTATTGAACAGGTAAAATCCTGACACGATGATGGATTAAGTTTAGTTAGTATGAGAGAGATGATATAAGGGACATTGGGCAGGAAATAAGAGTAGATTATGTCCTTGTTAACTTTGAGCTGACATGTCATGTATTTATTTGAATATATGAGTCTGGCATTAGGCTTACAGATATTAATTTAGGAACCACTGGCACATAGTGGTCATTGAACTCTCCTCAGAGCTGAAAGAAAAGAAAAGGACCTAGTAATAATCCTCCAAGTTCTCCAACATTTAATGGCTTGGCAAACCTGCAAAGAAAATAAAAGACTAAGGAAACGAGAATAGCAGAGAGAGTTTCATAACAGAAGTAAAGAGTTTATTTCACAAAGCAAATTGTAGTCCAACGTGTTCATACTTCTAAAATGTGAAATAAGGTCTGAAGAATATCTGGGGGTGATACAGTGATCACTACTAAGCTTAGAGCTTTCGCAAAGCAGTGATAGAGTGAGAAGTCAAACTGCAGGAGGGTAATAAAAATGAAGAGTGTTGATAATTCTTTTGAGTGATGGTATGAAGAGAAAAAAGTGGACAGGTAAAGGAGAATGAGGAGATAAATGAATTAGGTTAAGTTTGCGATGATGTTGTGCAGTCTTCTATACTGTTGACTTATTTTCTGTTGTTTGTTCTATCAGTTACTGAGAGAGTGGTGTTGAAATCTCCAGCAACTATTTTTTTGTCCATTTCTCCTTTCAATTGTGTCAGTTTGTGCTTCATGTTTTTTGAAGCTGTTATTAGATGCATATATGTTTATGATAATATCCAGCTTTGTTCTTCTTTCACAAGATTGCTTTGTCTATTCAGGGTCTTTTGGTGTTCCATACACATTTTAGGATTGTTTGTTCTATTTCCATTTCACTGAATCTGCAGATTGCTTTGGACAGTATAGATATTTTAACAATATTAATTCTTCCAGTTAATGAGCACAAAATGTTTTTTTATATATTTGTGTCTTCACTTTCTTTCATCAATGTCTTATAGTTTCCAAGTATAGATCTTTTACTTCCTTGGTTAAATTTATTTCTCCGTACTTTATTTTTTTTGATGCAATTGTAAATGGGATTGTTTTTTAAATTTCCCTTTATGATAGTTTGTTATTAGCGTATAGATATGCAGCATATTTCTGTACATTGATTTTTGTATTCAACTTTACTGAATTCATTTATTCTAATAGTTTTGGGGTGAAGTCTTTAGAATTTTTCATATATACTATGCCATCTGTAAATAGTAATTGTTTTACTTCTTTTCTAATTTGGATGCCTTTTATAATTTTTTCTTCCCTAATTGCTCTTGCTAGGACTTCTAATAATATATTGAATAAAAGTGGCAAGAGTGAACATTTTTGTCTTGTTTCTGATCTTAGAGGAGCAACTTTTAGCTTTTCACTGTTAAGTATAATGTTAGCTGTGGGCTTGTGATATACGGCCTTTATTATAATACATTTCCTCTACCCACTTTGTTGAGAGTTTTTATCATAAATGGATGTTAAATTTTGTCAAATGCTTTTTCTGCATCTATCAAGACAGTCGAAAGATTTTTATCCTTTATTTTGTTGGTGTAGTATATTTTGTTGATTTGCAAATGTTGAACCATCCTTGAATCCTTGAAATAAATCCCACTTGATCATAGTGTGTAATCATTTTAATGTATTGTTAAATTTTGTTGATATTTTGTTGAAGATTTTTGTTGAGGATTTATGTTCATCGGGAATGTTGGCTTGTAAATTTTTTTCTTATTGTGTCCTTATCTGATTTTGGTATAAGGATAATGCTAGGCTCATACAATGAGTTGGAAGTGTTCTCTCCTCTCTGTTTTTTAAAAGAGTTTGAGAAAGATTGATATTCTTTAAATGTTTGGTAGAATTCATCAGTGAAGTCATCTATTCCTGAATTGTGTCTTGGGAGGTTTTTGATTACTGATTCAATTTCCTTACTAGTATTTGGTCTATTCATTTTCATTATTTCTTCATGATTTAGTCTTGAAAGGCTGCATGTTTCTAAGAATTCATCCAATTTGTTGTTGGCATGTAATTGTTCATAGTAGTCGGTTATGATCCTTTGTATTTTTGTATCAGTTGTAACTTCACCTCCTTTATTTCATTTATTTGAGTCCTTTTTTTTTCTTGGTGAGTTTAGCTAAAGGTTTGTCAATTTTATTTATCTTTTCAAAGAGTCAGTCCTTGGTTTTATTGATTTTATTTTCTATTGTCTTTTTAGTATATATTTCATTTATTTCTGCTATGATTTTTGTTATTTTATTAACTTTGGCCTTTATTTGTTCTTATATTTCTAGTTCCTTGAGATTTAAAGTTAGGTTGTTTGAGAATTTTTCTTGTTTCTGGAGGTAGGCATTTATTGCTATGAACTTCCCTTTTAAAGCTGCTTTTGCTGCATCCCATAAGTTCTGATATTTTGTATTTTGATTTTCATATGTCTCAGATATTTTATATTTCTTTTTGAGTTTCTTTGTTGACCCATTTGTTGTTCAGTAGCACATTGTTTAATCTTTACATATTTGTAATATATTCAGTTTTCTTCGTGTAGTTTATTTCTAGTTTCATACCATCATGGTCAGAAAAGATGCTTGATATGATTCTGTAGCCTAACATATTGTCTATTCGGAGAATGTTTCTTATTCACTTGAGAAGAATGTGACCAAGTTTTTGTTAAATCCTTGAGCATATTTATAATAGCTATTCTAATGTATTTATAAATTCCATCACCTTTATCACTTGTCTTTCTAATAGCTAATTTATTTTTTCCTGGATATGGGTCGCATTTTCTGCTTGTTCACTGGTCTGCTAATTTTTAATTAGACATTATATATTTTATGTTTTTGAGTGCTGGATTTGTTGTATTTCAGGAGTGTTAGACTTTAGCAGTTATTTGTGGATAAGCTTAATTTTTTCAAGTTTTTTTTTTTTTTTCCCCACATTTGCTATGGTGGATTTAGAGTAGCCCTTACTTTAGGCTTAATTTAACCCTATTTATAAGGTATGTTCAGTGAGAATGCCCCTCTCTGGTTGGTTGGAACTCAAACATCTACCAATTCTATGAGTTTGGACAACTGTTATTTGCCTGGTCTCATGCAGTTTCATTCTATGCACGAGTGCTTTTGTATTGAGCAACAACAAACTCAAGATCCGTGACCTTTATGCAGATTTTTGGAGCTCTTTCTTTGTGCCACTCTCTTCATTCTGGTAGTATAACCCACAAATTCCAGCCACCTCAGCATTCTGAACTCTAATCTTTGTGCTCTACTTAGGATTCCCACTTTTTCACTATAGTCAGAATGTATTTCTGGAAAGAAAACCTGATGATTATAGGGTTCACCTAATTTGCTTTCTTCCTATTGGAGATCACAACTCTATACTGTCTATTGTCTAATATCCGAAAAACTTTTTTCATTGTTCTAGTTGTTTATACTGGGAAGGTAAACCTGGTCCCATTTACTCCATCACAGTCAGACCATGAGAACGTAAAGAGGCTAAAGTATGGTAAGAAAAAATGTAGAAAATATGTAGGGTAAGAGACATACAGGAGTAGGTATACACTTCCTTTTATTTATTTTTCTTGGGGATCATTAAATATTTTGAATTTATGACTTGATGCATTTCATCAGTTTAGAGAAGTTCTATTTAAATTGCCTTTTACTATTCTCTATCTCATCTCCTTCTGGGAGTGTGTGTGTGTGTGTGTGTGTGTGTGTAATCTTCATCTTCTCACTAACACCTGTATGTCTCTTACCCTATATATTTTCCACTCTTTTTTTCCAACCATACTTTATCCTCTTTATGTTCTCATGGTCTGGTTTCAAGTTCACTATTTTTCTCTTCAGTTATTCATAAAGCAGTTCCTTGAATAATATTTCATTCAACATTTTGTTATAACTTTGATTGAAGAAGAAATTTGATTCCCACCCACTGTCTGTGTGGAGTTTTCATGTCTTCCCCATGTCTGTGTGGATTTTCTTCGAGTACTCAGGTTTCTTCCCATATCCCAAAGATGTGCACATTAGGTTAATCGGTATGTCTAAATTGGCCCAGTATGAGAGAGAGAGAGGGAGAGAGGGCATGAGAGAGTGTACACCCTGTGACAGAGTGGTGTCCTGCCCAGGGTGAGTTTCTTCCTTGTGCTGCTGGGACAAGTTCTGGCCACCAGTGACTCTGAACTGGAATAAATGGGTTGGAAAATAATTATTGTACTTGTTTTTATTAATCTTCCTTAAATGTATGTATAGCCCCCATTTATTTCACCGTTTAATATTACAAGTGTTTTGAGTCTTTATATAAAAGTTTGATGATGTTTTTGTGATCAGAAATATGCCATAGAAATTTAATTCTTGTTTAAATCAATCAGCCCATGGTAAACTTGGTTTCATTATACATCATTTCATTAAGTCATAGTTTTCCAGGACTTATTGAAGACATTAAGTGAGCACTTACTGTAATCTACAAATAGGTCACATCCTGAGTTCTTAATTTAGATTACTAATTTCTTTTCCTCAGCATTTATTAGTTCCTCTTCACAATTACAAGATGTCTTCCAAACTTCACTATCTTCTTCTCTTATCTCATTTTAATCCAAATTCTTTTTGAAGATGAACTTCAGACCACATACACTTCTGGTCCATCATTACTCTTAGGTTGTAGTCTTTATTATTCCCATCCCCAGGTGAGGTAGTTCAACTATACCACACTACCTAGTTGGCACTGAACTCCAACACCTGTCCTTTTAATTGTGAAAGGCTAATAAAAAATGGCACAAAGCTTCTCAACTTCTCCTCTGCCCTTTCTGGAAATTATAAATGCTGCCAGAGGAAGAATGGACCCCCACACTGGACTCATTCTCCTGGGCTTTTGTTATTTTCTGTATCCTGGTCCAGGCATTATTCAATATCTTGTCAGCTTGTCCAGGCCTTTAAGAAGCAGCTTTTAATATTTTGTCTAGCTTCTCTAAATGACCTTGTTGGGATGGTTGGTCCATATTATCTAGTCTGTTATTCTAAGAAATAAATGTCTCAAGGGTCAAGTTGAAGTAGAAGTTATAGTGGAAATAATCTGCTCTGTCAAGTCATTCTCTCAGCTTCCTTCAGCTTTATGAGTGCAGACATAGGGAAATAAGTAGGCTTCAAGTATGCAACCAATAGACAAGTTTGGGAAATAATAAGTGTAGAGCATTTTCAAGTTTATTTTATTCTAGAATATGAAATCTAAGCTGAATAAGAAGGAAAGTAAAGAAAAGAGAAGGCTGGTGATTGGGAGAGAGTGATTAAAAACCCTGAAGAAAACTTAGTTTTCAGGACAGTTGAGTAGAAATAATTGAAAAAACAATTAGAAAGGGAAGTTATAGTCAGATGTTTCAGTGCTTTGACAGTAGAGAAGTTACAGATTCAGAGTGATCATGAAAATTGGTGGCTAGAGTGGAGTAGAGGAATTGATCTTTGGAGATAGAAATGTAGAGTATCCAAAGTCTAGGCTGCCAAATGGGTCATTCATATAGATACTGAAGCCTCCCAGGGTAATGTCAGGGAGGTTATAGGTGGTAGCAACAGGAGGAAACCAAGCATGTTTATTTTCTAGATCATGGATTAAGGTTTTGCAAAGTCTTTACAAATTCCTCTGTTCTCTTGAATGGTCTACTGATACCATCTGATGTGGATTGTTTTCCTACTAAAAGACCTATGCATATTTAGTATGTGCTTTAATGATTTTAAAAACCTGGAATCAATGATGCAAGGCCCTGTTGTGTGACTGACTCAACTTCCATTCCCAACCTTCTCCTTAGTAGTCCTCTTCCTAGAGTCAGCCATATGATACAGAGCTAGCCAATGATATGTAAGCAGAAACTTGCTACAGAGTATCTGGAAAAGCTCTTGTTTTCCTGACACAGGTAACTCCATCTCTTTCTTCAGTATTCCCTTATGTGCAATAATGATGTTTGGCACTGCAGCAGCCATCTTGTGACAACTTAGAAATCGCCTAAAAACCTTAGGGACATCATCCATGTTGTAGTTGAGTCATCAAAAAGTAAGCAGCACTAACTTTGAACTTCCTGATATCTAAAGGAGGGGAAAGCCTAACTGTCACTTTAGCAGACTTTTGTGTCCCAAAAAATCTTAATACACATGGTATATAGCAGGTGTAAACTCAAATATATGTTTGTAGTAATGAGTTGGCCTCTTCCAATGGTCACAAGTGTGTCCCTCAGTCTGCACCATACTGTTTTGCCCCCTGACTTTCCCAACCCCAAACTAAGCAAGAGTATGGACAGACTTCAGGTCAAAAATGCCCAGAATTAAAACAACAGAAATTGATCATTTTCTCCCTAGTCTATTCCATAGATAGTACCCCATATTTGGTGGATTATATGTAATATAATCTATAGTACTCATAGTATAACTTATCCCTAATGCTAATTTAACACCAGCAGATTCACAAAGTGAGTTTATGGAGAAACGTCCAATTTGAGGTAATCAACCTAACTCTAAAAGGATGTCAAAAAGATTAAACAATCTTCTCATTCTTCAATGGTTCTGTGGCTGCCCTCAGACCAGGCAATCCTGGAGGTGTGAGTGTGTATCTTGAAAAGGGTAATAAGTAACAATAAAATAAAAGGGTAATAAGCTATGAAAGTTCTCAAAATACCATCTGAATAATTGAGGTGGAGGCATATTTTAAAAATTTATAAATGATTAAAAAGGATAAGAAATTATAACACATTTTTGGTAGCTAATTAGAATGGAGAAGTCAGTCTTATTAGAGATTTTCCTGAATCACTCATATTTCAAACTATTAAATTAGTCTCTTGGTACCTAATTTCACAACAACAATTTACTTCATCCTAATTTCACCTACCCCAAGTTTATCTGAATTTTCCTCCAAGTTCCAGACACATTGGCATATATTCTTTTTACGGATATCTTTGAATAATTGTTCCTTTAAATATATTAAGTCATCACTGGATTTTTTTTTTTCTGGAAATATCTTCTCACTCTTTATAGAATTATGCCCACCACAAGCATTTGGGTAAAAGAAATCTAGTCTTGTGATTTAGAATCTTGACAGTGCCTTCTAAAAAGATAAGAGCATTTGGTTTTGAATACAATTTTATTTAGCTTTGAACCATCTCAAAAATTACAGGCATGTGACCACTACTCAAAAACTCACCCTTTACAATCTTGTCCAAGGACTTAATAAAGTAATTAGATATCTAAATACAATTTAAGTACATTCCAACATATTTTAGAATAATATATTCAGACGTTAGTACTAACAATTGTGGCATAATAGTTTTTGCATTGGCAGTGAGCCTCTCATTCTAAAGTCCTGTTTCATCAAGATTGAAAACAGTTTCCTTATTTTTTCTATACCTTTACCAACCATCAAACACTAGAAAAACTTATTTGTTTTTAAAGAAGGCCGACACTCTTTCAGAACATGACCTAGATGTTTTTGTTATAGTTTTCAGTATGTGTTCCCTCTTCTCTGATTTTCCCCCAATAATTAAATGTCACTGTATATATCAATTCTCTGATGGAATATTCTTTCCTCTTTCCTCTCTGCCTCCAATTATGTCAGCACCATCCACTGCCCAGGGGAACATGACAAAAGTGCATCTGTGTCTCCAAGGAGGCAGCCGACCTGACAAACCTGGAATTGATTAGTCAGGGCTGGTGTGAGGGCTCATCCTGGAGGCAATGGCCAGGACTTGGCAGGTGGAGGAAAGGAGTAAAGAAGCCCTCTAAACAGAATGACAATAAGGTCGAAATGTTTGCATCCCTCTTCTTCAACAATTAAAAATGATTATCTTTAAAAATGCTCTAGCATTAGCTTCCAGAAAAGGGTGGAATTTTCACACACACACACACACACACACACACACACACACACACACACACTGTGGGTCTTTATAGCAAAATTTTTTTATGCTAGGGTTCCAAGTGTTAACTTGAACAGCAGCTATCAGCTGCAGTTGGGTGTCCCCTGGAGGCAAAGGGTTTATTAGCCTTAGTCGTGATGGGTTCTTGATAAATCACTGTGGTTGTTGCCCCACATAAAAGCCACCACTGGATGGCCTTATGGTCTTAACTGGGATTTCCACTACAGCAGACCTGTGTAAAGAATTTTGGTGCAAGTGGTTTGAGGGGTGACTCCAGAAAGCATAGGGACAGTGTGGAAGTGAGGCAGGGAGGGAGAAAAATCAATAAAGGTTGTGTGACTGAATGGGTTCCACAACAGTAGGTGGGCTCAGCCTCTGAAGGAGTGTGTCAGACAAGCCTCGGGTGCGCCTACTGTGGGCCAGAATGTGCAGTATGTATCCACCAATTCTCGAATCTCACAGGTTATGTCACTCCTGAAGCATTAACTTTTGGTTTCTCGTCTGTGTCTGTGGCAATAGAATGCTAAAAAGCAGTTCTGACCTGAAAGAGAACTGTCTGCACTAAACCTGTGTGGATCAGGAAACCTGGAAAAAGTGGTCACCCTCAGCCAGTCTGAGACTAGTGACATAAGAGCACAGCTCCAAATCTGGTGAATCTGTCTGTAGTTCTGTGCAGGCATTTGTGTGGTATGGGTCTGGAGTTCTGGGAATTCATCTTCCTTCATGGGAAGTGACCAATTTGCACAGGGAAGACTTAACGCAGGAATGGAAGTGTTTCCATCCAACAGTGATTGTGCATGAATTCATGCAGGCCCGGCCTTTGTTATTTAGATAAGATTACATCCAGCTTCTGTACCTTCTCGAAGATCCTTAAGCCCAGTCTCTGCTAAAAATACAGCCCTTCATCTCTCAGACACAGAAGCCCCAGCCTAGGTTCCTCTGCCCTTTTAAGAACATTATTAATTTGCCACAATTAGGTGTCCTTTCCTAAACAGCAGAACTCTTTAAAGATGCCACCTGAAAAGACTGGCAAGAGAGAAAAAAAATTAAAGAAAACATTAGCCATGGACTTGATGATCTTCTGTCCTGATTATGTCGATATGAATTATTTCTTATGAATTAAAATGCTTCTAATAACCAAGGGATAAGCAAGTCTGACTGTATATACTCATGTATTTGCATATGTATATGTGCCTACACAAATTTAAGATGAAACCATTTTTAGATTCTAAGCGTATACCTACATATATACAGAGATAAGTTTTTGAAAAAATCATGTCACCTGACATGAACATTTGTATAGGTTTTTCCTCTGTTCAGTGATTATTGAGCTGCTTGAGATATGGAAACATTACACACACATGCACACACACACGCACAAAGTGTTGGGTAAATCTGATATCCGAACTGATTTTACATTCTTAACTCCCCAGCTATGTGGCTATCTGTTTCTGCCATTCCTTTTGGGAGTTTAAATATTCTGTACTTCAGGCCAAGCTGCCACTTCTCTGAGCATAGCATGAGCATCTTTGGTAATTAGCTCCAGGTCACAAGAACAGGAGTGTGTATGCTCTGGGAGATATGAGCTGGGTAGGCTTGTCCAACTGCCATTTTCCCAGGTTTACAGAAAGGCCTTGTCTTAAAGGACTGAGGTGATGCGCAGGTGCAGCTTAAGAGAGCCCGTTGTTAGTGCCTCTTTCCAGCTGGGAGTTCGGGGACATCACTCATCAGCAGCTTAAAACTGGGCATGGTGGAAGTAATTATTTATACCACGGCAATGAGCACACATTACAAATCAGTACCACAGTCCTGTACCATCCCCCAACCGCCTCCCCATTATTAACCATTTACCAG
This sequence comes from Rousettus aegyptiacus, assembly GCF_014176215.1. NCBI lineage: Eukaryota > Metazoa > Chordata > Mammalia > Chiroptera > Pteropodidae > Rousettus > Rousettus aegyptiacus. Next base: position 39,196,169 of record NW_023416306.1, on the reverse strand, counting down.
GATACCAGAGTGGGCCCTTTTGTATTCCACAAAAAGCAGGCCACTTTTGCTAATGCTGCTCTGTTACCAGGAATAGAATCATTTCTGCCATAACCCTAATGTAGGTCCTGCACCTCAGGTGTGCCCCGTCTGGTGCCCCAACTGGCCAGAGTAGCAGGCAGTGTGGGTTTCCTAACAGGTATGGCCTCCTAGAACCCCCTAGGCAGACACAAACACAATCTGCTCAGCCACTGTGTTAGCTTCCTGGCAGCTGGGTACCTGGTGTGGAATTCCCATTTGTAGACTTCTAGGGCTTGCCAAACCTCATTTACAAGTCTGTCTGTTCATGGTCATCTCATTTCTAAAGTTGCTTTAAATATCACCATAGGCATATATTGGGCAAACTGGGAAGAGAGGGAAAGTTCCAAGGGACTTTTATGGAGGTCTATCTCGATGGGACAGGCCCATGGCCTTCTAAGTTGCAAAAACACTTCCTCCAAGGCTCCAGAGGCCAAACAAGACTGGGGAAGGCCAGAGCAAGGGATGCCTGCCAGCAGCTCTTTGTTATCTTTTGGTTTAATTACCCTCTTAATTAAAGAGGGTAAGTTGCCTTCTTGTATCTACAGGCTAATGAGACAGAAAAACACTCTGGCCTTTGCATACTTGAAGAAAACAGGAAGAGAGAAAATCAACACAGATCAGATTTCATCTTGAGGCATATGAATTCAAAGAAAAATGAATCTTTTCAGAACTCTCTGAGCATCTTAGATTTTAAAGAGATTTACAGTTCATAACCAGGGCCTTGTTTTGCAGAAACCTGGGAAGCTCCCTTAGAATAGAGTGTAGTTACTTGTAATAGCTGAATCCATATTTTATTTAGCCATGGCAGTGAAACACAGGAACAATGGTAATTCATAGATAATTTAAAACAGAAGAAAACAAACCAACCCAAAACCCACCCTTTAATCACTCCCTTCCATTCTCCAACCCTGAGCAAAATTTCAATAAGGTTTTAAATATGGAGTAACTAACGAGCATGGTAATGACTCAACTTTAGACAAAAGAGAAAAGCAAGACACTGGCTAACTTAACATCAGAAATTGCTCTGTACACATTCTGAAAGAACCATTATTGTTCCTTAGCATCGAGTTCCTCCACCACTTTTTGCTATGGTTTAATTGGTTTCTTAAAAGGCAGCACTCGGGCTATCACAACCTAAGAGCAAGACAGGCGGAGGCGAGGAAGGTGAGGAGCCAGGGAGAGAAACTTTCAACTACTTTACTGCTTCCATAAGGATAGGACAGCAAAAAAAAAAAAAAAAAAAAAAAATCTGACTAGGCAGGCTTGCTCTGAGTCAAAAGGTCAAGTTAAAATATTTGGCTCATATAATGTTCAGCAAGTTCTTTTTTTTTTTTTTTTTTTTTGTGGACAGAAGGTCTTCAAGATGATAATGCAAATGTACCTAACTCCTAGAGTGGTCCAGCCCTGGCCAGAAGGCCACAGAGAGGGGAGAGCTCGGGGCCCACTTAACATTCCACTTCCTCAGCAGAGAGGTTGTGGCAGCTGATTACTGCAGGCCTGCATAATATGACAGTCCCAAGTCATACCATGCCCTTAACAGTAAGATCCAGAGAGAAGGGAACACCATCTACTGGAGATGGCGTCTATGAAGTGCAGGGATAGGACAGGACAGCCCTAAAACCAAAGGCTTTTAAGTAAAAATGACACTTTCTTCTGTAGAGTATTTGGGCAGAACAGTATTCTGAAAACCCATAAAATTCCACTAGCAAGGACTGAGCTGCTGAAAATACCTGATTACAGGTAGCAGGAATAAGTTTTGCTTTTGTGAGGGTTTTAAGTCCCTATGTAAGCACCGATTTTCTAGAAAAACACTTGCCATCATCAGTCCCAACTTCATAAAATTGCTAGTGAAAGAAAAGCTACTTTTTAGCAGATTTCAAAAGCCTAGATATGTTTCTAAGTCACAGACATAAAGGACACCTACACCAGGACCTTTTTTTCCCACTGGAGTGGACCCATTCACTACCACTGCTGAACTGGGAAAACCCTAAGCCAAGCATCATGACCCCTTTAGGCCAGGTTCTTCTCATTAGAAGACTGCCTCAGATTGAAAATACGCAGCTCTTTCTAGGTCTTTATTGAGCAGCTAGCTATATGAATTTATTTTTACAGTTGCGACTTTAATCGGGGCAAGTTTTTTTTTTAAGCAAATTTGATCCATATACTGATATGAATATTTCTACTAAAGGAAACTGAAGTTTCTGATTATATACATAAAGGAAAAGACTTTTTTTGGTTGGGTTAGAAACTATTGAACCTGCATACTTTGGAAAATGCATGTGCAGTATAAAGTATTTTAAGGAAGCAAAGGTTTATTCCAATACTGCTCATAATAAAAGAACACTGGGAGAAACTTCGGCAACTTCAAGAGAAGCAAAACTAAAGAATGAAGAATACTGTAGTACAAAATTATGGCCAAAAATACTGTATTTTTAACCAGCAAGATCATTGGGGCATTATTATACAACATTAGGTGTTTTTTGCAAAACTAGTTCCCATCCCCAAACAATAGACAATACATGCATTTGAATGACATTTTAAGAACAGTAAATATGATTCCTTTAAATACTGCAAGTTAAAAATGTTTTCTGACAAAACTCCCTAAATACATAGGTCTAGTAAGAGCTTCCAACGTGATGACAGGTGAGGAATTCAGCAAGAAGTTGTATTTTGAGAGTTTGCTGAGGAAAAGAAATCCGTCAAAAACATGTGTTTCAGTCAAAGTATCCTGAACAAATGTACATAGTAATTTTTTCTTTCTTCCTAAACTTAAAAATATTCCGAAGAATATCTTCCTCCTGTTATTTTGTCTACTACAGCTTATATGAAAGTCAGAATTCCTTTATCCAAGTAAAATCCAATTTTACCCAATAGATGTTTTAATAACATGTAAAAGTCATTTATTATCGGGTTGGAATTATGTGGAGAAATGGAGGTATGTGATAGATAAGGGAGGTAAGAAAGAAATATTTGAGCACCTACTACGTGCTAGGTGTGTATGCATACTTTGAACAGATGATTCTAGAGGCAAGAGTGTTATTGAAAGGACATTGGTAGTTGGGAAGAAGGCAGGAAATGGTTTGTTCTGTTATAAAACAAATGACAGGTTTAGACTCTGTACTAAGCGTCTACTAAATAGCAGGTGTCTAGCTCCAAAAATCTCTAGCTAATCATATACAAGTAAGCTGTTTCTTTTCCTAATTTGATGGAACCAAAATGAAACCCTGAAGACAGTTACCAGGACAGATCTATTAACGCTACATATGCTGGAAATATGTAGAAATAGATAAACATACAATATTACTTGTTTTAATTTGCGTGTGTTTCTAACCAAAGATATATCTTTGGAAGGAAATATGAATGTATACCAAGCACACTTTATTTATATCAATTGAAATGTTGTCATTTACCAATTAAGTGGTTTTAAACCCTTATTTAATTTTAAGAAGAGCAGCAATATACATTACAATATTTGGGTACACTTTATTTTTATATGGGTTAACATTTCTACTATGTTTCATTTCATTCCTTCTTTTTTGAGAAACTGAAAACAAAGGGAAATTGAGGGTAATTTGAAGGTTATTTCCAACCAACATCTGAGTCTTGCAGTATCTCATTACGCAGCCCTTTCTTCCCATTATTTATTTTTTTGCAAATAATAGTCATTTTGACCCAAATCCAGCATAAATAGCATTTCACTGATTCCTAACTTAAGACAACTAAAATTTACAATCATGTGGCAGTATAAATTTTAAGATTACAGTTCATACACCTTGACAATCAAGATAGTCTGAAGTACAAAAAGTAAATTGTCCTTTAGCTGAATTACCTTTAAAATATTAGACCTGCTAGTTAATCTACAAAAAAAAAAATACAAGTTTCAGGTGTTCTTCAAATAACTTGTAGATGTCATCTTCTAGTAAACAACATAGGCAGGTTCCTAAGATTTTCCCCCCAGTCCATTCATGACATTCAACAGAGCTCTTTATATGGCAATGTTTAAAACAAAAACAAAAACTTTGAGGGGATTTATTTACTTTTGAATGGGTGTGTCATTTCCCTTTGTTTCAGCTATGAGGCACAGACTTCTGAATTTAAGCTCTGTAAGGCATAGTACAAACCTCCAATTCTCTGTGGGTTATAACTGCCATAATATGCAAAAAAAGGGAAAAATCATCTGTAAACTGGTACACTGCAATGTGTTGAGTGAGTCATGAAATGGCTGCTTGCCTTGGTATGCTGAAGAAAGGTTTTTGTTTTTGAATAAGACATGCCCAAGTCACCATAAAACTCGCCACAGGCTTCCATTACCTAGAACATCACTAGGAGTCCAGTGGCACACGCTTATAACGCTTGCAATCACAATATAATATAAAGCATGAGTAAACTTTGTTTTTATACAAAACTGAAAAGAATCCCTTCCCGCCCCCAGCCCCTTCAATAAAACCCCAAAGAAACAAAAAAATCCTTTAGCTTCGATTGACTAGAGTGGATACAACTAGGTTTCTACGCATCACTGCAGCTAGGGTGATCAATTTTTTCCTTTCTCAAGAGAAGGGATCTTGTCATGCACCCTAGGAGAAACAGTGAAGCCACAAACCTCAATTCTGCATAGCAATTCCATCCCAATTTCATAAAGACAAATTATAACAATCTTTCCCTGTTTTGCTCAGCTTCTTCGAGCTCTGAGATCAGGTTTAATCAACTACAATCTACTATAGCTCTATTAAACAGAATATCTTGATTCCCTACAACTGTAACACTTATGATCTTGTGATGAGGTTTTCTCTATACATACTGTAGGCCTTCAAATGTTTACTTTTTTTTTTCTGCACCAAATTTAAGATTGCCCTTTCAGGCAAGCAGTGGTCTCTAGCTGTTAAAACATTTCCTTAGTGGATCACAATAGCTTCTAAAACTGCCTTTCTAATAAAGGCCACCAGAGAGGTAATACTAAACTGTGCATTTGCCAAATAAGAATATGAATTGTATAAAAGCTCATATTCCAATCCTAGGTCAAATGGCAAAAGTTCTACAAAGTTGGTTTCCATGTTTGTATAAAAGCTCTGACTGATTTTATGTATTTTGCTATGAAATTACCTTTGGGTCTTATAATCAGTATACCTCTACTCAGGAATGTGCAAATGATTTTATACAGCACGATGCTAGTACCGCTCTGTACGATAGTAAGGTTTTTTTTTTTTCTTCTTTTCTAAATGGAAAAAAAAAAATATCCCTAGTCAGAAATAAACTGACAAATTTACATTCTCCTCTCTTAAAAAAGTAAATAAAATAACATTATTCAAAATGTGAATTAGCTATAAGACATACAATACAATTACATAGATACATATCAATACAGCACATTCAATCTGCCAAAAAATTAATGATTATAAAGCCAGTATGGATGCTGCAATATCAAGAGAGAGAGATGTATGTACAATGGTTAGAGCAATCATAATTGCACTATACCTACAGGCAGTCTGTTTCTTAAATTACAGGTGCTTTCTGAGCAAGGAAAAAAAGTAACCTGTGTTGTTTGAGGCTGGGAGAGAACATCCCACTACTATTTAATAACTCTTGTACGCATCTAATAAGCTATTAATTTTCTCTCTCCCCTTTGTTGTTCCAAGAGAGCAATTTATATGGAAGTTTAGACTAGTGCCAAATAGTATTGTAGTTAAAATGAGACCAGTGTGATGGCCTAATTTTAACTTCCCAGCAGGTTTAAAACAATCATGATTTATTTTCTTAAATCATATTTCAGCTTAGTCTGCTTGACAGAAGCTCATCAATACATGTGCTGTATTTTTTGCATTTGTTGAAAATTGCACATATAGAATTCCAAACATCTCTCTCAGTAGGTTCAGTTACATAAATACATGTTTTACAGAACACTGAGAGGTCACTTTTGAGTCAAGTCCATAAATCTTCTTTAAGTTCAGCTTACCCAGTCACCAGTTTAAAAAGATCCAAAGGTGGTAAACTAGCAGTAACTTCAGATTTTGCAAATTAAAGGTGTCAGAATAATACTATCAATCAATGTTCTTGGCAGACCTACTTGACCTTAAAGAACATACAGAGAGTAAAATTGGCTTCGAATGAAGAGACACAAGCAGATTTCATGTTGCATCACAGAGGACACTTATCCAAATTGCTGATTTGGACACTCAACATGGAACACGGACACTAAACAATGTGATTTAAGGGCAAAGAAAAGAATGGACCATGAGAATGAAATTTACAGTTACCAATTGTTTGGCAATTGGTGTTTCAGGTTCACAGCCAATCATTTTAGGCTTCACAGTCTTATTCTCTTATATTTTAAGGTACTGGCTTTTATCTTTTAAGTTCTTATTTTGCTTTACAAAAAGCCAGCTTTGGCAACACATACCCATAATAAGTCATCTAAAGATGGTGGTCCAAACACTAAGAAAAAAAGGAAAAGTCTTAACCAAGGGAAAAAAAATTAAGAGCATCTATGAAACGGCTCTGGGTAGCAGCCATTGGGATAATGTAGTGTCTGTTGGCATATTTTTTTTGGCATCGGCGACTTAAAGAGAGGGTTAAAAAAAAAAAAAAAAAAGGAAAGGCGGAAGGACAATGGCACATGGCATTTCAAAAGAAATGACTCCTTCTGTGTGTCTTTGCCCTTGTCTTACTGACTTCTGCATATTTTCTGAGTAACCAAGCTAGGGATGAAGGTAGAAATTGAAAAGAAATGACACTTAACTGTTATATGGGCATCCACTGTCCCAGCCCAAAGTGAGGCAAGACAATATATTTATATATATAAAAAAAACTATATGTGTATCCAGAGCAATACATTTAAAACCATAGTATTAATACTTATAATCCTTCAGCAAAAACTACAAACTCTTAAATTAAGCTGACGTTGATGGCTTAAATCAAATGACGTTGTCCTGACTTTTTCATTTGAGAGAAAAACCTGACCAAGAATGGAACTAGGATAAAAGCCATTGTAACCTGGGAAAAATTAGGAGGGAGGTATGGGTTAGGAAAAGGGAAATTGGCTTCATTTTGCTCAATAGAAAAGAAGAGAGAGAGAAAGAAACAACTCTTATTTTTGTGAGTGCATGACTGAGAATTTAAAATACATTGAGTCACACGGTTTTGCCTAAAAAAAAGAGAGGAAATGTGCTGGGACTGTACTTCAGCATCCTGTTTTTCCTCTGAATAGTTTAAATAAAATCATAATATTTACTACAAACTCTGTGGACACGCTCACACAGAGTCCAGGACGGCAATAAATTAGTATTATGCAAATTGCTTTCCACAGAAATACAGTCCCTCTTGTATAGCTTCAAAAGCCCACCAAGGAAGGAAAGGGTGGTGTTGAGGAGGCACAATTAGACCAGATTGTACTCCTTCAGGTTCAACTGGAGGATGGTGTCCTTGACAGCAGCAAAGACAAAGCGGATGTTCTCGGTATCTGTGGCGCATGTGAAGTGGGAGTAGATAATTTTGTCACTGTCTGGATTCAGGTCCACGAACATCTTCAGGATGAATTCTCGAGCTGCTTGGGCATCTCTCTGGGGTCCTGTTGGCCAAGGGAAGAGAGGGACAGTTTGTCAGCTGATCCATTAATGTGTTCAATAAATGTTTGTTGAGTCAATGCCCACGAAGATGATATCTGCACTGCACATTTTATAAGGTACCTGCATTCTTTTTCAGTAAGAGTTGACATGCAATATTATATTAGTTTCAGGTGTACAACATAGTGATAAGACATATAACTTATGAAGTGATCACCCTGATAAGTTTAGTACCCATCTAACACCATACCTAGTTAATACAATATTAACTATATTCCTTATGCTGTACTTTACATTCCTATGACTTTTTTTTCCCTTTTTTATAACTGGCAATTTGTACTTCTTAATCCTTCACCTTTTTTCACCCACCCCCAAACCCCCTCCCATCTGGCAACCATATTTATTTTCTGTATCTGAGCTTGTTTCTCTTTTGTTTTTTAGATTCCACATGTAAGCAAAATCATTTGTCTTTGTCTTTCTCTGTTTGACTTATTTCACTCAGCATAATACCCTCTAGGTCCATCCATGTTGTTGCAAATGATAAGATTTCATTCTTTTAAATGGCTGAGTAATATTTCATTGTATATATGTAACACACCTTTATCCATTCGTTGGTTCCAAATCTTGGCTATTGTAAATAATCCTGCAATGAACAAGGGGGTGGCACATGTCTTTTCATATTAGTGTTTTGGATTTCTTCAGATAAATACCCAGAAGTCCTACTTTTTAATTTTTTAAGCAACCTCCATACCATTTTTCATGGTGACTGTATCAATTGACAAGCCCACCAACAGTGCACGAGGATTCCTTTTTCTCCACATTCTCACCAACACTTGTTTGTCGATTTACTGATGACAGTCATTCTGACAGGTGTGATTTTAATTTGCATTCTCTTGATTAGTGATGTTGAGCACTTTTATTGGCCATCTGTATGTACTCTTTGGAGAAATGTCTATTCAGGTCCCCTGATCATTTTTCAATTGGATTGCTTGTTTTTTACTGTTAAGTCATATGAGTTCTGCATTGAAGATCTGATACGTTGTAATCACCTTCTCCAACACTATTATGTGTACTTGCTTCTTTTTTGTCAATTTATTTTGCCCGTCTGTCTCTCTATCCATCCACAAAATGTGGTTAGGTGAAAACAGGCAGATGGCTTAAAGGCCAGGCTAAGTTTAGCTTTGATTCCTTGGGTGATAGGGAGCCACTGCAGGCTCTTTATTAGTGGAGTGACAGGTGACTTCTATTGGACTGAGTTGGTCTAAGCTATATATTGTGTGCATACAGGCATTGCTGTCTCAAGCTCTCTTGTCAATCTGCCCCCACATGTACCTCCATTATGGATCACTTTACATTTTCCAGACTGAAATCTGTCAAAATAGAACACCTGTTCTCTAAGGTCAGGTCCATCTACAGTTGTCTTCTGCAAACTTCTTGTGTTTTTGAGCACACCACATTTATGTAGTAGACAACTCACACTGTGTAATGGTAAAAAACAATTGGTTTATATTTTTGTACACTTATTTAGGGTCTCTTATGTGCCAAGCACTGTCTTAGCTACTTTTAAGAAAGACTGTGATATATTTATCAGGATACATTAAAAATATTTAATAATTTTCCAATGGGTTTTTAGCTATGACACCAAACTCACAGGCAACAAAAGAATAAACAGACCGATTAGACTTCATCAAAATTAAAAACTGTTCAGGAAAGTGAAAAGATAACTTACAGAACAGGAGAAAATATTTGCAAATCACATATCTGATAAGGAGTTAATATCAAGAATATATAAAGAATACATATTTCTCCAAATGGCCTATAAGCACATGAAAAGATGCTCAACATCATTAATCATTAGAGAAATGCAAATCAAAACCACAATGACATATTACTTCCTGTCTACTATAATGACTGTAGTCAAAAAAGTGGAAAATCAGTGCTGGTGAGGATGTGGAGAAATCTGAACTCTTGTGAATTGTTCGTGGGACTGTAAAACGGTACAGCTGTTGTGGAAAACAGTTCGATGGTTCCTCAAAAAGCTGAGCACAGAATTACCATGTGACTCAGCAAATTTTTTTAGGTATATAGCTAGAGGAACTGAAAGAAGAAACTTTAACAGATATTTGTATGTCAGTATTCATTGCTACATTATTCACAACAGTGAAAAGTAGAGACAACCCAAGGGTCCAACAAGAGAGGAAAAGATAAACCAAAGGTGGTATACACATACAAAGGAGTACTATTCAGCCATAAAAATAAAGTTCTGATGGATATTATAACATAAAACAAAGTAAAATAAGCCAGACACAAAAGAACAAATATAGAATGATTTCACTTATACAAGGTACTTAGAATTGAAATTTGGGTTAGTAATTAAGAAGGCTGGCATCAATATTGAATGAAGAAATGCCATAATTATAAATGCTATAATTTTATATAAACATATAAAATTGTCCTATCTTTTTCAATATATTGTGGTTAAGTTACTAATTCCATAGCAATAATAAAAAATACTTAAAACTAAAACTAACAGATAATTAGAGCTGGGGAGTTCATTTTCATAAAAACACTAACTTGCTGGCTTATGAATGAACTTCATCTATATGATTTTATACTTACCCTATATGGGAAAAAGGGTCTACCTTTTATTCTTTGGAAAAAAAAAAACTCCAAAGAATATCAGAACTAGACTCAACACACTCCAAGTACTCTTTAGTGAACTTATGTTTTTATGTATAAATTATATTATCTGAATAAACATAAACTATAAAGAAATCATTATAGTCATCATAGCAGGAACAGAATTTCATCTCTATGAACAGTTTTGAAATTCAAGTCCATGTGAATTTCCTAAAGAGAAATACATAAATGGCATTCATTATGATTAAGACCTTGTAAGTGCAGAAATGTGGAAGTGTGAAATTTATAATACTATAAACATATTTATTATAAAAACATCACTGTAGAGTGGGCCTGGAGTTTTTTCAGTCTTAGCTCATCTTATAAAGGCTTTGAGTCTGATGAAATGACAGCTGCATTTGCTTTGTGACTAACAATCTGTCTTTTTTTCTGCGGCCAAGTTTCCTATGTGTGTTATGTGTATACTGGGGGAGCTTAAAAATAACATCTTCAGATTTTAAAACATTCATAGTGGGCACATGTTGGACAGAAAATGCTCATAATGATGGAGAATCTGGAAAAATCATAGGACAAAGATAAGAGATCAGGAAGATGTTGCATAGAGAGACAGGAAAAAAATAGTACCCTCCAAAACCTATCGCAAAAAAGAATCAGTGCAGAAAAATACAACCAATGTGTGGTGCAGTTGTGTATGCTACACCAAGTAGCCTGAGCCTCTGTAGGGGAGGCTATGCTATATCTGTCCTTTATCATCCTGTAGATAAGCGCATCATGAAAACATGTTTATAGGTGGGTGCTATGTGTGGAGGGGAGGGTTCATGTCTCTCTGCTGACTACCACTAAATTCTGAGAAAAATTATGAATATCTCTTTTCAGGGTCTAAGCCAAGCATATGTGTTTCAGTGCAAGGCAGATGTTTTGTGCCCATCTTATTGAGGTAGATGTGTTTAAAAAACTAGCCTATTGCTGTGGAAGAGCAAATTAACTACAAGTGAAGTTACTTCCTTCCACAGTTTCATCAGGAACACTGAGGAATATCTTGGGCATTTATGACTTGGTGGGCAAGCTGGTGTCAAATTAAAAGGGGTAAATGTAAAAACACTGTTCAGGCCAGGAAAGCATTTGTTTTTAAAGCAATAGCAGAGCACAAAGGAAAATGTACTTGGAGAGAGGATGAGAACCAACTGCTAACAAAACGATACTATCTCTAACACCTGATAATGTCCACAAACATTTCAATTTTCAGTTCAAACTTCAGAATCTTACACGTATCTGGGAAGGGACCTTCAGTTCATTAAACATGTAATGTTTCTCTTCTGTGAGCCAGCACTGGACCAATGCATGTGGGATAAAAGGGTAAGTAAAACTTCATCCCTGATGTGTTTATTCACAGAAATATTCAATATTCATATTGAATCTTAGTGTTTTGAAGTAATTACCTTTCTGAGGGAGCTTTGAGAAGTACAAAAACACTGTCAAACTGATATCCATCCTGGATATGTCGATAAGGTAATTTTGAAAACAGCTTGTTCTCTTGCTGTTATGTGCTCTCCCTCTATAATAGGTCCTTTGGGTTTGTACTCTTCTGTGGCAGGTACTGTGCTAAGTGACTTAACTATATAATTCCACTCAATTCTTTACTTAGGAATAAAGTAAGTAGTTGAATAAACCTGTCCAAGGCATCACTGCCAGTAAGTGGCACAGCTGGAACTCTGACAGTCAAAGCTTGTCCTCTGTCTAGACCAGGGTTTGGCACTTTCTCCATAAAGGACCAGAGAGTAAATATTTTAGGTAATTTGATCACTGTCACAACTACTCAATTCTGTTGCTGTAGCATGAAAGCAGCCACGGACAGTACCTAAATGAATGGGTGTGGCTGTTTGAATAAAACTGTATAAAAACAGGCAACAGGCCACTTCTTATATAGACTCAAGTAGTATGGGGGTGGAGAAAGATGTGTCTTTTCCCACCAGCCACATAAGCTCTTACAGGCCAGTGGCTGTCACTCTCTTGTTTTAGAGTGGCTGGATGTATTTCTCAGAATGGTTTGGGTATCATGTCCAGTTGTTCAGGATTTCAGTCTAGTTGGGGAGGCAAGATGTGTTTATAGGTACCATTCCTAAAGAAGAGACTTCATCAGCCCATGAAGCCTCCTTAAAGTAAATATTTCATGAATATTCACTATGTGTCAGTCATCATGCTAAAATGTCACACATATAATATCTATTATAGTCTACAAAAATAATCCCAAGAGTTTGGTCCTAAGGCCCAGAGCAATTAAGTGACTTGATCATGGGTCTATAAAAACGAAGTATCAGAATGAGATTTGAACCTGGATAGACTGACTTCAGAACATGGGTTCTTGACCATAAAACTGTGTCTTCCCTCTAGAGAGAGGCAGAGGCAGACTGTCACCAAATGAAAGGGAATTGTAATGGTGGATACACCACTGGTTAAAACTGTTCCCTCCTCAGATATACTTCAAAACACAAGAAGTTGTTTTCTTTTGCTATAATGTTCAGCATTGTAATGGAATGAAATGTTCCATATCATTAAAGGACAGAGCAAACAAAAATTCTTACTTCCTCAATCACAACATGCTTGCATCTGAGGGCAAAGGCAGCAGGTGTTCACTGCAACACATTAGCTTTTGCACTGATCTTGTGAGGCAAAACATCTCCCCAGCTACTGGGATGGCTAAAGACTGCTCACTTACCATCATATTCTGGGAAGTAGTCAACTAGGTGGGAATACATAATTTTTTCCTCTAGAAGATCTTTCTTGTTTAAGAACAGAATAACCGAGGAGTTCTGGAACCAGGGATATGTGATAATTGTTCTAAAGAGTGCTTTGCTTTCCTCCATTCGGTTCTGAAAAAAAATCATCAGAAAAACAAGGCATGAATTACTCAATCCGTGAATTATGTTTATTTCAAAAGTCCAACCCATCTTTTGTATGCATCTGATTTTTGTAGCTTTAGGCTGAACTGTAGCTTTTATCCGAATTTATATGCAAATGGTTCAGGACTCGTAGGCTGTTTTCATTATGCAAATTCTCAGGTTGACAAGCAGAAGAGAATAAATCTGCTGAGACAACTCCTTCAACCTTAAGAGAAAACAAATCCTAGAGAATCATATTGTATCTGGCACACTGTCATAAATTTACATGAGAAATTATCTGTTCATGACCAAATACTTAAGATCTCAATTAAGAATTAAATACTAGGCTTCATTTTGCATTTTCTAAACCATATTTAATTTGGGGCCTCAGGATTAACTTTAAACAATGAAAACAAAGTTAATTCTTTGCCCAAAGTACATCCATATTTCTAGAATTATTACTACTTAGTATATTAATATTTAACTCCCAATAAGAAAACACATGGTGAAAATATTTTTACATCATACATTTCCTATTTATTGGAGCACCCTTCCTTGCTATGTTTCACTATAATTTTCATACAGAATTGTGGAGATTATATGGAGACTATGTAATTACTTAGAGATACAAATGTATTTCTCACCTTCAGCATTTGTGACAGTGTCCCACCTGAACTATACTATCAAGCCAACCTTGGTAACAAAGAGGTTCAACGGATTCTCAAGATATTGGTGGCTTGCTCTATAATGAAGATGCAAATCAAGGCTACTCCTGCATCAAATCTCTTTAAAAAAATGTATTCACCAGCCAAAAACTAGAGAGCCTCCTGGCTTCGTACACATCTCCTTACCAGGCCTTCCTCCAACAGCCACACTCCTCCTAAATCATTCCCATCCTCAGGTCACAGACAAAGGCAGCAGAGTTGGGGAATCTTCTTTTCCCTGAGAATGGGCATGCCTACTCCTGGACACAAACACACACAGGGTACTTTCTAACCCCCTGACTTGGTTCTATTGTTATGACCAGGTTTTGGGCAATGCAAAAGCCTGGCTGGGATTGAGCCCACCTTTACTTGTAACAGGAGGCTTGCTGGTTTAAGCCGAGCATCCTATTCCCCTGGCTCCTGGTTAGTTCAGGATCCAGGCAATCTAGGTCCTACTCACTCAGAACATCTTTTCCTTGGTTTATGGTCTTCAGCTTAGCTAAACAGCTTAATTGGTCCAATTAACCCCAGGACTTTTGCTGGGAACACTGGAACAGAGAAACTCAGTCTTATAAAGAATGTGGAAGAGGAATCATGTAGCCTCAGGAGCTTCTAACAGTCATCACGAAACAGACAAATAAACCAAGTCCTGCTCACTGCTTGTTCAAACCTGAACTGGCTTCTGGTCAAGATGGCAGGGTAGGTAAATGTTGTGCTTGTCTTCTTCCAAAGCAACAGCAACCAGCCTTAATGTACCTTGTAACTTTTGCTAAGTGGCCTCAAGCACAAGTGTTGACCAGTCTCAACTTACACTGTAACTCTAATCCGGTGGCCCCAAGCCTGGCACAAGTGGTGGCTGGCTTCAGTTCACATCGTAGTGCCCACCAAAGGGTCTCAAGCTTGGCAGCTAGTCTCAGTTTAAAGTGTAGCCTCTCTAAGCTCGGCAAAAGCGGCAATCAAACACAGATTACTTTGTAGTTCTTATCAAGAGGTCCCAGCCTGGCACAAGCTGCCACTGATTCAGGCCTTTACCTGAGCCTATCCCAAGAGGCTCCAGAACCAACATTAGCCATTGGCTGGCTTCAGACCATACCAGAGTACCACAACACAACACACCCAAAAGGCAGACTCAGCTGACACAAGGTCTCACTAAAGCGACTCCTGCTCTGCGGGGTCAGCATGCACAAAACTGCTCATCCACTGCAGTCATGGCCAGTCCTCAGAGCTAGTCAGCCTGAGGGTCAACCCTTACATGAAGTGCCAACTATATTGAGTTGAGCTACCCACTGAGGCTCAACTACAACAGAAGGGCACACACAACCTACAAGGGACCTCCTGGAGCACCTGTCTCAGGTGATGGGAGAGACTGAGCCAGTGGGCTCAACAGGAGACCGTCTACATAAAGCTGTCAAGACCAGGAGACACAGCAGCAAGGGGTCATACATCTCTAATCTTTAACATCTCAAATTGATTCTCAAGATGTCTAATCAAGAGAAATCATTGGTATTTTATGCAATCCCCTGCAACACGTGACTAATGCTGCCTATGGGGTAAAGCCCCAAGATCCTCAGTCTGGCATTCACAGCCGAGCACAGACTGACCTTTGTGCCATCTTCAATCTAAACCCCTACATAAATGTTCTCTTCTTCACATAAATGGACTCTATGTCATCACTGTTACATAAGCGTGATTGTACTTTCCTGACCTGTGGCCTGTAATGCTGTGCCCACTGCTAATTCTATAAGGCCCAGATCAACCTGATTTCCCCCAAGAAATCCCTTCCTGATCCCCGGTGGGCTGACTTCTTCCTCATACCCCTAGCACACACTCCTAGTCTTCATTTGCCTATCATTCGGTAGGCACACATTGAGGGTATGTTGGAGGCTGGGAACGACAGTTTGGTGCAGATTGGGCTTGTGTCCCAGAGGACTGAAGAAGACAGGAGTGTCAATGTATAATTACAGGTCCACATGACGGGCTGATAAGAGTGGTAAATAGAAGGGGGTCACATAAGAAGGAAAGATTTGACTGGGGAAGCCTTAAAACCAAATGTAGTTTTCAGTTGAATCTTGATAGATGGGGAGATTACAAGGAAAGAACAAAAGCAAAAAAGAATTTACAACCCTTTGAAGAGCTCTGTGAAAATTCTGCTTCACTATTTCCTCTCAGACATAACTCATTGAAGAACATCTTATAATTACCTTATTAAAGAACATTATTATTTTAAAAGACAAAGACTAGTTGACTTTTTATGTAGTGATCCATGGTAATGTAAAATTTGAATAAAAATGATCACTGAGTACTTGAAAAACTCACATTGTTAACACGGATGTTACTAATTTAGGTATGTTAGGAGCATAGACTCTCAGGTATTTCATTTACAGAGGTCAACTGGGTAAATTAAGAGTCAAAATAAAAATAACTCTGAAGCCTTATGAGAAAAAATTTGCAAGCCTGCTCTTCTGCATATGGATTTCCTTCCTCAATTATTTAGAAAAGAGCTTGGTGTGTTTGATTTTATATCTCCAGCAGGATCACATAGTTATGTGTCCTGTCTGATGTCAATACTTCCAGAATTTAAACATATTCTGTGCCAAGCTCCTGTTGTTGGAAGAAGAGGGGAGGAGGGGGAGGGGGAGGGTCTGAGCTGTGAGCTGGAGACCTTGGTTTGAAACAGAGGCTCTGCCTTAAATACTCTGTGTGGCCTTGGGCAAGTGACTGAACCTCTTTCCTTGTATCTCCCAGGGTTTGGGAGGACAGAATGAGGCAATGTATGTAAAGCACTTAGCTATGACTCCAGGACACAGTAGCTTTCACTGGTAGCCACTATCAGAGATGGCAAAATTGCTACATAAGAACTGCTTCTTGGCTTAGGCAATGCACTTACGTCACGTCTCTAGCCAAAATGCAAATCCAGTGAAATCTTTCTATTCCTTCATGATTTCATGTTTAGATACATCTGATTTATGAGAAACAGGAAAATTATCCAGGTTTCTGCCACTTTTGTTCACTTAGAATATTTCTTCAAAATCTTTAAAAAAGTTCAATACTCTCTACCCCAGAGCAAACCAAGAAACAACCGATACAACATATAAATAGAGCAGTTAGGATGAGAAATTAAAGATGCTCCCTAGCCACCCCACTTCTACCATCCAAATCAGACACCAGGAATAGCGATAAGCATACCAAACTCAGCTGGACAGACATCATTTCCTCCATCATTTTCTTAATCTTTGCAAATCTTCACAAGTAATTATTTGAGATCAAATTTGGCACACTCTTTAGGCTTGAAGGCAGCTCCCAAAGGTTCAAATATTAAAATTTCTGCCTATGAATCAATGTACTTACTCTACTTGCATAGAATGTTTAGAGAAGCAAAGAAATAAAATATATTTGCCTATTACCTTCATGTCTAAGGTTTCTAGGCAATGAGATGAGATCACAGAGCAGAGCCTTGCTAAGTGAACTGGTACAAACCAGTGTGTGTTGTAGAAAGGGAGTGGGGGAGGAAAAAAGGACAGAGAAAGGCTGGAGGGAAGGGTCAAGGAGAGGCAGTCATATGCCCTCAGACTAAGGAGAATGAAGAGCCTCGACATGTGTGAGAAAACATGACAAATGGGTAACTTTCTCTGATGTAGCCCACAGTCTTAGAAGTTAGAGAAGACAGGACTGCCTTAAATATGTTCCCTATGCTCCATATCCTATTAATTTTATGTTTATATGAGTCAAAGTTTATTCTTATATACACAAATTCTTTCTCTTTGCTCATAATGCTCCTCACTTACCAAGTCAGGATTCAGATGTTTAATGCCTTGAGTATTCACACTATTGATTTGTCTACTTACTGACCTTCCCTCCATCTTTCCTGTACTCCATCCGCACTCACTATTCTGTGGCATCATCTTGGGGCAGTTCCACTAGTGGCTCAAGAGAGATTGCCACCTTTCTGCTGATATGGCAGCTCACGGCTAAATGCAACTGTCTTCCCTGACCCTACGCAATCCCCGCCTTTTAAAAACTGCTCTGTCACACTGCAAAGTTAAACCCTATGCACTGTCACTTTCACTGTAACTCCTCTCTCTCCACTAAATATCTAGATACCAGGTGACTTCCCTTAGCCGGTTCATCAGACATTTCTTCCACTCTCAACCTCACGAAGACCAGTTCCATCCATATTTCAAACTTATCTACGTTGATCACTATTATCTCTGTTTCCACTGGAGCTAATTGGAAAAGACATAAATTTTTACATAATTAAGATACAGATTTACCTTCAGAGTTTACACAGAACAATACACATTCAGCATTCCAACTTACCATAAACTCCTTGGGTTATGTCCTCAAAAATCAACCAGGTGGCCATGCACTGAGCCAGCCAAGTAAAAAGCCACGGAAACAACTAGGTAGAGCTACAGAATATAACTGACACTTGAGTGGGTAGACTCTAACTAGGAACTATGATGGAGACGTTAGTGCTGTGTCAAGAGTCCAAAGGCACAACTTGGCTAAATAAGCACATGTTCCCATTGCATTGAGGTTATTTTCTTATAAAAAGCTCATTCGCTGAGGTCTACTTAGTATCATTTTGCTATATTTAGCCAGAACCAAACACAAATTAACTTAAAATGGACAATAAAGAGGAAAATACAGATTATTTCCACAGATATTAGTGATTCTTTTTTTCTTTGAGCATCACTGGTAAGGCATAGTAAACATTTAATGATGGCTCCAGGGAAAAAGTTAAGGCCAAAGACTCCATTTGTAACCCACTTGTTTGGAATTGAAAGAACAGTAAACAGAAGAAATGAGGGTATAATTTTGAATCACAAATACATGCAAACTCCTCCAAGACTGAGTACCAATTCCATGGCCCTAAGAACCTGAATTTCTGAAATTCTGATCTGACCTGAATGTTAACAGCAGCAACAAAACAAAACAAACCAAAACAAACCCTCAATTGTAGAGAGTAAGTTTTACTTGGCTCTCTTCAAGCTATACTTATATTCATATCCTTTAACTTTTTATTATTTAAAATAAAGTTCAATGATATTTTCCATTATAAAATTAATATATGGTGATGACAAAATTAAAGAAGAAAAGCAGAAGGAGGAAAAAAATTCCCATGGTTAAATTGCCTACATAAAACCTACTATTTTTCTGTTAACTTTTATTTTCTTCCAATTTTTAAACTACATATAGTTTTGGGGATTATTTTATATCAATGCTGCCTAAAAGAACTTTCCGAGATAACAGAAAATCATTTTTATACCTACTGTCCAATTTAGAAGCCACTACGTACATGTAGCTACTGAGCAGTTGAATGGTAGTTAAAGCAATTGAGAAAATTATTTTTAAATTTAATTTTAACTAATTAAAATGTCAATAGTCACATGGGACCTGTGGCTACTATATTAGTGCAATATTAAAGGACTGTAATTATCTTGTATACAAAATTTTATATCCTGTATTTTGCTCAACATTACATCCCAAGATTTTTCTGTTTTAAAATTCACAAATATTTTGAATTGATTTTTAAAGTTACAGTAAGCTTAACTAAATTCTAATTAAGATAGCTTTTTTGCACTACTATAAACACTATAATTTACAACTTTTTATATAAAGATTTTTATAGGTAAAATTTTCTTTATAACAGCATATCAAAACATATTGCAAAATATAAGGCTCTTGGTAACAGACTACCCAAGTAGCTTTGCAGAGGGGTGAACTAGCTCATGTACCCTGTTAAGTAATGTGTGAATTTGCTCATCATATTGTTCCCTCTCAAGAAAGTTCTCTCCTTTCAAAATCTTTTACATATCAAATTACATGTGGCATGAAATGACACATAGGACAAAGAAAAATTATAGCTGTCTTAGTTTGAATTTTTTGAATATCAGTGAGGCTGAACATTTTCTAAAAGATTTGCTAACCTGTAGTATTTTGTCTTTTGTGAATTATCTGTTCATGTATTAACCAATGAAAATTATTTGCTCATGTTTATAGATTTGTATAAACTCTCTATATACTGAAGTGATTTATTTTAGTTTTTATTGCTTTTTGTCATTTTGAATTTGGGGTATTTCAAAGAAGTTTTCTGGAGTGTGTTTCAAATCAGATTAAAGTGTTTTCATATTTTAATCTTAGAAAACAGTCCTGCTTTATTACAAAAATCAAATGTCAGTTTCCCAATGGGTATTTTCCTTAAAGCCAATCTGGTTTCTTGTACTAGCTAGCTTGGTAAATGTAAGCCATAGCTCAACCTGAAAAAGCACTCTGCAAATTATACTATGGCTGCTGTTAGCAAGGAGCAAAATGTGTTTGAATGTCAGCTTCTTTTGTTTTGGTTGTCCAGTTTTGATTGCATAGTTGATGAATAGTAACTTGGCAAAATTACTGAAGACTTTGGATAAAGAGATATAGAAACAGGCTGTGGGGATATAGAAGTAAGGGATTAAAAAGAAAACAAGCTTGGATGATACAACTGAGTTTGGCAAGCTTGAACAGCCTGAAAAGGTCCAAGGAAGATTTGCTCTTCCTACACAAAACAATCATATACATATGGGTACATCACACTCAATCTGAGCAAATTCCTGGTGTGTTATGCCAGGAAAGTCAAAGTCTGGGGAAAGTACGGGAGAAATGGAAATAAACTAAGGCAATATTGTACAACATTTCCTTTATTGCCTCAAAATTTTTTATGGATGGGTCAATCTGGCCCAGAAACATGTGGTTGCCTAACACTATAGGGTAATATCAGTGTTAGGAAAACAATGTGGTTTGCCTATATCCAAAGAGATTTAGTTTGAAAAACTTGTCTACATTGCATTTTGGGGCCCTGTCCAATGGGATACTGCTTGACCTGACAAGTCCATAAGCACATATACCTTGAAGTTCTTATTAACTCTTGGTTCCTGAATTTTTTCTCTCCTCCTCTACCCTCCAAAGACTGCAGGTATATGGCTACAGTTCCCACTGGGAAGGACAGGACAATAGGTTAAAAACAAAGAATTAAGATAGGGAATCAGAGTAAGTTGGGAACTGAAGGATGGCAATTAGCAGATAAATTGATTAAATGACAAGAAAAATAAGGAGAAAAGAGGTGTAACCTGTTGGCCTGAAAGTCTGCTTTTAAGGAGTATGTAAAATATTCTGAACATAAGCCCCCTGTAAAATGAGCTTGGTGCATTATATTCCTAAGGATATTTTATAATTTTGAGTATAAAATTAATAAGGCTTTTTAAAGTCTTATTTTCGAGAATAATATATAATGAAACTTTTTTTGACTATGACCTGTATTTTTAGCTATATGAATGTTATATTTATTTTATATGAAATTTACTAATATGAATGATAACTAACATTATATACCAGATCGTCTGAAGCACTTTAGTACGCAAAAGGGGCTGGCAAGCTTTTCTGTAAAAGACTAGATAGTAAATATTTTAGGCTTTGCAGGCCACACTATCTCTGTTGTTATTAACTCTGCCAAGGTAGCAGGAAAGCATTTATGGACAATACACAAATGAATGAGTGTGGCTAGGTTTCAATAAAACTTTGTTTTGGATACCGACATTTGCATTTCACACGATTTTCATGTGTCACTAAATAATACTATTTTTATTTTCTTCAACCACTTAAAAATGTGAAAACCAATCTTAGTTTCTGAGCTGTACAATAACAGAGAGTGGGCTGGATTTGGCCTAGGGGCCATAGTCTGCTGACTCTTGAGGTAGGACAGCATTTAATTCTCACATCAACTCTAGGCAGTAGTTATTGTGATTCCTATTTTCTAGGTGAGGAGACTGATAAAAAGCAAATTGAGTAACACACCTAATATGCAGTTAAATAACTATGATGGCTATTTCATTCATACATACATACATACATACATACATACATATATATGTTTCAGTATATTGAATTACAGTTTATGTTCAGAGAATTTGTAATGTATGATGAACCACATATACGTGGAATAAAGCAAAAATAAAGTTTTCCTCCTATACATTTGTTGTAATATCTTTGCACTTTAATTTTCTCCCTATTTATCTTTTTTCCATAATTCTTAGTCAAGTACTGAGTTTCTATATTTCTTTCTTTTTTTTTTTAAAGGAAAAAGCATGCATTTCTTTATCTCTATTGCCTGGAGGATGAAACATAAAAAAAAGAAATCAATGTTTTAATTCATTTGCTTCATTTTTAGTGTCAGGGCAGTAAGTCTATTTACCCAGATGTTACACACATGTAAAAATGCCTTTCCAGATGGTTTAATACCACACATCTGGCATTCTAAACCAATAAAATTATTGTGAAATAGTCCTAATTTGAAGTTGAAGATATATTTTTCATGTAACTTTAAATAGCCTTTAAAAAATAATTCTACAAACATTCTTAGGTAAAAAGACACTCATAGTTTATGTGTGGATTTTCTGTCTCTGCTTTTACTCTCTATTGTCTCTTTTAGTAGACAGATAAACCCAAACCACTCAGCTTCTGGTTACGTGTCTACTAAAAGGTATGATTATGGTTGTGTGTGTGTGTGTGTGTGTGTGTGTGTGTGTGTGTGTGTGTGTAAACTTTTGCATGCATTATTTGCAGTCTTAAGTAATTTATTTGACTCTTGTTCTATTACGGTGGTTTTGACAGTATACATTAGAACTAAGTCCTGGCACCTTTTAAAAGTAATGTTTACTGTCTGCTTAGAACAATTAGTACCCCCATCCTGAATGATTTACTGGTGGGTACAAGAAATTAACTCAAATATATGTGGCCTGACTCAAACGATCCCTCTCCTTGGAAAACAATAAAGCGCTCAAATAGGCTTTGCACTAACAAGCTGTTAGAAAGCATGGACTCTTACCCCCTTTTTAAATTTTAGCATTCTGTACAATGTGTACATGACAATAATTAATACATAAAATGCATGAGTATTATAAAATTTACAGAGAGACTAAATATTTGTTCAGTGAAAGTATTAACCACACCAATGAAAAACTGAGAACTGGTTATAAAGTGTTAAGATGGCAGAGTATGTAAAAGCTGTGCCTGCCCCCTCTCATGACCACATTAAATTACAACTAAACTACAAAAGAGCCATCATTGGGAGTCAACTGAAGATTAGCTGAACAGAAGTCCTACAACTAGAGATACACAGAAGAGGACATCTTGAGACTGGTAGGAAGGGCGGAGACATGAAATGGGCTAGTCCCACACTTGTGTGTGGCAGTTGAGAATGAAATATCTTGGCTGCAGAGGTATCCCTGAAAGAGTGAAGGGTCTCAGCTCCACAGTGGGCTCCCCAGCCCAGGGTTCCAATGCCGGGAAGATAAGTCTCCACAACTTGTAGCTGTTAAAACCAGGGCAAATTGTGGATGAATGAAACAGAGGGTTGAGGAAGTCAGACGTTCCTCTTAAAGGGCCTGTATGAAGACTTACTCAGTGACAGATTCACTCGCTCTGATCTCCAGCTCTGGGAGAGCAGCTCAAAAGGTGCCAGAGACACATGAGGAGGAACTGAGTTGTCTGGCTTCAAGGTAAGCGCTGGAGGGGCAGCTTTCTCCCACACAGAAGTGCTGGCAGAGGGCATTTTTCCTTTGTTGAGCCCTACCCCGCCCAGCTTGGAGACCCAGGTGGCCACCATATCTGAATCTCTGGCAATGTAGCTGACACTAGTGGCCCCGCTCTGTTGATTCCCTGAGATCCCACCTCTCCCAACGTGTGTGCTCATCCAAACCATCTCCGGTGGATTTTCCATACACATAGCCTTTCTTGGTTCATGTTGTGGATTTCTCTAAAATCTCTCAAAGGTTCACAAAACCTAAACAAACAGCATCTGGCCTTGGTGTGCCCTATACCTCTTGTTGAGCAGCCCTAAGCCTGGCACTAGCAGCAGCTGGCCTTAGTTTGTGGCTTGGCTTCTCAAACTTCAAAGCCCAGTGTGGATGACAGCCATCTGCAGATTGCTTGGTAGCTCATGCCAGTTGGCCCTGGGCAGAGTACAGGCTGTAGATGAACTGGGCTTCCCGCAGGGCCCCTCCCAGGAGGCCCTGGCCTAGACACCCAGCAGCCATCCTTAGTCTGAGCTGGAGCACCACCTGGAGTCACACCTGAGGACAACACTCCCAAAAGGCAGACAGGGCCGGCATCAGAGCTATGCTAAAGTGAATCCAGCTCCTGCACAACAGCTCCTACATTGGTCGCAGCCAATCATCACAAC
Source organism: Rousettus aegyptiacus (assembly GCF_014176215.1). Lineage (NCBI taxonomy): Eukaryota > Metazoa > Chordata > Mammalia > Chiroptera > Pteropodidae > Rousettus > Rousettus aegyptiacus. The sequence continues at coordinate 39,172,114 of NW_023416306.1, read as the reverse complement.
CAATTAGCCCGAGGTTAGTCCCTCCCACTGATGAGCAAACAGCAACCAAGGCTCAACTACAGCAGGACAGCACACACAACCCATACAAGCGACACACCTGGAGCACCCAGCTCAGGTGACCAGGGAAGACTGTGCCACTGGGACCCCAGCACACCTACTATAGAAGGCCAATCTACTAAGAGTAGGAGACAAAGCAGCCCTACCTAATACATAGAAACAAACACAAGTAGGCAGTCAAAATGGGAAGACAAAGAAATATGTCCCAAATGAAAGAACAGGACAAAACTCCAGAAAAAGAAGTAAACAAAGTAGACAAGCAATCTACCAGACAGAGAGTTCAAAACACTTGTTATAAGAATATCAGTAACTTAGAGGAAGAGTAGATGAACTCAGTGAGAACTTTAACAAAGAGAAAACATAAAAGAGGAGATAGAAAATATACCAGTCAGAAATGAAGAATATAATAACCGAAATGAAGAATACCTTAGGAAGAATTACCAGTAGATTAGATGAATTGGAGATATGAATCAGCGATTTGAAAGATAAGGTAGCAGAAACCAAGAAGAAAAAAAAGGAGGACAGTTTAAGCAGCCTCTGGGACAACATCAAGCGTACCAACATTTGCATCATAGGGATACCAGAAGAAGAGAGAGCGAGCAAGGAACTGAAAACCTATTTCAAGAAATAATGACTGAAAAGTTCCCTAATATGGTGAAGGAAATAGATATACGAGCCCAAGAAGTGCAGAGTCCCAAAAAAGATGAACCCAAAGAGGCCCACATCATAATTAAAATGTCAAAGATTAAAGACAAAGAGAAAAATCTTAAAAGCAGCAAGAGAAAAGCAGTTAGTTATATACAAGGACACTCCCCTAAAACTGTCAGCTGATTTCTCAACAGAAACTCTGCAGGCCAGAAGGAACTGGAAAGAAATGTTCAAAGTGATGAAAAGCAAGGACCTACACCCAAGATTACTCAGCAAAACTATCATTTAGAATCAAAAGACTGACAAAGAGCTTCCCAGATAAGAAAAAGGTAAAGGAGTTCATTATCACCAAGTCAATATTACAGGAAATGTTAAAAGGACTTCTTTAAGAAGAAGAAAAAAGAAAAAAATATTAAAAAGATGAAGAATAAAGTGGCAATAAGTACATATCTAGCAATAATTACTTTAAATGTAAATAGGTTAAATAATCTAAAGATAGGGTGGCTGAATGGATAAGAAAATAAGACCCTTACATATGTTGCCTATGAGAGACTCATTTCACATCGAAAGACATATACGGACTATGTAAAGGGATGAAAGTAAAGGGATGAAAAAGGATGTTTCATGAAAATGGAAACAAAAAAAAAGCTTGGTTAACAATATTATACCAGACAAAATAGACTTTAAAAGGCTACGACAAGAGACAAAGAAGGACCCAGTTACCCTAATTCTGGATATTTATATGAAAAAACTTAAAATGCTACTTTGAAGAGACACATGAATCCATATGTTCATTGCAACATTATTTACTGTAGCTAAGATATGGAGGCATCCTGGGTATCCAATCGATAGATGAATGGATAAAGAAGAGGTGGTGCGTGTGTGTGCGTGTAATGAAATATTACTCAGCCATAAAAAAAATAAAATAAAATCTTGCTATCTGCAACATGAGTGGACCTAGATGGTATTGTACTGTGGAATAAGTCAGAGAAAGACAAATATCATATGTGGAATCTAGAGAACAGGATAAAGAAACAACAGAAACAAGCTCATAGATCAGAGAGCATTTTGATGGTTGTCAGATTGGGGCGGAGGGAGATCTGGGGGGAGTGTAGAGAGGAGGGGATCAAGAGGTACAAATTGGTAGTTACAAAATAATCATGGGGATGTAGAGTGTAGCATGGGGAATACAGTCAGTAGTATTATAATAACTATGTATGGTGTCAGATGAGTGATCATGTTATATAAATATCTAATCTCTGTGTTGCATACCTGAAACTAATATGATATTATATGTCAACTATAACTGAAAAAAATAAAAATATAAAAATTAAAAAAATTTTACTGACAAAGAACAAGTGTCGGCGAGGATGTGGAGAAAAGGGTACTCTCATACACTGTTGGTGGGACTGCAAACTGGTACAGCCACTATGGAAAACCTATGGAGGGTCCTCAAAAAATTAAAAATGGATATACCTTTTGACCCAGCAATTGTACTGGGTATTTATCCAAAGAAAAACAAAGCAATAATCCACTAAGATCTATGCACCTTTATGTTCATGGTAGCACAATTTACAATAGTCAAGATATGGAAGCAACCTAAATGCCCATCAATAATGACTGGATAAAAAAATTATGGTTCATACAGACAATGGAATATTACTAAGCCATTAAAAAAATATGAAATTCTACCATTTGCAACAACATGGATAGACCCAGAGGTTATTATACTGAATGAAGTGAGTCAGAGAAAGATAAATACCATATGATTTCACTTATATGCAAAATCTAAGAAACAAAAAGAACAAACTAATGAAAAACACGTTCACAAATATAGAGGACAATTTGGCGACTGCCAGGAAGGCAAGGGATTTGGGGGGTTAGGAGAACTGGGTAAAGGGTTAAAGAAGTACAAATTAGTAGTTAATAGATGGTCATGGGGATGGAGAGCATGGCGTAGGAAATGCAGTTAGCATTAATGTAGTGGCTAGGTATAGAGCCAGAGGAGAGAAAGAGTAATTAGGTGGATCGTTTTATAAACTAGATAAATGTCTAACCAATGTACTGCTGAATGATTTTTAAACATTTTTAATAAAATGTTTTTATAAAACATTTGCAATATAACCTTATAACTAAATTGGGGAGTCAGACAAAAATATTTTTAAAGTATCAATGTTCCACTCTGCAGAAAGTTGTACTCTGAGTGGTATGCAGGAAGCGAAAGATCTCTTCCAGAAGGTAATAATCAAGTAAGATCAGCTGTAAGTCCAACACAAGTAAACATCTTTAAAGACAACTAACAGAAATACTAAAATCACACAAATCTGCTTCTTCTATAGTGATATATATGAGGTGGGAGTGGTGTGTGTGTGTGTGTGTGTGTGCGCGCGCGCGCACGCACATTCGTGTGTAATTCAGGGATCATGAAGAAAACAGACAACTTGGAAAGGCCTTAGGAAGACCTGGAAAGATCTGTACCTGTGGTCACAGAGACATAATCATTAGACTTTATGGGGATTCAGTGGGAGAAGGCTCACGACTGGTATACAGCTTTGAAAGAGTAAATTCGATTTAAAACCTTTGAGGTGAAATAACACGTCAGGTATCCAGACAATAAAAATGTTGGAAAATTTATAAACTCACAAATACAAATGTGCTGGAGATCAGAATATCTGAATAAAGGTAAAAGGAAAAAAGGATCAAAACTAATTCTACTGTTGAAATGGAACAGTTGAGGGAAATGGACATTTCATATCTCAAACTGCTAGACACAGAGTGAGGCAGAAAGAGTTTAACCACTGAGGATAAATGTGTGTTGTAAACTGGCTAACATCCAGTTAATTGTGGAGGTCCACTTTGGCTGATGGTCTTTGCAGATTGATTGGTAGCTGTGCCATAGCTGTTGTTAAATATTTAGTGTGTTTCAGAGGCTTTGTACATTTATAAGCTGTAAATTTCATTCAACTCAAAGAAAAGCATCTGAAATTCCCCAATCTGTCTTTTCTACCTCTACCAATATTTTCGTCTTTAAGACTGAATAAAGGATTAAGGAACTGCTGCTCCAGATCTAACTCTGAACTACCCAGTAAAAGCTCAGAAACTGCAAGTGGAAGGAATTTTGGGTAACAGTGACATGAGTTCTTAATGGTTGTGATAACAAAGGGAGCACAGGATCTATGCATATGTATTTCTACTGACTTCAGAATGTAACTTCATAACAACTAGAATCAGGGTGCAAGGTGAGAATCACAGAATCTAAATTACCCTTAAAAGTACCCACTGGTGCCGACAAGACCATCTTGCTGTACCATATGTCCTACACAGACTGCTATTCCCCTCGTGTTTAGAAAAGGTCATGGTTCCTTTAGGGAGCACCAGATGAAATCTGGTTTGGGTTTGGGTTTGCAGTTAGGGACCTTGTTAAACAAAGAATTAGTATCACCAGAGTATCACACCAGGCTCACACTTGGCACTATGAGCTGCTTGCTCTAGATGAGACACGTAAGAACTGAAATCAGCTGTGTGAACAACTGATCTAATTTCTCCATCTCATTATTTCAATGCTTTCTTTCTCTAGGAGAAAGGCAGCCCAGAGCCTTTTATTTATTTCCTCTTTCTCTCCCTTTGTCGTCCCCGCCCCCCCCCCCACTTTTTTTGGCTAATATCTATAACTACATTTTCATAAATCTATTTTTGATATGATTCTACTGTATAATTCCACAGTATGTGTTTTTAAAAGTGACATTAACCCACAAAGATTTAGATAGTCAAAGACATGACTTAGACAGCTTAATCCAATGCATTTTGATGAAAGTGAAAAAAAACTTCCAAAATCATCGTGGCTGCAAAGGAAGCTTCCCCATGATCTAACCTTTTAAAAATACAAAATGGGGTGTGGAGGGAGGAACTGTGAAGAAAATCACATAATCAAAGTTACTTAGGTAATGCAAGGCCTCATAAAAATTACTGTCAGGTTCTATGCTTAGTAGATGCTCAAAAATTGTTAAAATAAATGAAGGTAAAAACGAAATAACTCCAGAATTTAAAAAATGCCAAGAACAACTCGGATTGAAAAGAAATTTTCAGAAACTTCCAGGAAAAGACATATTTACTCTCTTCTGTTTCCTGAGACCTCAACAAAATGAAACAACAAAACCTAATGAAGAAACTGGAAAACAACACCGACCACAGATGTGAAAGAATATCTGCTAAATGTGTAATATCGGCATTGACCCAGAAATGATGCTGAAAGCCATTAAACACCTTCCCATGTTTTAGCCAGGCTGAGATTTATGTTTGCAATTGTAGTATCCAGACACACTCCAGGGATAAACTTCTACTCAGAACATGGAGGACTGGAAGTATGAACTAGTCCTTGGAGAGGCTGAGGAAGAGCTAAGTGGAGGTCTAGTTCCATAACTCATAGCTGTTCAGGAAGCAGGACTGATGAAAAGAACAGCTGGGCTATACCACTTTTATATTCTCCGACACCCAGACTCCTAACTCAGTGAACTCCCTAAGAGGAGGCAGGGAAAAGAAAGCTGATTAATGATTGACTACTGCAAAATACCCAGAAATTCCAAACTCTGAAGAATTATTTCCAGCATTAAAAAGAGAAACCTAGACAAAGAGGAAAAGAGAGATCAATGCAGAAAACTGAAAATATATTAAAAAGGGGGGAAAAATCCTCAAAAAGACATCCTTGAAACAAAAAAAGGATACTGATTTAAAAAGGGGACTATTTGGAGAATAAAAAGAGCTCTTAGAGTTTCAAAAATAAAATCTATGAAAACCAAACACAAATAAACAAAAAAGATGATTTGAAAGGTAACTCTAGGACTTTTTAGGAAGGAAAAAAAAATTGGAAAAGTGAAGAGAAAAGTTCAGAAAAATGGGGGAAAAAATCAGTCAAAGTAGTTCTCCAGCCAAAATAAGTTATAGCAAGAAAATATGGAAAGGAAAAGATTTCCAAATGAATAAAAAATTAACATTTCTTATGATTAAATCTCTAAGTTAAAGGATCCCGGAAGGGCTAGGGTAAAAAAAAAAATTTACACACACACACACACACACACACACACACACCTCCAAACGGATCCTCTTTTAAATTTGAGAATGTCTAGGATAAACAAAAGTTTCTAAAACTTTCCATAGAAAATAGGGTCACATGTGAAGAATAAAGAAGCAGAAGAACCACGAATTTTCGAAGAGAGATATTGGCAGATAATGGAAAAATATATTTGGAATTATCTGTATCTGAGAATTCTATACCCAGCCAAAATATCAATCGACTTTGAGGGCAGAATATGGCCATTTTTATATTTGAATGAAAATTTAAAATTATCTCTTTTGGACCCTTACTCAGAAAGCTATAGGAGGATATGACCCAGTAAAACAAGTAAATAAACCAAGAAAGAATACAATATTGAATCCAGAAAAAGGGAATTCAACACAGGAAAGAAATTAACTTCCAGGATGATGGTAAAACAAGGTTCCAGGATGACAAGTAAGTTGCAAGAAAAACAATCAGCTGATTATAAAAGGAAGGCAAAAAAAGAGGAAGACCTCCAATTAAAAAGAAAAAGGAATTGATATGTGATCTGAAAGATTTCAGAAGTCTTTTGATGACTTAGAGAAGAATCAGCTAGCAATATACAGACATGAAAAGAAAATTAAAAAAAGGCAGTTATTAACTCCAGAGAAAAAAGTTGACCAAAAAATGACTGAAATCACAATTTACTACTTAGCTTATCAATGAACAACATTTATACTGTTGTATAGGGTAAACACTAAATTACAGAAAAATTGTAATACTACTATGTTGAAAGGATGGAAGAAGAAATGAGTTGGAGTGTTAAAACACCATGATCTTTATCCACCATAATGGTAAGACAATATACCTGACCAAAAACAAACAAACAAACAAAAACAGTAGTATAAATATGTTTAGAGATATGAAGGAAATATCAGAAACCAAGAGATAAGAGTTGAGATGAGAGTCTCTTATCACAACTGTGGAGGGGTGGCAGTTGAGGAAGTGCCACTTTAAAAACTACGTATCTTTTAGTTTTTCAGGTTTGTACACCCATTATTTGATTTAAAAAATACAAATTAATTTTTAAACTTAAACAAATGTACTTGTTCATGTGCCAAAAGAAAAGTTCTGGGAAGATACATACAAAACTGTTGGCAGTAGTCACTCAAATTTGAGAATGGAAAAGGAAGAGTACGAGCATGGAGGAATTTTTACTCTCTTCTATAGCCTTCTGTATATTTAGAATTTTAAACAACGAACAAGTATTATCTTGATTATTAAAGTGATAAAAATTGACTAATATATTTTAATATAGTAATAATATATTTATTTTATATTAAAAATAACATAAAAATCAAAAAGTAAGACATCCAAGGAAAAGACAAGCCCACTGCTGGGAGTGACACATGGTGCAGAGTTGACAGATGTCACAGAAAACCAGAACCTTTTAACTCCTACTTTGCTCCTGAATACTGTTAAGAGAAAGCATTTCATATTGAAAAAGACAGGATCAGTAAGAAGAAAATAAGATTGGTAAGAAGATTATAAGAGGCCACCCTAATTGCTCTAAATAATATCAAGTCATTCTAAGGCAATCCACCAACCGAGTTTCAATTATTACCATTTTCATGAACATTAGTCTATATGATTAGCAAGGCCAGCAGGGAATGGGTCCAAGGATCCTGAATAGTGATGGGGAATAGGGATGGAATGGGATGGGGCATGGAAGTTTGTCCACACTGTAGTCGGAAAACCTGAAGTATTCTAAGGACAACACAAAGGCTCTACATAGCTATCCATCATACCTCCTAGACAACAGCAAGGGTGATGAGAAGGAGTTAGAGACCATTCTTGTTGACTCTAGGAATGTGCCTAGAGCTCATAATTCCTGCATGAGAACTTACTTCTTGAGCATCAGCTCTGGGATAGGTTTTGGATATTTTACCTCAATTAATTCATGCAACCTTGTGGGATAAAGTATTTGTTTCTGTCACTGTACAGATGATGAGAGCTGCAGCTTTATTTTGAACTTCCCTGTCTGTAAAGTCCATGTTTTTTCTACTAAGCCATGTTAGATGATATCAATAGGTGAGAAATTTTTTAAAAAGTATCTCATTCAAAAAAAGCAATGTGTTTAAGATGCTGAAATTCCTCATGTCTCATTGTCTAGCAGGACAACGTGGCATAGTGATGGGTAGTCAGGAGAGCTTAGTTCTTAGCCTAGCCCCCAAGGCCATGTCTTGAGAAGCTTTTTCACCTCTCTAGGCTCCAGTTTCCTGATCCAGAGATGAAATAAAATCCAGTGGAAGAAATACTAATAGGATAAATATTTTCGGGTATTATTTTTACATAGAATATATTAATATTCATTCACCCTTACATTTAAATCTCCATCTCACTGCACTTCAAACATGTTTCAAAAAAAAAAATTAAAAGCTGTTATTTCGAGGTACTAAAAATCTAAAACCAAGGCAATGACAGGACGGTAAATGACTGAGACTCTCCTAAACTGCTCTGGAAAGATCAAAGGATTCAGTACTGTTCTGGGAAATGAAAGTAGGTGTTCATAGCACTCACTCTCCTAATACTCTCGATTAACTTTTAAGGACCTGATGCCTTAAGTAGGTGCTACAGTAAATGTGGAACATAAATTGCCACCCATTAAACAGCTGTGGAGGGTGACAGGCATAGATCAGTTTCAAACAACAATCCAGCCAAGTAGGCTACGTGGTAAAATCCATCACTTTGGGGCTGGGCATCTTTGAAAGCTCTGAGTAATAAGAAAAATTACTTAACTTTTTTTTTTTCTAAAATTCTCTAGTGCCAGAGAGAAAATGTCAATTGCTCTTGTCAAAACAAACAAACAAACAAACAAACAAAAAAGCACATGGAAATCAGTGGCACAGCATATATATGACAAAAGTTTAATAAGCTACAAAGTAAATATAAACGACACGTGTTTAGTAGGTGGATATTGGCTCATTAGGGTGGGAGTCAAGTCCAGGTACTACTCCCTGCGCCAGTGCCAAGAGCTGCTCTATCAGAACTGCTCCTGTTATTAGTCAGATTACGCCAGTGTGAACAAATTGGGCACATGAATGGAGTGATTTGGGCTGTGGGCAGGGTAAGAAGGAGGCGTGAGAGAAAGGTATGTGTCCTGCTTGGACCCTGGGTTCTGACATTTCCAGTAGTTGACTGTATCCAACCAACACTTCTTCATGCTCTGTGTTTTTAGCCTCAGCATTTGGGAAGGACATGGGGTCTTCATTATCTACTCTGACCTCGGGGTCTCATTGCTATACCTGGTTTTGACATTTTCTCTTTCTCTCTAGCTGCCCCAGTCGGAACATGTGAGTGATTACCAGGCCCTAGTGGGGGAAGAGGTTTATCTGTACAGAAATGAACTGATGCCAATCAGACCCTCACAAAGTGAGGGTGCTGTGCATTCACCCTAATGTAGCTGTTGTAACTCCCTTGATTAGGTGACAGAATATTTTCAAGGAAAACAGGAAGCTTTAAATATGTTAGCAGGTCCTTCTCATCTTTTCTTTTCTCTTATCTAGGTTTCTCAGGAATGTATAAATATGAGATTAAGTTTCTAATGAGAACTGAGACACTTAGAAATATTCATGGACATAAATGATATATATGCTAAGTGTGGATCGTTTTTTCCCTGGCTGCTAATACTAGGACTTGGAAGGATTTTCTAGGCCAACAACTGTTGCTCTAATTCCACTTACTGTGTATACAATTCAAAGATATAAATTGGCATTTCCCTAAAATATTTTTCTAACTACTGATGACAACTCATCGTAAGAAATACAGTTTACACAGTGATCCAGTAACACGCATATAGACACATGTAGCTGAAACTAAAGTTTCATGAAACATTTTTCCTTATAATATGCAATGCGCTCTATTCTACTCAGTTGCCTCTATCTTCCCTATGCTCTCTCAGCCACGTGTATTTAAAAATTAATGCTGAAGAAGACCCATTAATTTGATTTTATACCCAGCAATGAGTCTTGAGTGCCAAAGATACATGTTGTATAAATTCTGTATTTCTTTGCTTATTTAGACTTGTTTTCAACTGTACCAGACCGGCAAATATTTTGCAAGACTGGGCTAAAAAGTCTCTTTAGCCAAGTGGATACACAGCTTTGAAGTCTTGTGGTAGAAATCCTGATTGGCAAAATAATATTTGATTAGTCACATCTAGTACATCTTTTAAAAATATTGTCTCCATGGAAAATCAGCTGCAACCATATTTTCCTTTTATAAATGCCAATATTAAAAAACAAATCACACAATTCCTTTCCATCAATATGGAAAAATTCCTACTGCATGAACTGACAACTTCAATTATACTGACCCTTGTATTTGTTATAAGATTATCAAAAACATGTTTTGGATACTCAATCTTTCTTAAATGTAAAATATGTAAAACGAGCAAGCAAGCAAACCTGCCTCTCCCCAATGAAATTTTACTTAATTAGCAAATATAGATGGGGCCTTAATAAGAATATTTTAAATATAAAGAAGTTCTTGTGATAATATAATCCAATTAGTAATTATCAGGCTATCATCATTAGGTAATTTAGAAAAACAAGTAATCTGAGTTAGTCAAGGTCATTTCCAAGATGGTATACAGAGGCTGACATCATGTCTTCCGTTCTCCAGCCAAATGGAATGGCTCAACCTTCTTTGAAAATGTCTGTAGTTTTTGGTTTTATTGCCTTTATTTCTACCATTCTTTCTGAATGGAATATCCTTAATCCTTACCTCCCTTCATTGAAAAAAATGGCCTATTCTGAGTCTCAGCTTAAAAGCCACCTCTTGATTAAGGACTCCCTAGTTATCAAGCTAGAAAAAATATCTCTGAAATTATACATGGTTTGTTAATATCATTTGTGATATTAACCCCACCTTGAAGTTTCATTACAATTATTCATGTAAATGCTATATCATCCCTAATAGACTGTGAGCTTTTTGTAGGGTAATAGCTGTATCTTACTTATTTCTGTACTCTTCCAACACCCAAACATAACCTTGTTGTGGCAGGTGATCAATAAATTGTTGGGTGAGTGAACATTTTGAACAAGGGTGAAAAATGTCAGATATCTAAAACAGTAGAGTAGCATGTATTTAATGCTACCACAAAGTGATTTTAATACATACCGACTCAAAAATCTAATAAAGGGAGAAACAGTACTGCTTTGCCTTTCCAAGTTTTCCCCTTTTAGTATATTCCTTTACAAATCTGTTTTCCCTTTAATAGTTCAAAGAGCATGCATTGTGTGTAGTCAGTGGAATCTCATTTAGTAATTAAAGGTATAAAGGAACTATTAAGCATCTGCTTTCAATAGTATTCCAGGCATGGAAATCAGTAAAAGTCTACCTTTTCTCCCAAGTCACTGCCTAACACCTTGATTTTGGAAGAGTTTCCCCAGTTTTCTTTATGTTCTTCCCTTGTTAAGGTCTGCAATGATTCCACATGTTCTGTGGAGGTATTGCCAAAAAAAATATATAGAAATATTCTACAGTGGGTTGTGTGGCTTTCTTGATTGAATATGAAGGCCTGACCCACTTATACTGAGAATTAACTCTAGGTAAGCCTAACATGTAACCAGTAAAATGAACAAGCAGATGCTGTAATCTTCACTGAAGTAACTTACATGCATGTTACTATAACTGCATGTGTTTCAAAACGCCCAGAAAAGAAAGGACATGAAGAAGTGTGGTTAACCTAAAAGTAGGTAGACATTTCATGATGGGGGGTCGGTGGGCAGGGGCCAGGGGACCCAGGGGTATAGACGGCTGTGATCTCCCTCAATGAAATGCTGCCACCCTGTGGATACCAAGAGTCAGAATCTGCATCTAAGTCAGCAAGCAGCTCTTCCTTCTCCTTAGTATAAACAAAAAAGACCTTTCACTTCCTGTAATTTCAATTTGTTGGCTGTTGCCAGGACAACCAGGAAATGAGGTAAGGAACAGAGAGACCTCCAAACAACAACAACAACAACAACAACAAAAAACAACAAAACTAGGTCACTGAAGTTATTATATTAATTCTAACAGGAACTGTGGCCCTGCCAAGAGAAATGTAAAACTGAATTTGAAATGAGGTACCACTGTCCTGAAATATGATGGTTGTGGGTACACCGTGCTCATGTTCAGGCTGTGTGAGAGACTCATATATCAAAGAGTGCTTGTAAATGCTTGTCTGAGATGCAGATGACAAAATGACTTTCTCAAACTCTTATCATGCACAGTGAGAAGGAAAACCTCATTTTAAAAATCTGTAAGTCACTTGTAAGTCAATATCGCTGGCTTTTTGCAGTTGAACTGTCAAACAGATAACAAAACAGACATGATGTAGCGAGGTGCCTAAGCAAAAATGCAGTTAATGCACCTCAGTAAAAATGGCAGAAGCATTCAAAAGTACCATAGAAACTTCAAAATTTTAAGATGAAGAAAGAGTTCCTAGGTTCATCAAGAGGCTTATTAGAAAGTGACACTATCTGATACTAAGGAGTGTCTCATTGATGCACTGGGCAGGTCGAGTAGATACTCAATAAATGTTTGCTGAGTCAATGGACTTGCCAGACTGAGAGAAGTTCTGATAGGACGGATGTGAACAAGTCCTTCATACTCCCACTCAAGCATTAAGGAACAAGGACGATGGGAACACTGAGTTCATTCAGACCCAATCTCCTCTGTTTACAACAGATCCAACTGCAACCTGCAGAGGCTAAAGAATTTGCTCCAAAACCCACAAAGCATTTCTGGTAAAGCCAAGACTAGAATTCAATTTTCTCACCCTTCAGTGTAAGGCTCTTTGTTTCCTTGTTTTGCTATATGGAGCTGTCTCTGTCTTGATAAACCTGTAACCCTGAATGTTGCAATCTCACTGGGTTCTAGTTATTCTGCCTACGAATTTTGTCTTGTTCCTCCTAGGTGATTTCAAATTGAAGGCAATTTCAAAATTTGCCTTTTTATAGATGGAATTTTAATGGCCTTTGCGGAGGATTTTTTTCATAAATGAGTAGTAAGGAATTTAAGTCTAGTTTTGAAGTCACACTGCTCAGACACAAGCTTGAGACACATGTCCTTCAGCATGACCACTGGGAGGTGGCATGTGCCGCACATGCTCGAGCATGCTCTCTCCCTCTCTCCCCCTCCCCCTCCCCCTCTCCTTCTCCTTCTCCCTCTCCCTCTCTCTCTCTCTCTCTCTCTCTCTCTCTCTCTCTCTCTCTCTCACACACACACACACACACACACGCACACACATCTTGAAGAAAACGGTTTCAGGTTATGATATAAAATAGCTGCAGAAGGCACATCTTCACATTCACTTTTGCAGTCTAACATGTTTTCTTGGCTGTAAGATGATAAATAGTCTCTCTGTGAAATTGTCAGTCCTGCTTACCTTACCTATGGATGGCCATGTAAGGATACACTGACTTCAGAATGATGAAGGCTAAAAGTTTCTTTTTAATTGGAGAGCAAATAAGCAGCTTTCATAGATTAAAAGATGCCCGTGGTCAGACAGACTCCAATATAAATAATAAACATACAATTGGTTAGGGAGGATTCTCGGGAATGTGGTGATATATATAATCTAATAAACAATACTCATAATATACGAAAAACTACTTTTATGCCCTAGATAAGTCTAGAAATACTATTTAGTGTCTATCTGATGATTGTGTTTATTATTCTCTAGCATGCTTCCTAAAATGCTTATTACATAATATGAATGACAGTGGGATATTTAACAATGTTAAATTAATCTGTGTACTTACTAAACGCAGCGACAATTTCCTAATTTGAAACAAGAAAGCAAAATCTCCCAGAACTCTCCTGTCACGATGGTACATTGGTCAATCACTTTCTTTTGTGTGGGGATTAACTTCGCAAAGCTTAAGTCAAGCAAAAAAATTTCTCTTGAAAGCAAAATCTCAGTCTTTTCCCTGTGAGCTCTAATGAGTGGTGTATTGAGGAATGACAATGGAGAAATGTGGGGAGGCCACATTAAAAAGGAGCATTCAAAATCCTAGGGTCTCTGTGCTGGCAACCTTCTACTTATTGTTAGCTATCAGCCTAGGCTCGCTTCCTCAGCACTGGGTCCCTCCAAGACAGGGTTAGGTGACTTGTTTCTGTTCCCATAACCCTGGCACATGGAAATGCTTTCCTGCCACACTGTATTATCACTGCCCGCTAACTTGAGTCTCCTCCATTGGGCTGGGAGCTTTCAGGACAAGAGCGATATCTTGCTAAGCATCAAGAAGCGTTCCTAAGACATTCTTCTTGAGACGCTCCATAAATAATTCTTGACAAAATAAATAGGTATTTTATATGGATTACCTCATTTAACATTCATAACAAGTTCCCAAATCATAACAGGTATTTTAAGTTAATGAGTTACAGATTTCTCTTGTTCTACCATTAAATTTATATAAATTTAAGCCAATTCCAAGCCCTGGATGGAATAATAGAACCTTGATGGCAGATAGATGTCATGTGGTCCTGGGCAGTGGGGATGTTATGACCAGGTAAGTGATAATTTTGCCATGTTAGTGTCCTGAAAAGGGTTCGAGGATCAACAGGAGTCATTAATAGGAAAGACAAGTTTCAATACATGCCAACCATGTCAAATTAAAAGACTTACTTCAAGGGCACATTACAACATGGATGGAAACCACATGATATGGTTGTGAATTTCTGAAAAGCCAAAACTGCAGACAGCAACCTCACTAGGAGTCTGGTCTGCCCCTGTGTCAGAAGCTAATTACTATTCACTCAAAGAGGTTTCTCCCCTTTACCTGTAATAATAGAACTGTAGCCAGAGAAATGACTTCCCACCTAGACTCCATGTCCAAGCATCTCTTCGAGTTCTATGGGACCCTATGACTAAGTTCTTACAAATGGAACATGAACAAACTGATGTGTGCCACTCCATGTCTGCGACTTACTGGTTCATGTCTCCAATTCTTACCAGGAAATACCCATTATAACTCCAACATGCTGTTCTCTACTTTTAGCTGACTGTCACTGATGTGGCAGTGACCCAGCTTCAACTGCCCACCTGAAAGCCATGCCCTAGAGAATGGCTGAGTGATGACTTGAGAGAACTGGGCTCCTGATTGGCCACGAAGAGCAGAGCTACTCTGCTGAACTGGATTGCTTCCTTAAAAGATAAATAAATGCCTATATTTTTAAGCCACTGTATTTTCTGGATTCTTTGTTATAGCAGCTGAGCTTTCCTCTAACTAGTAAGTTCTCTAAGGAAAAATTTTAATCAGAGGGAGACGGTGGCTTCGTTTCCTCTTCACATTTCTGAGCTTTGAGTTTCCTTATCTGTAAAATGAGAAGGGTAACTAAAATCCTTCCTGGCTCTAAAATTCTATGATTCACCATTATTCTTGTTCCCATGAGATATATCCAGTCCCACTCTAAGCGCCCTGTTCCCTCAAGTTTACTTTCACTGTGCCTTGTCAAAGTCTGCTCCACAGCTTTCATTTACACCGATAACAGCTTGCTATCTCAACTTGGAGCTTTTGCTATTTACTGAGGATCAGTGCCTTAAATTAAAGGATTGAGCTCCTATTTGAAAGTTTAGGTACCAAATGGAGTTGAAGAGATTTTGGAAAGGCAAAGACTTTTGATGAAGTGATTCCAGTGAAATGGAACCTTCAAGCTAAGCTCTGCTTGTATTAAAACATAAACATGCTGAAAATGTGTTATAGCTGTCTCCCAACGGACAAAAACCTATCCTCAGAAGTAGTATAAACAATGCCATTTTTTTTTTTTTAAGTAGCAAAAGAACCATCCCCCAGGACCCAGAGCCATACAATAATTTATCTCATGGCTACCCCAATATTTACCCTTCACTACACCTGCAAATAATTATCAATTTCTGCCAAGTTAAAAAACTCTTCCCCATATTTCTATGATTACTCCCATATCCATTAAATCCTTTTCTCTCCTTTTTGCTTCCTCCCCAGATCATTAATATTTCCTATCAGGAAGAGAACTGCTAATATGACTTTCACATCTTTATCTCTTAGAGCCCAGTATCTGCTCTTACTGGTTCATGTCTCCAATTCTTACCAGCATAGGAAATATCCATTATAACATTTCTACCACTATTACTAATCCATCACCTATCACCATAGAGCTGGCACTACGTCTTGGATATCAACTTGTATAAGATTGTTATCAACCATAACTGCACTTCTGGCTTCTACCTGCTCTTTGAAGCCATTACCAACATAAATGTTCTCTAATTTCACTCACTGCACCCAAGTCTCCCACTGGCATACCGATTGCTTTTTCGACTTCCAATAGTTTAGCATCTATCTCCAATAGCACATGAAAGCCCTTTTTTGTTTCCCCAATCAACAGATAGCTTCCCAACATATAAACAGCATATACATTTGAACTGCTTTGACATTTTCTAAGCCTGCTAAGTCCAGATATGTCCCTAAAGCTAAAAGCAAAATTCTAAATAATACATATATCAATCATCCTAACTATATTATTTCCTGATTAAACAAAGAATCTAAAATATTATATCAATTTAAGCCAATTCCAAGTCAAAGCAAAGTTTATCTGGAAACCTCAAGTACAAAGGGTTATTTCTCTCCAGCAGGGAGGCCGCCTTTAATTATTTGTGTGCACTGTCACGTAAAAGACATTTGCCTCACATTTGCTTTCAGAATTCTATTTTACCCATTTTTTCTTCTTTTTTAAAAAATTAGTTTACTGGGGTAACATTGGTTAAAACAATTATATAATTTTCAGGTGTACATTGTCATTTGGCATCTGTATATTCTATTGTGTGTTTACCACCCAAAGTCCAGTTTCCTTCAGCTATCATGAATTTGATCCCCTTTACCCACTTCACTCTCCCCTTAAACCCTATATTTGATCCCTTTTATCCCGTCTATCTACCCCCTCCTCCTTCACCTTACTAGTAACCACTAGCCTACAGTCCATGTCTCTGAGTCTCTGTTTGTCAGGCTCATCTGTTGCTTTTAGGTTTATATCTCCCATATAAGTGATATCATGTGATTTTCAACTTTTTTGTCTGGCTCATTTCACTCAGCATGATTATCTCGCGGTCCATCCATGTTGTCACAAATGACAGTATTTCCTCTCTTCTTATGGCTGAGTAATATTCCATTGTATATATATACCACAGCTTCTTTAGCCAATCATCTATCGTAGGACACTTCAGTTGCTTCCATGTCCGGGCCGCTGTGAATAATGCTGTATGAACATCAGTGTGCAAAAATCTTTTTGGATATTCAAGTCTTTAGGGTAAACACCCAGTAGAGGGATTGCTGGATCATGTGGTAGATCAATTTTTAGATTTTTGAGGAATCTCCATAATTTTTTCCATAGTGGCTGTACCAATGTGCAGTCCCACCAGCAGTGTATGTGTGTTCCTTTTTCTCTGCATCCTCTCTCCAACATTTGTTATTACTTGTCCTGGTACTTATAGCTATTCTAACAGGTGTGATATGGTATCTCATTATGGTTTTGATTTGCATTTCCCTAATAGCTAGTGATATTGAGCATCTTTTCAAATATTTGTTGGCCATTTGTATTTTACCCATTTTCAAATTATCCACTTTCCTCAAATTACCTTTTGTAATAATAGCCCTTTCCTCTAAAACAGGTTGCATATGCGTTTGACACAATTTTCCTTAAGGTTACTCAGTGCAGGCATTAACATATAAGAGTTAAAGCAACATGTAAATTACAAGCCCCGAACAACATTATAAATGCTCTAAGACAATATCAAGAAATATATTCAGGAAACATTAGATAAGAAAAATATATATATTTAGATGGCATATATGATATATATTACATGACTGTGTTTTAATGGCTACTAAATATCAACATACTAATTTCTAACAATTGCTGGCTAGCATTTAAAATGAAAATTACATATATATGGTACAAATTTTTATCAAAAATATAGACAGAAAAATAAGAATTCCTTCCACCCCAGATCCATTTCACTTTCTCATGTTCTTCTGTATCATTTCAGAAAAAAACTGTGTTCATACAAACTTATGATATATATTTATGTAAAATTTTTTGATAAATGGAAGTCTACTACATACATTATCTGTGCTTTCCTTTTTTTTTCTCATTTAATAATATGCTTTTGAGACTATTCTATGTTAGCGCATGTAAATCTAGCTTATATGTTTCTGAAAGATCTCAAATAATTTTCTGACTCAGTCATCTTCATGTTCATTTAGTTTTTTCTAGTCTTTTCAACTCTGTGTATAAGTTTTTGTACAAATGTGCACAAGTAAATAAAATGGGGGAGGCAAAAGACAGGTACATTTTAAGTTTTGAAAGATTTCCGAAAATGCTTTCAAAAGAGACGGTTGTATGTTTAATTAAAAAAAAAAAAATACTATCTTGTTTGTAAAAACTAAAAACAGCCAATTAAAATAAATATACAGATAAAGATAAATAAAAAGTCTCTAACAGAGTGTCCTTAGGATATAAAACTATTTGGGTATATACAAAGCCTCTAAAGACATACTTTCTTGGCAGAATTATGCAGACCCCATGAAAATATATTTCAGATTTTATAAATCAATGTTAGCAATGTAAACATGATATCTAAAATAATGTCATGCCAATTTATCAAAATTGATCTAAATCAAATGCTATTATATGCAGAGTAAAAATCATAATTTTGTAGTTCTCTAAAATCTTTAAACATTTTAGCAAATCATCATTTTGGTCCTTTTAATTAATAATTAGAAAACATCTGGATGTTGACTGAACATGGCAACTCTAAATCTTTTTTTTTAATGTTTCTGTTAATTTCAATCATAGCAAAAGTGTACTCTTCTTATTATACATTTTTCAGAAAAGAAAAATGGGATAGTCCCTGCCAATCGGAATTCTGAGATAACATGTTTTTCTACTTACATGCCAAATATTTAAAAGCCCATGTTCTGTTCAGCTCCCTAATCAACACCTGCAGGATGTGACTGTCATCAGTGTTCCCTCTGTTGCAGATCATGATGAAGGCTAAGGAACAGCACTGAGGCTGGACTGACTTATGCTCCCTTCTTTAGTATGGAACCCAAGAAACCATGCCCTTGGCTATGGGATAACTTGTGGAAAGGCTAGACAATGACACTGATATTTTGTTAGTATGTAAAGAATGAAAAAGGAAAAAACTAGTGATGGAGGCAAGTGAAGGAGGTACAGAAGCAGACTGGGAAACTTTAACCATGTAAAACAAAGCTCAGGATTGCAACATGGGTACTGAAAAAGCTAATGCAAGAAAAGGAAGCAGTGTTTTTGCCTCACTTTGCCTTCTACAACTCTTACATGCTCTGATAATAATATATTATGTGTAAAGTCATTTAAATTGCTTTCCACCACTCTTGTTTTCTGTGGGGCAATGATCTCGCCTTTTGTGATTTTGCTGTCCTTTTCAGGAAGGTAACCCCGACTTTGTTGAGGGATTACTGTACTGTGATCAATCAAGTGGGAAGAAATATCATTTATATTCATTACAAGGGTAAATAAAAACTATTACTCTGAACATGACTGACCTGTACAAACATCAGGTCAAAAATGTCCTCCTGCCTGGTGGGATGATTCTGTAAACAGACATGGAGTAGAAAACAAAGCAAATCGGTAATGCAGCGCCAATCTACTTAGAGAAAAGACAGGTGAGAAACGGAGTGTGAAAATCTGTAAATGATTAGCAGCCTTGAGCATTTCGAGCAGCTCTGGGAAACCTATATAAATGTCCACACCAGTGCTATTTCTGTACTTTCTGTAATACGTTGCTATAAGATAGTTGTATTTTGTTAGTAGTTCTGTTTTAATAGCAGGCTTATGTATTATTGGTAATGTTTTCTACCAACATTAGTGAAAGTGAAAGTTGCAGAAAGTTAAAAAATAGTGCCTAGATTTCTTTCAATGCCACGAGAAAAGAAAAATAGTAATTTCCACCACTTTATGGCTGAAAAATACAAAGCTATTCTCCCAAACAAGAAAGTATAAAATTAAGTCAGGGAAATATCAGGTTCTAGTCTCAGACTAAATTTTTACATTTACAGAGCTTTAGGATCATCTGCATGCACTTAATATAATCTTTTCATTTAATAAGGGTAAGAGGATTTGGATATTAAGTGATTTTCCCAAAATTAATAGGTAAATTCGTGAAAACTTGTATTCCTTATCTGTAACTCAAGGGTCTTTTGCAAGAGCAATATAGTATCTTGCTCACTTTCAAAGTTTCCTTTACTCGTGGAAGAAGCCCACTCTACAACATTCTGGGAAGACATTTTAACAGTAAGTAGTGCCAACAGGGGGAATTAGATTAAGTACCAGGTCAGAAGTGAAAGCCCTTCATGGAAGCATAGCTTCACCAGTAACTAGTGGTATGACCTTGGGCAAGTCACTTAACCTCACTAGATTCCAATTTTTTCATTTTATAAAGAGAAGGTTGATGTAGATGAACTCAAAACTTTAGTGCTAACATTTTATAAATGTGATTAGTTTGTTCAGCTGAACATAAACATATTTTTGTGAAGTGAAAAGTTTTTGTCACGATAGTTTTAAAATTTATCTTCAGCTTTATGCAAATACTTCATGCAGTAGTTAGAGTACCACCTAGTGGACATTTGGCTGACTTGAGTAGCCAAGAGTAATGAAAATTTCCATTTAAGTAAATGTTAGAACTGTTTATTTTTTAAAGAATCAAATGGTTGGAAGGACATTTAAAGGTCGTATAACTCATTCTCCTTAACTTTAGGAAGGGTCAAAAATAACTATCTTAGACATATGAAAACCTTCTTATTTATTAAAGTAATTGAATGTAATTATTTGGCATGCTAGAAAAATAATGACTTCAAAAAATTGATATCACCTATGAGAAATGAGAAAATATTTGCCAGTCATATATCTGATAAGAATGTAATATTCAGACTACATATATAACTCTTACAACTCAACAACAATGAAAAACGTGATTCAAAAATGGATAAAAGAATTGAAAAGACATTTCTCCATTAAAGAGATACGAATGGCCAATAAGCACATGAAAAGATGGTCAACATTAATCATTTGGAAAATCAAAATCATGATACAAATTAACATCCGTTAGGATGGCTATTATTAAAAAAAAAACAAAATAATAAGTGTTAGACAAGGATGTAAAGAAATTCGAACTTTGTATATTGCTGATAAGAATATAACATGGTATAGCCACTATGATGAATAGTATGGCAGTTCCTCAAAAAATGAAAAATAGAACTGCCATTTAATTCAACAATTCCACTTCTAGGTGGAAGAAAGAAATGAAAGCAGGAACTCAAAAGAACTAAAAGCAGAAACTTGAACAAATATCTATATACCCATTTTCATAGCAACATTATTTAAATAGCCAAAAGGTAGAAGCAACCTAAGTATTCATCAATGGATGATGAAATAAACAGAATGTGATATATACATACAATGGAATATTATTCAGTCTTAAAAAGAAGGAAATTGTGACACATGCTACATGAATAAAACTTGAAGACGTTATGCGAAGTAAAATAAGCCAATCTTAAAAAGACAATTGATTCCACTTATATGAGATACTTAGAGTAGTCAAATTCACAGAGACAGATAGTAGATTAGTGGTTGTCAGAAGCTGGAGAAAGGAAGATGGGGAGTTATCTCTTAATGAGTTCAGTTTCAGTTTTCAAAGATGAAAAAATTCTGGAGAAGGATGGTGGTGATGGCTGCATAATGATGTGAATGTTCTTGATACCACTGCACTGTACATTTAAAAATAATAAATTTTATGTATATTTTACACTACAGTAAAAAATTATTATCAGTGTGAAGTGGAAAATGAACTTTTTATTTTTAGAGAAGAAAAACTCTTGTTTCCTTAAGACTTTGTTTTTAATTTTCTTTAGTTCCTTTTCAGTGGTTTAAAGTTCATATATAATACATCATTAACTTAATAAATATGCACTGGAAAGAGTGAATTTCTCTTGATAACTGTTGAAATACTTTCATAAGGGTAATGTGTACTTCTCAGAATCCAGGAGAAACAAAATAAACACCACTGTCCCTTGTGATTATTGACTAATAAATAATGCACATTTGATGGGTCTGATTTCCTTGAGCTTGACTCAGAAGGGAGAGGTGCTAAATGTGAAAATGTTCATTCCATTCCAGGCTGGGCACAGAGATGAGAAGAATCATGATGGCCTGGTCTTCAGATGCCTGGGGTGCTGGCTATGCAGCTTGCTGCCACAGTACGTAAGCCCAAGAGCAGGTGTAAACTACTGACAGCTGAAGCTGCCTTTGCTGGAAGGGACTGGGACTCTATGAGAAATGACTGGCTCTGAGTGAATGCACCGCGCTTTTGTCTTCAAAGAGGGGGCTGCGTGGGGCCTCTTTGGCAGGCTACAAAAGGTATGACTGTCTTTAGCAAAAATTTATGAAGTTAACTTTGGGTTTTGGTAAGCACTTCCCAGTGCCTTCCCTTCTGAAATACTCTTTGTATTCCTGCACTTAATCCATCTCTACAAAATGTGCTTTTGGAAAAAGATACTGAAACTAAATTTCTTTAATATACAAGTGTCCCAGGAAATGTGTATTGGCATTTTAACAGGGTCTGACATAAGCCAAATACATGAACTTCTAACTTCAGAATTCTTGATGTCAATCTGCCGGCAAGGAGAAGGGTTGGGGGGAAGGTATGGTGGTTTCCCTAAAGCAGGGATTTTTGTCCTTGGCACTATTGATATTTTGGGAACAATAACTCTGTTGTGGGGGGCTGTCCTGTGCATTATGGGCTATTTAGCAGCATCCCTGACCTCTCCCACTAGATGCCAGTAGCACCCCTCCGACTGTGAGACCCAAAAATGTCTCTAGACATTGACCCTTTGCTGTTCCCTGGTGGGGCAAAATAGCCTCCCCCTCTCCCTGTGGATAACCGCTGTTCTAAACATACTATGTAGGTGGTCAGCTGCTCTGCCAATATATAACACTAGCTATTCCTGCCAAGGCACTCACAATCTCACTAAGGAATTCAGTTCAATGACGAAACTATTAGAAAAGAGTACAAGCCGAGATATAAGATTAAGTGCTCAAAAATGTAAATAATGACAATAACTCCTGACAGATTTCCACAAGAAGCTTCCAGTACAAAATGATAAAATGGAATGAGAATATTAATATCCAAAGAGAAGTCTTTTTCTTTAAGATGACAAAACTGCTTAAAAAGAAGAAACAACACAGATCTCAAATTGGACTGTTTTCAGAGGACTATATGCAAAACCTTTCACCTTCTTATCCCTCCTCAGCCCATACTGACCTTCAATGGAGACTGTTAAATCTCGAAGTCATGGTGCCCCCTCCACACCTGCTCCTTCTGCAAGGGAATAAGCTCTAAAAATCCGCCAAGTGTAGGGAATTTATTGAGCTTTAATGTTTTGAGGCTGTAGCTTTATACGAAGCCCCAGGTAAGTAGCATATTTCCAAAGGTGAATAATTTTAAACTTCTAAATTAGGAATAATCAGTCATGATTATAGCTTTTACTATGTGCCAGGGATTCTTCTAAATATTTTACATATATGAAGTCACAGAATCTTTACAATAACCCTAACACCTGAGAAACACAGTATCATTCCTGACATCATAGCTAAATAAACTGAGGTGCTAAGAGCCCCAAGATCAAATAGTGAGAAAGTAGCAGGTCTGGGGTCTGAATCCCTTGGAATTCTAAGCACTTTGTGCTAAAATTGATAATGTGAAGTTAACGCTGAATAACCCTGGATATTCAGGTCTCTTTAGGTCTCAATTCCCTCAATTGTAAAACATATTGAACTAGATGATTTGTTATGATCCTTCTAGTGCTTAGGTCATAACCGATGCTCTATATATATTTAGCCCTGGAATTTTCTGCCATGACACATTCAACTCAGAGACAAGAATGTCCCCATCAGAGCTTGACATTCAAACACAGTGTGGAACAAATACTGAGCTTGGAACTTTAAGACACGAGTTAAAAGGCTTTCCCCTTGTCACAAGGTCCAGCTCATCTTCAGTTTCACTCTTAGACAATGGACTGGTTAAATTTAATGCCAAATAGAATAGAATACACATTTTCTTTGAGGCTTTCCTTTATATCTAGAAGTGTTTTCTGAAGAAACTGTCTCTCTCTGAACTTTTGGTTAAGTAAGCAGTTCTGCAGGTTTTCCTTTAACATAGCTTAACATTCAGAGGAGTCAAAACCAACCTGATGGACTTTGAAACCTATGGGGAACTTCAGTTAGCAGTAGTCTTAGACTGGCCTACTGAAGATGCTATAGGTCACTGTGAAGCCCCTGCTACTGACATGATAAAGAGTTCCTGAAACATTAGTTATGGCTTAATAATGGTCTGAATGGAGTTTTGATTCAACAGTGACTTCTGGATATACCCACACTGATGATAACCAAGTGGAATGAGATAGCAAACTCTGAGAACCCTGGCGAGTGAGTGATGTGCATGCACACTGTTAAAACAAGTGCCGTATTGGCCTGGAATACAAGGAATGAACTTAGCCTTTGTTCTTTGAACCCTACTGGAGTAGCACTCTATATATATCAAACAGCTAAGCAACAGTTAGAAGAACAAATCTGCCAAACAACAAAAGAAAGGGGGCATAGCTGCTGGACAGAAGAAAGAGGAATTACAACCACCCCTCAACATTCAAAAGCTCTATATATATCCCAGGCAGGCAGAAGGTTCAATAAGAATGCATGGGTTTCTTATCTACTGAGACTACGATACTCACTCAAAAGAACACAGACTATAAGAATCCCAACAAGAATGACCTATTCTCTCAGTATAAAAAATAAACGGAATCTTAATGGGAACTGTGTACTTGGGTAATGAAATAGCAATGAGCACTAGTTTCTCCTCATGATGATGCATATTGGTTAATAGGACTAAATAATTAGCAAAATGACTGGCACAATTGGAGAAATTTCAGGTTAGTTTTAGAATGTAGCATATGGTTGAGAATATTAAGAATGATTATATTAACTTCAGTGTTTAAGGTGATATATATCATTTTACAAGATTAGGTTTAAAAGTCATCTTTCATTTTTTAAAAGGCAGTATCCATGGGTGAGAAGAAAAAGGAAGACAAAGTCCACTAATGAACAATCAATTCATTGTCTAATAATGGATAGAATTTTTGTCCAGTTAGATGTTGGTTCATTTACAATGTGCTCAATGCCTGGAGGATTTGTAGACAGGCAGGCAAATACTTCATTTCCCATCCCAAGATCCAAAAAAACAATCTCAACTGAAACCAGAGACCAGAGCCTCAAAAACACAGGGAGCTTATTATCAGCGTCAACAACAGGCCTTTGTCAGGAAAGGCCTCCTTGCCCTGGTGTTTTTTCATTACTGTCTTTCCCTTTGGAAAGAGCTCTACTGTGAGATATAGCATCTGAAATTCCAACCTGTGAATCATTTAGCCGGATGGCTCTGACCACCCTACATTCCAGCTCCAATATCTTAGGAGCTTTACCTCTTGATTTGTCAAGGCCCATGGCAAGACCTTAGGCAAGACCTCCCTACCGGGGAGAGAGAAACTGAACAGCACGGAAGCTCGGGTTGTTTTAGTGCATGTGAATTAAAACAAATGATTATATATGTTTTGCATCTGTGCCAAGGGAACCCTGACTAGGCATAAGGCAATTTGGAAATTGAATCAAAAGCAAAGATAAAACTCTTTTAAGATTTTTCCTTTTTAGATTAAGAAAACTGAAACACTGCTTCACCCAGTTGACCCATAGTTTTTAATTAGTTGGGATTTTGTGAAGGGTGGGTGGGGGGATGGGGTCTACCCACTCTTCCAGTTCAGTGGGCGGCCCTGAGAAGGGAAGGAAGCACTGGCATATGAACACTGTGTTAGAGACTCAGTTTAATGAATACATAACCTGAGTGCAGGCTCTTTTAAATTCAATGCTGTCTCTTTCCTTTTAGTTAAGTTGACAGCCTATTTAAGGGATGCGGGGGCAGTGAGAGCATGGGGAGAAATGGGGCATACATTAAACATAAGGTTGGGCTGCCATGGCTTCAACGATTACTTTCTGACCATCCTCATTGGGCATGTCATTGGGGAAGTGAGGCAAGAAATCAGCTGCTAATTACAGTATGTATTAACATGCTGCAAATTAATCAGGAAGAACACAGCTAGTGTCATTTGTAAAAACGAGAATTCAAACTAAGAGGCACCAGGTGAAACTAAGTTTAATAGAGAATTAAAAATATATTCCTCTTTTAAGTATCATGAGCCTGGTGAGCACAGGTGAGCACTAAGGATATCCAGAGCTCTGTGGGCACAGGACAAAATGATTCCAACTTCTGATTTCCCGGTGACATGTTTAGTGGACAGAACTGAATACATAATTTGTGGGGCCTTGTGCAAAATAAAAATGTGGGCCCTTATTCAAAAATCATTAAGACGGTGACATCAGAGAATTAAACCAAATGTGAGGCCCCGTGTGGCTGCACCCTGGTGAAGCTGGCCCTGTAAGTGGGGCATTGTATGTTAAAACAAACGAATTGAGTGAAACCTGGAGTAGTAGTTGTTTTTGATAATGACTTTAATGCTAAATCAAGTCACAGAAAGGAAGAAAAAAAAAACCTGCCCTATAGACTCCCCCACCAAAATAAAACAAAAATCCAGCCCTGTTGACTGGGAGGTTGGGGGAGCGGCTTCCCATCTGCTGCTGTGTGCCACTTCATACTCACTTTCCTTCCCAATGCCTAGGGTCTGTCCCAGTACCAGGCAGACCACCTCCTCACTGATGGCAGTCATTTACTGGTGAAGGGCACTATGTGATGTAAGCCTGGAATCTTTCTAAACTGCGATCCACATTAACAAATACATTCTATATTGTATTTAGTCCACATACATTCACATGAAACAGTTTCATGAAACAATAACTCTCCTAACTCACTGTGATTCCCTTTAAGATTTTCTATTCAATTTTATTTAAATCTGTTCTATTTTGTTTTTAAAAGATGCTGTTCATGACCCACCATATGGAATTCACAGACCAATAATAGCTCCAACTCACTAATGTATTGAAACCTACAATCTGAAAACACTGTTGCACTGTGTGCTCTCTGCCATGACCCCCCAATCTTCTGGAAACCCAACCTGCCTCTGGCCACTGAGTCAATGTTAACTTATATAAAGACAGTCAACATCTTACATCCCCTGTCCCTAAGATTTTCAGTTTGCAGCTGGAGAAACTCCCTTTTCTCTTGGATTGCTACACTGGGAAGATGTGACTCAAGGTCTGAGGAGGGAAAGAGAGAGATGGCCGGCCAAATCCCTAGTCAAGGAGCCCTTGAGGCAGCTTTCTGGTTGTATGAGCCACTCTGTGCTTGAGCTAGTTTGTGAGAATTTCTGTTGTTTTTCCACCACGAAGTCATGACTAATATAAACACTGTGATAAATAAAACATGTAAGCAGATAACAAATGTTATGAATCTGATGAGTAGCTATATGCTAAAAGCCATATTGATTTCAGTTCCTTTTTTTTTTTTTTTTTGCATTTTAAAACCTTTTCCTTCTGTTATTCCTTAAAGAATTTTCTTAAACATGAGCTTCCTTGTTTTTTAGCATTTGCACAAATAACTTTCCCCCATATTTTATCTTATGGAACAGATATTGCTTAAGTCTATTGCTCTGGCTGTAAGATATAAATGTCAAATCAAAGAGTTCTCTTAAAGAAGACTGAATAAGCCACAGATGTTGTTGTTTAGAAATGAAAGTTATAACAGCTTTTCTTTCACTATTAAAATTAGTGATACTATGAGTTATCGTTTACTGAATATCTCTGTGCTCCAGTAAGTTTACATGTTATCTATTTTAATAATCCTCACATGATACTTTGAGACAAATAATATCCCATTTTGTACATTGAAAGTGAGGTCAAGGGATATTTTGTTCAAGATTACCCAGCATGAAATGGGTGGAGATCTGATCCAAACCAGGATTCTTTCTAATTTCTATTTCCCTTTTGCCTCTTCAGAGAATTCCTGAAGTCATCCATCACAGTTCTCCAACGTCCCTTAAAAGATATCCCCATTCTCTTATTCCCTTTTTAAAGTGAGAATTCACATTACATAAATTGATGATTCAAAAAAAATATTGCTTTTCTTCATTTCTTCACAGGCTTATGTGTAAAAACATGTTGAAGCTGTCCCCATAGCAGATTTAACTGTGGCAGCAGAAGAAACTTAGAGAATGGTAATTATTCGTGCCCCTGAAATTTTAATCTAATCTCGCTAAAGAAAATTTTATGTAATCTAGATCTCCCCTTAAATACTGAGCCTAGAGTGTCATCGAATCTGCTATTTTTCTCGAGAATAACGGAGCCACAGATAATGATCTTAAGCTTTATAAAAATGCAAATTCTCTGTTAAAAGGCAAACTCTTCTCTCTCTCTTTTTTTTTTTTTTTTTTAAAAAATGGAGAATCAGATGGTACTCCAGAAAGATCCTGCTGGTTACATTTGGCCACCAAAGTGGTCGAGATTCCTCTGGCTTTGAGCTCATAGCATTTTCATCCGGTTATCTACAGTGTAGAGCTTTCATTTATTTTGAGCTTTAAACCCTCTGGATTTGCTCCATCAAATATGCACAAACAAGAGTTGAGATACATTCTGGACTCATAAAACTGTTTCTCTTATATCAACGAACTGCTTAATTTGTATTATTTCATAGGCTGTCTCAGTTTTGAAGACATTTTGAGCCAATTGACAGAAAATGGTTGTTTGCTAATATTGCTAAGCTTCTTTGACTAGTCATTTGTATTGACTGATTTCTTTATTCACTTATGTCTCCATCTTATCTTTAAAGTAATTAGGGAAAGAGAAAGCAGCCTAAAAAGCCTATTTTATTTCACTAGATTTTAAACGATAAACATTTAAAATAGATTTCGTAACTTCTAAAATATCTATCATTTCTTTAATTCATACAGTGCGTGTATGTGTGTATGTATGTATGCATGTATGAATGTGTATATACACATACATACATACACGAAAAAAATTAGAAAATGTAAATAAGAAAAATGAATAAAACATAAGAACAAAATTACCCTTAAGCCAACCATTCAGAGATAATTCCTACTAACGGTTTCACATTAACCTTCTAGACGTTTTTGTATGCATCAGTAATAAAACCTGTGTTTTATATCTTTAAAAATCAGATGTATGCTATCTATGTTATTTTGAAATAATTTCTTTATATCAATATATAAAGAACAACTTTCTAATATTTATTATACATACATATTATCATTTTAGTATCTAAATAGCACTTTAATTTTTAGATGTACTCTGATTTTTTTAAACCAGTCTCCTGCTGTTAAATCATTTAGTTTTCAACTATATACAATGTTGTGATGGGCGACCCTTGACGTCTTTAGGACATGTAGCCAATTAAATAATTAGTATAAATCTATAGAAGTGGAATTACTAGATTAAAAGGTATAACCACTTTGAAGGATTTAAAATATTATGATTGGCACATTATACCAATTTATCCTCCTACCTGTAGCATGTAAGTATATCTATTTCTCTACATCCCTCTTTCTTTCAAATCTTTCCCATTCTAATAAGTAAAAAGGCACTTTCAACCACAATTATGTTTCTTTAATTATGCAATGGTCAGCTTTTCCTTTACAATTCAATTTAGAGAAGCTCATATGGATGATGAAGCAAGGACCTCCCAAAATCTACTCTTCCGAAAAAGTAATAATTGGCAAAACTTTTAACATCAACTTTTTCAGAATTTTGAAAATTAAACAGAGGCTTACAGCAATCTAAACAGCAATTACTTAAGAAAAATAGATGAATGTGGGTGAGAAGAGTGAGTTTTGTGGTATTTTAGGAATAGTGCATTTAATCTTAAAAACAATAGCTTCCAAACCACAGAAGTTGTGAAAACCAGCAGTACTATTAAATGTAAATGAACTAAGCACACTGTCAATAGGCATAGATTGTAAGAATGAATTAAAAAAAACAAACCAACCAACCACAATCCAACTATATGCTGGCTATAAGAGACCCACTTTAGATTCAAAGACACAAATGGACTGAAAGTAAAGGGATAGTAAAAGACATACCACACAAAAGTAGCCAAGAGAGTTGGTGTGACTACACTAATATGAGATAAAATAGTCTTTAAGACTGTTATTAGAGACATAGAAGCACATTTTATAACGATAAAGGTTAAATCCATCAAGAAAGCCTAACAATTATACACATATATGCACTGAAAAACAGATCTCCAAAATACACGAAACAAAAAACTGACAAATTTAAGGGAAAA
The DNA here is from genome assembly GCF_014176215.1 of Rousettus aegyptiacus. NCBI lineage: Eukaryota > Metazoa > Chordata > Mammalia > Chiroptera > Pteropodidae > Rousettus > Rousettus aegyptiacus. The sequence goes on along the minus strand of NW_023416306.1, from coordinate 39,141,962 downwards.
ATAGAAAAGCAAACAATAGTTCAAGACTTCAGTACTTCACTTTCAATAACAGATAGCATAATGAGGCAAAAGATCAAAAAAAAGATGACCTGAAGAAAACTATAAACCACTAGACCTAACACATATCAATAGATATTTGACCTAACAGCAGCAGAATTCATTTTCTTTTCAAGTGTTCAGAAGGCAATGCCCCCCAAATTAACAAACAGCAATCCTATAAAATTCCAGCTGAATTTTTTTTTTGTAGTAATTGAGAAGCTGATCCTAAAATGTACATGGACATGAAAGAGATCCAGAATAGCCAAAACAATCTTGAAAAAGAAAAAAAGGTGAAGGACTCACAGTTTCCAATTTCAAAACTTACTACGAAGCTACAATAATCAAGAAGTGTGATATGGGCTGAAAGACAGACATACACGTCAATAAAATAGAATCAAGAATCGAGAAATAAACCTGTATGTTTACGGCCTACTGATTTTTGACAAGGGTATGAAGACAATGCACAGGAAAAGAACAGTCTTTCAATAAACGGTGTTGGAATAAGTGAATATCCATATGCACAAATAAATAAAATAAAGTTAGGCATTTACCTAATATCATATAAAAATTAACTCAAATAGATCATAATAGAAAATTTAAGTGCTAAAACCACAAAACTCTTAAAAGACATAGGTGTAAAACCTTTGTAACCTTAGATTAGGCAAGTTTCTAGTTTTAACACCTATAGCATAAGTAACCAAAGAAAAAACAGATGAATTAGACTTTATCAAAATTAAAACCTTTGTGAATCAAAGGACACTTTCAAAATAGTGAAAAGACAACCCACAGACTAGAAGAACATATTTGTAAATCATATTTCTGATAAGAGTATCCATTATACATAAAAAATTCTTACAATTTAACAATAAAAATATAAATAAGACTATTAAACAATAGGCAAAATAGCTGAATAGTTCCTGAGATTATATACAAATATCCAATAACAAATGAAAACATCATTAGTCACTGGGGAAAAAAAACACAATAATATACCATTTTACAATTTCTAGTATAGCTAGAATAAAAAAGGCAGACAACAAGCATTGGCTAGAATATGGAGAAATTGAAATCCTAATACATTACTGATAGGATTGTAACATGGTACAGCCACATCGAAAAGCATTTGGCAGTTTCTCAAAAGGTAAACATAGAATTACAAAATGATCCAGAAATTTTACCCCTAGAAATATCCAAGAGAAGGGAAAATATATGTACACAGAAAAAACTGTACATAAGTGTTCATAGTAGCATTACTTGTAAGAGCCAATAAGCACGATCAATCCAAGTATCCATCAACTGATGAATGGATAAATAAAATATAGTATATCCATACAATGGAATATTATTTTGCAATAAAAAGCAAGTATTAAAACATGCTATCACATGGATGAAAACAAAAGGTCACACATTATGATTTTATTGATATGAATTGTCCAGAATAGGCAAATCCATAGAGACAAAGTAGATTAGTGACTGCATAAGACTAGGAGATGGAAGGAAAGGAGAGTGACTGATAATGAGGACAGGGTTCCATTTTGGAATAGCAAAAATGTCCTAAAATTAGAGACTAGTGGCTTCCTTTTTCCAGCCTAGCATGTGGGGAGCTTGGAAGTTGCCACTCCACCCTAACAAATAAAAAGGTAAACAATGAAAAATTACCAACTCTTTTTAGAACGGGACAGGTTCACTTAATACAAGACCCTTTTCCCCCAATAAATACATATAGTACTGTAAATGTATTTTCTCTTCCTTATGATTTTCTTAATAACATTTTTTTCTCTAGCTTTCTCTATTGTAAGAACACAGAATACATATAACATACAAAATATGTGCCAACTGGCTGCTTACATTATCAGTAAGGCTTCTAGTAAACAGTAGGCTATTAGTAGTTAGGTTTTGGGGGAGTCAAAAGTTTAACGTGGATTTTCGGCTGCGCAGGGATGAGTCAATGTTCCTAAACTAACTCCAGCATTATTCAAGGGTCAATTGTATATATAAAAACAATTAGATAGTAGTCACGTTTGTATAAATTCTGTGAATATACTAAAATCCATTGAAATGTACACTTTAAAAGAATGAATTTGATGATACATGAGTTATATCTCAATAAACTTAAGAAACTCTACTTAATCTTTCCTGCTTCCTATATGGCTAGACCTTCTGTTGCTACAGACTCTGCTTCTGAAATACTCTTTCCTTCCCAAGTTAGTCATGACCTATTTAACTCACTTCCTGCATGTGTAGTCTGCCCACGGCTGCCCTCAACCTGCTGCTGCCACCAACTGCCTTCCTACTGCTCAGTCCTCAGCTTACGAAAACACAGCCTTTTCTGTGGATTCCCCGCAACTGAAAGGTATGATACTAGCACTTCTGGTTTTCTTCTTGCATAATTGTTTTGTTTCAGCAAACATTTCTGACATAAAAAATCTTGATGACAAAAAGAACAATTCATCATAAATATATAAATATTTCAAACTTATAATGTGTTCATAATAATGAGGTCTCAAAATGCAATTAGAAGTATGTAATTAAAAAATAGATAAGTTTACAACCAAAGTCAGAAAAATTTTAAAAAAAATCTCAGTCAGTGAGGGGGTAAAAAAACACCCACATACTGTTTTTCAGATGGCTTTATTATTTTTCCCAAAAAGTGAAAGAACATTTTCTTTTTCTTTTTTAGGGATGAATTTCTGTATACTTCAATGAGCCAACCAAGCTATACAAAATATTTTTATGACACAGATTGGCAGAATAACTTGATATATAGTATACAATGTATATTAGTTATATGTTTTTTATTATATTTATCTAAGAGAAATATAAAAAATAAAAATAAAAATGTATCTTAAAATAAAAGTTTAATATATTGACATTTTCTCCAATATTCCCAAATAGTTAATTCATACTCAAGAATTTTAATATTGAAGAAAAATTACATGCCAGTGGTTAGTGACTTATGTTTATAATGTTAAAATGCTGGTGTTAATGTTATTATTTAATTTTTAAATAAAACTCCAGAGGTAATATAACTCAAAAGCAAAAAATTTTATAGCAAATATCATGTTAAAATGTCCATTTCCAAAAAGAAATGTTATGCACTACAAGTGGGAAGAAAGATTTCTTAAGGAGGACAGGTACAGAAAAAGTTTAAAAGCCCAATAAATTGGGCCACATCAAAAGACCTCATTTAAGCTGGTAAAAAAGCAAGTAAAGGAGTGGAAGAAATTATCTGCGATAACTTAAAAAGGGCTTGTATCAAGCATATATAAAGAACTCTATATTATTATTTTTAAATAAAAAGGCAATTCAACAGAAAAGTGGTAATAGAATAGGCACTTCGAGAAGGGGACACTCAATGGTAAAGAATTTACAAAGTACTCAATATCCCTCTAAACAAGGAAATGCAAAATTCAGCCCACGATGAGATGCAAATACATACCCAATATCCTATCTGCATTGGCAAAGATATGGATCAAGTGGAACACACATATACCGTTAGTGGGAATGTAAACTATTTCTAAAGTTCAAACTGGCAGGTAACTCCCAAAAAAGTATGTCCATACTTTAACTCCAGAACCTGTGAATGAGACTTATTTGGAAAAATGGTCTTTGCAGATGCAATTAAGTTAAGGATCTTGAGATGAGATCCTCCTGAATTATCTGGGAGGGCCTTAAATCCAACAATAAATGTTCTTATAAGAGTTAGCCAAGGAAAAAATACAGACACAGAGAAGGCTAAGAGAAGACAGAAGCAGAGACTGAGCTATGCAACCAAAAGAAAAAAGAGGATTCTCTCTAGAACCTTCGGAAGGATTTTAGCCCTGATAGTATACTGATTTCAGATTTCTAGCCTTCAGAACTGTGAGGGAACAAATTTCCGTTGTAATGTACCAATTCTGGTGATTTATTACAGCAGCCCTAAGAAACTAACTCAGGAACACTGATTGCGGTTGAATATCAATTCCACTGCTGCCCAACAGAAAATCAGGCACATATAAACCAAAAAACATGAAAAGACTATTCCTAGCACCATTATTCACGATAATTTCAAAGTGAAAACCACTCAGATGTTCATGAAAAGCAGGAGGGATAAACTGTGGTATAATCATTCCATTTGAATAATATACAGTAACGAAAACAAAAAACTACAGCTACATACAACATGGACTTATCTAACAAACATTATTATGAACATAAAAAGCTGACACAAAAGAATGCATTTAATTTCATTTCTATGAAGTTCAAAAAAAGGCAAAATTAGTTTAAGTCAAGACAGTAGTCACCCATGGAGAAAAGGGGGTAGGTGGTGATTAGATGGGGATACAGGGGAGCTTCTGGGGTGCTGATAATGTGTATTGCTTGTGATGAATGATGACTTCCTGGATTTATTCACTTTGTGATAATTCATCAAACCAAACACTCATAATGTATATACTTTCCTATATACGTATGTTAATAAAAACATTAAAAATAATGAAAAAATAACTGTCAAGTAACTGATCAAGCAGAAAAGAAATTAGTAAGGATATAAAAGATCTGAATAACGCAATTAACAATTTTTTCTATTAGACATACCTTAGAATCTTGCATCCAAAAATATGAAATTACAATTTCAAGTACATGTGGTATATTTATAAAAACTGATCACAAAGACATAAGCAATGTTCTAGATGATAAATGGTGAACTATACTGTGTCATGTTTATGGATGGTAAAACTTAATACTGTAAAGTTAAAAACCTAACTTCAAATTTACGTATGTATTTACTAAAATTCCAATCAAATTTGTTTTTAAGAATTTAATAAGTTGAGCTTAAAATTCAAATAGAAGAGTAAAGGACCAAGAGTAGCCAAGAACAAAAAGGCAGGTAGATTTGATGTACCAATTATAAAACTAATGGTTTAATAACTTTTATATTGGTATCAGGAATAGTAAACAGATCAAGCAAATAGCCCAGAAAAAGACCTATGAGTGTAATAAAACCTGACACACATCACGTGTGTCATTAATATCAATGGGAAGGAAGACATTCAGAAGAGCTAATAAAATAAAAAATTTTATAAAAGATTATAATAGGCCTCAAAGCTAAAAAGTAATGGAGAATTACCAGGCCAGAATGCAGGAAAGGACAAATCTAAAGAACTGAGCTCACACTTGGGGCTACTTTTCCCACTGAGGTATTTGCTGATTGTAAAGGTGGCAGCTGAGGGTGAGGGGACGGGGCTCTAGAGAACTGTCACTGCTTTGCACTAGGGCTGTGCACTAGGAGTAGGGTATGCTGAAGTAAACAGGCACACACAGAGACTAGAGCTCAGTTATTTAGCAACCAAAAGAGCTAAGTTGAAAAGTCCTGACAATATCAAGGGCTGGCAATGAAGGCAAGTGACAGAAACTTTCAGACATTTTTGGTGGTAGTGTAAATTGATACACTGCCTTTTGCCCAGGCTACTAAAGTTGAAAATATGTATTCCTCACATGCTGGCAATTCTACTCTAAGGTACATATCAACAGAAAAGTGTACACCACGAGACATTTACCTGTATATTCACGGTAGCATTATTTATAGTATCCCCATACTGGAAACATACCAACAGTCCATAAATACCAGAACAGATAAACTGTGGTATTCTAATGCAACGGAATACTATATAGCAATGTAAATAAATGAATTATACAGAATATAGGATATATATACCTTCCAAACATAAATGTTGAGTAAAAGAAGCCAGACTCAAAAATTGATGCATATTCAAAATAGAATACTGTTCATATAAAATACAAAAACACAGTATTTGATTCCCTCTGTATAAAAGTTAAACGTAAGTAAAAACTAAACTATAGCGGTCAGGGTTGCATATTTAAGTCTTAAAATTAAAAAGAAAGGCAAAGAAGTGATTACCTTACAAACAGTGGTTACTTGCTGGGGGAGGGGCACTATCAGGGCTTCAGTGGTCTTAGTGATGTTGTTTCTTGACAGGGGTGTTGGACATACAGATGCTTTGTGCTAAGTCGGTGCACTGTACATTTTTTATTTGTATATTTTTCTTTACGTGTATGTATATATTTCATAACTAAAAAGGTTGAAAAAACTATCAGCAGAGATAAATAATGGATTTACTATTCTACAGATAGTACTGGGACAACTGAACAGAAATATGGCAGGAAAATATTAAATCCTTCCTATCATACACAAAAATTAATTATAGGTGTATAGAAAACCTGTGAAAAGCAAAGCTTTGTAACTTTTAATAGAAAGTAAAGAATATATCTTGATATTCTTGGGGGAAATAAAAAAATTTTTGAAGAAAATACAACAATACAACTAATAAAGGAAATGAGTAAGCTGACTACATTAAGAGTAAAACTCTTTTGTAAGATAAAGTGAAAAGACAAACCATGCACTGAGAGATAATTTCTATGTGTATAACCGGCAAACTAGAATAACAAGAATATATTTAAAATTGAGTATGTCAATTTAAAAAAAAGACAACCCCACTGGGGACTGGGATGAGGGGAAGAACAGGAAAGGATAAGAAAAGTTAATGCGCACTAAAAACAACGTGACTGGCTGAGAAATATGGAAAACACAGTAGGGCTTATTCACATAATGGAAGTACACGACAGTCTAAATAAATGAATTAGATCCATGTGCGCAACATGAAAGAATCTTAAAAACAATGCAGAGTTAAAAAATTGCAAAATAAAATAATTTAAATAAAGTTTACGATCATGCATAATATCTAGAATCCCATATTACACTGCTTATCAACACACACGTATGTAGTATAAAAGTGAAAAAATACTTAGGAATGGTAAATGCCAACTTGAGGTCACTGGATTTTTCTGGGGAGGGACAGAATAGAATCAGGGAAGCTTACACAAAGTCTTTAATTATATCTGTATCATATTTCTGTGAAAATAAAGATTTAAAGCAAATATGTCAAAATTTTAAGTTTTCCATAATTTTATACACTGTTTCACTAAAATAGTTTATAAAAACAAAAATAAACATAATCCACTTCTCTAGCTATTCCCAGTTTTAATCCCACATCAAGTTGTGTGTTTAGACTGCACAGTATTGGCCCATCACAAACTTTGAAATTACAGCACCAACTTACAACCAAGGAAAGCTTGACAAACAGCCCTTATGAATTCTAATATTTGGTTTCCTGGAGGGATATTATCGTGGACAAAATTTACTACCTCCCATAGCATCTCTTGATGAAGTTACAGGAGTAGTCACTCAGGCTCAGTAGTAGGAGAAGCTGACTTATTTTAAGACATAGTGAATCTTTTCTTGGTCACTAAGAGATGCTTGACTAAACTGTGAACTATCACTAGGAAAGGTAACTGGTTATGTGCTTTGTGTTTCAGTTCTTAATCTTACTCTCCAATCCTTACTGTACTTTCTTCCAGATTTTTCAGGTGATTTATTTTATCCAACTGTGTGTGCAATTATGTAAATACACGAATATAATCATTAAGGAAAATTTTGATAGATCATATTATATTAAAACTTACTACCTCTGTTCATCAAAAGATGCCATTAAGAGAATAAATGGCAAGCTACAAAGTGGAAAAAGATGTTTGCAATATGTATGATAAAGGGCTCATATCCTACAAATCAGTAAGAAAAAAATAGATAATCCAAAAGAAAAATGGACAAAGTTAATGACTAACAGAGCTAGAATTCAAATCTGAAGTCTTACTTTATTTTACTTAAAAAAGATTATTGTTTGTTATTCGTAACAGTTACATAGTAACAACAACAATCATTATTTACACTTGTTCTTCATAGAAAATCTTCCAAATTCTTTTTTTTTTGGGGGGGTGGGGGTAGCTAATAACCTTCCCTATAATAATTATATATATAATTAGTTGTGATTATAGAAATAAGATTATACCACATTATTTTATAGTCTTTTTCATATAATATACTTCACCTTTTCAAAACACTATTGCATAACTTATATTAATATGGGTTCAATGCAAGGTCTTGAAAAGATTTCCTACATACATTCAAACACAAAAAGTCTTATGTGCCTGCTTTCCCACACCCTTGCCATCACTGAGTGCAGGTCTCTGGTTCAAACTCAAAAATGGTGACCAGAAAACTTCCTTCTACCTTCCTTTAAGCAATGAAAATGAAACAATTAAGGAGTAAAATAATGAGGAAACAAAAATGGTGAGGGATGGAAAGGAGTTTCAAACACAGACACGTGGCTGAAAATGAACAAAGAATGAGGAAATGGGAAAGGGGTTAAATATAAAAAAGTAGGGCATCTTTCAGGAATATTCTTGTTAATCAGGCCATGAATCTGAGACAAGTGTATGAAAGGCTGAGAAGCAAGATGTAGTTTCTGATTTCATAATTTGATTAAGAATCAATAAAGGAGAGTTAGAGTCAATCTAATCGTGATCAGACATCTTAACTGGATAACTTAACTCTTACTTTTAACTACTACTTTAAGGTTCCTTTAGATATTTCCTTTGGAGTTCAAATCTTTTCTCCTCAATTTTAGTCAGTTTTCCTCTTAAAGCTGAATTTTTTTGGAAAAGATTCCCACAGCTCACTTGGAGTTTTTAGAGCAGAACAAAGTACATAGTTCACATGTTTAAAGGAAATATTCAAACTTTGGTTGCAGTTGAATAACTTCAAAATGACTTCATTTTAAAACCTAGTAGAGGAGAAATATCCAAAGGAAATGTATATTGTGGATTATTCATTTTAAGGTAGTTCGAAATCAAATGAGCAATACAGGAAGTCTACATTACCAGTAAAGGATCTCGGGTTGCTCTACTGTTACCGCTTAAAACAATAAGAGTTTAACAGGTAGAGGAAAAGTATTTCAATTCCTTCTTGAAAAGGCAGGATTTTCATTTTACTTCCTTGCTCTTGGCCAACCTTAAAAGCTCCTACTGCTTTTCTTCTGAGTTTGTCTCTAATTTCTGGAAGACACCGTGGAGGAGGGGAAAGAAAGCTGGCCTAGAAGAGCAGGAGACTGAGCTCTGGGTGACCCTGGCCATGGGTCTTAATCACCCCATACTGAATCGTCATTGTTATAATGCATACCAGCAAACCTTGGTCAATCTTCACAAGGAGGTCAGCTGGTAAGATTCAAATGAGTAATGGTTTAAGCAAGTTTTGAACAAGTATAAAGAGCTTAAGATATGATAAATGTCTACGGTCTTCTTTTACTAAATATATTTTTAAATCTACTGAGCAATTCTAAGACTCAGGTTTGAAGTATAAATGTTTATGAGAACTAATGTTGGGGAACCCATCTTGGTTCAAAGGGGGGACTAGGGTATGGGAAATTCTCTTGATATGTTGATAAGACTAAAACACAACTGGTTATGATCAATTCAAAAAGATTAATATAAGTTAGAAACGCACAGTTAAAAAAGAAGTGGAGGGGGAAAAAGGTCTATATCTTTGAGATTCTATAAAGTGCTCAGTCTGTAAGACAGACTCAGAGTCAATGTCTAAGAAAGCATCTTTGTATTAGTGCTCAAATATTCATGTACCAGAAAACCAGAAAAATAAAGACTAAAAGACACTGATAACTGAAATACATTATACATATGCCATATTGTGTGCTCTGGGCTCTCAGGGGTACTGAAATAATACATGCGTGAAAAGATTATGATGGAATTGTTGGCTCCGTGCTGATGTGTTATCATAGCGAACATCAGACAGCAAAGGGAATATGCAAATCAACACAGTTCTAAAACTCTGATTATTCTTGCTCGGTATTTGATAATGAATTTCCTTCTTTGGAGAAAAAGCATAATAAAAGAAGTTCATTCCTCAAACTCTAGGAAGGCTGAGAATCTAAACAGACAAAAACAGACCTACATAAAATTTGAAGATTAAGAAAGTTTTAGAAATATTAACAGCAAAAGCAATAATCTAAAATATTTCCCTTACTTGCTTTTGCTAGTAGTCTGTAATGCATTTTGCACAGTTCTCCAGGATAGAAAGGAGGCTGTCAGCATCCATTCCCAGGTTTTTCTCACAAATATATAACAAGGGAGGTACAACAAAGTCTGCTTTGGATTAAAGTTATGAATATCAGATTTCAAAACCAACAAAATGTTAGGGGCTTAATTCAGTTTTGTCTTGGCAAAAACAGAAAATTTAAGGGAAGCAAAATTCTATAGTTCCAAATTTCCTTAATGATTTAAGAAAGTAGAGGGGCAATGACCTTTTCATATATTAGTACAACTGACAAAAAAATAAAATAAAAAGGATAATGCAACTACATTCCAACATTAAAAAATACTTTTGACAGTGTTTCCTAATTACCAACCGTGATGGCTATCGCTAATATTGATGAAGTAATTAAGGAGCACTATTTTTCTTATTACATTTAAGATTATCTGCAATACTACAATCAAGCTTGACTTGAAGCCTGAGAAACAAATACCATCAAATAAATTTTATCTCACAGAATTATAAGATAGGCTTTAAAAATATTCACAAGTGACAGGGAATTCTGATGGAAAATAATAATTAACTATTTTAATTTGTAGTATAATGTATCAACACAGAAATTAAAGAAACTGAAAAAGTATTTTTAGATGTAGTGCCTATACATTGAATGGCAAGATACTGTCGAAACTTTAATTGTGATATAAACAAAATAATGTCATCTTATTCTAATTATTACAAAATAATATACTTTTATACGAAAACCTGATCTCACAATGTCAGGTAAAAAATGGAATAAATGATCTGTAATGTCCAGATAATTAAAGGACTGGATTGTCTAAGGAATTTACTTTCTTTTCTATTTTGCAAATTTTAAAGTGGTAAATTGATTGGCATTAGATCACAACATATATTCCTTTACAGATACGATGCATTTATCTCATATACAATGTGACATAATAAAATTAATGTGCCTTACATCTTATAAAAGCATATCTCTTTGATGAAGTCTTTTATAGCAAAGTTGATTTTTTTTTTTTCATTTTTTATCTCTTTAGATACCCTGGTACCCAGCACATAGTAGACAAGCCCTCAAAATATTTTTGTCTTGGTTCAACATTTAAAAAATAAGAAATGTCATATGTCTGCTTCCAAAATATGCAGTATGTTTAAAATACTACATGCAAGGATTATGGAACAACAAACAGACACAGATATAAAGACAGAAATACAGGGAACACGCTCCAAGACCCGTGGGGGATGCCTGAAACTGCAGGCAGTACCAAGCCTTGTAGGTACTATGTTTTTTCTTATACAAACATACTCATGATAAAGTTGAATTTATAAATTAGGCACAATAAGAGATTAACAACAATAACTAATAATAAAATAGGACAATTATAACAATACAACAATAAAAATTATGTGAATTAATTACTGTCAAGAACTTGCACCTTTTCACTTAAAGGAAGCACTTTCTGGCTTCTCTGTGGCATATCCGAATTGCCAATATCACGACTCTCGTACTTCGGGACCATTATTAAGTAAAATAAGGGTCACTTGAACACAAACTCTATAGTACAGTGATAGTTAATCTGAAAACTGAGGTGGCTACTAAGTGACTAATGGGTGGAGAACATATGCAGTGTGGATATACTGGACAAAGGGATGAGTCACGTCCTGGGTGGGACAGTGCAAGATTTCATCATGCCACTCAGAATGGTGCACAATTAATAACTTATAAATTATTTACTGAGTAATTTTTGGAATTTTCTATTCCATATTTTCAGACGAAGTTAACTGCGGGTAACTGAAACCACAGAAAGGGAAACTGTAGTTGAGGGGAGACTATTATATAGAGATATCATAGCCAAAATTCTGTTGGCGATTGATTAATTTTGATAACTGATTTTCAGACACTTATCAGGCAAATGCTATAAAATTCATTCTTAAAAAAAGAAGTTCTTTGATTGATTCAAAGGCCTATATACCTACAACTCAGGAAAGATTCTGAAATGCCTAACAGGTAACTCTCAGTTCTATATGGGATAATGATTCATGAATTCTATCAATCCTACACAGAAAACAAATGATATGGAGGATTAGATGTGTATTTTAATGGAGATATTAATACTCATAGGAAAATAAAATACTTAAAAGGACTAAGAAGGCAGAATTCTTGTATACCTAAAAAATTTACAATATTAAAAGTATATTTTAATACGTCAGATATTATTTTAATCAGCTACCAGATATTTCACTTCCTTCTATTTTCTACCCTATTAGAAAGATATTTAATACTTACTACAGGCATGCCAGTCTACAATCACTGCCTCTATCAGGATATCAATGGCCTCTTCTCCATTCCTCCAACACACACACTGAACTTCAGCTCAAAGTCAGTTTTCTATGTCCCTGAACTAGCCCTATAATCAACTCTGAGTCATGATCAAGCCTTTATCATCCTCGAAATCCATATTTATATCTGTTAGGTTTTCATGTAATGGGGAGGAGATTACAATACCGAATCAGTTCTCCAGACAGGCATATCAAAGATATTTTTTCACTTATGATTAGTAGACACAAAACTGTGCAATGCCTATAGAATTATACAAGAGTAGAAAAGTCACATTGCCAAGACACATCATCGCCTTACGATGAGCTGATTTAGAGCCCAGCTGCAAAGTCACTTTTGCCAAGAGAAGTTTTAAATTATGAGTACTCTTTGGGACCCACCCACTGCACAAACAATGATGAAGACAAAATGAAAACAAACAAAACAGGCTGACTCAGTCCAAAACTCCTAACTCCATCTTGCAAGAAGACTGTAAAACAATCTGATTAGCCTAGGGATTTCTGTGTTATTTTCATTTTCAGAGCCTCTGTATAGTGTAAAAAGTATCAAACAGGGTCTAATTAGTTCTGAACATACAGACCTGCTCATACATCTAACAAAATGCTTACCTTTTGAGTATACCATGTGGTATCATAGGATTATTTTTGGTTATTTTAAAAATCCCCAAATCAGTAGTCAAGAAAGCGATAAAGTCAGTTTACTCTATACCTCACACCCGACCTCCTGCCATGTATTTGAACCAGATATTAAATTAACAATCCAAGGCCTGTCCAAAGAGTACTTACCTCATTGTCCGATTCCACGAGAACTTGATCATATTCACTAAGCGCTACTAGAAACATGATAGAGGTGACATTTTCAAAGCAGTGTATCCATTTTCTTCTCTCTGACCTTTGGCCCCCTACATCGACCATTCTGCAAGGTTAACAATATTCGTATTAAGAGCATATAAAGAAAAAGTCAATATAAATGTAGATCTTACTTATAAACTTAGGAAAAATATAAAAAGAGTTCAATTCTATTTTCTATTACCTAACAAAGTCAAGACATTCTGGGTAATAAATCATGATAGTTACTAGAAATTTACCAGATATGTATTAAAATTGTAATTTTGTAAAAAATATACCTGTGCCAAGCCGAGGAAAATGATGCTTTATTTAATCAAGCACTGAAGAGTCAGAAACAAAATGAGTTTTTTTGTGTGTGTTAAGCTCTAATGACAAATACTGACTTCAATCTATTTTCCTATAAAATGAGAATAAAGATCCTCATATTTCTTAAGAATGCTAGAAATGACTGCAAATACATTTGAAAGATGTAAGATGCTATACATTTCAATGTGTGTGTGTGTGTGATGCTTCAACTGAATGCAAACACGACTCCACTGATCCTTTATCAGTAGGTTAAGCATTTTGGGCTGTTTTTCCTTCCAATATTTGCAATAATTTGGGATAAGACCAGTTACCTTGGGCAACATAGTGTAATTAGCCTTAAGTACAAATCAACTTACTAACCTACCAGAAGTGAAGTATATAAAACATTAAGATGCAACGAGATGTCTCATTTGAAATATTTCAAGGATTTGTTTTTAATACATTAGTTCTGCGCTGAGTTACTGCTCAGGAACCAACAATGACATCAGTTAATTTGAGTGATAATTTACATGTGAAAATACCGAGCACTACATGTCACTGAATCCAAGTTTTTTCAAACTATTGTTCCATCTCTCAAATAAAATGTGTACAATGTTCATACGACAAAACAGAGAATGAGAGTGTTAGGTACAAAAATGTGAGAGTATGGCTCCTTAAACACTTGCTGAAAATTGCAGTTGTTCCTCATGTTCTCCTGCCTCTAAGCATTAAACCTAAATAAGAAATCGAGATTCTTCCAGTAACTGCTTCTAAGAGTTTTGGAAGGCATGGAAGAGATATCTGAGGGACAAAACAATGGATCTACAGTAATAAGTTATTACTCTTATTGTAGTGGCAAAAAGTCTCCATTAAAAGCTAGTGCACATAATGTAGAAAAAAACAAGATGTAATAGTAACCTGGTTTCAAAGGTCACTAATTATAAAGCAATAAGGAGATAAAAAATCTTCATGAAATGCTTTTGTTTTTAAAAATATTCTGTAATATGGTTATAAGACGAAGGAAACTTAGGTGTCTCACATTACAGATATTTAAATGCTATGAACTCGAAACTTAAGTAATGCCAGAGCTATACGCAACCTTGGAGATCATCTAATGTAACCATTTTATAGATGGAAAAAATGAGGTGCAGAATTATTTCCAAAATGTCGCCCACTTTATGAATATGTCTATTAGAGTAGCATACGGCAGCCGGATGTGACCACAGGTAGAGACAGGTTCAAGTAAAACACACAGTGCTCTGGCAGGGAATGATGGAGGGCCTGCTCGTCGGTCACATGGGAGAGTTCCACAGGAACAGTTACATAACTCCTCTTTCATAATTTCTTATTGCACGTAGTTTTCTCCAATAGGTTGAGCTCTCCCAAGGAACTCAACCCTCTATGCTCATAGACATATTCACGTCTTCATTTCTCAAAGAACCTGTGGTTTGAATTCCAACTAAATGCAGAACTGAGAGTGCAATAAGAGATTAAATGAAAATATATCAGTATTGCTTACTTCTCATCTTAAACAAACAAGCAAACAAATCTATGCTGAATATTACCCAAAAAGAATAGCAGTGAAGGGGGAAGTAATAAATTTTCATTCTATTTTCCTATGTAAATTTAGACTAGGCTGATGAATCTATATTTGAAATCATGTATTTAAAAAATTTTTAAGCAACTTATTTTAGGAATACAAACATCCCATATTTTTATTGCTACTGAAAAATTCTGCAGTAGTACAAGAAGACTTGGAGAAAACAATGACATGAAACCTTCAGATAACATATAGTTTCTATTATCAATAGAGTCATAAGATCATTCATACCTGATACAAATCTAAAAACATATGTGTTTTTCTTCTAGTTAAAATGCTTCTCCAAAAATTATAATAAGGACAATGTCTAAGTAACTAAATTTTTTCAATTACCAGCAAACAGACTTGATTTTTTTTTTTTTTTGTGATTTAATCTGAAATGAGAAATCTACCTATATATCTTTCCTCTGTTTCCTCTTTCAGGGACACATTATTCCATCTGTGTATCTAATGATAATGACTGGTATAAAGATGGTATTGTTTCAAAGCCTACCCAGGATTTCAGTATTTATACTTCGCCAAAAGTATTCAAGGCATAAAAGCTGGGAAGTGGGTGGTATGGACTCAGGTACTACCTGAAAATGACACTTTGTAAGTCAAAGGGGTATTCGATGATCCCTGTGGTGGGGACTCGAACTCTAAGCACATCTTGTTGCGTAGGCAGGTAGGCAGGGTCAGCAACGCGGTCCAAGTCATTAAGATAGCTAGAGGAGGGAAGACACGAGAATGTTAGTGATACCATCACACCACATCTGCCTTTGGAAAGAGAAGGACAAAAACGATTCATAAGAAAGAAGTGAGGAAAAGAAAGAAAAATATCAGAAAGTGGTAGAGAAGTTTGCGAAGTCAGAAGACAAAGTCAATCTTCCACTGGTTGGAGCAAGGTTAGCCATCTATAGATTACCTGGCTCACTTCTCATTTCTTCTCATACTATCAGTTAGAACCCATACAAGAGAGAGGAAGAGAAGAAATCAAAGGAGTCTCCTACGTTTTACTTGTTTTGCATAAAACGAGAGTTTAAAGCAAATAGTTTTTGAATTACTTTTACAAATCTTATTTGTATAAATAAACAGATAATAGAGTTACACATAAGGTCAGAATGCATTTTTTTCTTTTTCTTTTTTTCACCTTTTTGCAGAACATCAGAGCTTATTCCTGGAACGTATTTCTTTATTCCCTTAAGAGAGGACAGCAGGATGTCATATCCTAAATTCTGCCCAGAGTCTAAGTGATTTGTGATTACTGTGAAGCCACAAGATTTCTAGTTACCGAGGAAACGACATCAGATACTCCCAGTGCTCAGAGTCACTATATCTAAACTTCACATTTACCTGCTTATATTAGACTTCTCTATTCCTTTGGAGAAAAATAAGATGCTTTTTACTGTGAAATAATTTTAGACTCATAATAAATTGTAAAAACATTACTGAGAATTCCCCTGTGCCCTTCGACCAGCTTCCCCTAATGGTAACATTATATGTAACCACGATACTGTGTCAAAACCAAGAAGCTGACATTGATCTAATATTATTAAACTACAGACCTTATTGAGATTTCACCAGTTTTCTCTCTCTATCTCATTCTCTCTCTCTCTCTCACACACACATACACACACACACACACACACACACACACACACATTTTGGGAACATACAGTTCTACGAAATTTTACCACATGTAGAGATTCCTGCAACCACCACAACAATGAGGATACAGAATTGTTCAGTCACCACAAAGAAACTGCACTGCACTACCCCATCCCTGCCCTAACCCCTGGCAACACAGATAGATGTTCCCATCGGTACAATTTTGTCATTTCAAAAATATTATATTCCATTCACTTTTCATTCTCTCAAAGTGAAAAAAATAATTTGCAACTTTGAGAATGACATAATTTGATATAATTGATGATAAATAAGTGAAAATGACTGTTCTGCATGGCATCGTTGTGATTTCAAAGAGTTGCCATGCTCACTTTGGTCCTAGGGAGGATGAAGCACAGATATGGTTTCAAAACATAACTACAAAGTATAGACACTAAGTAATTAATGTGTGAATAAGATTTAAAGAAAAGTTGGAACCATTAATATAATTGGAAGTGGTTAGACCCTCAATATCTTTATGCCCACAAACAAGAGATGGTGTGTTCTGAGGTATGTAACAGGGAATGTTTGGTGCAGAGAGTGTTATAACTCGTTAAGCACAAATACTCAGTTGATGTGACCTACCAAGGAAAGGACTTGGTCTCAGCGATCATTATTCTTACTGTCGTACCTAGAAGATTGTCTGGCAAATAGTATTGAATGAATATTTCTTGGTTAGAGGGATGGGTTTCCTATGCTGAGATTTAGTTTCAGTATTAAATATTCTTACTTGTGGTGTTCCATATGAATGATATTATTAAATTTGAAACTGGATGTTGAAAAGAAATGCTACATTAACTCTCTAAGATTCATGGGATCATAAAATAGTAGAGGTAAGTCCAATTTAAAAAAAATTAATTTACTGCCTTTTTAGAGGTGTATCAATCCTTTAAGACAAAAAGGTATCAGCTTGGAAATTCCTACTGCAAAGCAAATAATTAGTATTCTAGTGAACTTACCCCACACACATCAATGATTCTCTAGCTGGCAATTAGCTCTCTACTGACTGATAGGAACCAGCCTGATATCTTTAATTATTATAAAACTGGCTGGAGGACAAAAAGAGGGAGGGACTGGGAGAAAATGAGCATGAGAGGCAGGAAGGGCATATAAAAATGTACTGAACCTAAAATTTTAGTTGATATCTTGGTATGGTCTTAGAGTCGTTTGATGGGGTTAATAAGCCTATGTTCCAAGAGATGGTCTATATCTCATTCTACAGATAAACCAGTTAATCAACTAATGGATTTTTCTGATTTATCAGCTTCTTGATTTGAAAACTTGGAATGAATGCACATTTTGAAACCTATAAGATCACCATTTAACTACTATACACAAAAATTTAATTCAGAGGAATCAGAGAACTTCCAATTTACATTGGCAAGTTTGTTCAGAAATATGCTGCCCAATAAATCATTTCTACTCACTTAACCCAAAACACAGAACTCAGAACAGAGGGTGGTTGATTCTTGTACAGAAGGTGCTGTCGTTCTCCTGTGGTGAAGACAAATCATGGTTTTCTGCTTCTCAGAGATGAACTAAACAGACTGTTCATTGCCACTCCGTTTTTAAACATGTATTTCCACAGGAGACTTTAAAGAACCAGTACACGTATTGGGAAAATACCTGTCACACTGCACAGTAGGAACCTGGTTAGTCTTTCTTCAATTTAGAAGAGTGAACTGAGCTCCCTGACAAACATACTCAGGTAAGGTAGAATCGGGGTACAAACCTGCGAATGAAGGACCACTTACATGGGTGTAGAGGCTGTCCTAAAATAATGTAGTGCTATCTCTCTGTGAACCTGAGGCATTAGCTGAATATCTAAAACATTTGTTCCTGCAAGAAGATTTTTTTCCTCTTCGCCTTTCTTTTGCTCCTTTTCAATGTCAGTATAGTTCACAGAGAGTAAAAACAAAAGCATAACAATAGTGAACTACTGAGTACTTGCTAGGCTGTGTTCTGTCTGCTCCTTGCCCAGGTATCATCGTATTTCATGGCAAAGAAATAGCCATTAAAGATGTTTCATATACTTTCGATTAACATGAAAGTGAATGGTAGTTCTTGCTTGGTGTTCTTATTGCTTTGTCTTAGTTGGATGGTAGAAGGAAAGGCTCACTCGGAGTAAAGAATTTAAATTAATCTAGTTAAAAACAACAACAACAAAAAGAAAACTGAAAGGAAGTATGTCAAGGCCTGCTAGGTGCAACAGACATTATCTAGAACCGAAACCAAATTAAACCACTAAACCCCAAACACCTTAAAATAAGACGAGAAAAAGAAAACAAAACAATAACAAATCCTCCAAATAAACAAAAGATACTATTTTCTCCCACAGAAAGGTCTGGATGGCTCAGAAGCTACACCAGGATTGAGGATATGTTGTAGGTAATTTGTGAACCAAGTTAAACCTGCAGGCGATCAAGACCAGTGTTTTCTACTGTCAAGGAAAGGCCAGCATGGAGAGCATCTGCCTGGGTAAGTCCCAAACCCACGGGCCCTCTCGCTCTGGGCTTACAGGGCATGGAGGGACTCACGGCACCTTATGTGTTTCACAGCTTCTCAGGGGAAAAGGCCATTCTATTTCCTTAGAAATGTAGTTCTGACATTATGAGACCAGAGCATCCTCATTTGTTGATTCCTGTCACATTCTGAGAAAAGGTAATGGAATAATCTCTTAACTGAATTGTATTTTCCATTGAGGCATTTCATATTCTGAGGAAAAACGGTGGAATATAGGGGGATGGATTCATGTTAGATTATTCCATTCATTTAACCTTTTACAAAGAAACACCAAGGTCTGAACAAATTTATATTGCAGAGTAAATTCAGAGAGTTAATTATAGCTATAATTTGTTTTGTAGAAATGATTTTGAGTGGCTGCTGAGGTCATTCTCAGGGTGTTGCTATGGTGACAGGCACAAGGTACATTTCCAAGGCAATGTATGTTTAACAAGCGGCTGGCAGTAGCTCTCTCCTGATGTCAGGGAGAAAAAGCTCCCATGGTATACAACAGACATTCAACTGTCTAGGAGACAAGGCGTGTTTAGGACTATGCTAGAAAATAGGAAGTTTAAGTTAATTAAACTCACCTTACTCTGATCCATTCATGGGAATTTAATGACTTGCCCTTGCTTTGTGATATTAATAATGGATAACTTCATAATTGATTTAAAAAAAAAAGTCAATATTTTCCACATATATCTGCTCAGTTAGGGCTTTCACACTCTGTGAGGTCAGGGACTATGACGACATATGTCCAAGGCTGGTCGCCAACACTTAGCTGAGGGCCTGGAACACAGCAGGTGCTCAACATGTGACCCAAATTAAAACTATTTTATTAAAAATACTGTAGTAGTTAGAAAGACAGGTTATACCTTATATGAAAACAAAACAAAACAAAACAAAACAAAACAAAGGAGTAGGGGCGTTGTTAGCCACTCAACTCTACAGAATAACCTCTCTGGGCTATTACTGGCCTGCATTATGTAAGAACTAAATTCTGAATTAAAATGCCTTTGATGAATGTAAAGACAACACAGAAGAGAAAAGCAGTATTTGTTTAACTTCATTTAGTAGATGTGCTTCCTGCTCTTCTTTAGATGCTGGCCACAAAATGATATAATTTGCATATAATATCCATTTTATGCCTATCAAGCTTTCCAGCCTTGGAATTCACTCTAATCAAGGGCAAATGGAGGGAGTCAGTGGTCTCTTAATAACAGGCAATTCTCACACAATCTCGTTAATGAAAGAAACAGGTTTCTGATGGTTTTCAGTGAAAAGCAAAGCAACAAAGAGACTCCTATAGTAAATTTTCAACAGTTCCTTTCCTACCATGAAAAAAATGCAGGGTCATCATCTGGAATTCAACAACACATTTGACCATGACACTCTGATGGATGCTAAGGATATGAAGATTCCCAGGGTATGAGTTCAAGGAGATTACCAACTTGTGGGAAGAAAAGGGTTAAATGAAGAGGAGAAATGATGGGGTTGGATATGGGTGGAATGAACTTTTGTTTATTTTGGACAGAGTCATTATCTGAGAACCTGTTTGAACTACCTCTAATCCTTGGTAATTATCCACAAAACATCTTTCTATAGCATGACTGATATTCATGAAAAACTTACAGAAATCATGTACATTAGTTCATAATTATACCTTGTAACTGCTAAATTCTTTATATATTTAACTTCGGGATCATCTCTGGCTGTAGAAAAAATTAGAAATTCAAAAATCCAATATAATTCGTTACTTTAAATGATTAAAATATATATGAGAAGCTTAAATATCACTAAAACAATATGCTCAAGTCAGATATGGCATTTTCTCTCTTGAATATGTTTTTAAAAGACATGCCAATTATTCCTCATTTTTGACAAGAGTTGGTCAATAACAGTTTTGAATTGACCTTCCAATTTAATTAATGCTCCAATTTGACATGCCATGAGAACCTATTAAAATTTCCTTAAAGTAAAAAAAAAAAAAAACTCACTACTTATGACTAGGTTAATTGAAATCTAAACTAAGAATAGTACAGAAACTAGAAATTGAAGAGTTTTTTTTTTTTTAAATGAAGAAAACATGAATAACATTTAGATATGATTTGGTAGGCGATCTACATCACATATGGCTGGGGTTAAAAAATTACAGACATACAAGCCTCAGCAATTGTACCAAAAGGAGGAAAGTACTTGTGGGTGGTAAGTGAAAAAAGAAATCTCTGATATTTGGTATAAATCCAACCAAACCTTGTAAGGTAACTGAAAACAGCATGTTGGGCATTCATGTAGCATGCTATATGGGGTGTGTGTTGGGTTCTTCAACTCTTGCATAAGGACCTCCTTTTGAGAGATTGTGTTTATAACACATTTGTGGTTCATGTCAGATATCAGGATGAAGTTTTGGCACAGAAAATGACTCTTGGTAGAATTTCGCATTTTTAATTATTAAAAAGAAGGTTAGAAAAACTAGGGCGACTTCATTTTAAAAAAATTAAGAAGACCTCATTGTGAGAAGAACAGTCTCAGGGGAGTTGAAAGCTAGATCATGCTATGAGATCTTATTTGACACTGTCAAAAGCAGTGGAAGCTAAGGAAAAATGTGGTTATTGAACAGCTGAGATATGACCACAAGGGTTCAAAGGAAAAAAGTAAAAGAAACTGTCAAACTGAACTTTAAAAAAAATAGAGTTAAAGTAACAGTTCTGCAAAACTGCAGTCCTGAGGGGAATCAAGTCCAACTTTTGGTATCAAGACGAACCCAAGTCAATCCCTCGTCTGGCAGATCCTGTAGCTGAAATGAGCCTTCCTGATGACCTGGTTAGGCTGGTTAGCTGCACAGGTTTGCTCATTATACAAACACTTCTATCTTGTGAAGAGCTCATTTTGTGGAGGGCAAATCAACTTTCCTTTTTAACACCTGGCACATCATGATTAGAGTTCAAGGAGGTATAGTATTTATTACAGGTATTTTGTTCATAAGAAGTTGTTTTCAATACAAAATTCTGGGTTTAAAACAAAGATTTTCATCTATGGTCATGCTACCCTGAACAAGCCTGATCCCATCTGATCTCGGAAGTTAAGGAGGGTTGCGCCTGTTTAGTACTTAGATGGGGAGATCACCTAGGAAGACCAGGTGCTGTAGGCATAAAAAATAAAAATAAAAAATAAGGTATTGTAAACTGACAAGGTGCTTGCAATCTGTGAGGTCAACCAAGGGTTGCCTCATCTAAATAAAAAATAAATAAATAAAAGATTCTCAAGGG
This sequence comes from Rousettus aegyptiacus, assembly GCF_014176215.1. Classification (NCBI taxonomy): domain Eukaryota; kingdom Metazoa; phylum Chordata; class Mammalia; order Chiroptera; family Pteropodidae; genus Rousettus; species Rousettus aegyptiacus. The sequence goes on along the minus strand of NW_023416306.1, from coordinate 39,119,485 downwards.
AGAATATTCTGTGGCATAAAACAGAACTCTAAGAGATCAGGTATTTCAACTTTTCTTTTCCAAAGAACTAAGCCAACCCAGAAAAATTATATTTTAAAAACTAAGTTAAATATCTCATAAAATATCCTGTCACTCCATTTGGTAGTTTCAGTATCTTATAATTCTTATGTATGGATAGTTGATTCAAATGTTCATAAGAGACCACTGGTGTCAAATGGAGAATGGGCTGAACTACCATGTGTCTGTCAGGTGAATGTCAGGGCCAGGGTCAGGCCTGGGTGACAGAGATATTCTTAAGTCTATTGTTCGAGCAAATAAATTGGCCTTGTAATTAAACACAAAACAACAACAACGGGAGAGAGAGAAGGAGGAAGTGAGGTAGAGGCCTTTTTCAATTTGTCTATTTGACTTTGTTAATTTATTCATCTTTTATATGATAACTTCCAAAGTTGACTAATTTTAAGCCAATTTTTATACTTCTAAAACATATAACAACACCAGAGACTGCTTTTTATTCTAGCCTGCCTGTCTTGAAATGTAAAGGCAGTTAATTTACACAAATTTATTGAAAATCTGTTATAGTTAAATTCTAATGCATTTGTGTGTGTGGGAGGAAGAGGGGCTGGAGCATAGGGAGTTATTACAAAATACTTAAAATATATATATTCTTTACCTTTGGGACAACAGGCTACCTGGGAAGCAAAGATAGCACAGATGAATCAATTAAGAAATAATTAAGTGCCAAATTGTGAGCTGCTAACTATGAATACAATAAGAAGAGAGAGATGATTATGAAGTATAGTCACTAGAGAATAGTGTGTAGAGAAGTGGTAGATGAGTTACACCATGTAAATGAGAAAAGAGATGATAGATGAGAAGAAATTAGTAAAGACACAATTTACTTATCCTTTTATTAACTTATCATTTGACAACTTTCACTGAAAGCCTATACTGAAAGCTAGGCACTGTGTTTAGCACTGAGTGGGAACCACAATGGAACAAAAAAAAAGAATAAAACTACATGAATCCTTTCCTCAAGGAGCTTGTACTTTGGCAATGGCGAGAGAAATGCTATAAATAACCATACTACAATGCAAATATGATGTAGGTCAGAACAGAGGTTCCAGTGAGTGTAGCCAAGAGTCTGACATGAGCAAAAAGGTCACTGAATAAAGCTGGTCTCTTGTGGTCAAGTGGCCTTAACTTGGGATACTAATTCTGTAGGATCAGGAGCTTCATTTTGACAAGGATGATGAGGTCTAGGGAGCTGGTCATACTAACCTAATTGAACTAGCTACAGATCAAAATTTAATTCATAACTTTAAATCAAGCCAAAGTGATAATGAAGAACAACAGGACTGGCCAATCAGAGTCCAAAGGCTGCTTGGTAGGTGCAGAGGAAGGACGAAGGAACCTAAAAGACCTTAATGGTTACAGGAAGATACTAAGGTTATATTCTGCTCTCCTCTGGCTAGAGTGAGATTGTCTTCCAGTCAGTTCTAGTTTTAATAGGCCTCTTAACAAAAGCCTGTCAGTCCTTATCTTTGGTTCAATTGACTGTTAATCCTATCACACTCCCTTTAAGCAGCTGCAGCAGACACTGTAATGGTTCAAAAGCCAAGACACATGAGACACAACCCTTGCTCTCAGAGCCAAATCAACTTAATGAACATTTCTGGTCATTTATATCATCTTTAGTACTAGACAGTCTTTGCATGGCATTTAGAGGTACTGGCAGGGAATACAATCTAGAGCTCTCTGATGCTTACTTTCATCAAAAGTTATGTTGTCTAAAGCAGTCCTTTAAAGCAGGAATGCAGGCCATCACTCCCTCAGTATTCTAAAACTTATCTCTGCATGAATTCTGAGCAGGAGTCCTAAACTAGGTTCTATCTAAATGGTGTGATAAAGATTAATTGGAATTTTAAGTAAGGGAGGAGCTAGGGCTTGTGGAAGTTCTTGCACTCTACATAATCAGAACCCTATAGGAAGAACTTTATGTTTTTAATAAAGCTCTAGGGTTCTAACTTCCTTTTTCCATTTCTTCCTTTTCCTTTCTGTAAATACCCTTCCATCCTAGCACTCAGAGTTTGCAAGTGGCTTGCCATGTCTGCATGCCCTGGGTTGCAACACTTCTTTTTTCCCAAATAAAACCTTTTTGGTGACAAAATACCTAGTTGATATTATTTTTCAGTCTAAGAAGCAGAGTAGTAGTTGCCTTTCAACATCTGCCTTCTTCTATAGGAGGGGCTTGTAATTTTTTTTAATCAGACAGTAAATGTTTTAGGCTTTGTGGGCCATTCAGTCTCTGTTTCAACTATGTGACTGTGCTGGGTGCAAACCAGCTATAGACAGACAATACATAAACAAATTAGCTTGGCTGTGTTCCAATAAAACTTTATTTATAAAAACTGGCAGCAGGCTGAGTTTGGCCTGCAGGTTTGCCAATCTCTGTTCTCTAGTAACAGCACACTGGTTTCGGCTGGGTACAAGGCCATACTGAATAGACAGTGGAAAGGACTGTAAGATAAAGAAGCCAAACTACTGAAGGTGCAAACTTTCTGCTAAAATATGAGCAAGCAGCAAACTGACAAATTAGGTGTGTCTACCACACCCACTGTGCCCTTCAGGCAGAGTGAATGAATGGGCATACAGGTGCCAATGCAATCCTTTTCCCTACTATGCCCCTGTTATAAAGGTTAGAGAGTGGTTCAGCATACCTAAGCTTTATCTTATCATCTCTAACAGCTCTAAGCATTCTGAGAAAGAAATAATTTAAGACCTTAGATTCATCAGAGTTCACTGCAGAAAACAAATATGGGGTTTTTCTTTGTTTTGTTAATTCTTGCAAAAGGTTATTTGGTTCATTAGGTAACAAATAAAACAAAACAAGAAGTAAATATGTCACGTGAAAAAAAATGACATCCCGTGTTATTGTCATTTTTTTAGAAAAGAGCAAACATATTCAAGATCATTGCCCTCTTCTGAGTCTAAGATAGTATTTTTAGTTATTTAACCACAGAGAATAATTTCTGTGTTCATTACATTTTCAGGTAAATTTGGGGGTGCCAGGTTTTCATTTGACTGCATAGGATAAATGGTTCCTCAGTTAAAGGCATTGTACTGTAGTAGAATCAAAGGACTTCAGAATTTAGAAGAGAATTTTGAGATTATAGAACACATACTGGTTTCCAAGGCAAGTGAGGCTTCTACTTAGTCAAGGCCCTAGAAGTGGTTAAAGGCAGAAGGTATTTGACTGCTGGCTAGACTCTGACCCAATGTTCTTACCATACAAAAGTCTTGTCTGCTTCCGAAAGCCTGCAGTAGGCTTACACTTCTTTCTATCATCAAATCAAGAGCAAAGTCAAGACGGCTGTGAGAGACAGAGCCAACACTCCCTGAAGTTCAATTATTTGGCTCATCAGTGAGGAAATTTTTATAGCAAGGTACCTCTTCTAGAAGGATTTAGGCCTAAATCACATGGATGTGCTGACTTACCTCTGAAATTCAACATTCGAATTCCTTGTGCATTTTAAAATTAAGTTAAAAATTTAAGCATGAAGTTAGAAGTAAACTCCAATGCTGAGTTATGCCCCAAAGCCAATTTATTCATGTACTTTGGAGTTATGGGCTCTGGAGCATGTGAAAATTTCAAGAGGGCATCTGATCTACTGAGCTCCTTAAAGGGGACTTCAATAAAGCAAGATTAGGAATTATTTGGTCTCTTAAATTGAACAAGGATAGAGCTCACTTTTGCCAAAAGTCTGCAGAGTGAGGACTTTTCTCACTATAAGTCAATACAATGAAACGTGTGTTCTCTGGCTAATGTCAGGGAGCTTTTGGTACTGTAAACAGTGAACTCATTCGACCTAAAGTCTTAGTTTATTAAAGCAGGTGGTAAACCCCAGAAAAAACAAGTAATCCCACAGCCATCTGTTTATTGTCTCTTTATCTAAAGATATTTGGAGCCCTTGGATTTTTTTTTTAATCAATAACAAAAAAGTTAATAAAGGAATCTGCAAAACTCGTCAGCACCTTAGATTGCTTTTATTCTTGCATCGAAAAGAATTAGAAGAATGGCCCAAATTAAAGCCAATTGCAAACTTATCCCAAACTGCTTATTCATCGTCTGGAATTTGCCACCTCCTTGTTTCTACCAGTGCTGCCTATTTTTTGAGACATCTGATTGCTTATAATGACCAGCAAGTTGGCTAATCAAAGTAGAAAAAGGGAAGTTTAAGTCATTTTATTGTGTCCTCCTTACTGGTTCTTTTCGACTACAGCAAAAAGTTACAGTATGGAGTACGGGGGGTGAAGAGAGGTTAAGACCGTGACTCAGAACATCTTCCACATTGTATGAATAATTAGTTGCTGCATTGTTAAGCATGGCTACATTTTTGGATGATAATAAAAACCCTGCTGGGTCTGTTTTTTAGTAAATTCAATATAATTTTCCCTCTTGACATTATACATATGAGATTACCTACAGGCAATGCTGATGAGGATTAATAAATAACTGTACCTTTCATGGTAAATGATTTATCTAATCACAGATATTTATCAATTTAGTCCGTCCATCTGTCTGTCTGTCTATCTATCTATCTATCTATCTATCGATCTCCCATCCATCCATCCTCTGTGAGGCTGTATTTCACAGTCGTTAAAAACTTGAGCTCTGGAGACAGAAAATCTTAATTTAACTCCTACTCCTATCATTTACTAAATGTGTGACCCTGAACAAGTTACTCAACCTTTCTGAGACCAGGTTTCTTCCTCTGTTTAATGGGGATAATAAGAAATATCTGCCACTTTAGGTGGCTTCGAAGATTAAATGAAATAACTCATATAAATAAGAACAGACTCTAACATAGCATGTGTTCAGCAAATAGCAGCTATTATTGTTTTTGAAAATACAGCTTTCCAGATTCAGACATTCAAAAACAGCAGGAAAAAAGACTTTAACTCTGAAACTTCATTGTTCATCAATAATGGCCAACGAGAGATAGCATCTACATCATGGTCATTAAAATAGTGGAAAATTACGCATCTATTATTTCATCTGTAAAGGTCACACATAAGCAGTCCCTGTTAGGCTAAGTTAGGGTAGAGAGACTTTAGTAAACATGATAACAGACAAAAGAGATGTGTACAAAGACAGATGGCATAGCACCTCGCTATCTTTGGTGTTGGGTGAGACTTACAGTAGGTGGGACTCCTGATTTGGGTCTTGAAGGATGAATAAGAGCTCACTAGATAGAAGAAGAAAGGCATGCCTGGCCTCTGCTCTCAGTATTCCTGGCAAGAGGCCTGTGCTGACTCTGACAACCAGCACGGTCCTGGAGAGAATAACAGATATGTTCCAAACTTTAAGCAGACATGCCTGGCAGGCCCCAACTCACACTGCTAGAAATTGGATATCTCTGTGTTCCCTCTAAATCTGAACTGAAAACCCACAACTAGAGATGGTGTACTCAGAAGGTGGTCCTAAATCCAGAGAGATTTCAGTAAGTTAATGATATTGTATAAGAAATTAGGTCCACAACATTAATGAAGAATTTATTTTAATTGTAAAGAGAGAAAAAAGAACACAGGAACCCCACACGAAGTAAAGGAGGTAAGATAAAATATGAAAGCTATATCAGCAGAATGTACACAAAAAAAGTCAGAAAGGAAAAGGCATAACAACTAACCTGAATATAGAGAAAGGAATAATTTTGAGTTATTCTGTGAAAATGAATTCAGTACTAGGAATCAGAGATGCTCAAAATATGGGGCCTATATCCTCATTAGTGTTTTCCCTGTAGTTCACAGAGTATTTGCAGGGACTCTACTGGAAAAAATATGTCAAACACAGCAGCAATCGGGTGAATCCAAAATGCTACTTGTCCTATCCTGTGCTGCGAGAATTTTCCTGGCTCAGGAAAACTGCCTGGGACTAAAATGGGGAAAGAATATGGTGACTAATACTCAAGCCTTTGGTGTAGTAGAATAAAGGCAGGCCAGCCAGATTCCTCCAGCACTGATCTATAAAGAGTGCTGAGAGAAAGAACTGAAGGGTTAAAGAAGTACAGATTAGTGGCTGATAGATGGTCACGGGGATGGGGAGTATGGCATAGGGAATGCAGTTAGCATTAATGTAATGGGTATGTGGAAAGCCAGAGGAGAGAAAGAGCAATTAGGGGGATCGTTTTATAAACTATATAAATGTCTAACCAATGTACTATATGCTTGAAACTAAAGAGTGCTGAAACATCCTGGGAAGAGATCAGAAACACGGGACCAGATAACTCAGATTTCCACATACAACTCTTAACCTAACTAGCAAAAATTGATTGGTTCTATTCCCCTTAAAGTAAACAGAGTCTTCTAGAGAATTAAGGTGTCAGGTGTCCTAATACTGGGGTGAAACTTCACCCACGATGGGTAAACCAGTGCGCACATCACCACTTAATACACATTCTACTCAGTGTTTAGCTTGAATCTAATTAAGTCTTCAAATGTAACTTCCAGTTTACAGAAAATCTAACAGACAGAAGAGAAAGTTAAATCATGACATGAGGTGGCTGTCAGGCCAATTCAAGCCAGTGAAATGCAAAACAAGCCTCTACTAGATTTAAAGAGACTTAAGGGACACAACCCAAATGCAATATATAGTTCTAAAATTGACCAGCTCTAAAGGACATGTTGGAAGAAAGTGGGAAGTCTGAAATGAACTAGGTTTAGAATGATAAAAGTAACTGATAATTAATTTTAGGTGTAATATGGTATATTTAGGAGGTAGAAGATGTCCTTTTTCGCCTTGAGATGCATACTGAAATGTGGGTATAAGAGCATGTTATAATTTGCTTTATTACTTCTGCATAAATATATGGTTAAAAAAGAATTAGGTGTATGTGAACACACATATACCCACATATAGTTTAGAAAATCAATTTCTCATGAGGGGAAAGAACTGTTTAAAAAATAATCATTTGAAAGGTTTAGATTAGCCTGTCCCAGGTACCTCAACATCTTTAGCTCTAGCATGAGCAATGTGTCCCAAGAGCAGGTGGTTATGGTCGACACAGAGTATAAGACTGCATTCTAAGATGGTGGCTTTCACAGAATCACAGCTCTAACAGGGGCCTGGAGAAACTGTTGGGATAGATAGATTTTGGTCCTAAAGCAGTAGATGTGGCAGCACCCAATTCTCATAGTAAGTAATGGGTACCTGTTTAGTAACCCACAAATCTAAACTAAGGTAATGTCAGCAGACATGTGGTAGAGCCTTGTATCAGGAACACAACCACGGTAGCTAATAAAGGTGTCTACGGTGCAAAGTGAAATCTCTCAGAGGGTCTATACCGGGAGTAGAAGGCAAAACAGTTGACTAAGGGGGAGACCTAACCCTGGTAAGCACATAATTATTACACATTGGTGCCCTGATGCCCTAAATAGCAAGACTTCTCTGTAGCGAGAACAGATACAAGTGACAGGTAAAGAATGAAACAGGTGAAGAGGAGGAAGAGACATGATTTATGATAAAAGTAAAAAGACAGGGGTTAGAAATGATGAGAGACAGGGAATTAATTAATAAATATACCTTCATAATGGAAGATTTTTTCATTAGTAAGGGCCAGGAGTGGCATCACAATGGCAAAGTGAGAAGTAAAGAGGTGTTAAAGGAGAATCGGTGATGAGGGCAGAGGGGTAAACAAGGTGAGAGGAGAGGACATAATGAGCAGGAACAGGGAACGAGGAATAAAGCACAACAACAACATGGGGAGATAGATGAAATTGGAAATGGCAAAGGAAACAGAAGGACGGAGGGCGCAGGAAGTAAGAGAAAGACAGCTGGTCAAAGGTTGAGGGGGCAGAATTTGGAACAGACAAGAGCTGAATGCATCTTTTTCATCTTTGTGCTCACAGAAACATATAGTAGGAGGTCAGGAGCAAGGAAAAGAGGGAGGGAAGGAAAGAGGGAGGAAGAGGGGTGAAGGCAGGCAGGCAGTTAGATGGCAGATGAGAAAGACTAGGAACAGAAAGAATGATGTGAAGGTGTGGAAGAAGGAAAAAGAAAATAAGGAATGAAGAGAGCACACATTTCAGAGGCACATGAGGGGGTTACGTTAGATAAAGTGTGATTGACACAGTGCTCATGAACACTCTATGTCACAATCCAGAATTATGTAATTCAAATTTATTTTGAAAATACAAGAACTGTTTTGACCAGGCAACATTTCTGTGTCTGACCAGAATCATAACTTATCTTATACAAATGCCTGGAACTCGGGTAAAAGCTTGATTAGCTTTATAGAAAAACAAACAAACAAACAAAGCTGAATAGCTCTTGGATCTTCTATGCATTACTGAGTGATGCCAATCACCCTACTGGGATCCTTATTTTCCCCACAATCCTGCTCTCATCCAGAGGGACATTTCATAATATGAAATGGCCTGAGGCAGCTACATATTTTTTACCCATTCTTCTCTTTGCCCAGAACCAACATAAGAGATGAATGCTGGTTAACATAATTAATGTAGACAGAAATCTGGCTAAATACCACAAAAAAATCTCTTTTTCAGGCGCCTGATTATCTAGATTGCTGACTACATTGATTACATTAATCCAGTGATTGCCAAATCTCTACTTTCTTTTTGTTAGGTGGGATTTAATCTAGAGAACTCAAAGATCTCTCTAGGATGCAAATCTCTCTGAGGACACATGATTGACAGCTCGCAAAATAATTTTGGCATGCATACAAAATTAGACTCATATGCAATTTTCATGCAAAGGCAAACCTATCCATCAACATAATAGTGGCTCCCAGAAAGCAGTCAAGAAACTGGAAGCTGGAAACTAGGAAGTCTGATGTTTTAGAAGCAATAATCAAACATATTTGTTTGCAGTTCTTACTGTGTGTAGGTGTTTCCTAGCACATGAATAAGATTAGAAATTTGTATTAAAAATTATGATTACGAGATTTCATATCACAATGGAGTATGTGTTTGAGAATTGCTGGTTTACAATTTGGGGAAAGAGATGGATTAGTGAGAAAAAAAAAAATACTCCCTAACTCTTGATGCCAGTACCCTATGAGGTTGGAATAAGTTTAATATTGATACTTCCTAACTTTCAAGTTTGAATCAGATACTACATAAAAAGCACGGAACACAGAGTTACCTCTGCAGAGCACCTGCACATGAAAGTAGAGAAAGATCCAAAGGACCTCCTGGGTGAATACTTACTATTTGGTAGAGTCAGATAGCTGATATTCTCGTCGTCTATCATAGCATTCCTGGATTCCAGGATCATTCCATAAACTCTTTATTGCATCTACGTATGGATTCTCAAAAGCAGACACCTTCTCCACATCGACTTCTCGAACTAATTGTGCATGAGCCTATTAAAAAAACAACAAAAAAAACAATAACAGTTTTAATCTCCTTTCCATCACTTTGAAATGTGCCTTTGGTTTGCATGTTACATAGTACGCAATTGACGTCTTCCTTCATAGGCTGGCTTCCAAACTGGTTTATAATAAAGTAATGCCTCATTTTTTTTTTTTTTTTTTTTTTGAGGAAATGCAGTCTCATATCTTTCCCGGTAGAGTAAATCTTGAGGCTACTTAAAGATGACTAGAGGAAATCCGACTGTTCAGCTTTTTTGGGAACAAGGAATGTGACTTTTTTTTAGGGATTATCATACTCCTAATGAAATTAATATTATTAAATGAAAAAAGACAAGAATAATTATCACCTCTGTTTATACTTTATTATAATCAGATGCATAATATACATAGCCCATGGGTGTTATTTCTTAGCAGGAACTCAATCAGACTCCTCAACTACTCAGGACTAGTTTCTATAGTCTGTTTTTAAGATAAGGCATAAAACCACTAGAAAAACAGTTAATAGTAATAATGATTTAATTTGAACAACAGAAACCATTCTCACTCCATTCCACAGACCTCGACTTCTAAAATCTGTATTTTACAACTGCCTTATCAACATTATTAGATTGAGGGCCTTATTCAATTTTTTAACAAGGAAAAAGGACTTCATTATTTCATTATATAACATTAAGCAGGAAAGAGGTAAAGAGATTAAAAATTTTTTCAATAAGATATAAAAATGTTGTATGGTCATCCTCCCCGCTCCCCCAAATCAACCATAATATATACCACTGCTTAATATCTCCCATTAAAATAGGTTTCATGAATGTAATATATATACAAATTGTATATGCACATAAATATGCAAATAAACAAATATAATAACTAACCACCTTGGAAAGTAGAGGCAGATGGCTAATAATTTGTTCAAATAGTCTTGATTTTACATCGAAACACAAACTTTTGAACTAGGTTACTGAATGACTATCATGATCACATGATGACCTAATTATTCATTTCATAAGTTTTAAGCAGACTGAATTTTAGTAAATTTCATCCATGTTAGGCCCTGTCTGGTTCCCAACCTTTACCTTCCTTCTCTTCTCATAAGTGGCAGGGCTTTATGTCATTAGACTAATCTTGCCATTAATAAAATTCTAAGAAGCCCAACACACTAAGATTGAAGAAACCACCTTCCTTGCTAGTTCTGTTCTGATCTTAAAAATCTCGTCTAGGAACTGAGAAGCCCCAGCTTCACCCTGGACCCCAATCTTGGAAAACAGATCCCTGTAGTTGCTTTCTATACCTAAGTCCCTATCCAGACAACCTGCTTTGTAATTCCACCAACGATCTTGCTAACCTGGAGTCCTGTTCCCTAGTCTCACTCCAGGTAGGCCTACCTCAATCATAGTTTTTCGTGAGATTCACCCTTTGAAAATATCACTGGCTCCCCAGTGAATCCCCAGTGGTGTGTTCCACTTGGTTCCATAGCACCTGTTGTTCTGTGTTGATACCAAAAACTGCACTAGACTCATCTGCTCTGCCTTTGACCTGTTGAACTGGACCTCCCCCAAACACAAAACACTGGATGTCTGGGTCTCCTCCACCTTGTCCAGCAGGTATGTCAGCCATCAAGATTCAACCACTGCCTTTCTGCTCTTGATCACTAAACACGATCATGTTTCTAACTCTTTGTGTCCAGAGATGTGACAATGATGACCTTCAGTATAATCCTAAACTAGAGTACCCATGGGCACATCTGTATTAAAAGGTTCTCTGGAGGATTCTGTGGATCTTGGAGGGCACCTGAGGGAAGTAGTGGGGATATACTCTTAAAGATAGGGTTTTGAATCAGAGTCTGGTTCTTCTTATGACCTGGGTAAACTGCTTAAACCTTCCAAAGGTTATTCCTGGTGGGGAATACACTGCCCCACCAGCCTCACGTGACTCTGTATTGTGTTATAATGCTGTAGAATCAGTATTTCTCAAAAGGTGGTCCACTCACCAGCAGCATCACCTGGGAATTGGACAGAAATGCAAATGAACGAGGCTCAGCAATCTCTATTTTAAGAGGCCCTTGAGATGATTCTGATGTATGCAAAAGTTTCAGAACCATTGCACATTATAAAGCACCACACAGATGCATTGTGATCATAATTAATTGCCTGGCTGTCTACAGAATTGCTATGGGAAACTAAAGATAAGAGTCCCACTGAAGCAAGGGTCACTCCAAAGCACAAGTCATTAACAGATGTTCATAAGGGCTAGAAAACCATAAAAAAAGAGTAAAACAGGTTGGATACAGGCAAAAGCGAGTGATGGGAACTGTGTGGCACACCGAGAAACACGCTCACTAAACAAAGAGGGCAGCTGCTACTGAGCTCCAACCAATTGCTGCCATTGAGAATGCAGGCCCACTGTTGCCAGGTCTTCCAATTTTTCAATGGAAGCCAAAAATACAGATTTTTCTGTAAAATATCTCTAATTTTAAACCTTGGCAACCCTATAAAAGATAAAGTGTATCTGTACCTGAGTTTGATTGGGGGGCCATTCATTTGTAGCATTTATTCTTAAAGAGTCTTTTCCATTTGCTTCCCTAATAAGCTTGACCAGTAACACTATGTCCTGCTCAGGACCTAGAACATGGTGCTGGACACTGGTTAATATATGATAATAAATAAGTAGTTATCAGCACTTTTCTACACTGTTTTGACAAACTATTAAACTATCTACAGGCATAAATGATTGAACCCTTCTCTGAATTGGGCAACAGCTATGTAGTGACAAGGTTAACGTAGACAGTATTTAAAAAACAAATTTCATACTCACTACACTAAGCCAGTCATGTCATTTAGAGGAAGTTCTGTTTCTGTTTCTGTTTCTAGAGAAGTTAGCTTCTGCCAGAGAAAACAGTTTCAACATACCACATACTTTTCTCTATTATGGTTAAATGTTTATTGGACCCCATTGAGATGCTAAGTAATATAGCGATTAGGGCATTAGACATAGTTCCCGTGGGGGGTGGGGATGGGAGGACCGGTCCATACAAATGGCAGTCAACCAAAGCACAGGATAATATGCTCCAGTAGTAGGAATGAGAGGGACTTTGCACCCTTTCCATCCTTAATTTCAGTTAACTGTAAGGGTATTTAAATAAAGACAATATTCTCAATAGTGTATTATTGTAACTTTCCACTGAGAGCTTGCTCCTGTAAAAATGAAATGATTTTTATTCAGAAAATTGTAATTTCCTAATTGGGTCTATCTCTGCTTGCTTCTTCCTATGTCTGGAATGTCTTCCCTCTTCCTTTCTGTACCTTCTTTAGCTTTTGTTCTGGGACTCTATCATATGCCATCTCTTACAGGAAGTTATTCCTGATTTTCCTCCTCTCCTCAAAAAGGTGACCTTCTGTTCCTTTTGAACCATGGAACTTCTACATTTTGCATCATGTTAATTGTTACATCTCGACTTATCCCTCTTATAGACTATACATTGAATGCGGAGGCTGTAGCTTAATTGACTCTTATTATCTTTTGGGATCCAACCGGAGTGAATGTACAACAAATGTCTGTCTAATTTAAAGGCATTTAATAAATCATATAAATATAATGCCAAGTTCTACAAGTGATAGTTTCTTGAAGAAATCTTCCATCCATTACCAATTCTCACTGCGCTACATAATCCTTAATAGCACTTAACCCAGCAGCTGGTTTACATGTATTTGTGGTATTTGTTAATATCTTCCTCCCCAATAATAGATTAAGTTCAAAGACAAGCTCAACATTGCAGTATCATGGCCGAGCAGAGTGCCTGCCACCTGGTAGATGTTAAATAAATATTTGTTGAGTGACGAACGCAAGAAAGAGTGGAAATTATATTATACTGAAAATCAGGACATCTAACTTTTAGTCTCAGCTTTAACCCTAACACTAGCCATTAACCCTTAGAAGCAATTGGACCAAATTATTTGTCTAAGGTTTCATCTAGCCATAAACTATGAATGTAAATATATAATAAACACATCTACAATGGATACAGTTAAGACATGGTCTCTCTAGGAGCACATAATATCATTTATTGAAACAAGACTTCACTATTCCCAACAGTGCCTGAGAATACAGAGCAGATCACAGTTAAGTCTATACATGAGTAATGCTACATGTGGATTGAGCAAGTAGAACTTAGTACAGACAAAGGAGGTCAAACAAGGTGTCACAAAGAAGATGTGGTTTATCTAGCAGGTAGAGATGAAAATGTGTGATGCTTCCAACCAAAGAGAAAGAATAGATGAACAAAGGTTTGCTGGACAAAATAAACATGGCACTTTCTTTTAGATGGGAGGGAGGGGGAGTGGAGGGAGACAGTCTAGTGAGGAAGTTTCACACTATTAATTCAAGTTAACCTCCAGAGTGAAAGCTATAGTATAAAACATACCAGCTATCAACTATAACTCAGAAGTCAACCTCCAGCATCCATAAAAGTATAGAGCCCTCAAAAAACACGCAGATCACCACTTTGTCTTTACCCAGGTCAGAATTTCTAAGTCACTTTTACTGCCTCCTAAGCTTTGTTGTTTAATTCCATCCTTGCTCTTTTGGAAAATGACATTCAAATATAATCAGCTATATAATTTGCATTTATGTAAGAGTTTTCAACCGAAGTTCTCTAAGTTATTTAAAAGTATGACGGCAGTTTACAACATACACATAGAATTTTAAAACTGCCTATATAAATGCCTCCAATGGAAGTTTAATCTGCTCACCTTTTTTTTTGTAAATAATATTATGTATATAGAAAGGATGTTTCCTAATATGCTAGAGTAAGAAGATGAATGAGATCCTCTTCATGAATAGTAGTAAAAATTATAAGTATGTGAAAATAAACAATACTAATGAAAAAGACTGATGGAAAGAAGTCATTTCTAATACTATAAATAACAAGTCAATTACAACTGACTATCCTTTTTATTATGAACACTGTACATAGAAAATCTAAACAGATATGAGTTAATCATAAAAACAAAATGTAAAATATAATTCTATTTCTTTTTAAGTTACAACTGAGCACACTGGATAGAAATATTTAATGCTGAATGCTAGCTTTCAGAATTCTTAGCAAGCTGGTGGCAAGTCTCAGAGGAAACATTGTGAGAAATAAGTAGCTACTCAGGAACTCTGGCAGAATTCTAGGGAAAGACCACATGGAAACCACAAGATATGCCAATGTGGTAATAGCTTGTTTTCGTGATTCAGTGGTCATAAAATTCAGGTAAATCCTAAGATATGTTGAAATTTTCATGGTTACTTCAGCAAAGGGAAGGAAGAACTGAGTTCCCACCAAACTCGGTCTTACTCTGTCCACAGAAGGCCAAGCCTTCAGATGAAACAAAAAGGATCTTATAGTCACTTTGGAAGGATTTTCAAAAACTCATTAACACCTTGGGGTGGTTTTAGGCTGGAATGTTACACCTATTCCAGCTCCTGTACTCCAGAAGTTGAAAACCAAATAGTAATTCCCACATTTGTGGAAGCTCTTAGACACAAATATTCAACCCGTTAAATCTGTTCTGTTCAGAGAGATGCCCAACACACACGGAAAACCTCTAAGTTAGAAAAAGTCCCCGAAACACTGTCGGAGTCCGTTTTAATTCTGAACTGAGACTCATGTCATCTCTTTTTTCCCTTGGTGCTTATTTCCATTTTGGCATTTGACGCTAGAGAAAAAAAAAATCAAACAAACTGCAGACTCCTAAATAAACTGTGAAAAAAGAATCCTAGGCTTTTTGTTTTGTTCTCTGTTCAAAGGAAGTACAAGGGAAAAGAATGAACTCTGAGATCAGATTGCTATATTGTAATCCTACCTCCACACTGTACAAGCTGAGCTTGACCTTGGGCGAGCTATTTAACATCTGTGAAATGGGGTAATAACAGCACCTATTTTAGAGGGTTAAAGGACAGAATGCATGTACAGGAAAGCCTAAACACCTAACGCTACTAGTTATTTAAAAAGCAAAAGACAAGGAAAAATAGCAGAGAAAACAAACTGCAGTGTACACATCTACTAGCTTCTGTGGCCTTGGGCAAGTCACCCAAACCTTAATTGGCTCATATGTGAAATAACATTCTGGAGATCATACTGGGTACTGGATCTCTGGGTCCTCAAATTTGCGAGCACCCTTTAGTATAAAATTTCCTACAGAAAACTTGGATAAGAACTGTCCTTTCTTAGACCACTTCACCGTCTCTGCCTGCATCACAATTTGAACAGCTGACCTTCATTAAGGTACATTATAAACAGAGGGACAGTTGTTGATACATCTTTTTATGAGCATGACTGCATAAATGACACAGAACAGCAAAGTCACACTGAGCTGCTGCTAGCTGGGTTCAGGCGGCAAGTGATTCATTCCCACAGTACAGTCTCTCCGTGTTTATGATTTAACTCGTGGCTCAGCAAAATTACAAATTACTATGTGACGCAGCCTTTTGGAGTCTCTGGTGACGCTTATAAATCATTCGTGTAGACTCTTTCAGAGCTAGGGATTTACTGATTTTCCTTTGCTAAGCACCCATGTCCTTCTACATCCTGGTATATGAGGAGACCACTGAATCTCTTACTGAGAGATTCGGAGAGCCAGGAGAGAAGGGGAAGACTGAACAACAGCTTGAGATCAAACCAGGCTTCAATCATAACTGTCACATTCCAGCCCTGTGTCTTTATGCACATCATTCAAGCTTCCTGAACCTCAGCTTCCTCATCTATAACATGGGGCAAGCAATATATTGTAGGGATATTAGAAAATTAAAAGAGTTAATAGTAAAATGCCTAAAACAAGTATAATTACCTGAATTCTTGTGGTATCTCAAAATTACCATTAATAAATATGTCAATAACTTTTATCTACCATGTGTCAGGCAATGCACTAGACATTGATAAAGCAGAGAATTTATGTTAAATAAAATGTTCCAGATAACAAAATATTAGGTAAGAAAGTTTACTAAACTGTCACATATTATTCTACACTCATTAAGATTTTACAGATTTAGTATCCTATTATTAAATGAGTTCTTCCATCATTAGGTTTTATTTTTAATCTCTGTTATAGTATCTGCCATATAATAAATGACTATAAGGTATACTGTTTTCCCCCAAAATTTGCCAAAAGTATTTTTCTTCCTTTGGCTTTGCTTCACTGTGGGCTATATTTGTTTATTTTGACATCCAATGGATTCCTTCTTGGGTGAAGAAAATATTTCCTTTTATTTTTTTGTTTAATATAGTATTTTTCTTTTAAAGAACTCAACCTCTTTTTTAGTTATACCACTATAATTTTTTCCATGTAAAATATTCTATTTTGTTCTTTGCTTATCTTTTTCCTTCTTCATGTTTGTCTGCCATGTCATAATGATCAGTATCAATGACATGTATTTCAGATACCTGATGCAGAATGGCATAACATAAACTAAGCAATTCTGTTGACTAATGTAATTACATGGTTCCATTACAAAGAATTTTGCCCTCAGATGCGTAAAATCCTGGGATGCAATATAAAATTTTACACTATTTGAAATGTTACTTATTACCTTTATGATGATGATGGCGATATCATAGTATGGAAATATATATCTACATATCAATGTAGATATAATGAGTGTGTGTGTGTACACACACACACACACACACACACATATAATGAGTACTACAAAGTTTATTTTCAAAAAATTCATACAAACTCATAGTGATAAAGAAGAAATTAGAAGAGGGGACTCTTTTAAAAATATGCATATTCATTAATATTCAAAAAAATTAGGTATACTTTTACAGTTGCCATCAAAGAATATTTGAAGAACATTAGTTACTTGGGATTTTAATGGCTGCTTATTTGAAAAATGGGTTCTAAAGTCAAAATCAGATAAATGTGTAGAATGATGGTTATAAAAAGTCAAATAGATGTCTCTACTGCGGAACTCAGAACCTTTAACAAAGTAATGGTGTTAGCAACATATGAGCACAGGGTAGGGTTGAAGATATTATTGTATTTCTCAAACTTGTTTGTCCATGGCAGCTTTTCCCTCCTCAGATCAGTCATTGAACCTGGTCTTCTCATTGATCACATTTTGAAAAATTCTGACTAGAGACCGAGGCTCTCAAGAACTAACTGGGGGTTGATTTTACACAAACAAAACAATTAATTAACTGATGCTCCCCCAACTCTAGCATCCTAGGCAAATCTCAGCTTTATGGAATCATATCATCTTCCTTTTTGAGATTACATTTTGCATGTGGTTCGTTTCCTGGTATTATGTCTCAGAAAAACCTAATCATTTATCCCTTTGCAATGTCTGGGCTCCTACAATCTTATTAACCAGTGGAGCATGCTGTTGCTAGTTTGGGATTTTATTTTGTTTGATAACAGGAAAAATATATAAAAATGATTCCCTTGTTCAGCTTCATAGACTTTCAAACAAAGCTGGAAAAAAATAAAAATAATAAGCTTCTTAATGAAGAGTGGCCCAGATGTTCCCAGGAATTAGAGAGTCCTGTACTGCACAGGAAATAATCTTTCTGGGACATGCGATGTGAAACCTGACCACTGCGGCTTACAACATTGTGTTCAGGAGAACTGAAAGTGAAAGACTCACGGTGCCAGAACCTTGTGAAGAAAAGAAGCTTCTTAGTATACTTATTTAAATGTCTCTTGAATTCAGAGAGCAAGAAAAGATTCCAAAAGAAAGAATGTAAAAAGAAAGGACAGAAATGGTGCCGACTTGTCCTATGATGAAGAGTAATGAAATAATTAGACTCTGAGTAGCAAGAATGGAAGAAAAATAAGAAAACCTACATCTCACTAGGGATTGTTTTCTTCTGTTAAATTAAAAAAAATTTTTTTTTGGGGGGGGGTCAATTCGTTATATAATTTGTCACTTTGACAAAGGACCCAAATTTCAGGAAGATCGTGAAAAAGAATCAACTGTAAATTCCTTGGATCAAGGTTGAGAAACTTGTAAGTTTCTAGTGAGAATATGATACAGTTTATAGTCTACGCATGACACTTTTGAGTATGAACATGGTTACTAAAAAGTTAATATTATATATGTTTGAAATACTTATTCATTGACCAATAAATCATTTGTATTAATTGATATCATTAAAACATTCTCAAATATAAAATTCTTCAAAGTAAAATTTACACATATATATGTAGATTAAAGTAAAAAAAAATGAGCAGAATTTTTCTTAGTTCATTCATTTTATTTAGTCACATTCTTAGCCATATCTGTTCCTAATATTGTGTCCCTGACAGTTTTCAGAAGACTATATTTTTTTCAATATGGATATATTATATATTTAAGTATTTCATAAAAATGCCTGCAATATTCTTCAAAACTGCATTAACCATTTTAGGTTAATAAATTTGAAACTGTTAATATTTTCAACTGGATCTTTCTCTGTAGATCTTAATATTTTTAATTCAGAAATATCCTCTTTTAGGGACTGAAATATTTGTGAAGCCCAAAACAAATTCTGCATTTTTTCAAATGCAAATATGTAAATACTTCAGTTTGAATATTTTCATAGGAACTATTTTTATGTATCAGTCGATACTATTATTCTTTTACAAATACTTTTAGGAGATGAAACTCATGACTAGTAGATTATCATAGCTTGTTTAGACACAATTATGACTTATATGTGAGTCATAACTAAGTTCAAGTACATTTCTGCTCCATAGGCTTCTTAATTCAACAAGTGTTTTATCTATCATGTCACCATGCACCATCAAGAACTATATTTATATAACCACAAAACTTTTATTTAAAACATTTTTTAAAGTAGCAAAAGCATTTCTCACAGTATTCAAAATATGATGGATATTTCAGTTTTCCAGAATGAACTTTCAAAATTCTCCTTGATCCCATGAATTAAGGAGCAGGGGGAAATTAAAACAAGAATTATATATAAAGATTTTCTTCTGCTAAGGTATTTAAGAGATTAATACCTATTGCTTCATTTTTTTGTACATGTATAACAAAAGTTGAGATAAAAATGAGTTAAATTAACTCGGAAAGGAAAGTCAGTTGATCTAAATGAAAAGTTATGCTTCACAAAGTGGTATAAAAATACATTTAGTGGTAAAATATCATCTTTGGGCATAATCTGAAAATAACGGCTAACCTTTGATGTAGATGCTGGTAGTTTTTCAGATCTGTGTCCTTTCAATTGTGTGTGGTTGATGATATCACTAGGGCTACAATGGTGGATGCTAAATATTGACAAACCATTTTGTATAAGTTACACATTATCGTTAACTATTTTGAGATACAAAAATTCTGTATTTAATTTTTTGTTATATATGCATTTTCAGGGTTTTTTTTAAAAAAGCTTATTATGGCCCAAAAAGATTTATTGCAAAATTAAAGCATTATCAAACAATAAAATAAACCGTAAAAGATGTACACCAAACAATAAATGATAAAGCCACTGAAGCAAAAGCTTTCAGACCACCGTGGCAAGACTGCTCAGCTTTGCTTTTTCACATACACCTAACATAATCTCCCACTGATCCTGCTCAGTGATGGTCTGGTGTTTTAGTGGACCTCACAGTTACAGACAGACCAGAGCACAGCCTGACTGGGTAATAACTGCATACAGATGATAAAGACAGCAGCACCACATCCTCTCTACTACCTCAGAGGCTGAAAGGAGTTGACTGCCCCTCGTCATTCTTTTCCGAACTGACTCCATATTAGCAATGAGTTCCCACATGCTGACTTGAAAGGGAGATACAGTTGCACTGCATCTGGGAAGGATTTGGAAAAGAGTTGGAACATCTTTCGGATTTAACCAAGTGTTAAAGTGAGAAATCTGTTCAACGGCATGGGCAAAATCTGGAAATACAAAATGAAAGTCTATCAAATCCATCCCAGTTTTTTTTTTTTTTTTTTTTTTGGTGCAGCTATTAATGAGAATGCTTCATTAAAAAATGAAACACTGGAGCAAATGCTGAACTGGTGGGATGCTGGGGCAGAAGGTGTAAACTACAGGTGTCTTGGGCAAACCAGGACTTAGGATCAACCTATGTCTGGGGCAGAGTTAGACGAGGGGACTCGAGAAGCCTAGAAGTGAACTAATGGTCTACAGGCCTAGTTGGTCTAGTACAAACAAGTTTTATATAGGGGCCAAGTTTTTTAAAGAGGAATTCAAAAGGATAAGAGGCTGTAGCCAAGTAGGCTACCATCTGTCTCTTGCTATTGTCAATAATGATGGGAGAGAGCATAATTCTTCATGGAAGTGAAGATTCTATGTCCTGTAGTGCCAAAACTCACTTACTCACTCACTCATTCACTAGCTAACATCAAAAAATAGAACCTGGCTAGCTCCAAAATACCTGCCTGGCCCTAAAGTAATCTCATTTATGCACCCCACCTCCCATCCCCAACTTCTGTTCTTTGTGTGATAACGAGGTTTATGCACTCTTCATAAGAGGAACTGAGAATTGCATGGAATCTGATTCCCTCAGCTTCTTGGTCAGGATCCATTAAAATAATGCGTACTTGGGATCTTCCAATGTTTTCCCTTCTCCAGCACCCTAATTTATTCCCTAGAAATGTTGCATTGACTTTGAATGCTTGTGTTTTGAGTTCTAATGAAGTCTAACCAAGGGGACCAGGGAATGCGTTAAGCACCAATGGTTCTACATGTTCTGAGCTGTTAGGGCTCAAGACTATCTCAAGGTATAACACACAGTGGCTAAGGTCTTATGGCTCTGCAAACAATAAGTTTTAACCATACTCCTATCTACTTGCTTTTGGCCTCTCCAGTCTCAATTTCCTTAGCCCTAAATAGAGGTAATGATCACAGCATTGTTCTTAAAGCTTAAATGTAATACTATACATAAAACAGCAGAGTAACAAGGACACACTAGTAATTCAGTAAACAGAAGCAACTTTTAGTCTGTACTTCAGGTATGATCTTGGGGGAATGACAGTGAAATATCCTCACCCAGCCCTTTTCTTATATTTAGTGAACCTACTACCTGGGGGTTGCATTGCAACTTTTGGAAACCTATTCCAAAAATATAAAATAATTTCTATGATTCCTCCCCACATACAATATAGTACTATCAGTTTTATCTTAAGGAAATACTGTTTTAAACGCTTATATTATGGGTTACATACAATAATTATAGCGACCACTCATGATTATTTTACGGTTACAATGATTTTTCAACTAGAAGCATGTTGATTTTAAGTAACATATAAGTTTTTTGTTGCTCCACAGGATAGACCAAATCTCATTCTACTGCATTCATCTCAATGTTGTGTTTCAAAAGGTGCAATGACCGCGATCTGACTAAAACCTTTTCTAAGACACTCAAATAGATGCACGTGAAGGTTTTACTGGGATTGTATATATCCAGACATGCTCTTCCCTTTAAACTTTGATGAGCTTCTGTAATGGTGAAAATCTTTACTTCTTTAAAATGACTTTTTCTCCTCTTCTCCTTGATTCAAACTGGCTTTGAGCTCACTTGCTTCTTGTCTTTCCTTACCCTTATCCTTCTGCATACTGCAACACCACTCCTTTAATCATTAAGCCCTTAGGTCAGGATCAAATGGTATGAGGAACAAAGCCTCAGGTCTACTGACCCAGAAAAGAGTTTTGGTCAAACTAAAGACATCTTGCAGCTCCATTCCCCTGAAGGCAGAACAATCCTACCAGCACGCCTTTGAAACCAGACAGAATGACGCCATGACTGACATCAGGGCGTGATGCAGTGATCGACTATCTCCTACTCTAGCTGCAACCAATCAGTACAGCCCACCACTCCAACTCCTTTAGCTACCGTAACTAATGAGTTTTCCTCTATATAACCTACCCATCCGAGAGCCAGGTCTTTGAGCGCCAGCTCACCTGTGTCTCCGAGCTTGGTGCCATTTCTGTAAATAAACCTACTTTTTTTTTGGCTGCAAACTCCTGCCCCTGTCTTTTTTGGCTACTGATGTGTGCAGGCAAACGAACCCCTTGAG
This sequence comes from Rousettus aegyptiacus, assembly GCF_014176215.1. Lineage (NCBI taxonomy): Eukaryota > Metazoa > Chordata > Mammalia > Chiroptera > Pteropodidae > Rousettus > Rousettus aegyptiacus. The sequence goes on along the minus strand of NW_023416306.1, from coordinate 39,097,079 downwards.
TTCAGTAATACTTCCATGAAAAACTAATGTGATTGGTGATATAGTATGGGTCATGAAATAAAAGCCAAATCCATCTCTGCATAACTCAAAGGACTAGGCAAATTGCATATTGCCTCTTTTATGTGTTCTTAGCTATATATCTATTTTTGAAAGTTTTCATATAAGTTCTAAATTTAGCTACTTCCTTTTTACTGTGCCATCTGAGCTACAGTCCATCTCTGATAGATAATATTCTGATCTCTACTCCAAGGAACATATATATAGAAACTGCCTCTTGGAAGGAAGATAACCTTTCACTAACCTCTGCTGTGCTTGTAGATAGTGCAAGATGACCCTTTCTTCCCATCTCAGTTTCTATGGGCACCATCTACATATATTTTAAAATTCTCTTTACTTGGTGGTAGGAAATATCAACCTTTCTAGATCTTTAACACATTTTATTAAAAAGATATCTTGCTAGAAGAATACAAGAGAAAGAAATTCATCTCTGTTCATCTAAAGCAGAAAATTGAACTGCGAGAAAATAAAAAGAAGGAGTGGTAAAGAGGGAGTTTGTGTACTAAAATGAAGTTAAAAACAATGGCACACATGGAGACAGAAATTCCTGAATCATTTATCTGGGTTAATTACACCATTCTATGAAAATGCTCTTCTATTTTCTACTCATTAACATCAGACATTAAAAGGATAAACAGAAATAACATTTTTTTTGGTATGAAGGGAAAACTTTAAACAATATATTCAAATTTTCAAGCAGAAACGACCTGAGTGGGTAGCCAGTAAATGTAGCCCAGGAGTTGTATATTTATTAAGAAAATCATCAGTCACAAAGAGCTGTTCCCCTAATTAGAAAGCTAACCTACAGGTCTGGTGAAGAAAGGGTATATACTGAGGCCTCAGTCTTCCGGGAATCCTATCCATCCTCCCATTTAAGCCTGTCCTAATATTCTTATCTTCTTGGGACATTTAGACTCTTTAAAAATATTCATTGGACACAGGTATAAATTACCTGGCATTGCTATTTAACTGCTCCATCTTTGTGGATACAGAATTCCTAACAATGCTATAAATTACTTTAAGGCAGGGACTATCTACTATTTCTTATACTCTAGCACAATGCTAAGGCTACTCAATAAATATTTCTACAATGGAACTGAATTGTCTTCCTCTCCAATATATCTGTCCAGAAATGCGATCTAACAAGACTAAGAAGGAATAATGACCAGCAGTGGATAGTGGAAGCAGTCCAGGAAGCTGGGAGGCCTGGCTGGGCCTATGGTATGACCTTTGACTAGTCTCTTAGCCTTTGTAGGCTAAGTGTGGACTTCTGTAACTGGGATTGGATTACAGAATAGCTAAGATGCCTTGCCCTAATGATTACATGCTCATTCAAATATAAGCTGGGGTGAAATTAAAATATTTAACCAGTGGTATGGCATGGGCACTGATCAAACAGAGGAGCAGGCTCTGGACTTCTCTTGCATGTCTCACATCCACCTGGTGGACTACAAAGAGGCCAGGAGCACCCCAGGGTAGGACTGGGGCTACTGGGATCACTTAGGAAACTTAGGGCAGTGGCTGTATTATAAAAAATTTTAATCCTGGTACTGTGTTATCAATGTTAGATAAAGGGTAAATACAAACTCAGCAGATGAGTAGTATCTTTGAGTCATAACTGTGTTAATTTTATTCAAAAGTTATTATTCTTATCTGATGGTGTAGGACTGCTAACAGAGCAGGCAATAAAACGAAAACTGAATTTCCTGCCAACTTTATTGATAACATTCCTTTTTTATTCCATTCCTCCCCATACTTGAGGTAGTCATTCTATAGCTCCTAGTTTCTCCACAACAGCATTAGTTTATCTTGCAATGAGAAGCCCACACCATGCTATGTTCCCTGATTTGCTCAACAAATAAAGCATAAATGCCAAGAAAAGACCTAACTACTAACTTGGCTTTGTAGATGTGAAAAGTGTTGTTTGCACACCATAAAATTCCCTGTGCCATGCAACAGCGATAATGGTCCTGTCTAGGAGCTTGTGGCTGCTTTGGACACAGCTGCAGTTTGTGGCACGCCAGCAGCCTGGAGAGCCCAGGAGGATGATACAGAAACCAGTGGGAAGGTTGATGTAGCCCTTGTACTAAGTGATAATAAGTATTACTTACTTGTACTAGGTACTAGTATTTGAATGAACATAAGAATCACCTAGAGAACATTAAAAACACTCATGTCTAGGTCCCACCCTTGGAGATTACAACTGACTTGGTCTAGGAAGTGGCCTAGGTTTGTTTGCCGCACCTGAGGTGATCTAATGTACAGCCACAGTTGAGAAACACTAGTGGAGACTTTGGTCTCCAGAGCAGGGGTATATAATCACCCACGGGCGTAGGAAGAACTATCAAAATCTATGTGTTTAATCAGAAAAGGAGAAAGATGATAAGTTTTAACTATATTTAATGTATAGAAAAACAATGGTCCCCTCGCTCATCTGACATATGTGTGGGGTGTCCAGGAGTCCTGAGAGCAAGGCAGAAGGTTCCTGAGGAGTCCTGGCTCCTTCGCACTTTCAGTGTGTTGCTGTATATCTCCATTAATATGTGCCCAGTTAGTAATTTACAGATTTTATTATCTTAAAGAGTAGAATCCTGACAACAGCTTAGAATGAGAAGGGGAATGATCAGATATTTTGAGCCATGAGTGGTTTTCTAATTATATGATGGCAAGCCACTTTCAAGAACTGGGTAACTTAAAAAAGATGAGTTGCGCATTTTTTCTTTTACAAAATGAGAAGTATTTTAAATATGCTAACCTTCTCTCTCTCTTTCTCTCTCTCTCTCTCTCTCTCTCTCTCTCTCTCTCATTTTTTGTCATAATGGGATGAAGGAACAGCCTATTTGGCTGATATTTTAATAAAAATAAACATTCAACCTATCTCTTCAAGGTCAAAGAGCATTTTAACAATAGTGTGAGAGAAATTGCTAGGAAACGTGTGTTGTGAAAAGAGCGTTTTGAAAATTGATATTTGGAAATGTTTCCATTGTGATGTGATTTTGCTGTCAAAACCAAGGTAAGGTGTGCCCCTGGACACAAAAACTATCATATGTAAGTGCTTGAAAAACCTGGGGGGTGGGGAATCTTTTAAAGAGTTTCAGTGGGGTTTTACCCGATTTGTTAAAGATGAATAATGTAACACCTTTTGAGGAGTTTGAAAGAGCAGCTAGCTGACATCAGTGAAGATGGAAATTTACCAGCAAAATTTCAATTTTAAAAATCTTTGAATTGGTGAATGGAATTGAAAACAAGCACAATGATTTAGTAGGCACAGCCAATGATACAGTTCTTTCCATTTATAGCGACATATCTTGTGTGATATCCTTTTACTTTTAAGACATTAAAAATAAATACTGAATTAAACTGAACTTAGAACCAAATCACTGAATTACTGTCACAAAGAATTACTCATTTTTTTTAAAAAAACATTAAAATGTTTTATATTACAAAGGACTCAAAGTTTTATGAAGCGTAATTTCAACAAAAGCTAAAATAATTTGTATCAAAGGGATGCATGATCAAAAATGGCTGGCCCATATTCTGTTTGTGTATTTAGTCAGCCACTCCAAAATCAAAGATCTACAGTGAGGAGACAGGAAGTCTGTGCCAGATACTGTAAACACTGATTATCTGTGAGGATGGTAGTGTGCAAGAGGGAAATGAGGAAAAATTAGGAATTATGTCCTACAGAGTGAGCCATGAAGAAACCTCTGGAACTCTGCTAAAAATTGGTTTAGACATCAAGCATAATTACGTCAGCAGGCAAATATACATTTCACCAGTTCCATGAACCTGAGGAGAAATTGTGCCCTGTATTTTCATTCTCCTGGTTTCTCATACTATGTGTTTATATGGTGGGTGCTCTAGATACTGTTGACAAAAACCAATTATTTTTTGGTGGAAAAACTGTACCATCTCTGCAGTGTAGCAGTAGGATCCACTTCCACTAATCCAACATAAAATCGTCATTCATAGAATTGATAATATGTTCTGCTGATATCATATCTACAATGGTCAGCCACTCTGAAGTGGAAAAATTATTAATTAGTATTGTTGCATTATAAAAAGCCTCTGTTAAATATAGTACAGTGGAAAACTACGCAACAGTGTTCTGAGCCCCAGAAAACACCCACATTCAATCTGTTAGAATTATCTTGTTTCACACTCCACATATATTAATATTTGGTTTAGTTGCTAGAATCACTGAATATCTTGATCTTAATATTATTGTGCTGTAAAAATGCCCATGTGATATAATGGATGCTGTTATATAGAGATTACATCTCAAGATGATCACAGAAACATCGTTTCTGCTTTTGAAATATTATCCTGAAAAGCAAATCTTTAAGGAAATGGATTAACTACAGGCAGTAAGTATTTATGAACATTCTTACGTAGTCATATAACTCCTCTTCATTTTCCTTACAGTGCCAGGGTCTCATGTGGCCTAAACTAGTTGTATGCAACAGCCCTCGCCAGCTTGCCTCTCAGAATGCATTAACTAGCAGAGAATCCTCCAGTGGCTCTGGATCATGTGCTTCTCTCACCTGAAGTGCCTCTGCTCTGGGTAACTGAGGATATAGCACATGTAGGTCAAAGACATCCTTTCCAGAGATTTAAACCCATCCCACACTCTAGGCAGCATTTAGAGCACACTCCCCCACCCCTACTCTTCCACTGTTTGTTGTTGTTGTTGTTTTTCAATATGGGACATAAAAATCTGAATTTTAAGACAAAATCTCATGCTTCTTAATATTCTCCATCCATCATACACAACTGTTCTACTCATTTTCCTGGAAGTATCTTTTGTTCCCTGCTTGCTGATTCATAATGGACAAGAGTTAGAAAAGGAACAAACTAAATCCAGGTGAAGTTTCACCTACCACAACATTTTCTTTCTCCTCAACTTAGGTGTCCAGTAACAAAGCTCCTGCTTCAATTGTTTACATTATTCGGTTTGACAGACGTCCAGCTCTACAGAGCTGTATGTATATATTACACCACGGTGTAGCAATAGAGAGTGAGAAGAAATGGATACGGTGTAGCAGGAAGAACATATGCCTGGGGTCCAAGTATATGGTAACAAAATATGTTACCTGGGTAGGTAAGTAACCAGAGCATGCACAAAGTTAATATTAAAATGTATTTTTAGAAAAACACCTAGGAAATCTCCAAAAACATGATCTTGAGAATTCCCAAGTCTATGACAACAGGTATTTCCTGACCCCCTTGTTAAGGTTAACAGAATACATTATTTCCTAGGCCTTCCAGACTATTTTTCTTTTGACAGTATTCCTCCCATCATTTACTGGGGATGATGTGTGAAATATTTTATTCTAGTTATTATCTGAGTACCTACTTTGTACACGGCACTGTGATAGGTGCTTGAGAATACCACAATGATACAAACTGTTAGAGAGACAATCATGAAGACAAACAATAAAAAGAAGGAACCTGGAGAAGAATGCAGACAAAGCAGGGTTCCATTAAGAGGGAGCCCCCAAATGAACTTACTGGGGAAGTATGCATTTCCTTCTGGGAGCTCTTCACATGTCCATCCCACACTTAAATCTGCGAGAGGGAAGCACAGTCACCTTGTTCAGTTGTCACGTTACTTACTGCACAAGGCCCTATGCCAAGGGGGCAGTGGGAACTGAAACTCTGCCACATGCTGCTGGCCAGGCACAGTGTCCACATGCTGAAAGGCCTTTTCTATGTCACACAAAGGCACTGCTCAGATAAGAGCAGGCCTGTAGGAAAGGCGCCAACTGTACCAGCCCATAGCTATTTCTCTTCTTTGACTTCAAGTAGCATTTATGGCATGTGCTACATAATTAAACAGCAAATTGCACACTGTTGTGTGCTGTTCTTGCTAGTCTCTAGCTAGACTTTCCCTGAGGAGTAGTATATCTCTCCCTTGGCCAGTTCAACTCCCAAAGCTCCCCTAATAGGTTCTGAATGTCTGTGTTATAGGTATCTATTAGGACTAGAAGTAAACAACTAGTTGTTGGTACCCAACTATTTTCCATTAATGACAGACAATTCCCCAGGGTGTGTGGTAAAAACTTCTCATCACTTTCTAGGGTTATCTGATTCGTAACGCTGCACTTGGCCATGTATAGACATGAAACCATTCTTGAAAAGATAAGCGTATATCCTGGGTGTCAAGTTTAGTTTCCAATTCTTCAGATGCTCATGCTGAAGAAAACTTGGGAATTGAGAAGTTTTTCTGAGAATATCCCTCGTATGATACAACAGTGGCTCTGGAGAGCAAGGAAGCCAGCAAACTCCATTTCCTCTTTAGGCAGTGAGTCTGGTCAAACATACACCTATTTTTAACCCTGCGTTCTATTGCTAAGCAGGCAATTTGCTCAATAAGGCAAGTTGCAAATGTTTTATGTAAATTGTGCAGTTGCCACTCTTTTCTTTTGTAGAAATAGGCTCTACATAAGGAGAAGCTGATCCAATAGTTAAAGTATGAAAGACTTGGCTGTTGTAGAAAAAACATTTTCTTTCAACATCTAGGCAAAGACAGTTTCCAAAATTCCTAAAGTATGATAAAATTAAAACCACTTGGAAAATGGTGAATTTTTTTTTTTACATAGAAAACATTTTAAAATATGTAATAACACATTTAGAATTAGGTATTGGGTACCAATTATTACTATCATTTTGAAATTGAACGTTGAAATTCTCAGTGTTGAAAGAGAAAATAAGTAATAACGGTTGCACATAATGATAGTGTCACACCTCAACTATGCATTTGTACCTGCTGAAACAGTGAGAGCAGTTTGAGATTTTTGTTTTAGGCCTTTGATGCATACCAGGTGAGTTCTGATGGAAGAAGCTCAGTTATAATATTTTCCAATTCCTCATTTTGCTCCTCTGTAATTTATAACCATTTTCGGGAAACACTGGCTATTGAGAGAGTAATTATGACATCTATTATGAACTGTTAAGTAAATGTAGGATAATGCTTTTTGATTCATTTGTTTAAGATTTGTGATTTCAGCCAGGTATGATTTTATACCAGTAGGCCAAAGAATTTTTTAAATAGACAATGACTCTACTTTTTTTTTTTTTTTTTTTTAACAGAACACCATGGAGATCGACATCATTAGCCAAATTTAATGCACCATATTTTGCAACTCTGGTTGGTTTGAGAAAGAATTATAAACCTTACTTGAGAACAAAGTCTAACCCACATTCGTTGAAAATGTCCTGAGACATTCTGATTCCTAGTGTAGACGCTGGCAGGACAAGGAGATGGTATGGGTATCGGAAAGGTAGTGACTTGTGACCTTGGGAAGCAAGAACAGTTTCTGGCTTATTGAGGTTATCACTTCATAAGTTATTTACATATTTAATGAATATGTTGTATTCCTAAAACTAATATAATATTGTATGTCAATGGTAATTGGAAATTTAAAAAAAGAACAGTCTCTGGGATGGGGAAAAAATCCCACATACCACCTCCAATGTTTTTTTTTTAAACCTGACTAGGGAGATAGGAATAGGGGAGTTCTACTTCTGGGTCTTTGAATTTACTGAGTTCTAAGAGAATTATATAGGCAAGTTCTGTCATGGTGTTGGTTATTTGAGTTTTCAACTTCAGATTTGCAAGATAACACATTACTGGATGATGCACTTCTTTTTTTCAGTTGTTCAGTAACAAACTCCACCCAAAACAAAATTACAAACATGTTTACATACTCTTCAGACTACAAGTGACTAGTGAGGAGATGAAATCGTGAAATCTAATGCTTTAAATCTAATGATTTAAAGAACTGGGATAGGAGTATAACTTTTACAACATTATTTTGAATCAAAGTAGAGAAATTTTTTAGATAGTATAAAATATAGCCACATATAGCAAGGACAGAAAAATGGCTATCTTTGAGCAATTACATGTGCTAGGCGGACACAGATTTAAGCACTTTATATATAATACAGTACGCATTTAATCTTTACAACAACCACAGAAGGCAGGTAGAGATTGCAAAATAATGTGCCCAAGGCCACTCAAGCTTATAATGGCAGAGTCAGGATTTAACCCAGTAAGGCTGGCTCCAGAATGCCTGCATCATAAGGGTACATGAATAACGCAGGCATAAACAAAAGCTACCTAGGTATTGTAGATAAAGAAGCTGAAGATAACAATTCTAGGTTATTGGTATAGTGAGAAGGTTTCTAAAAGTGATTGCAAAATATGTTTCCTAGTAAGATGATTTTAAGGTATTAAGAAAAAAAAAAACGAATAAAACCTGGGATCTGAACATTCAGTATTGTAAACTTATAGCCAAAATAACCAATCTAAGCAGCTTTATTTGAGGAATTGGTTAAATATATAGGATTGGATAGAAGCCAACAGGTGCAATAAATTAGGCCTGAATACCTTTTCCCACATTTTCCTCTAGACACTCTCATTTCATGATCCTGTGATTAGAGGGCCCAAATCTATCAAAGCTCTCTCTTCTAAACTCCAAGAAAATCCAATGTGCTTTCAAATGTTCCATGACCATACTATTTTGTCAAATCTTGAAATTAGAGGGTATAAGAAAGCGGTAGAATTTCTGTTTTTAACAGTGAGCTTCTGTGTCTAAATATGTGAATATATTTGGGTAGCTTCCTTAGAGCAAATACCACATACCAAAGCTCTGGGAAGAAAAATCAAGTCGGGATCAAAGGGAGGAAATCTTATTATCCTGAGTCTTCTCCAGAGTGACCTGTAATGCCAGAAACTACTGGAATCCACAAAGTAAGGAGGGAACTCTACAAAGATTCACAATAGACAAAAAGACAGGGGATAAAGTACTCATCAACTATTCTTGAAATAATAAAACTGTAACTACAAGACGTTTAAATTCAGTCAGCTTGAGAAAAGAATTTGTAGAAAATCCTATGTCTATGAAGCCTACAACTAAAATTAAATTGTGGAATTTATGTTTACAGAACACATTGTAGATATTATTCATCTCGACAATGTAAAAATAATACTAATAACCTTCACATACTGAAGGGTGGGTAAAGAAGCAGGACATAAATGGTTTCTAATTTCCTATATTTCACAGGAGTGATTAAATAGATGAGGCCTACATTAAATGAACAGTTTTTAAAAGATTTCAAAATTATGATTTTTTAAAAAAATAATCTTCCATTTTTAGTTGTAAGAGGAACTGTTAGGAAGTAATTTCCTTTGTGAAAAAATGTTTATCTGCTATTCAGTAAGCTGTTTTTAGCATCTCCTTAATTTCTCTCTACTACTTTAGTTCAGATAAAATTAAGTTAAATAATTATACATAATATTTGTATAAAATCACATAATAAGTTAATTGGTCTTTTTCTCCATGCATTTTGAATGATGTTCACCAAATGCCAACAACAGCTGTTTCTCAGGGGTGGGATTCTGAATGACTTTTTAAAATTGTTTCTTCATAATGATTGACTTTTTTATAAAAGTATATCATTTCTCAAAAAGGAATAAAATCACTCTCAAAAAAGCATCAAAATGACTTCTAAATATACTGACATCAAAAGATGCAAAAATATATTAGAACTAAAATATAGATTGTAATATAGTGAAACACCATTTTTATTTTAAAAATATACATGCATAAAATAAATTCCCAATAGAGAGAAAAATATTGAGAGTGATTATACCCAGTGGGATATTGAGTGATTTTAATTTCTAAATTGACCTTTACCATTTTCTGATTTGTCTACAAAGAACAGCACTATCATACAATTTGATATAAATAAATGTACACATTCAAAATAGAACCCTGACAACTTTTACTTGGGTGTGCTTAAGATTTTTAATGGACGTTCTGAAGAAAAGATGATTTCTAGACAGTACCTGTGACTCTAATGAGAAAAAAAAAAATCTTACTGTGAAAGAAAGCTTTAAATTCTGAGACTGACTCTGTCAGAGATGTACGGGCTCAACTTAAATAGCATCCCTTTCACAACTGCTGCCTTTCGGCTCCATACTGGCTCAGCTGGAGACTACCCTTCTCCATCACTTGCTGCTCTAGAACTTCCATTTCTGGTCCTCAGGCTCTGCCTCTCTTCTCCTCAGGCCTCCTGGTGGACAGCACTACATTATTAGCAGGTGAATAATCAAAGTTCTTTCTGAACCATGTGTTACCCAAACTGACAGTCAGACTTGACTGATAAAGACCATAAAGACTTATCAAGAGTCTCAATTTTTACAGTAAAATGAGATGGTCGTTCAAACACTGCTTTATTTTAGGCAAGTCTTCATTAGCTTATTCTGAATGGACTGAAATCTGTTCTCTGTAAATCATTACACCTCTCAACATTATCCAGAAACGATGAGCTATAATATACCCAAAGTCCTGGCTAAGTATACTGGAAAAAAAGGGGGCTGGAACTTGACACTTTCAAATTATAGCCTTCTTACACAGGCCAAACTCTGCTTAGGACTCCCCGTCGGATTTCACTTTAAATATAGGTTTCCACCAAAGGTCGTTTTGCTTTCCAGCATGAGCTGCCACGTGGATGCTGAAACCATCCTGGGACTGCCAGGGACAGCAGGGACTCACATGCTGCCTGGCTTGCCACATTTCTTGTTCCACAACCTAAATGAAGCTCCATGAACTGAAGAGAGCAACAAAGGGCAGGAAGTACAGTTTTGATGGCGAGAGCTGGCTCTACTTTACTTTGAGGAAACATCTGATTAGATGTGAAGGTGGCGAAATTTCTATCTCAAAGTAACTACCTTACTCTGTGTAGTGGGTTACAAATCTGAATGTTACTCACACTTTTCTGATAAGACTAAAAAAAGCTGAAAAATACACAAGAACAATATATTTAATTAGAACATTAACCAAAAGATGTCTTCCCCAATACTTCGGCATTCCTATGCCAATTTATGATGACAGAGAGCTCTGTTTTTTTTTGTTTGTTTGTTTGTTTTTGTTTTGTTTTTTTTTTAAACACTGCTGAGATTTCTGAGAAGGCCAAGTTCAACTTTTGACTGTCTGCTTTACTTTCTCCATCGGCAACTGGAGAGTACAGCCTTTCCAAATGACTCTATGATTCATCTCTAATTCATTTTTCCTGTCTGGGAACCTGGACATATTTCTCTGCAAATGCTCAAGAATCACATTTCTTTCTTTCTTTCTTTTTTTAAAGAAAATGTTACAGTTCTTCCTCTGCCATTTTGGATGCATACTGCACTTGGTAAATGGTTGACTGAATAATAATTTTTTAGAATGCATAGTCTGATTATATGAAATAATTCATGTACTTCTAAATAGAACATTTCCTCCTTTTTAAAAAACATGAATGGATTAGCATGTAGTTAGGTGCAAGTTATTATCTCTGTTCTCATTCCTAGACTGGGTATTTGGTGAAAATGTGTGCATTTTACTGTTTTATAACTTATATGTTATGTAAGTCTTATGTCCAAATCAAATATTTTAAATGAAAAAGTGGACGGGTGAACGATGAACCTTCCAGTATTAATGTTAGAGTCCAGGTCTGTCAAGGCACCAGCCTCAGGGGAGGGCGGGAGGAGGTGATTTGCCCTCAGGCCTTGAGTTTGCAGGGGCAGTTCCTTTATCTTTGAGCCTAAGGTTACAATGTAGACTCTTCCTTTCCCTTCAGGGACAGCAGTGGAAAGAGAGGGGAGGAAGGTGGCAGGCAGGGAAAGCAGGTCAGACATGACCACTTCCAAGTACTGCAAAAGGAGTACTGACTCTACTCCAATGAGTGCCATGGATGGAAGGGATATTACTCCCTCCGCGGTGACTGCCAAGTCCCATCCTGTTACACGTGCACCCCAGACATTATGTTTCATGTATTCATATTAAAAAAAAAAAAAAAAAAAACAAAACAGCCCAACTGAAATGTACTGAAGTACAGGTACATATATATATATACACACAAAGAATTTTTCAATAATATTTTCTGCCCTCTATGGGAATTTATGCTGACCTATAAAAGAAAAAAAAAATCTCCGTACACATATATTGAAGAAACTTTCTTAACTGCTTTGTGGTGAGAGACTGCATTAAAAATAGATACTGGAAGCATTTAAATGAAAAAATTATCCAGCATCTAACACTGAAGTCAAATTTTGCATTGACATTTCCTGTGAGGGCAAATGGGACCAAAAAAAATCCCGAAGCTTTTGGCATATATTTAAAACAGCATGGCCACAGAGAAATGATTGGCAATGGGACAATCGTCATTCTGCAATTTGCACGATAAATTGGGCAAAATCACTGCAATTTGTAATAAATGTTCCTTTCAGGTATATTTCTCAGAGTAGGCATCATATTTTATCCTAATGTTCTTTTTCCCTCCTTGCCTCTTAGTTGCATTCTAGATTTTTGTTTAAAAATAATCTACAATAATCACTATTATTTCTTTTAGATTCATCAAAGGTTGTAAGCAATGATTAATAAGTAATTATACACACAATAAAATGAGTAAATGAAACAAACCATATCGATATATCATATCAACTTTTTAAAAGACATAGTTTGGTATTAGCAAAAGTCCTCTGATATTACCTTCATTATACAAATTATTCTGACTAGGCACCATCCTAAACATTGAGATTTTATTTTTAAAATAACAAGGAGAAACTGAGGCAGAGGTAACTTCTTAGCAGGGAGGCACAGTAGTTTCTTGGTGAGGTAAAGAATTCTCTTCTGTGTTTTCAAGTTGGGAGTGTCCTCTAATGCCCAAAACCATGGCTTCAGTTATGTTATTCAGGAAGCTCTGCATGATATGAGCAAAGCCATTTAAAATATCTTTTTACTCATCTGCAGGTGTACAGCTTAGAAATCACTATTTGACCTGGAAATTTCATTTTCAGTAAATCAACACCCCTACCCATAAGAAATTATATTAAGTTGAACTTCTCAACTGTCTTTCCCCCAACAGACAGACGTCATTGCAATTCAGCAAGGGAGCTGCAACATCTTCCAGCCCTACCCTGGATGTCCTCAATTCAACCCTCAACTGTTCTTAGGGAGGGATGGTAGTGTCTTCTGCTAATGTGAACTGGATGGGAGCTGACCCAGACTCCAGTGCTCTCTCATCATGGTGAGGAAAGCTGGGTTAAAACCATCAAATGAATTCTCTCTTTATGAACTGATCAATCCTGACGGGACCAAGTGAGCAGAAGGGCATACTCAACAAACAACATTCCCCGGCTACGAAAACAGATCCGGTTTTCATCGAAACCAGTTTAGGCATGTTATTGGATGGAATGTAGGAAGAAACTCAATTAATATTTGGCGAAGGAAAAAAATCTTGTTTTGGAGAAAAGAGCTTTTTCTGAATTCTGATTTCTATTTGCTATGTTTTGGAGATGTTTTGTTGAAGACTGCGTAGAAAGAAAAGTTTAAAGATACATGTCATCAGGCTTATGGCATGCTTTCCAAGGCCAGGAATGCTGGGACATGGAGATAGTTCTGGTTCCCCACATGCTGCTGACTCCTGGGGCTTGGGATTCTCTCAGTCTTGGTAGGACAGCCCTTCTGCTGCCCCAAAGACTTCCAGATACATGCTCCAACCAAACTGAGTTGGCTTTGGGGCTTCCGGGATACTCTGATGAGTATATGAATCCTTTGTAAGGCTTTAGGAGATATGTGTACATGCTATATGAAACTTCAGTGCAATGATATCCATTATTAGTAGCACCACAGTGACCCATGATTTCTATTACAGCAAAGCCTAAGTACGAAAGAGAATAGCAACCTCAGGTTACTGTGACAGCCCATCTCTCAGCAGATTATGGTCTACAAATGAGCCCTGTAAGCCTTTATCTGGCAGAAAACAATGAAAAGTACCAGTTCCACATCTGAGCAAGAGGATAAGACCAAGGTAAATTGGAAGAAGTAGTGAGAGGGCTCCTCGTCCTCTTCTTCAATCACCCTATACACTCTGCCCTTTTCTCTATTAAAATAAAGTCTGAGGTGGGGAGACCCATTCAGCTGACTGAATGAATATTTATATTATTCTTTATATTATTTCTCCCAGGGACATAACTGTTTTAATCAGAGACAAATGCATAGGAATAAAATAAACCATCAGAATAAGTTCTAAGGGGAAGGTCTCAGGCTTCAACCAGCTGTTCAGTAGGATGGCTCCCTGATATTCTGAAAATCATTAACTGTAGGAAGAAATTAAAATTGGAAGCTAAGAATATGAATCTCAATATAATATCAGTTCTCCATGTGCCCTTGGGCAAGTCATTTAACATCTCTGAATATGCATATTTTTAATCTACAAAATAAAACTAGAAGTCTTCTTAAAAACTTTTACCTAACTCTTTATGAAACTATGGGGATTGAGATATTAAATACAAAGTGCAAAGTGCTACTCTAACATGGCATTATTTTTTAGCATTTCAACACTGTGACTAGTTGGGAATATAACCCCAAGAACTAAAGATTTTAAAACAATCCATTTTTGCACTAATTCTTGGTTCCACTTCTTGTCAGAAACCCTAAAATGGTATTGTATTTCACTTTCCCCCGATTATATCTACTGTTTGCTTCTTGTAATAAGCCAGTGGCAATTGTCAGAAGTAATTGTTAAATGGAAGTTGGAGCTGGGCCTTCCTTTTTTAAACAAAATCCTCTGGCAGTAAATTCCTTCAGTGCACTGTTTCACTATAAACTTGAGATGGAATCATGGAAATCCCATAATGTCCATCTGGCATCAAGAAGAGATGTAGGTCAAATTGGCATACACAGGAAACATCAGAAAATCTAACGAGTTCCTTTGTGGACATTAATTTAAAAAGCAGTTTCATCTGAGCAGGGTATGGCCTCACACAAATCCCCAGATACTTAAGGAAAATAGCTTCAAGTGCACCACATTAATTGCAAGGCTTGTACTCACCCCGGCATCGATCTTTCCCTCAAAATCTCATAGCTATCTCTTTACAATGAGAAAGATGGCCTCCTCATCCAGAAACACCAAAAGAAGCAAAGATGCTTACTACGACTTTCATAAGGTATAAACAATTTGCAATGGATGAACAATGATGGGTATGAGAAGTCACCCCACTTGAAAAAAGACTGCCATTTTGGAAGGTCTAGCATAGGAAGATCTTAGAGAAGGGTCTAGGCTGGTGTAGACAAGAAGGTCCTAAAAGAATGTCATTGTCAAACAAAGAAAGGGCTGCTTGCCTGGAGTGGGAGCTATATTACAAGCAGATCAAAAAGAAATGTGGCTCAGTGAAACTATAGACGGGCAGAGGCAGGAAAGGAGGCTAATGCGCTAGCTAAGCATTACACATGCTGCTTATTATCCTTTAGGGAACAAGGCCCACATCACAATGTGCTCAAAGACCAAAGGAAGGTCACAAACCGGCAGCCCGCCAGCAAAATGCAGCTTACAAACAATTTTGGCCACAGTCTGTTCATGAGCGAAATATTATTTTAAAATTCTGAAATAGCATCTGATATTAAAAATGGCAGAAATTTCACATAAAAATCCTAATTTTTGCCTTCTCTTAAAAAAGTCAGAAGATACATGACAAGTCAAGGCCTGCAATTCCACGAGGCAAGAGCTGCCTGAAGTCAAGTTGCAGCCGCCCCCTTCCTACAGTCACTCACTCTCTGGGCTGCCCTGCCGCCCCACTCACTTCACTTACCTGCGGACATGCAGGGATGTGAGTTGTTTTTGCCCAGCCAGAAGACCAAGCTGGGTGAGAGAGATTAATTATGATAGAAAAAACAGGGACTGAAGGGCAGAGATCCTTATGAGTGTGCAGCAATGGATCCAAAGAGGCCTGGGCAGTCCTGAGTGGGCCAAGAAGACCCCTTCCAGAGTCTGAGGCAGACAGAGAACTAGTTAGAAGGTAACTCTTCTAGGGAGGAGAGAGATGGTTGAACCATTTATCATGTTATTTTCTCCTTTATATGAGAAAATGTGGCAGAGGGTAAAGCACATGTCCCTTTTAAACCTAAATATTGTAACTAAGGCTCTCCCCTTGGTTAACCTCCTGTAGACAAGAGCATCCTTAGAGCCTAATGCAATAACATTTTTATAATGCTTTAGTGGAGCAAAGAACTTTCATATACTGTTAATGCATCCCTCAACCAGAAGTTTGTGAGCTAAAGTAGGCAAACAGTATTATCACATACTATAGATGAGGAAACAGAGGCTCAGGAACTTCGATGGAATTCAGACAAGCCTTTTGCCACTACAACCCACAGATTCACCATTGGTCAGCAATGACCTATCTTGTACTGCAAGGAACACTGCACCAATAAAACCTGCCTAAAACCACAGTCACTGAGATACCACTAGCACTGGCCAGTGTTTTAGGAGGTTTTTCCCTTACTTGGATAATCTCTCCCTGAGCAAATCCATCCGCCAAAACTGAGACCGCCAGGAGTTTGCTCATCCTGCAAGGCAATGGTCAGCTATGTCTAGAAACATCTCTTATTTGTTCACGAAAGTCCAGCAAATATTTTGGCAAATAAATTCAGAAAGCCGGAAACGCTAATTATTAGGCAGAGACAAACCCACAGTAAAACATAAACAACAAAGTGCCTGTTCAGGGCTGCTATTCAATGCGCCTTCCTGTTGCCAGTGCCACGAAAAACAGGCCAGGAGTGGCTTGGAGGAGCTGGAAGAGGAAATGACCCTTTAAAGACCACGTCCTGTAGGCAGACTGAGGCCCTACCACTTGCTATAGCAGATATCAGAAAGGAAGGGTGGGCAGTATAATTTGTAGGGAGAGAAAAATGGTCTTAAAAATGGAGTTCCTAAAGAATACTGTTTAGGTGGGGCACTTACAATTCTGTAATGATAAACTTTTTTGTTTTCAGGTTGGGAATTAAGTGAGTGGGAAGTAAAGATTTTGCTCAACTGGTTGCAAATGTGTGCGGACTAGCGCTTTGTAAAGGAAGACATGCCCCTCTAGGTCCTCCATATATGGTTGTGAGTTTTGTGCCTTGTGCACTGGTGAGCACAGTGGGTCACCCTGGGGCCTGAAACCCTGCTGGGATTCTGTTCACTGAGTTGTGTGCCTTGTTCAGCCAGAAGAAACATCTTTTTATAACTGGATTTTTTTTTTCATTTGCACAAAGGTAAACCATGTGTTGGCAACAGCCCTGAGCCTAGGTAAAGATTTGCCCATTTCAGCTTTCAGTCCTTCAAGCTTGTGTCATTTTATGTGCCAGGCAATAAATATAGTCATGTTGGACATCCTGGGTTTGAACACCAGCCTCATACAAATCAGGTAAGTGATTTTCTGCTTTATTTTCTCTGGCTGGAGCAATGAGAACAGCCCCACCTGCCCCTATCTCCTTGGGGCCATTGTGAAGTCACTGCCAAAAGTTTAATCATATTTCTTTCTTCAACGTGTCCAGAGATGTCTTCCGCAGAGCCTTCCTGTATATTAACATCATCCTCTTCCTCCTCATTTAAGTTCAAAGTCAATAGAAGAATAAAGATTCTAAGTTCAATGACGTGCTAAGTGGCAGAGGGCCACAGGTCCAGTTTAATAGGGCAACTTCCATTTCCCAAGCAAATTACACACTTCCATGTGTCGGAATTCCAATCACTGTTGCAGGTCCACAAGTCACTTCACTAGAGTCTTATGGTGAAACACTTTAATAAGCAACTTCATTGCTGACATTTCTGAGGCAGCAAATCAAAAATCAAACCCCAAATTGGCTTGTTTCCCCTGACAGACTGCTGGGATACAGATTCCTGGCCAACTGCAGAAGGGCTGGCAGCTCCATACCTCTTCTAGAGTTGGCTTGGCCAGGGCGACGCTGGAACAATTGGTCTCATCGCCTTCTGAGATGACAATTAATTAGTGTGATGGGAACAAGGCAGTGCATCCAGGGAGCCGAGCCTTTCCCCTTTTGAGGGCTGTGGCACTGGCCTCTTGTCAGCGCCAATGTCTGCATCATTAGATGCACTGGAGATGGTTTCTGGCCACATTTAAGGCAGCCGATAGGGGCAAAAAGAATGGAAGAGCTCCCAACGACTTCTTTGTTGAGAAAAAAGAAAAGAGAAAGAACACCGGTAACATTAAAAATCCAAGTCAAAACCAGAGGCAAATGTTCAGCAGCAAAAGCAATGGCATGTTAGAGAACACACCAATCTAGACATAGCAATAAAGGAGAAAAGGACGAATGTTTCATTGAGAAGTGCCTCAGCGTGGCATGCAGAAGAATGTGTGGTGACAGGAATCCAGTCCCATTGAAGAAAATTTGAGCTCAGTGACAACATCCTCGCCAGGCTTTATTAGGCACCCGTACCAAATGCGTTGCTCAACACGCTGTGAATGAGAATGCATGAGTCACAGGATAGCACCCCTCTGACTCTAGCCGACAGCAAAGGACATCGCTTTTTTAAGTGTAGAAAGGATGACTGATGACGCCCAAGGGCTTTCCAGAAAGGAACATAATATCTTGTTGCAGGGATGGGTGAATTAAAACATGACTCTCAAAACAAGCATCCTAAAATTATTTAAAAACTAGAATTATTTAGAAAATAAAGAACAGTTTTTCACCAAAGATTTTATATGCTTCATAGAGTAGCTCTATTCCTAAGGTACAGACAAAGTCTTGATATTGGGGTGGGGTCAGGAGTTCAATTAGGAGCCATATGGAATCTAAAAATAAAATCTTGGTTTAACTCTAACCTCCTGGATCCCTTACCTGCCAGTTCTTTCATTTCCTCTTCTGGAAAAACTGAATTAAAATGGTCATCCATACTGGCTTTTCAATCTGTCCCCCGCCCCTCCTTTGCTAGCCCATCATCACTCACCTTCTGCCTTCACTGCTCCATTGACCCTGTGCTGGTGGTCAAGATGACCAAATCCAGCAGGCCCTTTTTAGGTCTTCTCTTACTTGTCTTCTTTTCAGTTTTGGCTAATAGTGACTACTCTCAAATCGTGTTCTTCTCTGATTTTCTGGAAATATTTCTCTTTTTTCTATAATACCAGAAGCACCTTACCCTTCCAGCTTAGCTTCTCTCTAGAGTCCCTGGTCGGTACCTCCAAATAACTTCTGGGCCCTCTACCTGATGTCTCTAAGCACCTTCTATCCCAACATGTCCCAAACACACCCCTCATTTGCTTTCCCCAAACGCCCAAAGCTGGTCTTCCTCATCTTTATCTGTCAGAGTTAATGGTGCCCTCATTTACCTTGTCACCTCAGGCAGAAACCTGGAATAATCCTGGTTCCTCTCTGCCTCCTGAGTCCTCCACTTCCTATTAGTCACTAAGCATTATTTAACCTACTTCTTACCCATCTATCATACCGTTGGCCTCTTCATCTCCACTTGAGCTGTCTTGGGTCTGGACCTCATTCTCTCCTACTGGGACCACAGAAACAGTTTCTAAATTCATCTTCCTGCATTCAGGACGCTTTCCTTCAAATCCATTCTCCATACTGCTATCAGATAATTCCTCCCAACACAAACCCAATTATATCATTCGCTGGCTTAAAAAAATCTCCCCATGGTTCCCCACTTTCTATAGGACAAAGCACTTCAAATGTGAGCTCTGTAGAATTTCCTGGTCTCTTCACTTCCCACTCTGCACCTTTAACTTTAGCCAGGCGGACCTCTTTTCAGTTCCCCAAGCCTGGCAAGCCCATTCGTAGCGCCATGCTTCTGGAGGTTCTCTTGGCCTTGTGTACCCTTGGCCCATCCTTAAAAATTTCTTGTCCTTATGAAGCTTTTTCTCTGAAGCCTTTCCTGACCCTCCCCATGCCTATCCCCAGGTAGATACCCCCGTCTCTTTACTTGCACAGCAAATGTGCACGTCTGTCTCTGTCTATCTCACACAGGTTGTAGGAATACCCTGGGAACACAGACCACCACAGAAGCTACCACTTTTCTTCTCTTAAATAAAGTGCTTGGCAACTTGCAACCATCAATATTTTTTCCTGGAAAGAAAAACAGACAATGCTACTTGTTCCTAGACCTTTACCGGTGTGTGGAACTTCACAGCCCTTCTTTCCATGCAAACCTGTGCTTATCAATGTTCAAACTGATATTCATTTCAGCTAACAAGGACATTTCTAAGATGGGGAAGGGGCAGCAAAGGTGTGTGGCTTGCCTAAAAGCTGAGAGGCAAGATGCAGAGAAATAGGTTTTCAGATAAAAGACCCATTTTTTTCCTTTATGATGGACAAAAAGTTTGTAATACACCTCCCTCAAAACAAGATGTCTATTGGGCAAGACATCTCCCTCCCCTGGCACAAAGTTTTTAATGTGCAATGACAAGTCTTCTAATGTGTATCATTAACTAGGTATTCTGGGTATTTTTCTGTGGGTAGCCAAGATCTAGAAAGCATACAGGACTTGTGCTCTAAGGTCACTCTTGTCCATACAGAGGTCACTGACGAGGGCCCAAATTCAGTGGGAAAGTAAATGACATCAAGCCAACCTTAACATCAGTGTTCTAAGTGTTCTTTTGTTTTGATTTCCAAGCTTTTACATGTACCTCTGTTCTAGTAACTGTGTCCTTGCCTAGTCCCCCATCAGTCTCTAACTCGATATCCTTCCAGCCCCATCCTGCCCTGAGCATTATTACAACACTGGTAGCAATATGTTGTGGGAAGCTTGCTCTGCCTATCTACTTTAATTATGGCTGCCCTACTTCCTTTTGCTACAAAGACCCCCTTACTTTCTGCTCCATCATTTTTCAGCCTCATGCAATGCTCACCTCCATACCAACAAAGCTGGTGTCCCCTCTTCAACATATTGTTTCGGTGGAAAGTTATTTTTTTGGCTTAAGAGGCTTTCTCTTCCAGCTCTGCATGAAAATCAGCAAAGATTCCTGTTATCAGCTGAGTGCTTAAGTAAACAGAGCAGGTGCCAGAGTCAATAGGATTTGGAAAATGAGATTCTGCTAAAGATAATTTGTAATGGGGCTCTACTGACATACAATCAGGAGTTCACACTTTGTGGAAAGGGGAAAGAGCCAGAACTTCACAAAGGGGACAGGGCTGGTTTGCCTGCACCGAAGTGGTCAGGGAAGGTCTATGCTTTCATATAACCAGACAGAGTGTCCTCCTTAGCTGGAAGAATGCTCTCATTTGTATACCCAGAGAAGAAAACGCTCCATTCTGCCCTGCCCTCATTTCAACAGAGTTCTAGTGTCCACTGTGCCGCCTGACCACTTCTCCCACTTAGGACAGTATGCCTCCTTTGCCTGGACTCAGAGCTCAAGTGCTTTGGCAAGCAAAGAGGAAAGGGGACGGAGTGGAATTGTGCAGGGACAGAATAACCACAGCAACCATGGTTTCCCAACTCGCTCTGCCCTGCCAGGCCTGGGAGCCCCAAACCCACTGAACAGGGTGCACTGTTCCTAGCTCTCCCAATTGCTGCCACGAGCAGAGTTTGAATGATTGGTTCTTCCAGCCCTTTGCTGCAATGTGAATTTATACCTCTCCAGCAAGCACCCCTATTCAACTCTGGGGCTATGGAAAGACTCTAGGTACAGTGCTCTTTCTTCTACTCTTCTCTTTTGTCCTTCGAAACATAGCATGTTTTCCAGGCTGCTCAGGTATCTCAATATCTGATGAGGAAACTTCACAGTTTTATATTTGTAATGAAATCCCTGGCCTTGAATTTACAATTATACTTTCTCTAAGGAGTTGAAAGAACTTGACATCAACTCCTTGTTAGTAAGGAGATGGCAAGGCAGAGGCGACTTCATCTTCATTTCACCAGTGGGAAAATGGAGACAAAATAAGATTGAAGAATTTATACCTTGGCAGTCAGTGGTGAGGCTCTCAAAATAGTGGCTCTTTTAGCATACTCCTTCAGGCATACACAGACAAGAAAAAACACTTTCCAGTAGACCCTGTATTTTCTTTTTCTCTTTCTATAAAAATTGGTGGTATTTTAGAAAAGGACAAAAAAGAGGCAAAGTGGCTAAGAGTTGTTACCAACCAAACTATGCCAATAGGAAGAAAATTTTAGAAGAGTACACTACCTGTCACTTTCCTACTTTCTACCCCCAAAACAAAGAGAATTTGTCAGTAGCGGTCAGACCTGAAGTTACACTACTGTGTGGTTCTGAGCATATTTTAAACCTCTGAGCTCCTCATCTGAAAATGAAGATAGGGGTAGTTGTCTCAAAGGAATGCAATGGGGATTATATGAAATGATACAAATAAACGGTATTAACCGGATCTAGCAGGAGACAAATGGTTGGTTAGTTTAGTTATTAACATTATTTATACTACTGGATGAATAGTAGATTCTGACTTCATTCATTGTGAGCACAACCTTTTATTTCAAAATCATTTACCATGAAAGCAAACCATGGCAACGATTCTCAACCAAGAACTTGACAATCTTTCTGATGGTACAGATGGATTAGTAGAGTCACAGTCATTCTAGATTTTCCATCGAGCCCTGAAAAATTTTGATCAAATGGTAGTTTTAAAAATGAACCTATGATATACACAACCATAAGTCACAGCAGAGACAGACATGGACATAATACAGAACAACGCACGGGGGCTACTTCTGAGTGTCCTATTATTCCATTAAATTTCAATTTAGGATCTTTGTAAAATTATGAAGAAAAAAAAACCAAGGCACTATTTCATTAGAAAAAAGCAATTACCTTTTATATCTACCCTGTCCCATTTCTAAGAATCTTTCCACTATTACATAAACCACCTAAATGAATTTTGGAGTGCCTCCAGGCAAGAGGACAGAGCTTGCTGTGATCTGTTGATATGATAATGACAAGTCATTGCTATAAAAAAAAAAAAAAAAAAAAAAGTTAGGGGTTCTAATTTTGAACCAAAATCGGAAGAATCTCTTTCTGGTTTTTATCCTGCAACCCAAATATAAAACCACTATTTCAAATGGATCGCATGTCTCCCTTACATCCTGTATATTTTTATAACTCTAAAATGGAGATCTGTAAGTACACAGCATAGGGCAGGGATCCCCAAACCCCAGGCTGCAGACTGGTAGCCTGGTAAGAACCAGGCCACACAGCAGGAGGTGAGCTGCAGTGAGAAAGGGAAGCTTCATCTGTGTTTGCAGCTGCTCCCCAGAGCTAGCATCACCACCTCAGCTCCACTTCAGATCCTCAGGCATTAGATTCTCATAGGAGCACCAGTGTCAGGTACCGAAAAAAATTGGGGACCGCCAGTATAGGGGACTGTTGAGTTAGCTTTTGGAAAAGTAGTTTTTTTTTTTTTTTTAAATCACTTTTAGCCTAAAGATGTATGTATGTAAGACTATTATAAAATGCAATGGCTAAAGAACACTGTCTCATTAGAGATAAGGACTGATCAACTTTACGGTTAGACATAATGCAACAGATAGTCTCCATTAATGTCTTAGGAATTACTGGTCACATTAATTTTAACGTCAAAATTCTGGAAACATTTGCTATGGAAATTATCATGAAATATTCAAAAGAAATAAAAACAGGAAAGATCCTTCATGCAACCAGACTAAACATAGGTTGTGTCGGTGAGATGCATGCTTGGGAGTTATCTGTTCATTGACTAATTCAGGTTTGGTTTGTTCATGCTTACTCTTTTTTTTTAAATGGCCCCCGATGCCACAAACAAATCAGCAAGAGGTAAAAACATCCTATTTTCTCTGCCCTGGACTGTACTACTCATTCATGAACAAAAGTCTGAATGCCTTTTAAGGAGATGAGGCCAAGGCACACATTCTTCCTCTCTCTCTGCACTAAGCCAGTGCGATCATACATGCGAGCTCTGTTGGTGTGGTGTACCTAATGCAATCTACAGGCACAAAGGTGTAGATAGTATAATTTATCGGTTGGCATGGTATGCAGGATAGTGGTAGCGACTCTGCTTTTCTATTAAGAGAGTATAATTTCAACATGTAAGATTTGCTCCTCTAGAAGTCTGTTTTGTGTGAAATAGAAAAGTGTAGTTTATTTTTAAAAAATCTATATTTTCAAAGAACAAATAACCAGTCTTTCTGGCAAATGGACACTTCGAAAATAGGAAAACAGAGTATTTGCTAAAGCTCTGCAAATAGTTCGCTGGTTATTGCCTTCTTCCCCAGAAATGATTATAGTGACATAATATGAAAGTACCACTATGCCCTTGTCCCAGCCCAAAAGAAACTACTCAGAACTTATATCTTAAGAATGTTCAGTTGGCATCTTAGGAAATTTCTCTGAAAACACAAATGGAAATACAGAAAGGAAATAAGAAGAGATATGAAAATTGGCATAATGAAGGAAAAGTCAGAGGCAGGAAAAATTAGGATTAAGAAAGCAAAAGCAATTACAGAGGATACAAATAAATTAAAAGAAGCATAGAGAGCCTTGTTAAAAATTAATGAACAAGTTGTTTTGTAAAAGGTCCCTTTCATAGAAAAAAATAAAAACCAATAACAGTGAACTAAAGTATTGTGGCTACTTGGCTAGAGATGTAAGCTATGTTTTAGATCACAACCCCAAAGAAGGATTTTCCAGGCTTTTATTTTGATAATGACTGGTATACCTATAAGACTAGTTCATTATCTCTCCTTTTTCCCCTCTTTGTTGGCTGAAGTGAGGTCTATTGTGTATGAAAACACATAACATGTCTATCATTGGAATAAAAATCCCATAATTAAACATGCAGAAACAAATATAACTATCAACTGCAAGAAGACAAATGTCACCACTGGTAAGTTAATCTATTTAAACATTTAGGGGCAAAGATGCTGCGTTTTAATTTCCTGGTGAAAGTCAGTTCCACTATGTACCAATAAAAACACAACAAAATGAACTCTAAAGAGAAGTTTGCTATTCGCTATAAATGTCATGACTGGCTGTAGTATGAGAACTAAAAACAGGTGAATCAATCATAAGCAACTATTGATATTTTATAATTCCATTAAACATAAAAAATTGATTAATTTCTTATATTTAATACATACTTTCATCACAATATGCCTACAATAAACCTTCGAGACAAAGGAAAGAGAAAATAACACAAGTTACAGCTGAAATCCTGGCATAGGGCTTGGCTCATAGGTCTTGTTTACCAAATATTTGTTGAATAAATAAATAATCTAAATACCAGTTTATTTGCTTTACATTTTGGCATAGGAAGTGTCTGCCTCTCAATGAAAGGCATTCCTGGGCCTACACAAGTATTTTCATTGTCTGACAGTGGGGGCAGAAGCTGCGATTTAAAAATATGGTTTCCCCTATAGTGAACCTTACACTCTGGAGGAACTGAAGAGAGGTGTCTATGTTCTTAGTCTTCAGACTACAGATGCACCTTCTCCCTATGAAAGCCAAGTACAGTAGCCCAGAGCAGAGGAGACAAACATTTTACATTTAAGAGATCAGTGTGTTACATAAAGAAATGGGGGTTTTAGAAATATAAGTACGTGACTACTAACAAGTAATTAAGTAATTATTTCCATCTTTTAACAAAATGGAAACTGTTTTTTTTTTCTAAGTGAATAATATCTCATACACAAATAGTTTACATTTGGCAGCATGTAATATCTAAATGATTATTTTCTGATGGAGAACACCTTATCCCAAACTTCCATTTTATGTGGTATCCTAAGATCCCTTTAGAAACACAAATTAAACTTTTCCCATGTGATTATGGCAAAAAGGAAAGCACAAAGAAAGACTATCGAAATTGACTTCTTCATATAAACTTTAGTTTTATAATATATATTTCTGAGTACTTTCTAAAAGGGTCTGCTCAGTGGGCAATTAAAAAGTATTCCTGGAATAATCAGGTTGTGTATCAATTAAGCCTTTGTCACTTTTTCATTATTTTACCTTAAAAACCAATAAGATGAAATAAAAAAGAGATTTAAACATGACTTCTTACCATCAGTTCTTTTAAATACTTATTTAATTAAAAGAGAATTCTGTGAAGAGGGTGGAAATCATCTATAGAATCAAGAGGTGTTAGTACCATCTGGATCCACACCTCCTACAAATTCTCTGTCACTAAGCCCTCCTTTCCACCATCATGGAAAACTGAGAGCTGACCTTCTTGGTAACATGATCACTGCCACCTCTAAAATCATGGAAAAGCTGAGAAGTTAAGCAGGGCCTGCTGGGCAAAGCAAGAACATGAAATTCAGACCCATTCCGGTTCAAGCAGGTGGAAAACCCAAACATGGAATCAGCTGGGCTCTCCTCAGCCACGTTTGCATGAGCATCTTGCTACCTCAGGCCCTTTTCTTTACCAAACACGGAATTCTCTGTTGTGAAATTCAATCACTTTCAATGGACATCTAGAACTTGACCTTTATCTCTTAGCTTAGTGAGATTAGTGGCATACATTCCCTGCAATACCATTTTTAACAATCTCACATTTCCTATCTAGATCTCTGTTTAACCTGCAGGAATCCAGACCCTCCATAGCATACACACTGCATTTCCACCTAAATGCCTGGCCTGAATGTTAATGCCTGTTAACAACAAAGAGAAAGGCCTTTCTCCTTTTTAAAAAGCCCTTTTATATTCTGCCGTTTAACTTAATGAAAAAACAATTTATACATAAAGCTTGTTGAGAAGGCAATAAAGGCTCTTTTTAGGTTTTGAATTTAGGTTACATGTTTCACATAGCATTAAGACTTCTTTTTATTTCCTTACAAACTCCCCAAAAGCTTTTTTAAACAGAGCTGTCAGCTCTGTTTGTTCCAGTCTCTGATTTACAAAGAGCCCATGGGTGAGAGCAAGTACCAAGTCGGGAAGTTGTTGTAGCGTTCCCATTACAATCCTGCTTTTGAACCTCGGAGCAGGAATCTAGCCTTCCTGCTTTGTGCAGCAGTACACTCTGCTCACCCCAATTCCGGCAGGTGGCACACGAAGGGGCACCTGAGGTTCTGGGGGAGGAGACGGTTTTCTGCTCCAGCCAGACCCATTCCGTGTTTACTCCTTTAGCACTGAGATTCTCATTGCTTGTAACCTGGACCATATAAATCAGGAGAGCTTTTCAATACGCAGCCCGCCCACTTGAGCATTATTCTCTAAGCCCATACTAACGAGTGAATCAAAGAAGGTAGGTGTTCGGCTGCTAAAAAAACCAGTCTCCCTTGGCCGCTTGGAGTGGCTGCCACTGCCTTCTGTTCACTGCCAGACCAAGGGCTGACGTCTTCACTTCTTACCATTCCCTAATTCCCCTCCCTGTCAGTCTTCTACTCTCGTGGGGAGCTGAGATGGCTTCAGGTCTCCGAAGGCCTACTGTGGCCTTTTCTCAGTCTTTATCCTCCTCCTTAGTACATGACATCATCAGTCACCTTTTCCCTTGTGAAAATGTTGGCTGGTTCTCCGCTAACCCCTCTAGCCATGTTTCCTTTATCTCCTTAGCCACTTTCTCTCCTCTGGCTAACCCCTGTGTTCTATTCCAGCCTATTATTTTTCTTCCTGCCCTGACCACGTTGGCCATTCCTTGAGCTACAGCTACCACCTTCGTGCAGGTTAATGCCCAAGTCCCTCGTTTCTCCAGCCCACTCCTTCAGAGTGTCTAACTCTGCTCTGTAATAGCCTGTGAGCATTTAAAATCCTTTATCTAACCTGGTGAGGACTATGGGGCATTTCAGACCAGTTACTCCTTCCCTTGGCCTCCATCCTGATTTTCCTGTTTCTGTTACTGTCTTCATAGTTCTATACTTGGGTCCCCTCACACCAGCTCTAAATTTCAGCCCCTTGGACCATTTTTGCTCCTTTTCCCTACACACCAACCACAATAACAGAATCCTGCCTCTTCCTCCCTAAACGACATCCCTAATCTCACATCACGTGTGTGAGGACCCACACCTTCTTAAAGATTAACTCTTAAAAGTAGTTTTTTCCAGTCTCCTTTGAACACAAGGCTTCTCTCCTTGCCATTACTATTCTGTAACACAACTGTGACACTTTTCAAACTGATGATAACAAAATGAAACTCAGGAGCTAAGAGCTACTGCAAGTATATCCTACTGCGGGTATATTCGGAATGGCTATCCTACTCATCCCCTTAATGAGTGTTTTGTTTTGCTCTCACTGAGGAAGAAAGTAGATGTAAAGTAAATTAATAATGATTAATTTAATGATTTCATTAAATCAATTCCACACTTTGATCCACTTATCTGTCTGGCTACACTGCTTATAATAAAAAGCCTATTAAGTTTATTAAGCCATTAGCATGAAACTTGAAAACATGATTTAAAAATCACTTCCATTTGTGTAATTTAGAATGTTTGCTTTAAGTAAAAGAAGCACTGATTGGCTTTTAACATAAGGAGAGCAACTCTAAGCCCTGGCAATCATAAGTTCCAGAGTTATAATAAGATCCAAAGTTCAAGAAAATTAGCTTCATTCAGGATGTTCATGTGTTTGTAGATTTGCACAGACTGGGTAACAGCACCTTTTCAATGCAAGACAAGATTTTAAAATTATATTTTAAAGTACTTACTGTTGGGCTGGCACCAGCCATAGAGAATGCAATAATGTGTGAGGCTAATTGTGCAGGAGGAAGAGTAATTGCATGAATCCACCTTGCAGCTATTCTGGGTCTTAAAAGAATGAAGATCTCACTGGCCTCAGAAAGCCACTTGTGAGCTGGCAAAATTATAACTTTTATGCTGGATTTAGTAAAGCATGCAGCGGTAAAAACATTTAACTGCTCAAGCAAAGAAAAAAAAATCCCTAAATAAATGCACAGACAGACATCTATAATTTATCCTCTATATTAGGAAGGCCAGGAAAGGAATGATTAAGTTAAGTGTAGTTTCATGTGAAAATTTCCAAAGGAGGCTAACTTTCTATTCTTCCACACTGAATGGAAGCCAAAAAATATTCCCAGACTGGGGTTACATATCAAGGTTGCCCTGAGCCGAATCAATATTTTTCAATAGCATAGCTCAGCCTCCCGGGACATCTACAGGCTGGCTGGATTAGGGGGAGAAAGGAGCTGCGGGGGTCTGGCTTCCAAGGGCTCTCTCAGCCCTGGTGCCCCTCTTTCTGACTGGTTTCCCTGCCAGACAATGCATGAGGGAGGCACCTCACATACATTATCACTAACGATGCCAGTGACCTGGAGAAGTAGACATTATTATCCCTGATTTATAGATGAGGATACTAAGTTTGAGAGAAGGTAAGTAATGTTGCCCTTGATCAAGGAGGTTGGTTAGACTATAAGGACTCCCTTTTCACTGGCAGTGGTCCTCAATGGAGGCTGACTGCCCCACAGGGGTTATTCTGGTTGCTACAATGGCTACGGGATGCTACTGGCATTGAGTGGGTAAGGGCCGGGAATTTTAAATGTTCTGTAACACGCTAGACAATCCTCACCCAAGGAAGAATTGTCCAACCCCACATGTGAGAGCACCCCATCAAGGAATACTGTACCATGATGGAGATTAAAGGGAGAGAAATCACCTTGAAAGGACTCACCAGTTCGTGTCATCAATAGACTGGGGTGGCATTGGGACGGCAGGGAATTTCTACTACTACTGGTGTCTAAGAGAAAATACATGAACCTTTTCTTAATTAACATCATGTAGCTAACAAAAGGTGGAACCATTTAAAGACTTTACTAAATACTTGAAGATAAAAGAGAAACACTGGCTAAAACATGAAACTACATTACAGCTTCTCCTATCCCAGCTTCTGCCTTGATTATGGCCACATTATGAGCACTGACTGCTCAAGAAACTATACCGGGAAAGACGGTCTCTGGAAGTCAGGACCTAGGATGCTTGCAGGTTCTGTGTGGGACAGGTTCAGTTTGCCCCTCCTGATGCCCCTTCTTCCTTCTCCCCTGCTCCCCAGCTGAGGTATACTGCTCCTGCACCATGTGGCTTTCAGATGGGTTCAGCCAATGGGGAGAGACTGGGAGGCAGAGCACTTATTTCCCTGGCTCCTTCCACATGAGGTTACCTTAGGTTAGGTATATTCCCAACTGAAGCTCATAGCTCTGCTGAAGGTAATAAACTGTACGCATCTCTCATTCTGCAGTAGGCAGAATAATTACCCCACTCTCACCAAAGGATATCCATGTCCTACTCCCCAGAACCTGTGAATATGTCACCCTATATGGCAAAAGGAAATTAAAGTTGGTTATCACCTAAACAGGGATTACAATGGGGAGATTCTCCTGGATTACCCAGTGGGCCCAACGTAATCATAGGGGTCCTTAAGAGTGGACAAGAGAGACAAGAAGAGGTAGAAGTGATGTGATAAGGATCTGATCCACTACTGCTGTCTGTGAGGATGGAGGAAGGGACCACAAGCCAAGGAATGCAGGAGACCTCTAGAAGCTAAAAAAGGCAAAAAACAAACAAACAAACAAACAAACAAACAAAAACACACAACTCATTCTTCCCTAGAGCCTCTAGAAAGGAAAGCAGCCTTCCTGACACCTTGATTTTGACCCATAAAATCCACTTCAGACCTCTGACTTCCAGAAGTCTTGTGTTGTTTTAAGCCACTGAGTTTGTGGTAACTTATTATAGTGGCAATAGGAAACTAATACACTCTTTTCAGGTAACCAGTCATTCTGCTGTCAGGCCCAGATCAATGAATCTCTCTGGTGGCTCCCCATCTACACCTTTGTCAGTAGCCTCTTCATACGCAAACCCTGCTCTAATCATCCTGATTGTACCCTTGTTAGAACCCAGAGTCACATACTCCCACCATATCACTTGGCTTTTCCCTGCTAACAGGAAATCAACCCCTTTTCACTCTTAGCTCCAAATGGAGCCAAATATATTGAAACCCGGAATTCCTCTATGTTCATCAGTAATCTGTTGATGAATTCATTTAACTTCACAAACAGTTCATTTTGTCATTCCACATTTCCTTCTCTATCTGAAAGGCCACCAGGCCAACCATCATATCAGAGTCAGCATCAAGTCAGTTCCAAATGATAATAACTGACACTTTTTCAGAATATCATTTCAACAAACTGCATATAATTTATAATATTGTGAGAATAAAAGAATTCTTTCCTCAAATTCTTAGCTATGCATTTTTGTGAAATTACTGAACTTATAGTAAGAAAGCTATTTGCTTCAAATAATCTGTAGCCTGAAATTTCAGGAACTTTCTGGCAATGCCAGCCTTGGTTCGAAAAATGTTATTTCAGGATAACCTAATTAGACACTGTAAATACCAAGAAGTGAAGTTCTTGGAACGTTCATGTAAAAAGCAGCATTACCAAGTATGTAGAACATTTAACTGTTGGAAAGTGATGGCTGAGTGGTCAATGGCAAGGAGTGTCACAGGAACAAAGCTTGACCACAAGGCACCCAGAGTTCCAGCTTCAGTTCTGCTAGTCACGGTTCTGTATTCTTTAGCAAGTCAATTATTTCCCCTCTGTATCTCAGCTTTTTTCCATTCATGATAAAGGAAATCAGATTTCCTTTAATGACCACTCCGGCTCCCATGGTCTATGACTCTATGAAATATTGCATTGGAAAGTGCTACAAAATGATAATAAAGAGTTGAGTAGCATTCATTATAATTAGCCATAGCAGTGCTCATTCATTCAGTCGGTGAATAGCTATTGAAGATTTACTCTATGCTCGTACTATTGCAGGGGCTGAGGATAAAATGATGACTAAGACACCTAATCCTCTCCTTGAAGCGCTTACTCTTTAGAAGAGGAACATGTATCAAATTGTTAAAACTGCTATATTAGAAGTTTACATGAGGTTCAATGGAAACACAGACAATTGTATTTGATTATGGAATTCCTAGATGGGGTGGGAGCAACCATGCTTGATAAATTCTGCATTATAATAATTATTTACCATTAGAGCTGTTAAAACGAAGTTGGGCAGTGATTGCAAACAACAACAAAAATAATAATACCAGTATTATTATAGCCAAAAATGGTTAGTTGTGATGTCTTGTCAATCTTTATTGACTGCTATGGCTGAGCAAATTATCAAATTGTCAGCTATATATGCTACTATCGATGCATATACCATATTGATGGACAAAGTGATCTGATCAGAACTTCTCTAGAAATTTCATACAATAAGTGAAAGCTGCATGTAGCAATGAGTTATAAAAACAATATAAAAACCGAGTAGTTCTTAAAATGTAAATTAAGTAATAATATCTCGGGCGAAAAATGAAATAAGCTTAGAAATTAGCAGATATAAAATTTTAGTCAATATTTTATCTAAATTAAAACTTTTTAAATGGAGGAATACTATGTTGCTTTTATTGAAAGACAGTAGCCTATAATTTATTATTTTCTGAAGTTAATTTAGTGTCTTTAAAGAAATATATTTATGTTATGCATCTTAAAACAGAATTAAAAGATATCCTCCATGTTAGATTTTGAAACAGAGAGTTACTGAGCTTGAAAAATGTGTCAGTTGAAAACAGAGTTTCTTTGATAAAATGGAGTGCATTCTGAACATCCCTTCTATCTCTCTCACCTGTGCAGACATCGACTTTCATCATCTTCCCTGTGCCCCATTTCAAGACCCAGCTCAGATCCCAGTTCTTCTGTAAACCCTTGTCTGAGCATCCTACTCCCTAGGAACTCTACACTCAGGACTGACTGTCTGTGCCAGTCATTTGGGCTCTCCATCTGTAAGGTCTTAGTTGTTGTTGGTTTAACTATCCATTTGTATTCATTTGACTAAAGTGAAAATTCCAGAGAAGCTAGCACCAGATTCCAAAATTCCTGGCATCACAAATATTATTTTCGTTTTCAAAAATACTTCTAATTTATGTCATTTTGTTCCTTGTAAATCACTGAAAATCCTCTTTAGATCAAGGCTGAGTATAAAGAAATCAAGGTTCCCCAGTAAGAACCAGAACTGTGCCCTTGATATGGTAGAGTGTTAATGAAAGGTTATTAATGGATGATTAATTTGTTTCAGCCAAATCATCATATGTAAGATTACATACTCACCTGAAACAAACCCCAAAGTGTGCAAGTGGAGAAAAGTCAAGCAGAAGGAGAAAGAGTACTCTTGGGTTCAGACCATGGTGCAATCATCCCAGAAGGACCTCAGGGGAACAAAGAAAGTCTTCCTTTGTGAAAGGAAGGAAGACTGACAATAACTGGGCATGGAAGCCTCACATCCATTAAGGAAAATAATCCTGATTCTAGAATAAAGTCCTTGCTATGAATTAAAGCTGTATGCCATTGAGAACTCATCTGATCTTGATTACCTCTAAGCACATATTATGGAATATGACCAGAGATAGGTCTAAAGGACATGCAGGAATAAAAACATCCCATCATCAGTGAGTCCCTTTAGGAGGACTCCAGTAGGCTATGGGCACGAATCATTTATCAACCTGGACCAAAATATTAGCTTTGTGGTGTAAATCTATGTGAAATCTGCCAGGCTCAAGCATAAATATCAGCCCTCTCAGACCTTGACAGAGCCAGTTTTGCTTAAAAGTAGTCAATAGTTTGGAGTTACTAATACCCTGACCTCTTTTCTTGTCACAGATGTAATAAGGAGAAGCAACAGCATATGTTATGATATACTTTGTTTTCATAACTACATATCACAGTATATAGTATATGAATATAC
Organism: Rousettus aegyptiacus; assembly: GCF_014176215.1. Classification (NCBI taxonomy): domain Eukaryota; kingdom Metazoa; phylum Chordata; class Mammalia; order Chiroptera; family Pteropodidae; genus Rousettus; species Rousettus aegyptiacus. Next base: position 39,063,533 of record NW_023416306.1, on the reverse strand, counting down.
AATACCTATGTATATTATTTAGTAAGTGAAAGAGAAGCAAATTATATTTCTAAACCAATTCAATCTCAGAACAGTTCTATGGCAATACCTTTCAAAATAACTGACTTTGTCCAAACCAAATGGAGTTCAATGTTTGGTGTGGCAGTCACCTATTTATTTCCATCTGCAATAATGCTTTTCAAACAAAAAGTCAGTCCTCACTGAAACAGACCCAAGTTTATGAATTTTGAGTCAGAGGATATTTAATGATTTGTGGCATAGTCTAAGAGACCTTTAATAAAGAAATGGTTTATTAAGTTCCTTCTTAAATGATGAAATTTCCCGAAATTTAACTCTTCAAGAACTATAAATGCTAAATACCTGGAGGCAAGCTGTATTTACTGACCTAAGTCCATGTATTTCATATTATAAACAATATTATTTTCAACTGTTTCCCCACTGTCTTTGTGAATATTTACTGACATAAAATTTTCTTTCTAAAGAAATGAATCATGCAAGTAATTATTCATTCTATCATCATTTTGATAGGAAAAAAACACAGAACTGACATTCAGGAGAGGAAATTTAACTATATAATTTGTAGGACAAGCCTAATTAAATGAAGTCAGAAAATTATATTTTCTACTCTTCACTGCCAAGCCATTTTCTTTCACAACAGGAATAACAAGCTCTAATCCTAAGTGTTTCAGAAGAAAACAATGAAGAAAGAATGATAAAATTAACAGGTCATGGTTGCCTATATTTATCACAGCATTTCAGGGACATATAAAATATGTAATAAAGAAGAGTGGATGTACAGGGATATAATCACCTGAGTCAAGAAAGCAAAATAAGTATAATCAGTTTATAGAGAATTTTGAATTATCCCCTATTGGAATAATTTAGTTACCTGATGTGGTAAACAACCATATTTATGACATAAATGTAGAGAGTAAGACAGGAATTAAATCTTCTTAAATGCTACTTTAATGTCATCACTGTCTTGCTGAAAAATTCCTAACTGCTCTCAAATGGGTCTAGGATAAAATCCAAACTTCCCTGTGCAGCTTATAAAAATGCTCCTTTATTTGACCACTTCCTACCTATATAATTTTAGAACCACTACTCCTCAGCAGGGCCATGATTCACTCTTCTCTGAATGGACCTTACTGCCTTATCTATGTTCAAATCCATCCCCCTCTGGGACCACCCTCCCCACTTCCTATCACTCAAGGCCTAACACAAGGTTCCCCTTTGCCATTAGCCTCTTCTAGCATTTGGACAGATAAAAAAAAAATTGTAATTTAAATGTCTATATGTATATGGAGATAAATTCTCTTTTAAGTAGTGTCATGATAGTAGAGACTTTGTCTTTCAGACCTTTGAATCACCTGCAATCAGAAACACAGCTAGAATGGGATAAATAACTGCTTCCCTTCATTACTTGGTTCTTTTCAATAACTCTTGAAGGTAAAATGCTCTCATGACAATTTTTAAGAGTAGGATAAAATATGATCTTCTGGGTCAGGAAGGCTACAGAGCTTAATCAGCTAATGAATGAAGAATTTTTGAATAGTTTCCTTTGGGGATAGTTAAGTGATATTGGTAAACGAAGTGAGAGGAAGCAGTTTGAGATTTGTTTGAAATATCACAGAAAGTTTAATGCCTTTTTTAGATGCTAGCTTTTTGCTCACCAATGGCACGAGCTTTATCCCAATCATAAAACCTCGAGCTGTCTACTTGAAATTGGTACATCTTAGTAAATGTAAATTATATATCAAAGTTATTTTTTTTTTAATTTAAAGCTTAGTGATGACTCTGTCTACAACATGTACCATATAATAAGTCATGCATGGTAGCTAAAAAAACAAAAATTAGTTGACAAAAGGCAATTCAGTTTCTTTTTTTCTTGTGATACCATTCTGTTTCCTCTGGGTTCCCCAGAAGGGAGATACGGTCCTTTACCCAGCACTGTGCTCTTCCCAAATCGCAGACACTACCCCTTACCAGGAGTATGCTCAGGAACCAGGGGCAAGTAGCTGGCCCAGTGTCTGCTCAGAAAAGATGGGTTAGACATACAGCTCCGAAAAGTCATTTTCAGAACACTCAGACTGGCTTAAATTTTTCCTTGTTTCTCTAAAGCACAAATGGAGTTTTTGATTTTTTTATTTTGGGAGTGGTTGGAGGGGTGAGGGGATTCCTGTTATGAAATTTCACATGGGTGTTCAACAGGCTTCTCTGGTGCTTTCTAAAATCGTCTTTAAAAGCAAGGTGTTCAAAGGCTGCTTCCAGGTTCCTCTCTCCTTCACCTTGCTTTGCTCCCACTGTCTGACTCTATGATGAGCTCCCAGATGGAGTGATAAAGATGTGTCAGCTGTCCAGAGTATGCTATAAAAGTATCATATTTTCTGATCTAAAATAGAACTGCAGAATGTTACTACCTGAGTGGATGAATGTGAAACCTATGGTTCTCTAACATCATTGATCAGCTGTCATAAGATGAAAAGTACTCCTGTAGGACAACTTGAGATTTTCTGATTATCTGAGCAACACTGAACTTTCCTCAGGAAGTGTGTGTGCGCGCGTGTGTGTACATGAATGACCATGCGCAAGGGGCAAGAGTGGAGACTAAAAGTTTGGGCAAAACATAAATTATTATCTCATGTTAAATTTAAAGTTTTACTTTCAATTCCAGGGCTAATACAGATTATATTTTAATAGTTCATCCAAATCAAATAAAAGGTAGCTTGTGTCCAAATTTTCCTGAAGAGCAAATGTTATTACTTATTTGTCAGTCACATAACTTCATATTATATTATATTATTATATATTATGTTACTCAGTATTTCTAGAGCATTTGATACTCAGCATTGAGTTAAGTAATTTGAACTATGTGAAATGGAATACCAGTGCACTGTGGTTTGGTTGTAAAATGTGCACTTAAAGTAAAAATTGCATATGGTTAAAATTAACTGTAAAAATTCCTGAAATCACAGTCAAATTACCCATAAACTACTAGTATCTGAGTTCTTGAAAGCTTAAAAGCCAAAAAAATAAATTCTTTTGTTTATTAGCATTCCCTTCCCTGGGGCAACGGAAGCCAAGGCTTAGCTTCTGAGGGGGCACTGTGTGTAAGCTGAACTTGCCATGTGCTGAATGTGTATATGACACTAGGAAACTCACACTACAAATAGAATTTCACATGAGGTACAGATTACAAAGTACATTTTAACCCACTTTAGTACACTTATTCTTGACCACAATTTGTGACGGGTGTGAAGAAATTATCTTCCATTTTACAGATGGGAAGACTGAAAACCAGAGAGATGGGGACAGAGTCCAAGGTCACACACATGAAGACTCTCAGGGTTTCTGACTCATGATCCTGTGCTTCTTCCAGCATACCAGCCTCTCTATATATACAGACCATGTACAGACACATGAAGAGGGCTTTTATACACATGAGAAAGCAACACAATATACCTCAAGATTGTGCACACTGATAGCATACTTTCCCAAAGGTTAAGGACTAATGCAAAAAGAACAGAAACTCCACGGTGAAATCTAGCAGAAGGATGATCTGGCTTAGAGGAAAGTAAGAGGATATTCCAGGTCATGAGAATGTTCCCACAAAGGCCACGGAGGGAGGGAGCAGCAAGCAAATTTTGCTTTGTTGGAAGGAAGAATGTATTGGAAAGTACAGTAGAATGGGGTTTTGTGTTCCTCCCTTGGGGTCTACTCCTGGGGATGTTACAACACTCCAACACCCCACTTAGCTGAAGCTAGTTGAAGAACAGACACAATTGCAGTAATGGTGGTAAGCAGATGTTTGCCAGCACAATGGAACAGCTTTATCTGTTTTCACATGCAAGGTACAACAGCTGATACCTAACTCATGGTTGGGTACAAAAAGGAAATGAACCTTATTATATTTATTATCCTTTGTGAGGTTTGACTTTATCCCCAAGGGAAATAAATACTTATGTATTCTCTAACAGGGCTAATGCAGAGATGCCTATCTATTTTATATTTATTTGCAGTGCTCCTAAAGTTGAAAAATTTCCCTGAAATGAAAGCATACATAGGAATCAAATCACTAAGCTGCTCTTCTCTTACTGCAAATAATGTATTTTGGAGTTCGTTGGCAGGTGTTTTTGTTTTCGTGGCATTTCCTGAGACAAAAGAATAAGGAAGGGGTGGGAAAAAGAAATATTTGAAGGAAGACCATAAAAAGCAGCCACAAACACTGCTTCTGGGCCCAAGGGGCAAGCAAATGCAAGATATCCAAAAAGAGCTAGGCATTAAACACATCAAGGACAGAAACAAAACATTTATTGCATTGATACTCAGATTTCATATCATGAGTGGTTCACACTTAAGCATCTAAAGCCTTCCATCAGTCCTTTTTCTTAAATACAGGAAACAGCCAGGCTGAAATAGGCACTTCACACAGTTTATGAGGCTGACTTACCTCGGATATGTCCATTAAAAAAAGGTAACATGAGTCTTTCTTTAAAGTCCCATTTACCTTTTCTGGAACCTTCTACCTATTTCTGGCCTAGGCATGATCTCTCAGGGCAGTAATCCAGGTTCCAAGGTGCCCTTCCTATCACTTGGTCCTATTGCTCACCCTATCTCAATCTATTTTATCTTAACCCACTAGCCCAGGGATTTGTAGATAAAACTAGATACGAGAAGCCTCAAAAGAAAATAACTGGTTATTTTAAGGAGTCTGGAGCTCACCTTTGGGGCAGAGGATTTTCCCAATGTCCCTCAAAGCCCTTTAAATTTTGGTAACCACCATTCCTACTTATATTCAGGGTGGCTAGGTAAAGCAACCCATCTGAATTTTAAAAGTTTAGTGTGATTTATTTGACCCACTGAGATTTATAGAAAACCAAATCCCCCAGTTACTTGAGTAAACAGCAAAGGAAAGAATAAGAGATGATTTTATCACTGCTTTTGAAAACTAACATTCCTCACATCACTCCGATCTAAAAAAGGTCAACTAATTACCCCACATCCTAGAACAACCTCCACCTGTGTTAGAAATTAAATCCTCCAGGTCAGGGGTCCCCAACCGCTGGGCCATGGACTGCTATCGGTCTGTGGCCTGTTAGGAAGCAGGCCACACAGCAGCAGGTGAGCAGCAGGCGAGAAGCAAAGCTTCATCTGTATTTGCGGCCTCTCCCCAGCACCAGCATCACCATCATCACAGCCTCAGCTCCACTCTTGATATTTAGGCATGAGATTGTCATAGGAGCTCCGGTCCCTAGTGCCAAAATGGTTGGGGACTACTTATCTAGATAGACTATGTGAATCTCTTCAGTCAAAGAGCAAGGGGTCACATTAACCCACATCTTTGCTGGTAGAAAAAGTATAAACCTAAGTATAATTTAACTTCTTACCAGTGTTCAGCAACAATAAACTGTGCCAACTATCGCCAAAGATGACAGAAGTCGCCAGCCAGGCCAACAAGCTATTAGCTTGAGAGTGTGAGTATTCACCACAGGTAGGTCCATCTACTCCTTTGCTAATTACTTTATAGATTTGCTTCCCGCAAATATGATCTCCATGGAGCTCTTGGGAATGGGGAATTGCCTTGGAAAATGTCCACTTTCATAGACCAGGGCCAACTTTAATGCCAGTAAAGAGCCTCAGCAGCTGAGCTCATAATCCAGTCACCCTTTCCTGGTTATTAGGAGAATCACAGAAGCCACAATGCTGAAGGCATCACTTTACACTTCAATCATGCAGATAATGGGAACCTCTCAAAGAGAGTGATAAAAAATGAAGGCTATGCTAGATGGACAACAGAGTTCATGGAAACCAAATGAAATAAAACAACCTGAATCCCTATCCATCCATCTAATGGGTCCATGTCACAATCAGACTAACTAGTTTAACTTGCCATTGTTATTTTTCAGTGTGTGTATGTGTGGAGTGGGGGGTGGGTGGGTTTGAGGGAGGCTAAAAAGAGGAAGAAGAAAAAGAAACCTACATTTAGAGAGGTAACTGATATGCAGCAGTTTCTCAAAATCCAGTCACCCACATATCACCTGAAAAATTTTCTGCTGCATTTGCATACTACCAGGATTATTACTTACTTCACATTTTTAAAAGATACCTGTATCATGGCTATAAATGAAAAACAAATATCACATTCCATATGTACCTCCAATAAACATAAAATATAACAATTCATTTTTAAAAATAAAACAGTTGCCACCTGAAGTGGAAAGGGAGCAGGCCTGGGATCACAATGAGCAGGGCCCCAGTAAGCACAGAAGGCAGTCTGGTCTCCCCCACCCCCCACCCCCAGGGAACACCCAGACAGGATGCAGAGCTCCTGCTCGAATGGGCAACAGAATGAACTACCCACTGAGGAAAAGCGCTTTCCAGGCAGGCCTGGGTTAAATTCCAAGCATCAACCACTGTAAGACTAGCAGGGTGAGTTTAGGCAAGTTACTTAATCACCCTATTTCACAGAATGGCCACAAACTCCTTTTCACAGTGGTTGTAGAAAGCAAATGAAATAATGTACTAGCACTTAGCACTTCTGCTCGATAAAAGGTATCTATTATACAGTTATTGCTGCTGCTGTTGCTTTAACTCTAAAATGAGGATAGGCAAACACAGCTCTTCTACAAGACTGCCCTAAACCCATTGTTTTCAGCTAATGTTTATTAAGGGATCTGCTTACTAGGTGCCAGGCATTACGCTAAGCACTGAATGTTAATTCTCATTTGATCCTTATCTCTTTTGAGCCTCCCAATAACCCAATAAAGTTAAACATTATTAGTATCTCTATTTTACAGAAGAAAAAAGTGGGACTTGTCCCAGGTTATTCAGTAATAAATCAGAAAGCTGGCTTCCATTCCAGTCTCTGTGAAAACAATTAAACACTGGAGAGCTGTAGGAGTGTGAGCTATCTACAACACCGATATCCTCAACTTGACTTTCACTGCCTCTTAACCACACAGTATAACCTTAAAAGGCGAAAATTCTCCACAAAGAGGAACTGAGGGAAAAAGAAATGAAAATAGGCCTTCACGTCTATTACAGTATGAAATTAAATGTAACAAATCCTTTCGACTAAACTTATTTTGAACATACTAGCCAAAAACTTATACTTGGGAGCTCTTAAGACTAATCATTTCCAATATTGACATTCCCAAGAATGATGACAACATCAATGAGCTGCAATTAGCCTGTTAAGTTTTCTCTATCTAATAATGTTTCTAACGCTTGTCTTGCATTCCTCCAAAGAATATTCTGTGGTAGCTATTCATATATTCTGTACTTTCATATAATTTATCTATATTCTCTATTCCATTATAATTATCAATTTTTCTTGAAATTTGTTTTAGCGTCATGAATACCAAGTACAAAAGTTCTCAGTTACAGAAATAATTCCTCCAACGTCCCATGTGATGATGGAAGTGGGTAACAACCCATCAATTCTTTTCAAGAGACATTTGAATTTTGGAGCTGAACTCCAGCTGACAAGTTAATGTATTTTCAAGCATTAATTCTATACATTTGTTGAGAGACTGTATTATTTTTCAAATTAGGGGACTCTGTTAAGTGGGAAAAAATATAGGTGGGTAATAAATGTTTATTCTCCTCTTAGAAAGCTTATTATTTGAGAGGTATGATATAATTATAGTAACCTGCTTTAATTAAAAATTTTCATATGATCCTATTTTGTTTAATCAAATAGAAATAATATTTTTGTTGACATGGGGCAGGAGAAAAATTGGCTTAAACTGCCCTGCAAACAACACAGTACCCTACTTCTCTGTTACTGTAATTATTTACTGCCCTGAAGTTCGAGTTCTATTAGCTCCAATATGCGTGTTCCAACTACAATTGACCCTTGAACATTATGTGTTTGAACTATGTTGGCCCAGTTGTATGCAACTTTTTTTTCAATAAATACCTGTACTGTCTTCCATCCAACATTGGAAGTCCAAGGATGTAGAAGGCCCACTGTATGCATTATCCTACTCCGTTTTATACAGAAGACTAAAGCATCTGTAGATACTGGTATCCACAATTGGTCCTGGAACCAATTCTTCCAGTTTTAGGGGAATTAAAAACTATATGTGAATTTTCAACTGCGCAGGGGTTGGAGTCCCTAACCCCAACACTGTTCAAGGGTCCATTGTACTCTCCTCCCTGAATGTCCAATGTGTTTTCAGTCCATTCCACTGACCAAAGCTCACTCTCTCTCTCCCACAGACCAATTGCTTCCCGATTTGGCCTGGTTGCCACACTTTTAATGAGCATGTCCTTCTTTCCCAAGAGCCTGAGTGATCCATGAGGACAGAAGCAGGAGAAGTCTCATTCTCCCCTCTAATCCCAGCACCTAGCACAGTTTTTAGAACATGGCATATGATCAATAAATATTTGCTGAGTGAACAACTGTTTTTGTTTAGTCTCTACCTTAACTGCCAGTTCCCAGGGGCATCTCTGGTAGGAATTATGCAAAAACAGTGAAGGATTTTTTTTTTTTCCAAGAATCCCTTCCAAGCACAAAAAAAAACTATGATCCAATTCAAAATTTTTAAATTTGACCTAGGGAAAACAGCCCAAGGTAATGGCAAAAAGGGGAAGAGAAAGAGAAGACTGGGAAACTATGCACTTTTAATTCAAAATTGCAGATGTCTGGATGTCACCTCTATGCCTTACAGGCTAGGTGACTTGGGCAATTTAATCCTCATGGGCTGGGTTCTTCATCTCTAAAATGGGGATAATAAAATCTACTACAGTACATGTTATTCTGGGGATTTCAATGCATTGTAAATAAAATGCTAACACACTTCCTGGGCCATAAAATGCACTAATTATGTTGGCCTCCTTGCCTTTAGCAGAGTATTTTTTCCAACTCGTTACTTGATGTATAGATATCATGATAATCGAGCTGGTGGGTAGTAGGCTGTGAAAATTAAGTTCTATTACAGTGATATTAAGCTAAATGTTTGAGATAGAAATTTTAAAGTTTATGAGATTTTGAATACTATTTTAAGATGAACAGAATAATGAGTCGGGAAAGTAATGACAAGAGCATTTGAAAAATCTGGAAAAGATGTAGAAAAAGACTGCAGCTTTAATTTTAATTCTAAAATGCCTATTTTTCTTTTCTCTGTGGCAAGTCACTCTTAAATTGTTCTTATTGGATGCTGGATTATCCTCACTGGACATATGCCTTTGAGTAATATCTGTTCAGACTCACAAAAAGCAGCAAATTTTAACCTTAATGATTATTTTCTTGACAAACTACCACTCAATATGTAATAGATATTTGTGGACAAGGCTTAAAATATTTTAAAAATTATACATAATACTTTTATTGATTTAAAAATGTATTCTTGCAAAGTAGCTACTCAAGGGACAGGTTTGACAGTGTGAGAATCAATAGAAAGATTTAAGTTGTGTCTACAAACAAATTAGATCAGATCTGAAGAATCTCATCTAACCAGTTCACTAAGGTTGAACGTAAAACTCTACCCTTTGGGTTCTGCAATGTTGCTGAGCTTGAAAACTTCCAGTTAGATGTATTTTATCAGCCTCATCTGGTTTTCATGATGTGTGCATTATATTTTCCTTCAAGAAAAATATAAAGTTCAGTAATTCGTTTAGTGTCCAAGTGTGCTACACAACACATTAGTGAGCAGAAAATTGATTATCGCCTCAAGGAGAAGAGAGAGAAAGTTATTTCATAATTGATGGTATTTAGAAATGTTTTTATCAATCAGGCCTTCTAGAGAGAAGCACAGTGGCCCTGGAAGGACCCTGCCATGGGAACTAGAGAGGGCAACTTTGTGAACCAGGCTAATAGCAACGCGATGACTAGTTCGCACGAGCTTGGGAACAAGTCCCGGAACTGCCTGTGCCTCAGTTTCCTCCACAGTAAAATGGGGTAAAGTTAAGAAAGATGTCCTGGCTGATCCTTTAGCATTTAGGGATTCATAATAATTTTTGTAGTTCCACTGAACTCCAAGTAGATTTATACCTTTTTGCGTATACCTTATTGTCAATAAGCCTGAACCGTATTTTCATTTTAGAAGGTCTACTTCATTAATTTCATGGTATCGTAAATTTTATTTAGCTGAGTGTGAAAAAGAATAGGCATTCATCATGGAGAGTTTTTTGTTCTTTCTGGGACCGATGTGTTTTCCATTAGTTTACCCTTGCTGATGCAGGTACATATCAAGTGTGTTTTACATTTTTCACTGCACGAAAAGGCCACTCTTCACAGCGTCTGCCTGTGCATGACAGGCCTGTACCTCAAAATAGTGTTCTAGAGGCCTAGAAGCAAGGTAGGAACTGAGGCTGAACACATTCTGGGTTTGTGTGTATGGGTGTGCAACAACACCTTGAAGGCCAGGAAAGATTTCTCAAAGTCCTGGACCAAGGGCACATTCCTGTCTCGTGGCCTTGTTTCTAGTATGTCCCTGGCAGGCTTACTGTATAGGTCCCTTCCCTCTATAGATCTTGGCCCAAATGTCAGTATCTCAGTGAGACCAACATCTTTCTTCTTTCTGTACATTTGTAATTCCTCTTACACTAGTATTTATTTTGTTCATGACACTGATCATCTCCTGTCATACGTGTAAATGATTGTGATATTTTCTATAACCCCCCCCACACACACACACCCGTACAAGGACAAACACTACAATGTCAGCTGCACAAGCACAGGGGTTGCCATCTGAGGTAACCTGAGCACCCAGAACACCACATGGCACATAGAAGGGGCTCAAAATCTCTTCAGTAAGTAAATGAGTTGTGTCTCTTCAACTCCTTTTTTAGTAGATGCAAGAGATGGTTGACCCTTTCAGTTATGGCCTATTTTCTGCCCAATTATCATTTTTTCCTGAATTCTCATGGACACCAAGCAAGAGTGTACAGAGGATTCATACTCTGAGAACTGCTGCTGACTAAATCAGCTACCAAAAATTATTTTAAATATTATATGAGTGTATTGCCACGTCTGTCTTTATGCAATTTTGTGAAAAACAGACCCTGCAAAGATGTGAGTTGATTGGAAGTTTTTTTTCCCTTTCCCCAAATGATACAGAAAATGAGAGAGAAGAAATGCTGATCCAGATCTTATATTTAAGCGACCTAAATTGAACCCAGAATCCTAGATAAGTAAGCCATCCTGGAGGGCAATGAGGCAAAAGCTTCCGAACCAGCAAATAACACTTCTAGGAATTTATCTAAAGGTGGCAATCAAGCAAATACAAAAGGTTTTAAAGAATTTCAATGCAGCATTGCTTATGTCAGTGAATGACCAAAAACGATGTAAATATCCAACAACCTGACTGTGCCAGCTGTTTACAGGCACATAATGGGAAGCTGCACAGTCACTAACATGCGGTTATAGAAAATGGTCAAATGACATGGAAATTCATTCACAATGAGGTTCTCAAAAATGGCATACTGAGATCTAATTTTTGGTATGAGAAAGAAGAAAAGCAGAAGTAAAAAGAACGGAAGGACATATTCCACAAATAATCATGATTCATGGTCCTGGGAAGTAATGATGGAAATTTTTCTTCTTTTTCACTTGTCTGTATTTTCTAATTATTTTTGTAATAAAGAAAAACTATTTTTAAAGTACCTGTGTGCAGATGAGATACATAAGAACATGAAAGAAAGTCACAGTGAAAACTAAATGAGTATTTAACTTAATGATTTTCACTTGTCTATTGTTCTTGTCATACATATTAATCAAAGGCATGCTTAACAGAGAGTTAGTGCCCTTCTGAGGAAAAAGCAAATGCTTGAAATCAAAATGCAAACATTTCAGTTCACAGCTTCTCAACCTAAGAAACTATCATATAAGAAAACAGAAGTGATCAGTAAAATCAGTTACGATATTTAGGGACTGGGAAAAAACACAGTTGCTGGAAAGAGAAGGGGACAAGTTTTTCTCATCTGAATTCCATTGGTTAATGGAAATGCAGTTTATATTCCCAAAATAATTACAACAATTTGTGAAGTACATACTACCAAGTTTGTTTAATACTGTCACAGGCTCTCAAATTCTTCTCAAGATTTTGGTGTATCAGAAAAATGTGTTTAGCTGAAGAGGATGCCTTCGACTTACCAATACGCTCTCAAAACAGACACAGAAGGAGAGTTCTTTGAAGACAGAAAAAAGCTCTGAATAGATAGATGGTTGCTCTAGGTGAGAAGCAAATTGTACCAAAACTGCCAAAAGAGACAGCCAGCCCAAGAACATGCTCAAAGCTACTAACATTTCTATAGCTTCAGAAATACTCTCAAGGTTGCAATTGGGGGAGGGAAAATAGGAAAATATATGAAAACAGGTATCATTCCTCCATTCAGCTGTATAGGTGATTACTCTCGCACTTGCTTCTAGCAAGTTCCTATGGGGGTGTAAAGCCTTTTTCTCCTCCGATCTGTGGGGAGAGCCAGCTGCCTTTGGGATGTCGCACATACCAGCTGTCTCTAATCACTTTGCTGGCCATTTTGCCCAACATCTCCATTCTACTCTTTGTCAGAGAAAGAGAAAATGATTACGAAACAAAAAGGGGGCTTATTTGAAGTGCGGGGAAAAACTTAAAGCATGAAAGACAACAATGAATGAAGCAAGCTGCAACAGAAGTGGACCTTTCCATAATGATGAATCGGGAGTTAGAAATCTCAGTTCTTCCTGGTTGCAGACTAGAGATGCCCATATGCTACTTCACCGTACCCTACTGCCACCCCAAAAATGAGGCCAAAACTCTATCCTGTACCTCCTGCCATCAATTCGTGCTTTTAGGAAAGCTCATCCTTTCCCAGTAAAAACATTCTGTGGCTGGTCAGTCTTGAAGTGCGGTTGGCACACCAGTCTCCTGCTAGTACAGCCTACATTTCTGTCAGCATTCTCTGAACTGTAAATGCCTCCTTTTACTAGGGAAGGGCCACTGCCCCAAGGACACTGTGAGTTAAGAAACTCATCAGAATTCAGCAATCCCTAGCAAGGGTCAGGGTTCAGAGAGGGAGGCTTTGAGGAAGAAGTTCTATTCTCTCATTTGAGACTTTGTACCACAGTTTAGTTCTTAAATGAACAATGACTGTGAAGATTCCTCAAGAAAAAAGCCAGAAATGTTCACTGTCTTTTAATATAGGCAATGTTTTATGCTCTATCCTTGGTTCTGTTTCCTTTAAGAGCAAAAAACTGCCATTCATTTCTGTTTTCTAAGCTGTTCAGAGAGCAAAAGTCATAGCAGCTGCTTCCAGGAAGGAAGAAAGCTTCTTTAAATGGGAGGAATTCAGTAAACCCATCTGTCAAGATTTCTTACTCTTGAATCACCCCTCTGAAGGTTGTGCACTTCAACATCACACTGAAGCAGACCTTGTTTTTGGAGGAGTGGCAGGTGTTTTACAATCAGGGCGTTGATTTACAACAATGAGATGCTGTACATTCAACAGCGAAAGATTAGGGGGGTGGGGAATACTTCAAAACCCAATTTTGAAGAGCTGGCCCATTACCCATGCTCTTGTCTTGTAGCTAGCCACACTGCTGAGAAGAGAGTGCCCATTCTCTGGTGCAGAGGCTCTCAACCTTGACTCTACATCAGAATCATCCGGAGGTGGACAAGTTTATCACTTCTGAACCTCAACTTCCATCTTTACAAAACTGACATCATAGAACTATGCACAAAGTACCTAGTGTTCTGCTTGGCATATAGTAAGCCGTCAGTAAAAAAATGGCAGCCACTGACTTTTCCTTTTTTGGAAGCAGCTGACATGGTGGAGGAAAGCACTGATATCACACAGCCATGGACTGAAACTGCATCTCTACTACTCATTAGCGAGGTATTAAATCCACCAATCTCCAAGCCTTACCTGTAAAATGGAGAAAATAGGGGTACCTATCCGCTGGGTTTCTAAGTACTACATAAGACTACATATATTTCTGGCCCACAACAAGCCGTCCAAAGCTAAGGATTATAACTGTTACAATAATACCAGAGTTGAAAGGGTTTTAGACACAATTTAGTCCCACGTCATCGTTTTATAACTAAGAAAATTGGAGCTCAGGGAGATAAAGAGATTTGCCCAAGATCTTAGCCTTTCCCTGAACCTCCCTGTGCTCACACGCGTAAGTACACTGACGGAAGTCATGACGCTCAAGGAGCCAAGAATGCTCAACAAGCCAGACACACAGCGAAGCAAAGGGGATGATGAAAACAAAACCCCAAGAACAAGGTGGAATTCTAAGAGCTGTGCTGAGGGCTCAACAGGTTTTAATAAACTATTTTCTTTCAACTTGTTAGGGGGAGGGAAAAGAAGACAAACACACCCACAGGGTTTTCCCTCTCCCGCACGACTTTCCTGAAGGTTAACCATGTTTTGGTAACTGACTTTGGAAAGAAAGGAAAAGCATAAAAAGTACAAATCAGGTTTAAAAAAATTTTCCCAGGAACCATGGTATTCTACATTTATAGCCCACAAAGATTACCTTTACCTTTATGGTTTTGGAAATACGGGTCTCCAAATCTAAAGCCCCTTTTCAAACTCACTAAAATCATTTGTGATTTTGGAAAACTTATGTTTCCTTAAAATTGATCTTTTTAAAAATGAAAGTGAAAGAGGAGGAGAATGAAAAGGATGAGAAGTGTGATATTGTGATTTAGAATAAGAAATACATATTAGGTCTTTATCTGTATTCCTGGTTCCCAGAACTTATGATTCCCAGAACCATAAAAGTGTAAAGAGAGTCTTCTGTTATTCGTGAGAAGCCCCAGAGTTCATGTTAATGAGTGACTTTTGGAAAGCACCTAGATAACTATAGGATAGGGCTGGTTGTTAGGGAGAACCAACCATACGATTAGAGGGTTGGAACTTTCAGCCCCTCAAATGAATCAACCACCAATGGCCAAGGTCTGATGGTTTGATCAGCTGTGCCTACAGAATGAAGCCTGCATAAAATCCCTAAAGTGCAGAGTTTGAAGAGCTTCCAGGTCAGTGAACACATGGAAGTGCTGGGAGAGGGGCACGTCTGGGGAGAGCATGGAAGGCTCTGTGCCCTTCCAGATACCTTGCCCTATGCATCTCTTCTATCTGGCTATTCTTGAGTTATATCCCTTTATAATAAACTGGTAATCTAGTAAGTCAATTTTTTTTCTAAGTTCTGTGAGCTGCTCTAGCAAATTGTCAAACCTGAGGAGGAGGTTGTGAAAACCTCTGATTTATAGCCAGCCAGTGAGAAGCCCAAGCAACAACCTGGAATTATGACTGGCATCTGAAATGGAGTTTGGGAGACAGTCTTCTGGGCCTGAACCCTTAATGTGTGCCGTCTGACACTAGCTACAAGTAATAGTGTTAGAGTTGAATTGAATTGTAGGGCACCCAGCTGATGTCACAGAAATGTTTGGTATGGGGGAACATGACCCCATATTTGGTAGCCAAAAGTATTGAGTGTAAAGCAAAATATAAAGAAGACAAAGAAAGTGGTATTATCATCTTAACAATATGTCTTTGGTTGAAACGAGATTCACATTCAATAACCATTGATATTAAAAGAACATAAGAATCTTCCCCTTAAGGTTTTTAATATGATTTAGTGACCTACTAAAATGCTCTAATATACTGTTTTAGAAAAAGAAAAACAGTACCACTTACTTATTGGTAAAATTAAATAAATCTGGACAAACCTGTCAGAAAATATATTTACACAATTTAATTAAATTGAATTGTTTAGCAGTTACTGTGCTCTTCAGGAAAAAAAGAAGCACTCTAGTAGCTAATTTCTAATATTTCAACCATTTCTTCTCCCAGAAAGCAAGAGCATTATGAATTGCTATAGTGCAGAAAGAATGCCCCATAGACTCCTGGAATGAATTCCGAGTTCCTTTTAAAAATGTATTCCACTGGCCTAAAAAAAAAAGGAGGCTGGTTAGCAGGAAAGATTTTGGTTGGCAGGACATTCAAAGATATGTCATTGGATAATAGGGTGTTTACAAGACAAATTAAAGAGTAAGTGATACAAAATAAACTTTATTGAGAACTGAATATTGTCTGTGGCTGTATAGTCAATTACAACAAAGAAAGTAGTAGAAGCTACTACCCCAAGAACCCTGTATCTCTGCCTGACTAAACACATAGATAAAGCTTAGCAAAGCTATCGCCTCAGCCAGCCAACCTAAAAAATAAAACAGAGAAGCAGTTGCCTAGATAAGCTGAGTGGGGTCTCCCACATTTGGTAAAGAGCGTCAAGCTTGCTTTGACTGATGATATAACAAATAAATGAATCATAGTGTCTCAATACTGGCAGAAGCACTTCATGTTACTAAAAAGTGAAGACATTTCCTAAATTGCAAAGTAAAGGATCTTAAAGTAGATTTTCCTATTTTTCAGTTTATAATTTTTAAACAAAATTAATTTACTACATATATTTTTTTGCCTTTATCAAAGACAAGAAAGAAATCATTCTTAGGGCTTAGCCATAAACTGCTTATTAGGCTTGAAATAAATCATCAGATTGTTTCTTATTTGCTTGCTTCACTCCCCAAGCTTCTATCTGCCCCAAAGACAAGAGCAGTTTGAAGTTCTATAAGTAGTTTTGTGCTAATGCATATAGGTAAGGAATGCCAGCTAAATTGAGGATATTTGCTGGGGTGCACTATAAGTTTGTTCTAGACATTACAGCTCGAGCTTCACAGAATCTTGATCTAATAGTCCTCCCAATTGAAGTAGAATATATTATTATTCGTAATATTATATAAGCGCCTAATAATAATATATAACATTAATACATGATATAAATGATACATATTATATATTAGCATATAATTAGTATTATATAATAATCATATGCATATACATAAGTGATATATATACACACTTAATATTATTCTCAGGAGCTTCTATTGTAATTTTGCTTAATTTTATGTCAGAACTAGTATTTCATCCACACCCATTCAATAAGCATTTACTAAAGACTTATTATGAGCCAAGTACGGGCTCTTTGGCTCATGTAATGATTCTATTTCTTAGCAATTACTCTAGATCGATAGTTTTCAAAGTTGATCTGGGTGCCCTTGGGGATTGCTGAGACCCCTGAAGACGTCTGAGAGGCCCAATTACTCTCACAATAACACTAGGTCGTGCTGTGCCCTTACTGCTCATATTCTCTCATGGCTGTGCAGTAGAGTTTTCCAGAGGCTACAGGATACGTAATGATGCCATCGCTCTGACGGTTAATGGAATGTGTGCTTGTGTATACTTCTGTTTTGACAGTGTCTCAATTTCAATTTCTAAAAAGGTAAATATCAATAAACCTAGCTCGTATAAACAAAAGCACATACTGTAGTTCACAAGAGTTTTTAAGAATGTAAAAAAGTACTGAGACTAAAAAGTTTGAAACTCTCCAGTACAGATAGCAATAACTCCTCCTGTTACTATACAGACTTCAGAATACTAATTCTTTGGTGACTTCTGGAACACTTATTTTTCAAAATTAGTGCTCCCAGAGAAAATATCTAATTAAGAAAGGACAGCAGTAATAGTTCTACTGATCAACTTTAGTGGGTGTGGCAGGAAGGAGGCAAGTGGTTAGCTATAAAAGTAAAAACAGTTTAAATGTCTATTAAATGTCACCAATCCCCATACCTCAGTACAAGAGGACTCTATAATTTAAACTTAAAAAATACTTGGGGTTACCTTGTGACTGGAGTTCTGCCTATCTTAAAGGAAAAAAAAAAAAAAGTACCCAAATCTAAAAAAAAAAATAAACACTGAATCTGTTTATTCTGCATAAGGGACACCGAATGAGAAAAATGTCAGCTTTTGGAAAGAAGTCTTTGGCCTGGGTTTACAAAGAAGATAAGGAAAATAATCGTTCCTGTAAATCAGACAGTAAAGTGGGAGCTTCTAGAATATTCACTAACAGCCCAGCAAAGTCTCTCCAGTGTCTGATGCATCAAGGCACCAAAAGCCATTTTCTCCCTCAGAGACAGCAGACAAAGGGCGTGCATTTTCAGCACGGAGTAGAGAATCAAATTAGAAAACCAGAAAAATGTTATTCTTGGCCCATAGGCCTGAACCCCCTTTTGTTACTCTATATCCTTCATGCCCAGCTTCCTCTGACACACTATGTATATCTCAAACTAAACACCTCAAAATAATTTTTGATTCTTTCCACTTTAGTCAAAATATATCTACTGAATTAAACATTTGAAAAATTTACTTAATACTAGCTTATCTTTTATAATGCTGTTTACTCATTTCTAAAGTTTCTAGCATCTTGCCTTTGTCTGTAAATATGGCATTCCAGGCATTGTTAGAATATTTTCAAAGAGGGATCATTACTGCAATGCTTACAGACACAATGCTGATCTTTCCAGACCCCAAGTCATGCTGCAACTTCATTTCCAATTTGCTGTCTATGTAAGACCCTTGATACTAGACAGAAATGTTTCTTGCTTTTTTCTTCTTCCCATTATTATCATAGTCTCTAATCAGAGTTCTGCTTGCTGTATTAAATTAGGTTGCTTCTCTTTGTCAAAATAAATCATTGTTTATTTCTTACCAAATGAACTACTACCTCTGTATCTGAAGGTTTTGTTATTTTTTCTCTAGAATCTTAAGTTACCATAGCCTAGAAAGTTTAATGAATTGCCATTTTATCCTATTTTGGAGCTTTTGCCTTGATCTTTAGAATGGTTCTCCAGTTATGAGATAATATTTTTCTAAGGGTCAATTTGCATTAATTTTACATACAGAAATTGTATAACATACCAAATCATAATGAACTAAAACAAGAAAAGCGATAAGTTAGTTGTTCCTTTTATCTACTTACACATAAAAACAAATCCTCCAATAGACAATGGTTGGTTTGTTTGACATGCTTTATATTTTATTCTTTTTTTAAATATTTTAGTCTTTAGTTTTTCACTAGAATTTTATTCAACATTTTTGTTCCTTCCAACATGAGATCCTCTTGATTCTGTTCCCAAAAATGTAATTGCCAATTTACACATATCTTTGCATTGGTTATTTGGGTAGGTAGGCAGAAGAACACTATACTCCTTCTAGAGTCCTCCATGGCCCTTCTGTCAAACTCCCAAAGAAACATGCCGTTTGACTGGTAAAGACTTGATATATTTACCCAAGCCAGCCATTACTTAAGCTGTGCCTAGGAAAACTTTAGTAGCAGCTATTTCCTAAATGCTCTTATTTCATTCTGAAAATATAGGGGGCAGAAAAATATGAGAATTAGAAATGAGTCATAAAACAGCATTTCACTAATAAAAATTCTAACCAAAATGCATTGAGAAGTGATCAGTATTCTCACACTCAGTTTTCAAGAGATAACATCTTTGTCCAGGAATCATTTGCCCAGAGACAGGACAAATGAGAATATCTCATCAAAAGTCCTAATAAAAGAAGAGAATGCTTTAATTTCACAATATGTTTTCTTTATACATCCTTGTTTCAGAGTTTAACTTTCTAATTTATTAACATAAGATTCAAAGATAAAATATACCTA
Organism: Rousettus aegyptiacus; assembly: GCF_014176215.1. Classification (NCBI taxonomy): domain Eukaryota; kingdom Metazoa; phylum Chordata; class Mammalia; order Chiroptera; family Pteropodidae; genus Rousettus; species Rousettus aegyptiacus. The sequence continues at coordinate 39,044,035 of NW_023416306.1, read as the reverse complement.
AGTCAGCAGCTCAGCAAAAAAGAACAGCTTTACTTTTCCTTATTTTGATTTTTTTCTGTAACTATTTTGCAATTTTTTAAATCCTCATACATATTTTCAACTAAGTTATTCTTATCTTGTCTAAGCTCATTGGCCAACCCCAACACACGGTCTATCTATCACTATCCTTTGTAGCAGCAGTTCTTATCTTTTATCCAAAAGTTTAAATAGTTTCTGAATATTTTTGTTGGATTCTTTCCTCGCCCAAAAAGTCACCCCTCCCCACCCCCGTAGAGGAGCAGGTACATATGTGATGTTGGGGACATAAGACAGGGAAATAGTTATTTTAATTCGAAATCTTAAATATCTAGTAATTTACTCACCTTCCCTCGATACATATATTCAGAAAAAATTTAGTGTTTATCTTGCAAAGCTCAGTACATACTGCCATTGCTGTCTTTTTATGTGAACACTGCGTGTGTGACTCCATCAGTGCTTGAGCCTCAGGGCCCTGCCTATGCCGCTTTTGTGAGGCCCACTCTCTGCCCCAAGTATTTGAAGAAAGAAGTGTTCTCTTTCCACTTATCTTGCTCAAATGGATATGTGAGGTCAGAGCTTTAAAGAGTACACTAGTTCTTATAACTGGAGAGAGCCTCTATGCCAGCAATAAAGAACATGCCAATACATGCAGTGCTGTTCACTCCTCCTGTGTGATTTGGTTAGAGAAGATTCCAAAATTCCCTTCCTCTCACTCTCACTCTTGGTTTTCTTTTCTTCAAGCACGTTTTAGCCTCTGAGTAACTGATCTTTGTGGACAAACTCCTTTGAACTACAGCTTTGAAGCCAGGGCATCACCCCAGGCATGAAACAAGATGAGAAATAAGCCTTTAATTACTAATTTCACCAAACTCAGCCTTTTTTCACAAGCCAAGTTTCTACCCAGAAAGACCCCCCACCACCCTCAACCCTTCAACCCTTTTTTTTTTTTTTTTTTTTGCTTTCTAATAGGTCTTGAGCACCAAATTTGTTATGTAAAAACTTACTGGATTTTAGTTTCACTTGTCCTTTTTTGGCATCTAAAGAATCTTAAATCCAGCCTTGTAAATAGGTTTCAAGTCCACTGAATTCTCTAGAATGTTATCAGACACATTTGTCTTTTACCTTATTTTCACGGTCAGGCCTTGCCACCTCTCCTCTCTCTCCCAGGCCCCTCTGTCGCACTCCAGCAATCGCTGGCACCTTCTATCATTCCAGTTGCCATGTAAATACATGAAGTAGGCTCGACTTACACCACCACTACAACTGATCATCAAATGCAAAATGAACCCCCCTCACCGGTTTCTTCCAGGTCAATGTCCATGTGCATGAACAGTGTTCAGAGTGATATGATATTTATTGACTTACAAGAATGAATTTCATAATCACAGCCCATTCAGTGACATGAAGTCCCTCAGTGTTGCAAAGCATAATTTTTAACAATAGTCGAAGCAATGGTTTGTTAAAAACTGAAGCTGAAGAGCATTGTTAAAAGTCGATATGACCTGGGTCTTACTCCACGGCATTAGTGTTGTGGAAATCAAACACATGCTAGCCATTCTTACTGGATAATGCTTCATTTACGGGGCACAGAGAAGAACGTACAAGTGGGTTTAAAACACTGAATGATCCCTCTTGAAAATAACACAGTTATTTAGTTAATAACACAGACTTCGAAAAGAAAGCAAACCTCTTTTCATACTTTGTAAAGTTTTTCTTAACCTCTCAAATAGGACAAAAATTAAGGAGAAGTGGATAGAATATACGTGTATTTAAATATAGTACACCAAAGAGTTCCACTGAAATGTCAGTTTTTTTGTTCCATCCAATTCCTAAATACATGAGGATAAACTGCCCACCTTCTGGATAGTCTAAGAAGCTTGGGAACCAGCTGGGTCATGACCAAGGAGGTGAACTAGGAGGTCATATAAGCACTTAGAGCACAAGCTCTAAGTGAATGTTTAGGTTCTTGTTTATTTGATACCTTGAGAAGAATTCAAGGAAATCGGGTCCTTGCATTTGAGCCATTAGATTTCACGGCCTCAGCATTCAGCAGATCTGAAGTGTGGCCTCCCACAGGGGCGCCCCATCCTGTCTGTCGCAGTCTCCTTCTCACTCTCACCACAGTAGTCCGTGCTAAACTGTCGTGACCTCTTACACATCTACATCCCGGGAACTGTGTGAGGGCTCCACAGCTCCTAAGCCTCTGAACAGCCTTTCCGAGTAGGCCTCACATTCCCCTAGGTCAGAGCTGAGGAAAATGTGGTCTACAGAAATTACCCAAAATAGCAAACAGCAGCAGAGCTAGCATTCCAATCAGGTATGCCTAGTTTCTAAGCTCTTGCTCCTTCTAGAATGCCATGTCATTTGGGCTATCTGTCTATATTAACTGTACCACATAGGTAAGGATTTAGTAACAAACAGTAAAAAAGGAGTATTGCTAGTAATACATTGATTGAAAAGGATTATTTTGTGATACGATGGAGAAAAGAAATAACAAATTACTTTTTTTGTTGATCATATAAGCATTATTTTCCGGAAATGTTTATTTAATAATGAACTTAAGAATGGTAACAAACATTTATGAGTACTTACTCTGTGGGAAGCACCCTAGTAATTAATTCTTTTATTAGTCTATTTAATTTAATCTTCACCCTGTGAGTTAGCTATTTTTTATCATTTTCCAATAACAGAGGTGGAGAAGGAAGTACAGAGAATGTTACTGATTTGCCCAAGATCACAGCCATTGGCAGTGCCACTATTCAAATCTTGGTGACAGAGAATCTGACCACTGGGCCATCCTGTTGCTACCTGACATTCAGGGAACTGGTTCTGGTAAAGGAACTGGCTCATGGACAGGTAAAGAAAGCCTCAGAGCTCAGTGGAGAAGAGAGACACTCTGGAGAGACTCTACCTTTGGTCTCTGGGTCTCAGGCCCTCAAAAGAGTAGGGTCAGGCCAGTATGGCCTTTTGATGGGAGTAGATAGCTCCTGATACCCTTCCTTCCATCTTATGGGAGATAACAGAGAACAGAGGGAACAGGGCAAAGAGCAAATACTGAAAATTCCTACACTGGAAAATATCTAAATTTGTGCAATTCATTATAGAATGGTAGGAGTTATGATGAGGCAGTGAGGCATCCTGAGTTGAAGTCTGCTCACAGCTTTTACATACAAATGTAGGGAGTTATTAGCATTTATTTAGCTAATAAATCTATTAACTCTATTTTATAATATAGCAATTTATAACCAAAGCTGAATTGGAACATTTGTAAATTACTTGAAACTCAGTAGCTGTTTCCTTCTCAAGAACTTAGAATTCGGTCAACTTTAAAATAACCACTATGAAAAATTTCAATCAGATATACATAAAACTTTGGAGAATGGTAAAATCAATCCCTGTAAACTTTTCGACAATCATCAAGATTTTGCCTTTGTGTGCTATTAGCTTCACTTATCCCATCCTTGAATATTGTTCTGCTAAAGTATTTAAGAGCAAATCCCATTTGTCCTAAAGCTGTCACTGATCCCTACGTGCTTTAATATGCATCTCAAAAATTCATACAAATGCATATAAAAATAAATTTTTATAAACCACAATGTGATTTTCAAGCCTGACAAAACTGAGAATAATTTCTTGTTATCAGGCCTGGTCTATATTCAAATTTCACTAATTATCTAAGAACTGTCTTTTTTTTTTTTTTAATTTGTTTTGTCAAAACAAGATCCAAACAAGGGACTCACATTGCATTCTGTTTCTTTAGTTCCTTTTACTCTAGAACAGCCCCTGCTCAACTTCCTCTTTTTACCAGCCAGCGACTTAAGAAAGTACCTCAATTAAAACCAATTTTATTCATTCCAAGCTTCTAATTATTTACTATGCACATCAGAACACAGCGGACCTGACCAGTATCTTCCAGCTTCAGAATAAGTTTTCAGTTCCCTTACTTTTTGTCTTCAAAGAAAAACAACCACATAGGACACATCATAGGGGCAGCTGTGTTTTGTCTTCCAGAAGTTATCTACATTACTAAGGACTAAACATGTCTGTTATTACAATGATACTTAATTACAATGGGAAGCACAGTGAAGTCCTATTTGAGAGACTGGTAGGAACACAGCCAAACCACCCTTTTGCCCCATTACAAAGGAGGCATCAGTGCCAACCTGGGTAATTCTCTCAAGAACAGAGCTGCCCATTGTTAATTATGGAGTCTGGGGAATTAGCAGTCTAACAGATGACTGTGATGCAGGGGGAAAATCAGTTTGCCGTATCACAGAATGTGCTCAGCTTATTTTCTGTCAGGGGTTTTTAATTATTTATGATGAAGCTCTATTGCATGTTTTGTAATAATAATGAAGTCTTAGTAACATGAAACCTCACTGAACCAGGGCATGGCTATTAAAGCTTTGCTGAGAGCAGGGCAAGGGAGCCAGGACTTCTTACCAGCTGCTTTTTTTTTTTTTTTTTTTTTTTTTGGACTGGTAATGACTATCAGCTCTATAGACAAAAAAAAAAAAAAGGGAAAACTGGCCAACTCTGAATGGCAAATCCAGTTTTGTCAGTGAAGCCACCACCAATGGCAAAACGACTCCGAAGTGGCCTTTTTGCTTTCGTCTGCTGCAGCTCCTTCCTGCTCTGCCCTCACTCAGCCTGCCTTCAGCTCTGGGCTTAAACCAAAGGCTGATGGGCCCTGCCAGCCACCCCAAGAAAAGCTTCCAGTGGGGACGTCCCCTGGGAGTCTCAGTAAGATTGTCTCCTTTTTACACACCAGGTTTATATTCTGTGAACGGAAACAACAAAAAAAGGTACATGTAAATGAAGTGAGGACACTCAAGATCTGGGCGGCTGCTGCGAGCGCCCACGTCAACCAAGTCCACAACGTGCCGCTGGAAGGCACTAGGGACGACTCCTTCCCACCGCCCTCTCCCTCGGCACTCCACAGTCATTCATTCAAACCCATTATCTTAGTTCAGAAATTACGGTGATTTTTTTATTTTTAAAGACTTTCTCTGAAGAAAAAGCAATCCAAGACGTGCTTCATTTAGAATAAAGAGAGTGAATTAGGTAAGAAGGGCCAAGAAGGTGGGATGGGAAAAATGATTCAGAATTATCATGTCCCCTAAATCTATGGGAGCGTGACATCTGAAGAGGCAATAAAATACAGCCACTCTTAATTACCTAGAGGCCAACTGTTCTGTCACTGGATAATCTAGGCCATTCTTCCTCTTTCTCTCCAGTGTGAGGTTATTATCTCACACTGCATTTCTGTTACTTAGTGCTAATAAAAGGCACAATACATCAATCACGCACTTGCTATCGCCACTTTCCTACAGCTTATGAGTTCCTGGAGGACAGGGAATGCGCTTGAATCAGCCCAGAGGTTTGCACACAGTAGGCACTCAATAAATAACAGCTTTAGCGAAAAAGTCCCGGGAAGCTTCCCTGCACCCACCTCACCCACCCAGACTACTGCCCGTCCACGGCATGCTGTAGTGTGTCCTACTATAACACCTATTACACTACGTTGTAAACTGGCACGTCCTTCCTCGTCCACCCCCAGCTAGCAGTTCAGCAACGCAAGAGCAGCTTAGTTGTTAGTTACATATAATGCTTAGCACAGTGTTTGCCACACAGGTGTTCATTAAATCTCCTGAATGAATGAAGAATGAATGAATGCACGAATAGGGCAGAGAATGAAACCTACAGCCAAAAAACTACTTTTTTCCCCCAAATAAATTATATACAAAAGACATAAAAATTGAGCACTGATTCCACAACTCAAAAATCAACCTATTGTTTATTGTATAACCAATCATCTAGCATTTTTGCTATTCACTTACAATATAGACATTTGGGGTTTTTATTTTCTTTATTGATAGATATTTGGGTCATTCCAAGTTTTCACTATTATAAACAATGCTGTACAGAACATAATTATCAATTAATGTCTGTGTGTGTGTGTGTGTGCGCGCGCGCACACACACATACAGACTCTGCTTTGTGCCAGTCACTGTACTAGCTAGGCCCTTAGGACATAATGGTGAGCAGATACTAGCCTGCTCTCAGGAAGGTCAGACCTTGGTAAGAGATGGATGTTCTTCAAAGAATCATATATATATATATATATATATATATATATATATATATATATATATATATATATATATATATCACGAGCTGGGATAAATGCTGAGAATGAAACGAATAAAGTTACCTGAAAGCATCTCATACAGAATCTGATAGAATGCGGAGGTAGGCAGGATGTGCAAACGCTCAGTACAGGACGAAACGTGGCAGAGGCACAGAAGTGAAAGACTATCTGGCTGGACCTCAGAGAACACTGGTGGCAAATGGCGTCTCTGCACACATCTATGAGCATTTCAGTCACATATTTATTTAACAGATATGTACTGAGCACACATTACAGCATGGAACTGTGCTAGGTGCTGCCGATTCAGCAGGAACAAAACTGACATGATCCCTGCCACCTCAAAGCTTTCATCCTAGCAGAGCAAATTCTGCAGAGAGGAATTCCTAGCTGAAAGAGAACAGTTTAAATTTCGTTAGATGCCATCAAACTGCCTATTTTGGAGTTTGTTCAGCCCTTCCGGGACCCTCTTATTCACTAAATTAGCAGACTCCTCAAAGCGATTTTTTGACTGAACTGGGTTTATTGGCTCAACATAGTTCTTTATTAAGTCAATCAGTGATCCTGGGGTTGCTGAGCTGTCTCGGGCCAGAGGGACTCCACGGCCTGATAGAACCACATGTACAAACACCACAATCAAAAAAGACACTTCTGACACTCTATCAGGGGACAGGAAGATATTTCACTGCAAAAGCTTATTGTTAAATTAGATTTGAGGCCTCACTGAAGATTTAAATTATGCATGTTATACCTGCTCTCACTTATCATGGAAAATTGAGGGATGACTGTATGGAACCTGCTACCCAGTGGGGCAGGCTGATAACATCTAGATATAGGTGCTTAGCAGTTTTCAGCAATTCATCTCGGGCTCATCCTCTTGCACTAATTCCCAATTATCTGTACCCCAAGCAAATTTTTCCTTCATTTTTTCCACAATCTTGATCCCCTTGCCCCCCACTTCTCAGCAGATGATCCTGCCTACCAAAACTGGTGAAATTGATTAGGACTGTCCATCAAAAGCTGCCTTCTTCTCTACTTGAAACTCTGGATTTCAGTAATTCTCTTTTCACTTCCAACAGTGTCAAAGCAATAGGTATCCTGCTTCTCCAGAACTTTATTACACGTTCTCCCTATTGTCAACAATTTCCCTCTTTACCAGCAAACTTCCATTGACCTACACAGAACTCACGTCTCAAGTTTAAAAACCAAACAAAAATACTTGTTTGAATCCTGCTTCTGTGGTTTCCCCCTCGACCTGCCATTTCTCTCCCACATTAATCCCCTTAGTCCTGGTTGGGATTCTGATCACCTCGTTTCCTCTTGCTTCTAGAAAGTGCCACGCGTCACACTCTGGCCTGACCTGCATTCTGAAAACACAGACTCCCATTGCCTCCCTCTGTCCTGGGCTCTGGGATGCCCCACGGCAGTTGCAATCAATCTTGGGAGTATAGAATTTGACGGTCTTCACAATTTGGTTCCCCAGTACCTTTCCAACCTGACCTGCCACAAAACCTGCCTCACACTTTGCTGCCTTTGGTTTGTCCTGTTACTCAACTTTCCCTGGAACTGCCCTGTGCTTTCCTATTCTGGGCCTGCCCCAACTCTCATTCATCTGTCAGAACCGTCCCTATCTTTCAGGACCTAGTGTAAATATCAGCCAGCAGAGCCTTGCTGGTCTCTTCTACTTTACTCTCTCAGTATCTGGTAAATGTCTGTTCCCTAACTGAATGACACAATCCCTGGAGACTATATCTTATTCATCCCTGTATTCCTCACACAGTTGGCATACATATCCTGGTTTTGAATCCATCTTCCCTGTATTCCTGCGATGTCGGCCCAGAGCCTAGGTTTTCTGAATTTGGTTTCTTTATTAGCAAATGGGATTAGTAATACCTTTTTAGGATTAAATTTCAATTTATTATAACCCGCTGGGTGAAGCAAAATGAAACTTTCAGAATTTTCTGATACCTAAGGCAAGATCCAAATATTAAAAAATATATCTTATTTGCTTTTAACTTGCTGTCATCACAATTAATTTCCAAATAATATACTTTACCTGATGAAAAAACATCCTTTTCTCATACTTGTGGTATATCTCTAAGTTTCACCAAGCACTCTTTTCAATATTACTTTGGCTGTTAGCATTAGAATCCTACTTAATTAAAAATCTCATTCTCATTGAAGACTTCCATGATAAAATTTGCTGTGCAAACAAAGTTGAGAGGAATACCGTAACAGGTGATGATGGTAACAGACATGGGACGTCGGCTAAACTGTTTACTTTTAAATGGCAATAAAGAAACAAAGGTAACTGAGAATATTAAAAATAACAAAGGACAGGTGATCTAAATCATTTTTAAAAAATCAATAATCCACAAAATATTATTAATGATGCATTTTGATCAGACTTAGAAAAGAGTTTATAAAATCTAAAATAGGGTTAAAAAAATGAGTACCATATTCTAGATGAAACAGGAAAAATTTGATGGAGACTGTGAAATTTCACCCAGCGTTGTCTGTGGTCACCCTAGAGGGTGTTCGAGTTCTGTCTAATCAGCCAGCCAGTTTCTTTAACCATGAGACACAGAAACAGAGTTAACTTACTTCATAGCCTCTTTTACTTCACTTACCACCTCAACGTGCAATCTTGGAGTTTCTGCTTTAATAATTTTGCAATTTGGCCCAGACCTCGGTATCACACGTAGCTCGAAACCAGAGGAGGAAGTAAAATGTGTAGCTGTCACCAATATCTAGGTAGACATCATAGTTTGTTAGGTGGAGATATGAGGAAGTCCAAGAAGGAGTGGCCAGTATCTTAGTCAGAAAAGGGGCTAGACAGTGCCATGAGCAATACAGGTCAGGGGTCATTAGGAGAGCGGTCAACTCAGGTTCACAGGGCCAAGTAATTTCAAATGAGAAGCAGACTGGACATAAAAGATTAACTCTACCTAAGTGGGCTTGTTCACAGACATAGAACTCGGGCAGCAAGAATGGAGTTGGCAGTTAAGAAGACCTTACAAAAGCCTGGGTGTTAGAGTCACCTAGATGTACCACATATCCGCTTTGGAACTCTGAATATCGTTTCATCTCACAAAGCCTCAGTTTCCTTTTATTTATGGAAGGGAGAGGACAGTAGCAAGGAATGTGAGGAATAAAATGGGACACTTAGATGTCCTAAGACATCTGGTTCCCTGGTTGGGACAAACAGCTAAGAGTGAATTCACTCTCATTAAACGCTAATTCCCTTCTCGTTCCCCAGAAGCTCAGGGTAACTCTTCCACTCAGGCTCTGTCTAGTTTACAGGTGGGCAAGTGATCCATCCTAAGAGAGAAGGGAGTGAAAAGAGTAGGAAGCAAAATAATTTCTGACACTGGCCGTTCTACAACAAACCTACCATTAATGCACAAGTGAATGTACTTATTTTTAAAGGAGACAGGGGAAAAAAATGTCCAAAATTGGACTGGTATGTAACTGCAGCTGCAGAGTTGCATGACTTCCGGGAGATTACCTAAAAATCTGTGCCTCTGTTTCCTCACCTAACAACCAGGCTACATGTATCTTCCATGTTTCAGGGAAATACTAAAACAAAAAAATCCCATTAAATCATTTTCAAATTGCAGGCAAAATGTAAATGCCCTTACAAGGACCGTGATGAGATGACTTTTGACTTTTGATATCTATTTGGATAATTTGGTAAGCCAGGTCGGACTTGCTGACCTAAGATAAAGCCAACCCCCGTCCCCTGCTAGGCCGAACATTTCCTGGAGCAAGTTCCTAAGAAGACTAATGATACATCCTGCTCTTACTGGGAAAGAGAGTTTCTCCTATTACATTTTGGCATATTTTTACTTTTAGTTTAGTAAATAGCTGACTGCAGAGACCACAAATAATCAATTTCCAGAACACAAAAAGATCTGGGTGATGGAGTTGATGGAAGTTCGCACTTGCTTATGTTTTAAAAACAAAGTTTACAAAATAATTAGTTCTTAGGTCAAATAATTAGCAAGTCTTTTTGGGGTGACCCAAATTAAAGTTGGTACGGAGTAACATTCTTTTACATTTCTTTGACTCCAGATTATTGAATCGCATCAACATATTTGAAAGTGATGCAAACTCATTTTGCTTTCTTGCATCAATTGTTCAGAACAATGTTTGTGATAGGATCTCTAGGGAAGCAGCTAGAGTCTATACAGGCTCCTTTCAAAAAAAGGTACACAAAGAAAGACACATACACAAACTGCAAGGAAATGAAATGCAAACTATAATAAAATGTGTGATAGTGAGATAGTGTCAATAGAAAAATTTCTAGTTTGCCTGTAGTATTCTATTGCTCAACTAAAGAGAACTAATCTTCGTAAAATGACTTATCATAAAAATGGTACGCGTTATCTCTTTTCTCTATGTTCAGAAGAATAGGCTTTATTTCAAGAGCTCATTCTCTATTACCAGGAAATAAAATTCAATCAGATATTAAGGATGATGAATACAAAAGTTCCTCTCATTTAACATGGAACTTTGACTAATATTGAGTTATCAGATATATTTACTACATTTATAACAGTACCATTAAAAAGAATTAAATTATCTGTACTGTTTTATTATAATAACAGTAGTTACACTGAAAGTATAAAATCACTTCTATGATTATTACTATTATTATAATAATCTGGTCATAATCAGGGCTGGGCTACCTTTCTCAAGGCTCAGATTTCTGCGGGGAGGCTGGGTTCAGATAATCTGCCTGGTAATTAAGCTCCCCAGGTGATATCTCATATTACTAATGTCTGAGAACCATCGTCTCAGACTTAGAGGAAATCTTTTCAGACCTACAAATGAAACGATGGCACATCAAAATTTCTCTTCAGAAGAAGCAGTGTGGCCATACTATTTCACATCTGTCAGAAAATTCTATAAGGTAATTGGACAGGGCCACTGGGTATAGACTTGCTTAATCTTACCTACAGGTTGATGATGTAACTTGGAGAGATTTCAAACTGAATTCTTCAGATGTAAATGGCATTCAATACTCTTTTTGCATTTGGGAATTTTTTTTGTCCAAATGATCCTTGAAGGAGTACTCATTGTATGTAGTGCCATACTTGTCCATGCTAAAGGAACCAAAGGGACACTATGACAAGCCACATCTGAGAATGAGCACAACATGCCAGCCAGGAATTAAACATATATCTGGCCTAGAGCTTGCTGACACCTACAGAGACATTTGTTCTTCATTGCAACTCACTTTTAAAATGAAATAACCAATGCAAGTGATATATCTGACATAATATCACCAAAAAATAAAAAAATAATAGCTCCAGATAATAATTTACAAATGTCACAGTCTCTGGAATGAATCTAGAAGGTCTATGGCCAAACGGTTTGAAAAGAAATATATTATTAGTATTAAAAAATGTAAATTCAAGTATCACTTTCACCTTTTAGACTGAAAAGACTTAAAACACTAATAAAACTCAGAGGTGGCAAGAATGTAGTAAAAACAGGCACAGTCAGCCCCACATTGTCATCTGGTATGATCTTTCATGATGGCAATTTAGTAATATTTATCAAAAGCCTTAAAAGTATGTCTACAACTTGACCCTGAAATTCTATTTCTAGCAATTTATCCTATAAAGATGTTCATTATAGTACAAGTGAGAAAGCATATCGGAAAAAAGTATTTGCGGTATATATCCAAAGAAATAATCATTATTTATATACAAGTTCACACTCTATAAGCAAAGTGCATGTCTTAAGCTTCTTCTGGTCCTAAGAGAAATAAAAAATTCTTATTTTTAAAAAATTTAACTTCACATTCAACAAATATCCATGTTATCAGTCAAAAATATAAAGAAGAAATAAAAAGAATGCACATGATCAGGAAGCAAAAGTCAAATGAATAGTTGTAAAAATTAATTTAAAAGGCCCATTATCAGCTCTTTTTGTTTAAATTTTTATTCATTTATTCTACAATATTTACTGCATTCGACTGTGAATCAGGTACTAAGCTAGGTACTAGGGACACAGCAGTGAGCAGAGCAGTCTTGCCTCTGGCAGGGGCTGAAATGGTGGAAAAACAGTTGGAGGGGGCCGCACAACTCCGCCTCCTGTTTCTCGGATGGAAATTAAATACGTGTGTCCTGGTGCCAAAGGTGTTTATAGAGTTAAGCACATGAGTTGCCTTTTGGGAATTATGAAGCCCACCTCTTGTTTTAAAATCCAGTCTCATAAACTTACAAATTGAGCGATTTGGGACACACATTTTAAACATTTTTTATCTGTTTGGAATACTACTACGTACACCTCACATTTTTGAGCATGTTAAACACCTGGCATTGCGCAAGGCCCAGAAGCACTGGGCCAAAGTTATTTCTCTCCCTTTCCTTCCCTTCTTCTTCCCTTTTCTGCACTGGACTGGCTGCCCTTAGCTGCAAACACACTGGAACCAAGATAATGAGATACTCTGACTAGCAAGAAGAATCAGTCAATGCTCCTTGATCCTAGCGGTAATAAGGACCCTTCACCTAACATTCCCCACTGTTGCTTACATTCTAGACCAGCTTAAGTCCCATCAGAGGCCAGGCCACTACTTCCTGGAAACCACTGGTACCTGATAATGAGAACCCATGTCTCATTCTTGGGTCATACCCTCTTCAATATCTTTAAACAATTTACAATTTCTCCTTAACTATTCTGCACTTTACCCAAAGGCCCATACATCTCTCCTGACACAGCACTTCCTGGGAAGAACTTGACAACAACCATTTAGTAGACACTTAGTCTGATGTTACCATCCTAAAAGTTTTATACCTGTATTCAATCATTAATGCCCACATTGACTGTATGAAATGGGTACCATTATTATCCTCGCTTTGCAGATGAGGAAGGTACAGCTTAGAAGTTTAAGAATGTCCTTTGGCTGAAATCCTATTAAGGTATAAGTTCTGAGACCTTCTCTCCAAAGGGTAGCCCACTGATGATTTCATATTTCCTCTGGCAATGGAGAGTCAATTATTTCAAGTACGGCTCAACTTCAGGCAACTTTGACGTCACCTGGGAGCTTATCAGGAAAGAAAATCTTGGGCATAGCCCAGATCCACTGAAATACAACCTACACATTAACAAGGTGTCCATGTGATTTATACACACGGTTACATTTGAGAGCACTGTTCTAAAATATAAAATCACTGTATCCAACTTTCTATTCAGTGAGAATGACTCAAAGCTTCCATTGGACTATATGACACCTTTATGTAAATTAGAAAAAGGGATCCCATCTGCACATAGTGTTTGGAAAAATGATAACGTCACTGTACAAAAAAAAAAAAAAAGGCAACTATTCCTTGGGGCCACCATTCTCTCCCATGGCTGGGCACAAACCAGACAATATCTACTCGGAACATCTGCAAAGTATATGGTGATATTGGCCATTTTGTGCCAATCTCATATTCTTTGAACTGAAGTAGTATCTTCATACTGACACCATCCTTGGCACTGGTAAGGCCAAAATTTCTAAAACTCTGACAGCATTGCTAACACTAAATTTTCCATTACAATATGGAATACAGGATCAAGCCCAATTGAAGGGTAACAGAATCCAAAAATATTTTGAAACCCAACTTTAGCGAGGGTTTGGCTACAGTGTTCTATAACCAAATAGCTACACACTCTTACCCCTTTGCCATGGGCACAGCCTATTAACAGAAAGTAAAAATGGCTAAAAAAAAGGTCAAGAGAATGAAGACTAGGCTAGCCTTCGGGACTGCACAATCACCTGAATGGCTGAACTCTTACCACAGAATCACTGAATGTTCACCACCTCCCAGACATGTCAACGTCTACTGTCAACACAGTCTTCTTTTTAGCTCAAAACCATTAGACTTTTTACCAGGGAGGATGTGTGTACATCCAAAGAAGCAGATAACCCACCAACCATTCCAGTACTCTTGTACAACTCAGCAGTGATACCAACCTTCTTGATATAAGCCAGTAATGCTACTCCTCTAAGTCATTTTTCATGTTAAACAAATAATACAAGATTATAGAAAACTGCATAATCATCTTACAAAGTACTGGTGGTAACAACTTAAAGGTATCTTCTTAGCAGATTCACTTCAAGAAACATAAAATCAGGAAAATAAATGTGTTCAAAGTATAAGTTTACAACACATTAGGCAAAATTAATAATCATAGCTTTTAACAAAGTATTTTTTCATTTCTTGAAAGGTGTTCTAATATAATACAAAAATGTCATTATTTTTTAAAGTACATTTGCTTGCTGATATTTGTGTTTGGCTATATACACATCTGTTCATGAAGATTATGAATATACTAACTTATATTATTTAAAAGTACAATTATGTAGCAAGTATAATTAATTTAGGGCAAAATAACATGGTGTATGGTTTCTTAGAAGTAATAAGATTTTAGGCTTTGATACATGTGACTTAGGTAAGCAATACTGCTACTTTGCCAAATATTAAGCAGGGCCTACTATAAATATCTACAAAAACAAAAAATAAGCCCAGAACTGGAATTATTCTTTCAGTGGGGTGAGAATGAGAAGGAACAGTGCTAGGTACCTTCACTAGATCCCTTCAGACTTCATTAGGCATTCACTTTCCTTCGTTCCAACAGATATGTTCTGCCTCTCTATTTGAAAGTAGATGCACTAGTTTAAAATTAAAGGGGAAAATCATGCATTACTTGGTTAAAAATAAAAAAAAGTATTTATGTGATGTTTTGCCAGGAGTTAACCAAGAACAGCCAAATGACCAGATTCACAACTTCCTCCTCAAGTGTGTTAAACTATGCCACATGTATTTAATATGGTGGCTGTCAGTCCCCGGACCTTCAAAGTCTGAGGGCTGAAAGGGGTTTAGAGGGAGACTGCTTAAGCAGAATTCTCTCATGTGTTTGGACGAATGAGTACTGTTCCTTAAAGTACTATTTTCTTTTTTAAAAAACAGCCAAATTAGTTTATGTTGACCAGTACATAAGAGATACTTTTTTGTTCATTCATTCAACAGAGTAGAACAGTGTGCTAAATACTGTGCTAATTTAAATAATTAAAGCCTGATCTCTGCCCTCAAGTGTGAATTTTCTTCCTTTCACCAATTTTAAACAATGACAGACACATGAGATGAGTTACTTCCAGATGAGATGGGCTGCAAAGCAGACTGGGCACTGGTAAGCTGAGGAAGTGTTACCTGAAGACAGTTGTTATATATGTACAACATGGAGAAGATGCTGGTCTTCATCAGTTTTATCCCCACATATATAAACAGGGTCCAAAGGTCGTTTCTAATGCACAAGACAATAATCACGCAGGAACGTGTGTATATGTATACAACTGTGTGTGGATACCTTTGTCTACAGTTCTGCCTGTGCTCTATACCCCTACTTCAACAAACCAAGGTACTTTCCAATATCTCAAGACATAAACAAATAAGAAATTTATGTGATAGGGCAAAATCTGCTTGCATTACCCTCTTTCTTAACTGACTATAGCCCGCCCACTGAGCCAGACTTGAGATGGTCTATTTCTACAATAGCTGGAGACCACAAAACAAAAGAAGAAAATCTAGGTGAGCCTGTTCATTCCCTCTAAAATGCTATGGATAGTGAAAATATGAAAGGATTCTGATGCAAAATCAGCCAAATTAGTAGAACCCCATTGCACTCATAGTCCAGCTCCCACTCTTGTTAAAGGAAATGCTAAAGTGAGAGAACATATGACCCCACTAAGTAATGACAAAGCCACATAGCAGCTCTATCATCCCTTGTAAATGAAGTATTTGATAATAAAAATGTCAAGTTATTAATCTAGGAAAAAAGAAGTCCTCTACTGAGCTAAGTAGCCAACATAGAGTGAATAAGGAAATAAATTGAGGCCTCAAAAAAGGAAAGATGTTTGTGTTATAAAGAACAATTACTACATTTAGATTCACTCTGGGCAATCTACCCATTAGTTAAAGAAATATTTTTAAAGGTACCTTAAATTTAAAGTGAATAAATTCAGCTCCTGTACAATCTTGAAGAAGAAAACAAAGCTGAATGACTTACACAGTATAAAATTCACTGCAACCTTAGGATATAGAATATAGTACTGACACATAGATACACAAAATAAACCAATGGATCAGAATAGAGTTGAGAAACTCATACACACATTCACTTGATTTGCAACAAATGTGACAGACATGGTATTACATTAGGTAAAGGATGGTTTTTCCAATAAATGAGTTAGGTTAATTAGATATCCATATGGGGGAAAAAAGGGTGAGCACCTCCACCACCTCATACCATACTCTACAATCCATCTGAAGTGGAGTTTAGATCTGACTGTGAAGTGTAAAACAACAAATAATTAAAAATAAGAGACAACAGGTTATCTACATGACATGAAAGTAGGCAAAGAGGACTTCAAAAGGATACAAAAAGTACTAATGAGAAGGAGGAACAAACAAAAAACTGCTTTTCACTAAAAGAACCAAGAAGAAAACAAAAATTAAGCCATATCCTTAATATATAAAGAATGACCACAAAATAATAAGAAATCAGAAAACACAATAGAAAAAAAAGTAAAAGTATTTTATAAAAGATAGCCAAATGGCCATTAAACATATGAAAAGGTGCTTAACGTGCCTACTTATCAAGTAAATGCAAATTAAAACAGTGTAATACTGCAATCCAGCCACCAGAATAGCTAAAACAAAAAGATTAATAAGATCAAGTGTTGTCAAAAATATGGAGCAACTAGAACGCTCATACTCTGCTGGTGGAAGTATGAATTGGTACAATCATGCTGGAAAATTCTTCAGTAGCATCTCTATATTGACATATATTGATCAGGTGTATACTTTCTGACTCAGTGATTTCAAATCTTATGTACATACCACAAAGAAATGTATGTTTATGTTTACCAAAAGACAGATACAGGAATATTTATATTGGCGTTATTTATAATAGCCCCAAACACCCAAACTCACCTTAACAACAGGATATATAAACAAATTGTAGCATATGCATAAAACAGAATACTATTCTACTGTGCTGTCCAGTAGAGTAGCTACTAGACACAAAAATTTAAAAGTAAATTCAAAAGATTAAATAAAAGTAAAAACTCAGTTCCTCAGTCACACTAGCTACATATGGGTTCAACAGCCACATGTGGTTAGTGGCTACTGTGTTGCACAGCACAGACATAAAGCATTTTCATAAAGTTCTATGTGAGTATTGTTATTATGGAGCAATGAGAAAAAATGCATTACAATTACAAGTAATAACATGGGTGAATTCCACAAATGTAATATTGAGTGAAATAAACCAGATACAAAAGAATATATACTGTATGCTTCTATTAACACAAAGTTCAAAAACTCACAAAAATAATCTATGTTATGAGAAGTTAGGATGGTGGTCACCTTTTAGGGGTTGGAAATATAAACCAGAAGGGAGTATGAGGAGACCACTGAACCTCTGATCATTTTGATTCAGATCAACAGATACAGATGCGAATGTGTTCACAGTGGTAAAATACATGGACTCAATAATGATGATGTGTGTGCTTTTTTGCATACAAAAATTTCCAAGAAAGACAGACAGACCAAGAAGAAAGCAGTCTTAGTCTAATGTTGAAGTCTTTCTCTGTTTCAGAGTCCCCTCTGATGAAACTAAATTCAAGTTACTCATCCTAGATAAATGATAGCATGCCTTGGGATTATGGATTAACTTCAGCTAAAAAAAAAAAAAAGATAAAAACATCTCATCTTCATCATCTATTTTTACATGGCTGAAAGGGGTATAAAATCAATATAGAACTGCAATAGAATACAGAGTAAAGAGAAGAAAATGAGGCTAGGAAGGATTTGCAAGATATTAAAAGAGAAAGGAAAGGAGATATCCAAAGGGATTTTTGAAGTTACTAGTTCTAGGAAATCAATGGTGACTCAACTCCCAACCAGAGTCCTAGAGAGAGGGGAGAGATGGCTGATGGATCATGTCAGTCATGAAAAGTTTCTAGATTTCTTTAGACAACTTATTAGAAAGAAAACTAGAAGCAGGAGTACAAAGTGTTCCTATGAAAAAGTGCTGGCTGTCTTTGGTGGCCAGTCACCAATGCAATTAAAATAAGTATCACTAAACAATACCCACGAACTCTTCATCTGATTTTGAACCTTAAACACTGTTAAAAAAAAAAAAAAAACCCTACATAGATGTAAATATTGTAATCACTTATGATATTGAGATGCAAAGAAAAATCTCCATTGGGCTAGACACCATCATCGAAATTAATCTGTTGTTTATTATAATAAGCTAAAATAAGTTTTAAAATAAGTTTTAAAATAAGTTTTATAAGTGCTCTAGAATGGAAAAGTTCCAGAAAGGCAGGAGTTCTAAATTACAACAAAATTACTTTAACAACGAATTCGTCTCTGTTAGAATTTTGGAATCAGAGAATCAGCATGAGAGACAGTGCTGAGAAGGATTTCAGAAGTTGTCTATTTCATCCCTTGTCTTATTTCTGTAACATTTCCTTAAAGAATCTCACATGTTAAAAATACATTAATGCTATTTTTGAACACATCCAGATAAGGAGATTTCTCTACCTCCCCTGGTATCCCATTTCAACGACTGTCACTCTGAAGAAAGTTTTCCTTAAAAAATCTCCTAAATCTGGTCATATTGTTTAAGTTATTTTCTGTTTATTTTATTCTGAATAAATGTGGAAGATTAAGAGTATTCATTCTCTTCATGATGATAATTTATTTTATAACTTCCAAACTCTTTTTTTTTTATTTATAAAACATTTTTCACATACATTATCTATTTAACTCTATTATTATCTGTCCCATTTTACAGATGAGGAAATTTAGGCTTAGGAAGGAAATGTGACAAACTGAAGGTTACTCAACTATTCAGTGCTTGGGCTCAAACTCAGCTACTTATTTCATAAATAACTGTTACTAAATCATGAACCCCTGAACCTCCTCCTGCACCCCACACTGAACAAGCCCAGAATAAGCAACTGTTCTTTAGGACAAGCTTAGAAAATGCTGAGCAAAATTGGAGGGTTTGCTTCTACAGAGAAGCTACATGTCACTTTATCCTCTAAACTGACAGTGAATAATTGTGATTTGTGCATCATTCCTCTTCTTCTACTAACTGTACCCAGAGTCCCCTCAGTGACTGTCAATCAAATTGCCCAGCTTTGTCCAGAGAGCTAGCACAGAATCCAGGCTACACCAATCAGGCAAGTTTTTCCAGGAATTTGAATCTTGAGTAAAGTCAAAGAAGACTAAAAACAGCCAGAATTCATCTGTCTCACAGAGGAGTTCTCCAGAACCATCCTGGTTTCCAAGAAGCTAGACCTTCAGCTTCTCCTCAATTTTCAGAGTGAATTCATAATCCCATAAATTCTCTTTCTACTTAAGTTAGCCAGTTTGGGCTTCTGTTGTTTGCAACCAGAGAACCTTGACCAATACGACTCTTCAGAGGAACAGATTAAAATATATACTAATTAACTTCTCCTTTTATGATGTGCTTATTAAACTGGTGAGTAATATTAAAATGACATGTCTCTTAGCATTTTGTAAACTAAAAAAAATTCCTCATGTTGAAAAAAAGTACAGTAATTTCCTATTCAACTGATCAAAGACAGGAATAAGTTGGCAAATTCTTCAGAATCCTGCTATCTCTTGAAAATGGCTTCTGCTATCTTAGATCTCTTCAACAAGGACAGAAAATTCAGAAAGTTGTAAATGTATTTAACGACACTTTCCCTGTGACACATCCTCTCTTAAAGAGTTCGGAGAGGACAAGAGGAACTGTAGCAACATGTCCTCTTGGCCTTTCCACTCAAGAGAAAAGGAAACACAAGTGTCAGGACCGCACACTCCTGGCTAGTTAGTCAAAGGCAGCTGCAGCCTAAGTGCTAAATGAGGCCCAGTCATCAGGACTAACAAGTCTAAAATTATAAACTAGGACAGAAGAAAAGGTGACGTTAGCTACTCAGCATTAACTCATAGCTAAGTTCCATTCGATAACTGTCTTGAGTTCACTTCTTTAAAAAGCACTGCATCAGATTCTTTTCTCTTCTTGAGATTGGCAAAGGGACCTGAGGCCTGCCAATACTTTGAAACTGCCACAAGAATATCCTGATTTCACAGTTCACAGAAATTACAAGGCAATGACAAAGGGTTCCAGGATCTATATATCTGGAGTAATCTGCTCAATGAACAAAAGGTCCTACAACACTGTGGTATGTTGCAGAGGAGACAATGATTATAAAACCAGAAGCCTGTTTATCATAAGGTAATTTGCAATCTGAGAAAGTAAGGCGTTTGCCTGTGAAATAAAAGCAGGCAATGAAGAAAGAATGGCAACTGCCAGGTATAGACAGTAAGTACACAAAACTGAGTGCTCAAAACTTGTGATCTACTTCCCCACATAGATCTTCAAGACAGTTCTTAGCCATGTTAACACAGAAACTATTCACCTCTTCCTTTTTGTTAAGAGCTGATTTCAGCACCAAAGGAAAGAATAATCTGGAAAACATGTCTAAATAAGACAGGAAACCAAAAAATAATGTGATGAAAGTTCTCTTTTGGAAAATAAGGAATGACACAGTAATCTCATAGTTGAATGCTGTGTACCTAGTAGAGGCTTAAACATACCTTTTGATTTGACTAAGTGACAAACATTTAATCCTTTCAATACCAGCTATCAACAGTTGTGTTTAGGGAAATGGCACTATTTAGAAATAAACCCTAGATCACATACATTCAGAAGAGTCCTCAAACATGTTCTCTCACTTGGGCTGAGTCCAAGCAGCTCACCTATAAACATTACTTGTTTAGCAAAGAAAGTCCAAAGACATGATACCAGATACATAATCAGGGGAGAATTAATTTTTATTTTGGTAAAATTTTGGAATTTATTACAAGCCACTCCTGAACTAGTGAGCCCTAGAACACTAAGTGAAGTCTACGAAAAGTCATGCAATATTATGCCACCATCTGGGACAGAGACTGTGGCCTGGACACCCCCTGACCACTATGCCAGCCCCCAGCTACATGACTCTGAATCCAATGTAGTAACACTTACACAGTAGCAAAAGAAATTCCGATATTCTGGTGTGGCGTTCCATAGCTAGAACCAATTTCACGGCAAACAAAACTCTGAGCAATTTCCCAGTTAAGAAAAGGCCACATCATGTGTAAGTTATGCTTTACCTTATAAAATATATGAACTCAGAAGCAAGTACAGATAGGCTGGACAATACTGAAAAGTGTTTGTTGTTATATATGCTACAGTACTGTAGGTTATGATCAATGTGGCACTAGGTACAAAGCTTTTTAAAAAATAAAATGTATTTATTTTATGTCTTTAGTGCTATGAAATAACATAAATCACAATGCATTACTTCCCAGTAATTGCTAATAAAATGCATACTAAATACCTTAAACTATTTATAAAATACAAACCATTGTAACCAAAACCTTCTGTAGAAAATTCTGAACAAAACATAAAATGATATTATTAAATAAGTATCATAGACAAGAATGTAAAATCGAGACTTCTTAGCCTAGATTCAAAACCTTTCATAAGTACATCCTAAACCATACTTTGGTTCTTATTTTCCAGTTCTCCTCTAGAAGAATTCTGCTCAAGGTAAACTGACCAATTTATGTATATATACACTGCATGCACATTCCTTTTTCTAAACATTTAGTTCAGGCATTCCTCTTCTCCAGTGTGCCCCTCCCTCAGCTAGTCCCTGCCTCTTCCTAGATTGTAAATTCCTGCCTATCCCTGATTAAACTCTGAACTCCAAAAGCACATTGCATTTATTCCCTTATACACATAAAACAATGTTGACATTGTTGATTTAAGTCATCAGCTCAACAACTCTGGGGGCAGAAGAGGAGACTTTCAATTGTTTAAGCTTACAAAGCATTTACCAATTCATAAAACAAGAATTTTCTGAGCCTCTACTATGTACAAGATACTATGTCAGGGATAACAATGACTACCAAGATGAAACTGGCACAGATACTTTCAAGGAGTTTAAAATCTGGACAGGAAATGAGATCAATACACAAATCATCATAATTAATACAAGCAAGACAATTATAAATACTCCACTATGCGTTCTGCTAAAGGACGGTGGGATTACTCAGTACTAAGAGGGAGAGTAGAGAAGAACACTAGGAGGAAGAGGCAGTTGGGTAGAACAGGAAGGAGACGACAAAATTCCTTAACAAGAATTAACAAAGGCAAGGAATGGGAAGCGCTCAGGAACTTAATGGATAAAGTGAGGGGAGTGCGATGAGTTAGAATAAATGTGCGCGCGTGTGTGTGTGTACACACACATATATAGAGAGAGAGTAGTGAAAATGGAACAAAGGTGAAAGTAATTTACAGTATGAATTAAAGGGGACTAAACGTATTGAAGAATTCAAGGTCAGCAGACATTAATGTCACTATTTTAGGCAGCATTTAAAGTAACCAAAAGATGTGGGAAGATTTCACAGGATAATTATGATATCTGAGAAAAATTATGATATGATGCTGATTGCTAACTGAATGGTATTCAAAATAGTAAAGTCTACTTAGCTATAACTGATTAAAGAGCTCAAATAATGCACATTGTTAAATATTCTTCAACGTATTGCTGTATGAATAAGGCATAAATTCCACTCCATCTTCTACATCTACATAACAATGATTTCAATATGAAAATCTAACATCTGTATAACAATGATCTCCATATGAAAATCTAACATCAAGGCAAGAACCTGAAGGATTTTGCTGGAGCATCTAAGAAAGATGACTTTTTGGTATAATTTACAAAGATTATACTATATTTTAAAGTGTAAGTTGGCAACATATATCAATCATACCACACAACTGGAAATTCAGAATTCATTAGAATGCAATGTTATCAACCAATTATAGATTGGTAAAGTCACTGGTATTTAAAAAAAAAAAAATCCCTCAACAGAATTGTCTCACAATTGCAATAAAACAAGCATGCCACCTATTTCAGAAACTCATTACACTGAGATTTCTTAGGGGCAAAAAAATAACACTGATCCTTTAAAATTCAGACTGCTGAGATATCCATGCTGCCTCATCTGAGTTGGGCAGCATGCTCCCAGGCTCATCAAAGGCGCATGCCCAGATCTTTTCACTCTTGAGAACAGAAGCAGGAAGGATTATTTGCAGAGGGTCTCTATGTTATTTGGAAAATAAGAACACTACGTGTGAGAGTATCGGTCAGATAAGAAATAATCAATTAATTTCAAGGAATCATCCGAGAAACAGAAATCCCTGATTTTAAGATTATTTGTACAATCAGATGCTTCTAGATAGTAACAGAATCGAAGGTGCACAAAAGTGCTTTATTTTACCTATGATTCATTTTTGTAAGTTAAATCTCAGTTTATGAGTCACACTGAGCATGCCAACTCCTTGCTATTACCTATTAAGCCTGGTATATGGAAACATCCTTGAGTGTAGTTTATCAAGAGTACTAAGAGACTGAAACTTCTGATCGAAGGCCCTAAAATACTGCTGGTGCAAAAGAGGTGTTTTGTCAACAAGAGGTGAGGTGTTACCAGCTTGCTCTGAGATCGGCAACTACACGCCCAAAGGAACAAAGACTGCACCCATCGGGGGCCTCTGCACAGGTGTCACTCCCTGGTGTAACTTCCTGTGGGGCAACTGAAGCATCGCTCAAACCTGGAGCCACCATCATACGCACCAATCTTGTCTGGCATCACGTATCTATAATATTTGGAGTGTGAGTGATTACAACATTTGTTTCCACCTGAATAAAAAACTCCGTTTCCTGTTTCAACTAAGAGATAATGCTGGATATTGGAAATGTTTGTTTTCTAAAAAGCTGACAATTTAGATCTTCCTAACCCTTTCTCAAGTGATTTTAGAAGTTTCCATGACTTTAACACAATTGCAGGGAAACGTGTTTGAAAGGTTATTGGAAGTGACAGATGGACCTATTTTGAAATAAAATTAAGCCTATGGTACTATTGAAAGGAAGTCACGAAATCCAAAATTAAACTGGACAGAATGGTCTTAAGCTGTTTTGGTTCTTTTTTTCAAAGAACTATAAAGAGTGGGAGGCTGAAGCAAGGCCACTGCCTCATCTCTGAATTCCCTCATTTCAGTCAGTTTGTCTTGAATTAACAAACTGTTTTCTTAATGGAATGTGCACCCCTAAATTTTAAACCTCCATATATTCATTGCTAAGAACACAACTCCAATTCTTTATATACGTCATTTTAAAGATTTAAGAAAAAAACATTTATAACAACTTACTGAACCATTAAAAGATCCATTTAAGAGATGAAAAAATGTGCATTTCAAAAACCCACTATAAATCCCAGACACGTGAAGAGACCGTTTGCACTGTGGACAGCTTTGCTGGCAGTTCCCATGAGGAGCCAGGCCTACCTTATTGTGCTCGTACTTGTAGGGGATCTTGAGCGTGTCCATGGCTCTGATCATAGCCTGCATGGCCGTGAAGATGTTCTGGTACACCAGCTTGGTGAAGCCCCTTTTGTCTTCATCGGAGTATCCCGACCCGTGGATGATTCTCATTTGCTTGATAAATGTACTCTTGCCACTCTCTCCTGTCCCTGAAAGATGGACAACAGCAGCTAGTCAGACCACGACACCTTCTCACAGTTCCCAGACAACTCAACTAGAAATGGTGCCCCAGACTTGGCATTTCCCGGTGGCCTGCTGAGAAGAGCATCACAGGAGACTGGCATTGCTAGAGGTGGAAACGCCACCTGCAGTGAACACTTGGCCAAATTAGAGGAATGACAGTACATTTCAGAGGCAGAGGAGCTTTAAAAAAACCCTGTCACTTCTTTGGAAGCCATTCAGCATGAATTTTGATAGTGATTTGTAACCATGTATCTTCTAAGAAACACAATGAAAACAGCGTCTTTTGAATAGAATAAACCCTTGATAAAGCTCTCTTCCCTGGAGAATATCTGAAAAGTTTCCAGAAGGCTGGGTTGTTTAGGCAGGATTTGGATCTGGAAATGACAATGCACTTACACGAATGCTGTTCAGAGAGTAATAAGAGAAAAACACCTAAAATTTTCTAGATATTTTCCTCTTATTTTAAAATGGGGTATACAGAGAGTACAGTATCCCGATAGAAATGAGGACTTTTCTGGACAGCAATTGCACTGATTACTAGGGGGTTTGGTTGACTGACTTATTCCAAGGAATCACCTATTTCAGAAAAACTATAGTGACTTTCCTTCCTTCTGCCCATTCTTGATAAATAACATGGCACAGAAATTTATTTTTACTGGATTTTTTCTTCTGTTCTGTCTTCATTTTCCCCTTCAATATTCTTTTTCTGGTACCACAAACCTGAAGTTAATCTCTAATGAAGCTACAAATGTCTGTGGGAAGAAGGAAAGATGGAAAGATGATATCGTTTCACTGACTGACAGTATATTTCTTCTACAGTGAATATAAAACTATGAATCTAAAAATCTTCATCTTTCTAAATGTTAACTGGCTTTTTTTATATGTCACTTCATTTCTGAATTACTTCTCACTCACTTTTGAATTTCCTTGAGATTTCCAAAACAATCAATGTCTTTGTCTTCCCTTAACAATGTGGGAAAAAGCTAAAAGTACCAATTTAGATATTAAAGATGGAAGAATACGATAATAAAACACAGATGACTTTATGACCAGTGTCCTTGCTGCCATTTCCTATCCAGAGGGGAGGGAGGAAAGTGGAAAAGGAGAACTAAAACCAAGTCTCAAGATCTGTCCTAATTTCATTTTTCTGGTGGTTGGATTTCATTACTATCTTTACAAACAATCACAAAAATTCAAATAAGTACTACAGTTTTCATAGAAGCACTCTTAAGTGAGTACAGATGTCTTGGTAAACACAGAAGTCTTACACAGTTACGATGAAAGACTATTCCTAGTCGCCAATTCCTTTATCATTTCCATATGACTTTTAATAAAGTGATCTGGAATTCCTTGAAATATAAAGTTAACACTGCAATGTGAATGCTATCAACCCATTTTAACAAGCTTAACCCAAAGAGTTGAAAATATTTTATAATCCCAACCAAGAATACTGGACAAAACGCAAAAGTATTTAAAAAGTAGCATCTCTAGTAGAAATAATGCTATGAAATTATTTCTCGTTATTTATCAATAATTTATAGAAAGAAATTAGTATCTTGACCAAGCAGTTCAAAATATGTGTGTGGGGGGGGGGGGGAGGGAATCTAGATCGAGTCTTTATCTTTATCACAGAGCCGACCACTCTAAGAGACCAACTGTAGACATAATCATCAAATCGAATCTCTGCCAGTTTTTTCCACAACAAAAGCAATAAATCTTAATGAGTGAGGTTAACGGTATGAGAAGAAAAGGAAAGAGAATCAGGCAACAGGGTCTCTTTCTCTTGGCTATCTGAGCAGCTCTGTAAACTCATCTCCTCAAAAAAAAAAAAAAAAGGCAAAAAAGTAGGAGATGAAATATGAACTACGCTGACTGGTGACTCATTTAAGTTTTGCTAGGCAAGAGCAACCTGCACTTGGCACCTCTTTGGGCCTAGTCACTAAGCCCCTGGGCATCACAGTAACTCAGACTCCCAGAGGTGGAATGTGGGACTGATGAATGAACGTGGAGGAATTAGGAGGATAGAGAAAGGAGCTGAAAAAAATCAACTCCACAGTAAGATAATTTCCAGTTGCCTCAGACACACCCAGAGCTCTTCTCTACCCATTTTCTCATCTTGTTTGGTGCTCCTGGGGGCTGACTGGCAAGGATTTCACAACGGCTCTGTCTGGTCAGTCTTCTGCTTGGGTCAAGTCCAGAGGAGACCAGAGAGCAGAATGAGGATGTGGTATTTATTTCCCCAGCTCTCTCCCTGCAAGAAGATCACAGATATGCTGTGTCCCCTCCAAAACGCCCAAGCCCCAGCTGGGGGGGGGGGGGGCCTCTCCATGTTTCTGTAACCACTCCTTCCCTTTGCCCAGCTGTTTTGGGGCCCAGCTATTGCCCTAGTTCTCACTGGTTACCCATACCTGGCCCGCACCTTTGTAAAGGGTTCCTGTATAAAACTCAGTCACTCAGTCAGAGTATGCCACATGGGGACCCTGACTGGTACAAATACCAAAAGGAAAATGGGGGCAGCTTAATAAGATTTAGGACAGGAAAGGAATGGGTGTGGAGGGTACCCACTCTTCTTTCTCTGCACTTTCTCTATAAATCTTATTTAAAAGGTGCTCTGTAGTTTATATATAAAGTGCTTCTTAGTCACTAACTCACACTCTTAACTCTCTTCTGAAAGACAATCACAATGAAGAAATGATAGAGCCCAAACCAAAATCTAGAGCTCCTGACTCTCCCCGCATGAAGTACTAATAAATCCCCCAGAACGTATGTGTGAACCCCTTTTTGCCCTCTTCTCTAAGTCCAATCTCTAAAATAGAGAAAAAAAGTGGTCTCTTGAATATCCTCTCTTGTAAAGGAAACTAAAATAAATTTGTGTTCAACCCTTTACGCTTTGCCAACTACTCTGAAATATACTGTCATTTTATCCTCTCAAAAATCTGTGAGGGAGATGTGTTTACCCTCATTTCATGCAAAAGTAGAGGCCTTGGAGAGGTGAGGCATCATGGCTAAAATGGCATGGCTAATAGCGAGCAGCATGTGGGCTCAAGCCCAGCCTTTAGCTGTCCAGTTTGGCTTTGTCACTACAGTTGACCCTTCGACAGCATGAGTTTGAACTGCTCAGGTCTAATTATACAGGAGCAGTTCAAATCCCCATTGTTCAAGGGTCAACTCAGCAGTTGGGGGTCTGCTTACATGGAGCGCAGGCCACAGTACTGCGTGGAAGGTCAGCACTCCTACCTGCCAAGTTGTTCAGGGGTCAACTGTGCACAGCTGCCACAAACTCAGGATAATTAACTTCTACTGCCCAGAGTCTAAAAATGTCTCACTTGGCTTTGACTACACCCAGCTTTTATCCATTAAAGCTAATTTTGAATTCTGAATACGAGGTTCAATTAATGGGGACCTATTTTGAACCTTGGTGCCATCTTCTAATTGACTAGCCATCCCTCGTAGGTAAATTTCATTTATGAACTTAATGTTCATGCTTTGATTTTATTACATAAATGCAGCAGATTGAAAGTGAAGGCAAAGCTTCATTTAAGAGAAAATCCATGTGATGCAAATGCTGTAGGTAGAATGATACAAGTAGTCGTTAAGTATTATTCTGTACTACTACTGGATTTGACCAGAAAGAAAGTATATGGACTAAAATATCAACCGAGCGAAAAACACAGCTTCTTTGTTCTGTAAAAAATTTTATTATGGAGACAAATGAACTGTTCTTAACAGATGTGTAAGCCAAAGAGCACGTACTTCTCTTATTTTTATAGACTTAGACAATATTCTCAGGGGTTTGAAATGTGTTTCAACAATCTACTCAGGATTAGGATGAAAAAAATATTTGCTACTATTAAAAAAAAGCTATTTCCAAATTATACAAAACGATGTTCTCTAAGGCCACATGAACGTATAATGAGAGACTTCAAAATTCTTTAACTATAAATGAAAGAAAGCAGACTTTTCTACTAATAGACTGCTTTGCGAATGCAGTGATGGCTAATTTCTTTTCACAGCGCAGGGCACAAATACCTATCTTGACCTATCTAAAGAAATATAAATCTACTGTTTCTAAACCACTGGTAAAATAAAATCTAACAAGGAGCTCTGACATAAAATGCCTGGGGTGGGGGTTGGGTGTCTCATTATTACTAATTTGAATATGTCGTCAATCAAATCATTACTTTCACAAGCATATCAACACACACAAGGTCATGAGTACCATAGAACTCCTACTTTTCTTCTTCAGTGGTCTCTAGAAGTATGGCTAAAAATTTTCCCCAGGAAACTCATTTGTACCTTTGGAC